>NC_134873.1:39850360-40584110 GCF_049852395.1 Peromyscus maniculatus bairdii | reverse complement strand
GAATTTAGCTTTCCAGGTTGAGGCTAATTTGATTATTCATGATTAGCTAACAACTGAATGGTCCAGGCCTAACTCTCTGCTCTCCCCTCTTCCTTCTGGGGAGAAGCTGGTCTCCACTGCCCTCCTGCCATGTGAGCAGAAGCTCTTTCATCGATCCATCCCCAGATAGGGTCCCCACCCCATTTCCTTTGACTAGCCAGTTTGCACCTCCTGCTGTACAAGACGCTACATCTCCATCCACCTTCGTGCTTTTGCCGTTCATTGTCTCGGGTTGTCCGTCTTGACCTTCCGTCCTAGGACTCACTTGACTTCAGAAAACTCGTTCCTGAGTTACCATCTCAGCCGCCACTTGGTCTCATCAGATGTGTTCCGCCCACGTAGTTGAAAATTTGATAAGATTCTTCCTTTAGTTAAGATGGCTTCGTCTTTCCCTCTCCGCTTTCTTCTCTCACCCTTTCCCCCATGTGGTGTATCCTTTTCTGCATCCCAGAGTGATTTCAAATTCTCTATGTGACAAGTATGCAAATCCACACGGGGTAGCTACCATATGGTGACCTGGCATCCCACTTAGATCAACTCTAAATCCAAGCGCTACTTTAGCGGAAAGTGGAATTGTTTTCAAATATCTGAGCCTAAAGTGAAAACTGAAAAACCACTTGATGGCTCCTGATATTGAGCTATTATGCTTCCCATAACCTAAATATTCAAATATTCATCTACTTGGCATCACAAAGAAGAGACATCTGGGTAAAGGACTGATTTTTTTTTTCCTTTTCCATCCAGATGTTTGAATAGTCTAAAAGGATAGATTTAGATGCATGGCTTCCTTTTCATTGAAAATTACTTCTTGTAAATACCATATTCCTTCTCTGCCCTCTTTTTTTTTTCTGTTTTATCAGAGATTTCATTTCCAGGCTTCTTTGGCTTTATCTCCTGTTTCTGTTAAGGGAAACATGAGGTCTTGTTTTTACTGCATTTTTCCAAGAGAAGTAAAAGACAAAAAATCATACACTCCGGCAGAGACACTATTCCATATCTCCAAAGGGAAAGTTGGACAACTAAATTTTAACACATCAAGGAAGCCTTATTTATAGTGTTTGTCCTTTTTCAAGGTGTACCTATTCCTCCAGTGGCCACCTTTAAGCTATTGACATGGCTTTGTTGAATGTGGAATTGGAAAGACATGTATAGTTCACACCATTGTATAGCATTTCCACAAGACAGGTGCAAAACATGTGTAGCTCTAAAACTGAGTTTACAGCCTGCAAATGTACTAGTAAATAATTCATCTGTAATCAATGAGTTTGAATTATCTTATTGCCTTTGTTTTAATGCTTATAACAGGTTTAATTCAGAATTTTTCAGCTTTGGAACTGTTGGTATTTTAAGTTGGATAATTCTTTGTTGTGGGAGTATACTCAGGGATTATGGGATGTTTACCAGCACCTCTGACTCCACCCAGTAAGAACTAGTAGCCCTCCAGTATAATAACAATAAAGTTGCCCAATGCCTCCAGACATTGCTTCATGTTCCCCTGGGATCCAGTCAATCCCAGTAAGAAGCAATGATTTTTAATCTAAGTATGTATATTTTAATTTTGATAGAGGCTATACTTAACAACTTCTTTCAAAATTCCAAGTCTGCTTTGAAAGCTGGTCCTGTCTGCCCCATCATGCCTTTTCACACCATGGCCCAGAATTTTGTTCTGAGAGTAAAATACCTTTCCAAAGTCACATCATGTGTGAGAGGAAATGAAAAGAGACAAACACCATTACGTTTTTGGAACTTTCTGGTTTTTGCCTCTAACCACCTGTTTACAGCCAGTAAAGGAAAAGGAGTCCCATCCTTTTCCTTCCTTGTGATTTTTTTTTTTGTTGTTGTTGTTCTCTTTCCAATTAAGAGGATGTTGACTAGTGTTCTACAATTCTCCCGAAATGCACGGCTCTGAGCTCCCTCTCAGAGAGATAGACTTTTCTGCTCTGTGCAGGTGAGGAAGCTCTTGTAGGTCACCATGTCCTCTCTGCAAAGCCAGCTTTGGAGTGGGAGACAGTGTCTGGAGGAACAAAGGTGACTGGCCTTCAAGGCAGTGTCAAGCAGTAGTCTGGGTGGAGAAGAAACATCTCCACTCTTTTTAGGGAAACAAGAAGCCCTGGTCCTCTCCACTGTCTGTCTCTCATCTCAGCTATCAGCAGTGGCTTAGTCCCAGAAGATGTCCGAAATCATCTCCACCCATCTTCCCTTCTGGCTCTACACTGATCTCCCAGAACCTTCATCCTTTACTTTTCCAGACAGCCCTTTATCCTTCACAGACCAGAGTACCCTTTGCTTCATCCAAAGCCTCCACGACGCCACATGCAAACCAAACACAAAGGGAAAGTAACCTATGAGAAATTTGTTCAGGCCTCTGAGAACCAAATCACAGCCCTCTCCCCTAGATGCGTTATGGAAAAATAACATCAACCTAGTCTTTTTCTAGGACAGTTCCCAGTTCCAGTTTCTGAAGGTTGCCACCACCAATTACCATAAACTGGCTGCCTTAGAGTAGTAGAAAGGATTATCTCATGGTTCTGGAGGCCATGACTCCAAAGTCAGCTGAGCAATGGTATACTCCTTCTGGAAACTTCAGTACAGGGTCCACTCTTGCCTCTTCAACTTCCAGTGGTCCTGGAGCCCTTGGTTTGGGGCCACCTGACTCCAAGCTCTGCCTCTGCATGTGCCTTCTTTCCTCTGTTGCAGTAGCCCCAATCTAGTCCTCCATTTCTTACAGAGATACAGGTTTCTATTTCTGTCTAACTAACCCTAATTACATCTGCAATGACCCTGTTGTCAAAATAGATCCCTCTTGTGGTGCCAGGGATGAAGACCAGTATTTGTCTTTTTAAAGACTTATTTTAGTCATTTATTTACGAGTGTGTGTGTGTGTGTGTGTGTGTGTGTGTGTGTGTCTGCACTTCTGAGTGTGTACCTACATGTATGCATGTGCACCATGTGCACATATAAAAGGCCACAGCTATCAGAAGAAAGGTGTCAGATCCTCTGGAACTGGAGTTGTAGGCAGTCGTGACCATGCAGGTTCTGGGAACTGACCAAACCTGGGTTGTTTGCAAGATCTGTTAAGCACTCTTAGCCACTGAGCCATCTCTCCAGACCCATCTTTTTGAGGCTCACTGTCCAGGTCACCACAAGGGAACCAAGCAAAGACTATTACTCCATTTTCATTACTTATTCAGCTTGTCAGACTACCAAACACTAACACTAGCCAGTGGAGCCGAGAACCCATGGCCTCCAGCCACCCTGTCTCTGTTGTAGGAGAGGATGCCTACTTACATACCTCTCCCTTCACACTGAGCAGACAACCCCAGACCTCAGTCAAGAGGAATTCTCTTCCACTTGCACAACAACTAGGAGTCATAGACAGGCTTAGGTTCATCTAATGGAAGCAAGATCCCAGGTCACACAGGGCTTCATAACCAAAGGCCTGGGCAAGCTGAGAGACAGGGGAATGTGGTCAGAGGTAGGGAAAACTGGGGTGCTATACAGGAAAGAGGGAGCAGGAAGAACATGGGGGTCAAGAGGAAACCTGGAGGAAGTGAAAAGTATCCTGGGCTCCCCGAGTACAAAGGAGCCATCATCTGTCACACTGTTCATGAGTGTGGGGGAAGCAGGTTCCTCAGTGACAGGATGTCCAGCCTTCAGCATCAGTGGCCTCAAGGAAGAGAGGGACTGGAAGAAGACTGACCAAAAAGGAGCTAAGACAAAAAGGATAAAAGATGGTGCTATGAGAAAGACACAGAAAAGGCAAAATCCAAAATGAACCTGGGTACTGAAAAATACTAGCGGTGGCCCAAACGATTGGGTTCTGATAACAGAAAGAATGTGGAAGTGTAGGTACCACTCAGGGGTGGCGTGTGTGTGTGTGTGTGTGTGTGTGTGTGTGTGTGTGTGAGAGAGAGAGAGAGAGAGAGAGAGAGAGAGAGAGAGAGAGAGAGAGAGAGAGAGAGAGAGAGAGAGAATTGATTAGCGAGGGAAAAAACACTACTTTCCCCTTCTCTCACCAGGTTCGTTTTCTGTCCTCTCTCTCCCTCTTCCTCTCTTCTTCCTTCTCTGTCTGTCTCTGTGTCTCCGTCTCTCTCTCCCTTCTCTTTCTCTGGTCCCTAACTCCCTCTTCTCTCTGACCTTTAGTATGAAATATTTGAGGCTCAGCCCAACACGGTCTCTGTGGTATTGCTTTGGAGTGCTGGGTTTTTCCTCTCCATCTCTTTGCACTCCAGCAGAGCCCAGCCTTCACCGAGGTGCCTCTGGTGTTTGATATTCTTCTCTCTTGCTAGCCATCAACATTAATGTTGCACGGCTTGGAAGTGTAATTGAGGAGGCGGTTGCTCACGCTTGCCTCTCTCCAGCCCTCCTACCTGATTCTTTGAATTCCTTCTGGAGTTTACTAGTGTTTGCCATCCAAGTTAACTGCCTAGATGCATCACTAAACCAGGGAGCCTTTGAGGTCCCAAGCTCAGGAGTTAAATACATGGACTGGCCAGTGATGGAGAGTAAAGGGTCCCGGAAGCCAGAGTGAGGAACTCCAAGGGGCTTTTGGTCAGTGGTGTTAGTTTAGAGAGCTTTGGAACTGTGTTTATGGATAAATAATTATCCAATGGTATATGGTTTGAGCATAGTAGGACAGATTTTATTAAGGACAGGTACAGAGACTGTGGCCGTGATATTTGCAGTGATGGAGAAAAGTTGGACTAACTGGAAATATAGCATGACTAGGTGTAATTTAGCTACCCAAAAAGTAGATCAGTGGGTATACTATTATGAATCTCTTCTTAATATTGTTAAACATTTGATGGGGAGGGGTTTCTAGCTGAACCACATTCTTTTTGCTAAAGCCAGGCCAGGGCCTTGGATTATCATGTGGGGGACAGTGGATGGGAGGGCTTGACTGATCCCAAGGTGACAATATTTGGTGGTGGGGGCGGTTGACAAACTAGATTATCAAGGTTCTTACTGGAACCAGACTTTACGGGGGGGGGGGGGAAGCAAAAAGTACACAAAGGAGCTGATAGAAGTTTAGGAGTTTGACTAGTTTGGTCAGAGGAAAGAATCCTTGGAAATTGAACATGAAAATGAGTTTGGATGTTAAAAAAAAATAACCTTTGAAAATGTCCAAGTGAAAACAAACCCTGGAACTATCCATGAGGCAAGTTCAATGCTGTAGATCAATTAGTATGGTTCAAATTAGTGATTTGTTTTCGAGGGATTAACACATAATAAAACTACCGGTAGCATCATGTTCAAGATAATTCAGTTGTTTTAGAATTAAGAATGTAGTTGTGTTCAAGATAATTCAGTTGCTTTAGGATTAAGAATGTAGTTGTTCTTTGAGTACCTCCAGGTCAGAATTCTATGCACCAGATACCATTGTTCTGTAGATTATGAAATTGTTGGGGAATAAAATTTTTAAAAAAAGCTCTTTTGATGACAAGTGAGACAAACTAGCTGTCACTCCAGGCAGGTGGCATTCCAGGAGTGACTTTCCTGTGATGTGTTCAATTATGTCTCATTCCCTGTACATGGAGCATTTAACGTGCTGACCCCGGAGCCCTTTCAGAGTGGCAGGTTGACAAGCTTACTGAAGGGCACTTTGCTCTTTGTTTCCTGTTTTCCCAAAGTGCTTCTCTCTGGCAGAAGGCTACTGGCTCTTTGGTGGTCAGTTCTAATACACGGACGTACTCTATGCAAGTTCTCCAAACGTTGGTAAGACCCCACTGACCTAGGCACTAATACCTCAAACATACATTCTATCGCCCATCAGATGGGGGGATGCCACTGTCTGCATCATGAGTAGAATCCCAACCCAGCACAGGAGAACACTGTTAGCCAACCCTCTGGGACATGTTTATAGTCACAGCTTGAGGACAGGGGGCCCTGGGTTTGAGACATCTCCCAGGCCTATGTGATAAAGCTGTGTCTTAACTAAACCTACAGATCTTGTTATCCCAACCTTATTGTTCATTAGCTGCATGCCTTAGACTGAGCTGCTCTGCCTGCCTGTCTGCTCTGAGTAGTCTCATCATACCAGGGTAGCGACACCCCCACCTTTGATAGGCTTTTCCTTGGAGGTCCACAATGCAGGTGTTTCCCCCTTTTGGTTAAAAAAAAATAGTGGCTCACCTTCTCCTATCAGGCAGCTCTGGGACATCGGGGTGGTTTGTTCTGCCTGGGATCTTCACTTGTCAATCATCTTGTAGCAGACTCCTTCCCTGATTTGGAGAAAGTGGATCAAAATGTTAGGATGTTAGCAAAGGAGAACAGCCTTATAACAGTGAGAGCACCCAGTCTTCTATAGCTTAGAAACGTGAATAAATCCAGTTCCTAGTCCAGGAGAAGATCCACCAGGCCACTTCTCAGCACTTAGTGTCTTCATGAGGGAGCCAGTTCACCAAGAGACAGCAATAACCTGCAGTCTAAGCAAACCTGGGGGGGCTAAGAGTGGTTTTGACACTTCCAGTGACTGAAGCAAAATCAAAAGAAGAAAACTGCTCTGTGACAAGTGAAAATTACATGGAATCAAATTTCTGTGCCTATGAAAATTTGGCTGGCAGGCAGCCAAGCTCATTGGTTTAATATTGTCTGTGGCCGCTTTCCCTGCAGCAGCTGAGCTGAGTAGTTACAACAGAGGCCATCTGGTCTGCAAGGCCGAAAATATTTACTCTCTGGTCCTTTCCAGGAGAGGGTCGCCAGCTTCTGCCACAGCTTGTGACTCTTCTTCTTCATCTTCAACATGAGTAACTAGGACCACTGTGTAATGTAGTGTCCTCTTTGTCACCTTTCTGAGAGCAAACGGGGACACAATGCATACACAGACACTGTCTCCCTATTCAACATCTTTAGTATGAGCAGGGCCAAGGTCAACTAGTCCAACATGGGGTTAGAAGGATGCAGTGGTCCAAATGCTGCTGGATTCATTCATTGCATCTCTTGGGCTAATGATGGAGAAGGGGCTGGATGGAGCATCAACGTCTTTATACACTGGAGCGCTTGTCTCTGCCTGCCTACTCTTTCCTCTGTCCCACACCCTCCATCTCATTAATACTTTGATGTTGGTATAAATTCTTGCTTTGGGAGGAATAAACTCTTTAAAATCTTTTATTTTTAGCACATCAAAGAGTATTGACTACAACATAAACAAAATCTTTCACCTTCATTTTTTTTTAAGTTGACTAAAACTATGGCCATCACTCACAGTTTGGTTATTTGTGTGGAAGATCAGGAATGAAAGATGTCAAAGGAAGGAGATGAGGCCTCTGACAGTTCTCTGTTTTCAGAAAACCAAGCAGGAGATGCTGTTTGCTTGCCCCGGGCCAGAGAATTCATGTCTGAGCATGTGACTCAACTAAAAAAGAAATGGATCCCAGAGCCTGGGACCTTTGAATTCTCTAGCTCCTTTGTCTTAGGAGGAGGGGGGGGTGAGGAGGAGGGAGAGGAGGAGGAGAAGTGGGAGAAGGAAGAGGGGGAGACACCTGATTCACTTTTGTAGGGGCACAAGGAGAAGTGATTGCTTGGAAAAGCAGGCTCCCTATCATCCCGGCTTTATCCTTCATTGTGAAATCAATGCTTTGAGTTGTGCTGAAAACGAAGCACCAAGCAGAAATCGGTTATGGAAGACAGAACTAATATACATCAGGCAACAGCCAGAACGCATTGATCGGCTACACTGGGAGACCAGAGACTTGGTGTCTGTGTCCAGGGCTGAGACATAGAACAATTCCAGCCCACCTCCCTATCGGGTCTATGGACTGCTAATTCTGTTGTCCTGAGGTATCATTTAACCAGACATCTCTACAGAAAGACTTCAGATAAGATGAGGGAGTCAGGGTGGGGAGAAGAACATCTGTGATGGATGCTATGGAAAGTTACCTGGGTCTTACCATCCTGGGCAGTAAGGGTACATCTACCTCACTCATGGGACTCCCTCCTCCCTCCCCCCTCCCCCCACAGTCCACTGCTCTTCAGACTCTCTTGAGTCTAGGGGTCACCAAAAGTCTTACAGAATTGCTATTCTAACCTCTGCCAACCACTTAAGGATTTTACTCCCTAAGTTCAGCTTTTTTTGTGTCCTTGTTGGAGCCATACATGCACAGTGGTGAGATGTGGACACTAGCCCTAGATGATAAAAGGCTGTAGGTTCTTTTGGAGGTGTCAGTGGGGAGACAGTTCTTCCAGATTCACTCGGGTTATTGCCTGCCCTCCAAAGAAGCCTGTCTAACAAAGGCTGCAAGTGGTACTGTTTCCGGGGCAAGAGAACAGCACACTGGCCCGGAGAATGTCGGGAAAACTAATGGTTTTTTTTGTTGTTGTTGTTGTTGTTGGTTTTTTTTGAGCCCATGCCTTGAGTCTTTGACAGAAGCCTAGACCTACCAATATTCATTATGGATTTTAGCTGCATTTACACAGTTAAATCTAAAAGACCAAAGCAGTTTTGAAATGTGTATGTGGATAGTTATCTTCAGATGTAGATAAGAATTAAACTGAACAAATCTATTGAGATGATTATATAAGGATTAAAGTCCTGTGATCCAGAAATTATAACATAATGGAAACACAAATGTATTTCTCAAAACTAATAGAAAAATAATTGATGTAGTTGAATACACATAAAATGTCTCACATAAATAAGAAAGAGGCATTAATACCTCTCAAAGAAAAGTGGGCTCTGAGAGAAAGCAACAATTCAAAGAAGAAAACATCAAAGAGATTGACAAGGAGAGGAAAAGTGTTTGAGATGACTGGTCATCAAAGTTGCTAATCATACAACAACCCATTTTCAGCTGTAAAATTATCAGTTTTTAGCGATAACACAATCAATCCACCAAGGATGCAAATAAAACAGGCGATCCGCTTATGCTGCTGCCAGGAACATAGACCGGAGTACGGCCCCCCAGAAAGCCCCAGAACATTGCTGATGCCAGTTGGATGACTAATTCTCTTAGGAGTTTATTCTAAGATAATGATTAGAAACTAAAAGTAAATTCTGGGGATACTTTTAACAACAGTATTAACAATACCAAAGCCAGAAGGAAAAAGAAACCCTGAAAACATACTGAAAGCCCCCAACTAAAATGCAAATAATATCAGGAAAATGCTCATTGGTCTATGAGTGTGCCAGGGGATGGGGGTGGGGGGTAGGTAGGGACATGAAACAAGGGACTGGGGAAATGGCTCTAAGATTAAGAGTGAAGATTTTTCTTGCAGAAAACCCAAGTTCAGTTCTCAGGACCCACACTGGGCAGCTCACAACTGACTGTAACTCCAGCTCCAGGGGATCCAATTATACGCCCTCTTCCGGTACCTGCATTCATGTGCAAAAACCCACACAACAGACACTTACACACAACTAAAAATTTACAAAACCTTTACAGAAATATAAAACACACTTTCACATACTGTTTCATTTCAGTTTTATCAGAATGATTGCCATAAACTGTATCAAAATAGTAACAATACGTTCTTCTCTGGGTGTTGAAATCACAATTAATGCTTAGTTTTCTTTTTTACACCATCATTTACGATGGACGTTCAGAGGCTGGGGATGGTACAGTGCTTGCCTAGCATATGCAAAGTCCTAGGTTCTATCCCCAGCCCCAGATATCATGGGTGTAGTGATATACCCTGTAATCTTGGGGAGGGGAAGCAGGAGGATCAGACGTTCAAGGTCATCCTCAGTTACACAGTAAATCTGATCATGGGCTACATGAGACCTTGCTTCATAATAAATGAAAACATTTAAACATTAAATACACACACACACACACACACACACACACACACACACACACACACACACCACACATACACCACAGCATGCATGTGGAGGCCAAAGGACAACTTACAGGAGTCCATTCCTGGCTTGTTCCATTTAGGTCCCACTGATCAAACTCAGGTTGTCAGGCTTGGTAGCAAGCACCTTTATCTGCTGAACCAACTCTCCCACTCTACTTTTAAACATTATAAATTGCATGTTCATGCATATTCTAAAAAGAATATAATGTTTAAAATATGAATAATTGAGTGAAATAAAGATACTTAGGAACTATGGAGGAGAAAACATAGATAAAGCAGTTGCCATACAGTTTGGAAGCTCCTCAGTACCCCCAAAGCATGCTACATATTATGATGCAGCTGAGAGACAATGTTACACACTTGGATTTAGACTTTCCTGGTTGCAGGCAGAAAACGTGGAACACTTTCAGTTACAAAATCCCGCAATGTATTTATAGCAAAATCTAATCAGTTGCTTAAGAATGCATGTGGTCAGGAACTATAACCTGCAAGTAACATTTTACATCAGAGTTTGAAGAGACCTGGGGCTTTGGAGCACTGTACTTCAGGATGTGTTTTATGTGGTATGGCTTACAGTGGCCCTTAAATGTGGGCTGCTGTTCCCATACTAAGGGACAATCAGAAAAGTGATCTGGTTGTCCATCTACATCTAGGATGAACTCTAGGGCAGGGAAACCAGCCGTTCTAGCCAAGCCCTCTACCATCAGCTGAACCTCCTGCCCTGAAATCCACTATTCTAGAATGTCTTCTGTGGACCCCTAATTGTCAACTGTTTTCTGTGGCCACTCAGTGGGAGGACAATGCTCTCTAACTCTCTAGAAGCCAAAGCCAATGGCACCAACTCTAATAATCTTTAACCCAGGTTTAAAAGATTGACAAAATTCCTTGAAAGGTTCTTTTGAGATCCATAAAGCAGCCACCAACTTCTCTCAGATTTCACTTTGGTAAAGATTCACAAGGACAGCCATTGTCTTTCAAACTAGTCGGGCTGAGGATGCAGTTCGGTGGTAAGAGTGCTCGCCTAGCATGCACAACTCCTTCGGCTCAATCCTTGTTACTGGAAAAGAAACAAAAATAGATAAGATATGTGGACTATCACTTAAGAAGCAACAAAAGAGAAAGCCATGTCATGGAAGGTCTATACTTGGACTTGCTATGATGCCTGCTTGCTTCTTCTCTCAGTCTCTCCGTGTGTGTGTGTGTTTGTCCCTCTCTCTCTATTTCTCACACCATCATCCCTTTCTTCCTCCTTATCTTATCCTTCATCCTTCACCCTTCCCTTCCTCCCTCCTCCTCCCTCCCCTTTCTCTCTTTCTTCTCTCTTTTTTTTCCGATAGAGTCTTGCTATGTAGCCCTAGCTGGCCTGGAATTCACTATGTGGATTATGATAGCTTCAATGTCTAGCAATCCTCTCTCTTTTGTCTCTCAAGTACTGAGCTTACAAGCATTCCCACCATGTCCATCCAGTCTTGCACTATGTCTTACTGTTGCCCTAGTACTTAATTCTGCTAGATATTACTCAGGGATTCATTATCATGTGGCCCAAGTTTAGACTTGGTGGAATTTTTTTTCCCAGACTTTGGGGAGTTTTGTCTTTTTCCAGAATTCTCCTTTGAACTGCCACACCCCTCCCCATGGTCCATCTGGCTTTTGCCTTTAGCATTCTGCCCGCTGATGCTCTGAGATCCGGCAAGACAGGAACTAATTTCTTATTGTGTCATGCTATAGAGAGGCCGGCTTGGATACGGAGTTGGCGAAGATGGTGAGTGTTGATAGACACATAAATAAATCAACGTCTAATTAAATCTACATAATAAATAAATAGGTTGTCTCATTTATTTAGTAAACAAATTTAGGCAGATAATGAGATTTCGGCTGGAGGCTGTACAGCACCCCAGAGGCACGTACAGCCTTTAGCCTGATAGCAGCCCACATTTGTTATAGAAAGTTTATCTCATTTAACAAGTTCAGTGTTTATGAAAGACATTCTGCAAGAAACAAAGGACTGTCCTTCCAATCATGACCATGGAAGCCAACAGAGAGCAGCACCCAAGATAGGGTTTTTGCAGAGAAAGGAAGCAAGTTCCTTCTGGTGATTGGACCATGACAGAACAAAGCACAGAGATTTGGGTGTTAAAAATTTTTAACGGGGTCAAAAAAGGATGATGATAGATTCAAGACACATCTGACTTGTGTTCATTGTAGGGAGGGCTCTACTTTGACTAATGTCTATCAGAGAGGCAGGAAGGTCTCTGGAAATTTCCTTGAATTAATGGAGCAGAGTCAAGAGCTCCCACTGACCAGAAGTAGCCTTGGTCAACTTACCTGGTGCCCATGTAACTTGCTTTATTTTTCTCTAAACATAGGAATGGGGAAAGGAATTCTTTGTCAGTTATGAAACAACGTGTGATACACGCCCCCATAGAGATAATTCGGTCTGTAAAGTGCTTACTCTACAAAGCATGAGATCCTTAGTTAGATCTACAGAGCCCATGTCAAAAAAAGACACAGTGGCGTACACTTGTAATCCAAGCTCTGAGCATGCAGAGACAGGAAGATCCCCAGGACTCACTGGCTAACCAGTCTCACCTACAAGGCAAGTCCCAGGCCAGTGGAAGATCCTCTCAGAACACAAGATGAATAGCTCCTGAAGAATGACACCTGTGGTTGATCTCTAGCCTCCAAATGTGAATGAACACATGGAGGTGTATCTCTCTCTCTCTCTCTCTCTCTCTCTCTCTCTCTCTCTCTCTCTCTCTCTCTCTCACACACACACACACACACACACACACACACACACACACACACACGTATACATATATATGAAATAAACACCAAACATCATAATGCCAGTGTATCTTTCTATTTTAATATATAGATTACATTCAGAGGCTGATCGCCCACTTGACAGGATCGAAATTACCTAAGAGTCAAGCCTGTGGCCATGCCTGTGAGCAATTGTCTTTACTAAGTGAGATGGGAAGATCCATCCATCCTAACTCTGAGTGGCGCCATTGTTTGCCAGATTCCTGGACTAAATAAAACTCGAGAAAATGAGCTGAGCATAGCATTCTCCTTTACCTGCCTTTGGCTGTTGACTCAGTGTGACCAGCCACCTAGACTGTCCCACCACCCTTGAACTAGGAGTGAAAACATACCCTTTCTCCCTGAGGTGGCTTGCTTGTCATGTTTCATCACAGCAACAGGAAGTGTTAGGAAGACAAAGGCAAAGAGAGAGGCAAAGTGCTTCCTGTGGGTTTGAACTCAGCCCTGACTTCTTCCTGCAATGACATTGGAAAGAAATACAAGTCTCCTCAGATTTGGGGTCTGTCACTCTCTGCCTTTGTTCTCTTGTTCTCTCCATCTCTGTCTGGGAAACAAGTGTGGCCGTGACTTGGAAGGGGTCTTGATGCCGGGTTTGGGGAGATCCTGTTCAGTAGGATTAACTGTTCAGGAAAAAGTTCTCCAGAGCATTGACCTGGAAACTAACGAGATGAGATGGCACCATGGTGGCCCTTTAATTTGCAAATGCCCTTCAGCAACCTAGCAGGTGCAGGACAGGTGAGAACATGCAGGATGGAGTGTCTGAAGAGTCTATCACAGCCAAGGAAGCAATTTTAGTTTCTAGTTACCAGACTCATGAGTTCCTGCCTCATGTTCTCTCTCCAGGTTCTGACAGTGGACAACAGGACAGCATCCATTTTGCATTTAGGAAAAGAACAAAAGTAAAATAAACAACAACAATAAAACAACCCCGGGTAGTGAGGTTTTGCTCTTCCAGGATCTGGGCTAGAGGTACCAGGGTCTGCCCACACATTTTTTTTTCCTCTGTGATTGCTGCATCAAGAAGACTGTTTCCCTTACCTGTTCCATCATAGTGCTTTATTTCTAAAGCTCTTGGGTACCCATGTCCTTCTATCCTCCAAATACAGCTCTGTCTGTACACTTATTCTCTTCAAGAAAAGGGGACAACTATACCAAGTCAGGGACTGACAGGGTAAGATTTCCGTGTCTTCTCGGAACTCATGCCTTACACAGAGAGGACCCAGAAAGCTCTGGATCAGTGATGTGAATGGGAAAGAGGCAGGACTCACCAGTAAACACCTCCACCTTTTAGATCCACCAGACACATAGCCACAGCCACCCCTCCCCGAGCCTTGGCCTTTCTGTCCCCTTGACTCTGCCTAAAGTATAAGAAAAGGAGATAGGATGGATATGTAATCAGTTTCTAAGAGAACAACATAGATAAAAATTTAAAAAATAAACCCAACAGAGCCAAACATCCAGCCTCTTTTCAGAAACTGTCCCAGTTTGGAGAAGAGACAAAAGGCTCTCTCCTGATCTGGACGACTTAGAAGGCTGGAGTCTCTCACTCCTCCCACCCCACTGCCCTGGCCACCTGTGATGATCATCATTTCTTTGGGACTTGGGTCTTGGCACAATGGTGATTCCCATTTCTGTAGCTATGACCCACAACCACGGCTTCAAGGGACCCTAGGTCATGCCTCGCCTTCTCTGCCTTCTCCAGGGCACTGACAGCAGAGACTGTCGGGCAGAGTCTGGCAGGAAAGTGGGCAGAGCAGAATGTCCTTTTGGCTGTAGAGCCACACGTTAGACTTTTGAAGGATTATCATGGGCAGGCTCTGGTTCGTGAAGTTATTGGTGACCATTTAAGAGAGATGTAGAAAACCCTTGACCTTGGCAAAAGAGACACTGAGTGATCACCAATACTGATCCATCCCTGCATCCTTGACATTTCTTCCTTCCTTCCTGGGGGCGACATTTGAGTACCATGCCAGGAACAGCCCATAAAACACCAGTCAGCAAAACGTACCAGAACTGGCCACCACTAAGCCCAGGCATAGGCTCTTTGCTCAGCGTCTTTGACTCCTCGTGACTGGGCAGCATAAATAGCCCCACATTTCATCAGAGCCCGTCTCTGTTCAAGCTGAACTAAACTGTCATATGGATGGCCACCTTCCCCTCCGCATCTGTTTAGTGTAATTTGAAAATCACAGCCCTTGCACCTAGCGGATTGGGACCACATGTTCTTCATCGTCCATATTATCCCAAATTAAAATGTGGGCTGGTGTCTGGATTTTCTGTGCTCCCTGTAAGAATGGAACTCTAATCTGCCTCCTAATCAAACTTTGGATATCAGATATATATCGGGGGTGGGGGGGTGTCTCTGCAGATCTGATTTTGTATGCAGTCACAGTGTGACAGGAAACCTTTGCTGTGGCTGAGGCTGGAGTCCTAGGCTTTGCTAATGATGACATTCAGATGCCAGGACTGGCCTTGTGGTTTGGCTCCTGTGCGTGACAGAGAGCGAGCGAGCAAGTGCGTGAGAGAGGACACTGAAGAGAATGCATCTGGGCTTCATTAGTTGCAATGTAATTTACAAAAGGCAGCTTTTCAGATGTTGGGATAATCAGCAGGCTGTTATGGAGGTAGCGTGCGGTAATCACGACTTGACATGAGCAATCCAGCCTCAGTGAGATAAATGGGTTTGACTGGCAGGGCAGCAGTTGGACTTTAATAAAAAAAAATTAAAAAAAAAAACAAATTGAATTTTTTCCCGTGGCTTAATATAAGACTCCTCTGGACATATGCATAAAACCGACATGGTAGCAAAAAAAGGGGGGGCGGGGGTAAAGAGGGAGAAAGTGCCACCATTCTGGGTCCCAGAGCCAATTTCTCTGTTATAAATACTTCTGGTGTTTGGGCCATGGCTGAAGCTGGGGTGGGTGGGGTGAGGGGGAGAAAGCAAGGCAGGGACCTCTCAAGCCAATCCCAGCATAAATCACCTAGTAATGGACAAGTAATTTAATACCGTTCTGGAGCTTCAGAGTGAATCATGGCTTTTCCCTACCATGAGTCTGGGCTGTTGTGGGTGAAGAACTTGAAGCTGTTGACTCCTAGAATTATGCCCTCTCTGGGAGCAATATATCCACGTGCCTAGCTTGGTCAAAACCAAAGTCTTTGCTGAAGGAGTCTGTTAACCTTCCCTTTACATAGCCAGCCTCCAAAACACAGGGAACTCCTTTCATTGGTCAGCAGCAACATTGGCTCCACACTCCCAGCAACTCCATGCTCGCCCCCCAGGACCTCAGAGCACCTGTTTCTTAGGCTCGTGAGTTGCCTTTATGAACAATTTTTTTTTCTAGCCTGATGCATGATGGGCTCCTGGAGAAGAAGCCTGAGGCTAGCTCATGGACACTGAGTTCATTTCAGGGGCAGAGAGGAAAAGAGAACACTACCAAGAGTGTAGGAGAGAACACCAGGGAGAGTATGGTGACAGTCTGTCGGGGGATTTTCTTCTCACTCGACAGGACATATGATCATCAACGTCTGGCTGGCTGTTTTCTGTCGCTTCTATGTGAACAAGCATTTTGCCTTGTTGAAGAGCAAAATAAAAAAAACCACTGGGACTTTGAAGGCCCCCAGAGGGTGCTGGATAGAAAGGGGAGGCAGATTTTGTGCTGAAAGCACTTGTTCTCGCCATTGATGATTATAGAATCAAAATAGTGGTTGACTCTGAAAGTTTTTAAAGCTGAGTTATGTCCTGCATAATGTATTAAAACGTTCTGCCAAGGTGGGAATCCTTATGCAAAGCCAACAAGCATGCCTCACCTCATTAGGAGGCAAATTTGCTTTCATGTTAATAAACGGTGGAATTACATGTATTTCAAAGAATGATTCAGAGTCAGGCATGGTGGCACAGGCCTTTAATGCCAGCACTTGGGAGGCAGAGGCAGGCACATCTCCGTGAGTTTGAGGCTGTCCTGCTCTACAGAGTGAGTTCCAGCTAGAGCTGTTACACAGAGAAACCCTGTTCCATAAAACAAAACAAAACATCATACAAAAAAGGAACTGCTTTAAAATAAGAGTGGGAAGGCAGATACTGATTTTCCATGTCAGGCTAACATAAAATATGGTCCTTGGTAGAATATGAGGTATTTTTAAAGGTAGGGAATTCGAGAACAGGAAGAGATCATTAACAATAATCTATCCATAAATTGTGCAATTTAAAGGCAAAAGTGCTTACAAAGATCACGTGGCAGATTGCTCACAGCACTGGGGTCAGAATCCTGCACTTCGGATTCTTTGAGGCCACTTGGCACCATGTGGATTCCTAGATCGATTGAGCAGGGCTATCTAAAGATTCCTAAAAGGAAGCAGGGTAAGCAAGAGCTTCTCAAAGCATCACAACATAGAGGGCCACTGTTTCTCTGAGACTATACAGATCCTTGAGTGAGCCTTGCTTCCTTACACTCTGCCCAGCTTCCCCAACTCAGCAGTCTGACTGCAGTTCCTTCATCAGTCTGGAAGGCGTAGAGATGCTCTGAGACCATGCGAAGGGCAGGCAGGATAGAAAGATCCAGACGAGGAGCGAGTCTAGTAATATCCTGGACTCTGGTGTCTAAAGACACCATGTAGCACTATCTACTGTGATACTTCAGGCTAAAGAATCTTCCTGATCCTCTTTGCCCATGGCAGAGAGCCCAGTTCTGAGAGAGGGGAGATCCTGGTCTTCCACATACCTCTCTCTCTCTCTCTCTCTCTCTCTCTCTCTCTCTCTCTCTCTCTCTCTCTCCCCCTCTCTCTCTCAACTTACCTCTGATTCAAGGATGGAATACTCTCTCCTACCAAAACAGAAGTCTGGGTTGGCTTTGAGATTTAGGCTATACCATTTAGATTGCTAGAAAAGACATATCCCCTTGGCAGTTCATTCCACATGAGAAGTGGGTCAGAGACTCACCAAGCATGTGATCTGCTCCCAGGTGAGTTCCAGGCCCCTGGGAAGCAGAGACGTTGAAGAACTGCTTCTGTATCCTCAGAGCCACGGGGATTTCATGCTAGAAGGGGGTGGCCCTGTGATGAGAGGTGTGGCACACAGCACCGGCATCCCCTGGGGCCAGACTTTGTCTCCTTTCTTTCCTGTCACTGTCCTTCACTGTCACGGGCCCAGACATCCATGTGAACTTACCAGTCCCACATACCTCTGCGTATCTACAGCTATGGTTTGTGCTGTTTGGAGCACTGGACACATTTCTAACATTGGACTAGGGCCATGTTTTGGTTTTTGTCACACTTGAGGAGAGGATGGAAGCGTAGTTTATAAAGTGACTGCTGCGGTATGCCACAACATTCCAGGACCGTTACAAACACCTTCTGAAGTGGGTGTCTTTGTTTGTTTACAAATTAAGGGAGGGTCTGTGGGGTAGAATGACTCAGTGAGGTCTCGGAGGAGTCCGGTGCCCAAACACAAGCACAGCTGGAATTGAGCACAAACTTCTAGTACTTCTTCCTTTGGGAACACAGGTAAAGCCTTGGGATCCCGGAAGTAGGCAACCCATATGGGTTGACAGGCAGCTAAAAAGTGCCCCCCCATCACCTGTTAGGAGGAGCTATTAGGTGCATGAGTGGTCAACAGGGGACTCTCCAAGGGCACCACTTAGCATGCAGAGACACAGTCTCAACAGGAAGGAACAAATGCCAGCACAGCTTCAGCTGAGAGCATCGGCCCTGGGCCTCACTAAACTGGCAATGGCGGCTGATGTGGGGAGCAGCCAGGCTCTCCTATGGTCGGGGGCTGGGGTGTCCACTGTGTGCTTTCAGAAGGAAGCAGAGGAAGGGAAATGAAGGGATCCGTACCATCAAGGGCTGGTGGGCTGGCCACACCTAGAGTCGGTGGGCAGAGGGGCCTGGAGACTTGGCTCCTGGTCTTTTGAGAGCCATACATGGGGCTGGTGAGTTGGGGGCACAGCACACTTAGGACTTGGGTAACGTGTTGTGGTTATTCGAGAATGTGATTTCCAGCACGTCGTCACCCCTTCTGTCACTCCTCCGTCAGTCTCTAAACCTCCGGTTCAGTTCATCCACCCTTGAGGAGCACATCAGTCAGCCCCAGCCCCTGCCTCTACATCCACCACCGTTCCACCCTCTAAGGGTGAAATGGAATGCCTCAGCCTCTCCCCCGAAACTCCCATCCATTCTGCTTAGATGTAGGACAGGCAGGAGCCCACAGGCACATCACTGGACAGATGCAAAGTTCTCAAATACAAACACCACCCCCCACCCCCCCACGTCCAACCCCCCACCCCACCCCCCAACTCCCCCAACCCCCCGCTGCATCACTCTGGTCTTAGTGTGTCTTTCCACAAGGCCTCCAATTACGGCCCTGGTGTGAGGAGCCCTGGACTCCATTGTGTTACGAATTGGGTGAACCCGGCAGGCTTGGCCAACAGAAAGCGCCATTCCTGAGGCACGATACTGCAGAAGAGCATTCATCTGTCCCAAAACTTTCCAGAGGGCTGGGAACTCACTTATCTCCTGGCAAAAATTGCCAACCTGGGGATTCAGCCCCTGCTTCTCTGCAGAAACAGGCGCTGAATTACCCTGCACTTAACAAATGGTTGCCCGGCTCTCCTAAAGCTGCCAACCCAAATTGAATTGTGTTTTCTCATTGGTGTATACAGTGGGTGTGCTCTCGAGCCAGCACTAATTTCCCCCCAAGCAAGATAAATGCAGGGACCTGAGCCTGCCTGCTTACATTCTGTCTCATTCTAGCAAATTAAAATGTCACAGAGCTACAGCAATCCTTTAGGAGATGTGGTCAGATGGGGGTGGGGGTGGGGGATGGGGATGCCATGGGAGACGGGGACCCACCACGTGCTCCTGTAATGGGCCTCAGTCCTACTTAGATGACACTGATAAAACCACGTTAAAACGTTCACAGCTTTGCCATAAAATAAGACTGTAAGCAAGAGGTGTTGACTAGACTGTACAAGAATAAAAAAAAAGCTTTATTTTAGCAGTTTGCAGTTTCAAAAAGCCCTGTCTTAACTTTAAAACATACTTTCTATGTATATATATGTATGTGCTTAGGCATGGAGGGTATTCCAGTACATGGTACACTTGCAGAGGCCAAGGGCCACTTTTGAGCGCCATTCTTCAGGTGTATTCCACCTATTATTTGAGCCAAAAGTCTCTCATTTGGCCTAGAACTCCACCGTGTAGGGCCAGGGTAGCTAGCCCATGACCATCCAGGAATCTACCTAGGAGCACCCATTTCTCATCTCTCCATCCCTGGGAGTACACGTTGTACCACTACTCCCAGCTTGTGCCTGATGTACCGACTAGTCTTATGTCAGCTTGACACATAAACTAGATTTACCGGAAAGGAGGGAACCTCATTTGAGAGGATGCCTCCTTAAGATCCAGCTGTAAGGCCTTTTCTTAATTAGTGATGGATGGGAGAGGGCTCAGCCCGTTGTGGGTGAGGCTATTCCTGGGCTGGTGGTCCTGGGTTCTATAAGAAAGCAGGCTGAGCAAACCTTGAGGAACAAGCCAGTAAACAACACCCCATCATGGCCTCTGTATCAGATCCTGCTCCAGGATCCCACCCTGTTTGAGTTCCTGTCCTGACTTCCTTCGATGGTGAACGGCAATATGGAAATGTAAACCAACTAAGTCCTTTCCTCCCCAACTTGCCTTTTGGTCCTGGTGTTCTGTCGCAGCAGCAATAGAAACCCTGACTGAGACAGTCAGGACCTCAGGCTTGTGCGGGTCTCGCTCTCCTGACTGACCCCACTCCCTGCCCTTAAGAATAATTTTTCCCGTGACTGGTATCTTTTCATAGATGCTCACCTCCCTCCCATTCACCCTTGAACCCAACCATGATCAAACCCAACCATGCCTCGATTTCTATGACAGTTTTCACCAGACTAGCCACTTCATGAATCAGAGTCCATTGGCAGACCAAGTTCAGCCCATCAGAAATGGTTGGCTGGGGAGACTCTCACAGGGGATCTGCAGGAAGAAACAGAAGCATGAGGAAGGCTGCAGCACCACTGCTTCTGCCTGCCTGAGTCGTCTGAAGTTGCAGCAGACCAGGCATTAATAATGAAACACCTGGCTCTCACATGTCACTTTCCAGCAGGCATCTTGCAGGCATCAAAGCTTCAGACATCACCTGCATCTTGAAGGGAGTGTGTGAGTGCATGGCCAGCTTGTCCCCAGAATAGCAAACACGGGTCTAAAAACCCCCTCCCCAGGACCTGGGCAGCAGTTGAGACTAGTCTAGGACCACCTGCCCACCCCAAAAATAAACCTGTAGAAAACACTACCCTGCAGGGAGCCCTGCTTCTACGAAGTTCAAAGTTTTTACCCATTTCCGTCCATGTGACCAAGAGGTCAGGCTTTCCTCACCAAATCTTCGTTAACAAGGTCCGGCCAAGAAGTTGTCAGGGAGATGGAGTTTAGAAGCAGAAATATGAGACTTCCTGGGACATTTCAGTGGTTTATAGGGCTGGCAGGACCGAACATATGAAATCAAAGCTCTGTCCTCGACAATTCAAGATAAATGGTAGTCAACCCACAGGGACTTAAAATCAAAGGCGCAACAGCAGCACAGGCAGGCAGGGAGGGATCCAGTGTGATGATATTCAACCCCATAGGCATGCATCAGTTTCAGAAGATCTTACACCTGGGGACAGGATGGAAAAGGGGCAGTACCCCCCCCCGCCCCCCCGGCCCCCCCCCCCCGCACCCCCCCCCCCCCCCCCCCGCCATTAACACATAAGGTGGCTCAAGGTCAGGCTCAGGCGTCTACAGCAGGAAAGCAGGGCTTCTAGAATAGCTGCCATGCAAACACAGGTCCTGAGGTCTCAAAGCCCTGCTCCAACTGCCATGGGGTAAGTACTCCTACCCAGTGTACCTTGCAGACAGAGGAGGATCTGGCTGCCCATGCTCCAACAGGGATGCACATTGTAAGAAAAAATTCTCAAATGGGAGGTTCTAGCTGAGGACTCTCCTTTTCTTGTGGGTCTTTGGACTTGGTGACATATGCCTAGAGTTCTTCCCTCCATATACCCAGGGCTTCCTCCTATGAAGTGTCCGGGTCCTGCTCCAACGTCAGCATGATCTTTCCTCACCACCCACTCCTGCCCATCGCATCTATCTTTTTCATTCGCTTTTCCCATCGTTCGTTTACTTTTTATTTGTGTGTCTGTGTCTCCTTTCACCAAGTCCAGCCACGAAAGCCAAGATTTTGTTTGCTGTTTCATTCCTTGGTGTCTAGATCAGAAGTCAATATTTCGGCAAAGGACTGGGTAGGAAGTATGTGAGGTCATGCGCTTTCCATCACACCTCCCCGTCTTTGCTGTGGAAATGTAAAAACATCCCTCAATGATATGCTTATTAATGGGCATGACTGCGTTTTAGTAGAATTTAATTGGCAGATAGTGGCAATTAAATCCATGGTGTTAGATGACTTGAAGTGTTCTTTTGGGTTTCCTACCACTTAAAAGTGAGAGAGAGAGAGAGAGAGAGAGAGAGAGAGAGAGAGAGAGAGAGAGAGAGAGAGAGTCAGTCCTCTGTCATAAAAATAGGACAAGATGATCCCCCACGACATGGGCTCAGTCTGGTAAGGACAGCTCCATCGTTGGTGAGATTTGCCTGCAGGGGTGGGTGTTCCTGTTTATAAGGCACCGCTGTATGTGGCTGAGCCTCTCTCTGTGGTTCTCTGGGGGCTCTGAGTCTTTGTTTCTGGCTCCTTTGTTCCTCCTGAGGAGCTGCTCATCTAAATCTTTAACAGAGAAGGGGAGCACGTGGGAGGTGCCCCCCCCCCCCCCGCCCCACGGCTCCCTCTGGGCCCATAGGCTCTTTCTATGTTCCTTTATTTCTCCTTTTCAGTCCTCCAGTGGCCTCTTTCTCTTCCTTTTTCTTCTCCTCTCCCTGTGTCTCTGCCCTGTGATTATCCATATTGTAAACAGAAGATTTTTATTATTTTGTTATAATTATTGGAAAAGATTTTATGCTTCCTGTCTCTGGCTCAAAAGGCTGCTGAGAGAACAGCATTACATTCCTCTTGTAGAATCTGGTAAGGAAAAGGTTGTTTGTTTGTTTGTTTTTATTTGCAGGTAAGGCTTCTCTGAATAGCACCCAGCCAAACAGACCATTATAATACTCCGTATCTGCTCTCTGCTCCAGGAAACCCTTCACTAAGAACTCTGTCCCATCGATGGCATCTCCACACAGCCAGCCTTACTGTTGAATGGGCAGAGTCTGAAAGAGACAAACTCTACCTAACAGAGGCTATGATGACCCTTTGCCTAGAGCTGGAGTTCTCTAAACTCTAGAATTGATTTCTCCGAGGGCTGAGTCTTAGCACATACCCGAGCTGAGATTCTCTCATCTCATGGTGGGACACTGTGGTCTACAGTAAGTGACTCTTAGGGTCTCTGACACCCCGGGGTCTTCTCTCCCCTCTTTACATGCAAAACTCTCAGAATTTCCATATTCTTCAAAATCTGAGCCAACTTTCCTGGGGAAGAGTTTCTAAAAATTAAACCAACTTCCTATGCAATGCAATACTGACACCATATGTATGCATCAACTCTTTGCCTAAAACACCATCTTCTGGGCTTAGTGTCTGTGTATCATCTTGAGTATTGATCACTACTTGTTATCTGCCTTCTCTTTCTCTGCAGAGTCCTAGGTTTTAATAGTTTTCCCTTTGATATCAGGAGTTTAATTGTGCAGTTCTTAGCATGCCCTTGAGAGTGTAATGAGAAATAAATAATTCTAAGCAGCCTCCTGGAGTAATGAAGGATAAACTCTATCTAGAGGCTCCAGCATTACGGAGATTTGCTAATAGTTGCAATAGTGTTGGGTTACTCCCAAGCAGATGAGGAGATTCCTTTGGGTCCAAGGTCATTTCTGCCATGCTGATGCAGTGTCAGGGATCAAATCCAGGGCCTCATATATGCAACTCTACCAACTGAGCCTCCTGGGATTGTAACAGATCCTTCTAGGGCATTCCAGAAGTTTCTAGCAAAGACTGGATGTGGAAAGGTTCCATCCCCATGGGATGAGTTCATGTTTGGTCCCTGGAACCCCTTTGTGCCTCTTAACTGAAGGGAGTCTGCCAGCATTCTTGGACCTCTACCTCCTTATGTCTAGATCTCTCCCTGCCCCCCCTTTCCTCCCTCCCCATTCCTCCCTCTATCCTTTCTTTTTTCTTCCCTCTTCCTCTCCCTATCCCTTGCCCCCACCTCTCACTCCCTCATTTAGGGGAAAAAAAGATAAAGAAGGTCCCATTGATCAACCACACGCAGTGAGTGGCATCCTATACTAGGTCTGTGTATTATTGTCTGTACCACCAAGGCATTTTAGTATTGGCTCCATTTTATAGATAGGAAACGAGACTGCGTAGGTATGGCTAGGTGAGTTACCCAAGTAAAACAGCTGCTAAGCGAGAGTGCTGGTGCTTCAGCACCTAATCATAATCTAAGGAACTTGAACGGCTCTAGAAGGGCTCAGCAAAAGGCAGTCACTGCAGCCACTGCGGCCACAAAAGAGTAGGTCATTTGAGTCTCAAGCTTCTGCTCTAAGGCTGAATAAAAACAAACTATCAAGTGTGTAAGCCACATAAAGGTTCAGTTTAGCAGGCAGTGGCCACAGGACTTGCTGGGATTAACAATGGTGGCTGCAAAGAGTGGGAAAAATGCAAAACTCTTTTTCTCCCCATGGGGGGGAAAAAACCTGGAAGGATCCTGTGTCGTTTTGAGAGGTGGGCTGTTAGATCCTTGACGCAGATGGCACACAGGGTCATCCTGAAGACTCACCCATGGCCACACCACTGCCAGGAACTGCTTTTCCCACCTAGCCCCACCGAGAAAAATAACCAATAAACCAACTTTTCAATGAGAGTGGAAAGATGTACACCCCTCAGAGCGGAGTCTTCCCCCTCCCTGGTACCATCTTTCCTGACCTGCCGTCCCACCCACCCCCAGGAGTCCTTCCTCCATGCAGAGGCTGTGAGATCAATGGGTGAGTGGAACAATACACTGCTGGGGGGCCGTTTGCACCCTGGCTCTTCCCTCCCAGAGCATCTGTGGCATTTTCAGAGACCACAGAACAATGCCTCTTACAACTGACACTTCCAGTAAGCCCCCTGAAAAGCACACTACCCACAAGGCATTCCTCACTCTGTTCAGGTCTCAATTTGATTTTTTTCTCTTCGCCTCTCCTTTCCCCAGCCACTGTCTCTTGGGCAGTGACACTTGTAGCCTCTACAAAATGTAGCAGCAAGGGGGAAAATGTCTCTATGCTGTTGACAAAAGAGCAAAAGCACTCTGTTCAATCAACTGTGAGGGGGACTGAATTATTTATACTGCCTTTGTCAGTCACCGCGCAAGGTAATTTCATTGCTGAATTTTAAGTTTTTCATTAATTAACCACTTTTTCAGTTCACTGCTCTGCAGCTAGGCATCAACCCACTGCAGAGCCATTTCCAAGGAGGGCTGAGGGGTAAGGGGGAGGACTTGGCTTCGGCCCTGCTGTTCCCAGTGACATATGGATGTTTCTGTGGTTTTGTTTTTTCCACAGTTCCTTTGGCTGTGTGCTGGAGCTGATATTGGATGTTTCATTTAAGGTTCTGTCTTACCCAAACTGTCTGCGATTTAATATGTCACAATATATACGTTTCTAAATCATCCCTGTGTCATCTTTCTCAATGTTCTGTTATTAAAGCCCATTTTTCATGGTAAAATATTCCTCTAAGAAACGGCGGAAGGTACGCACATCCCCACGTCCACTGTTTAATCGACTGAACCTCTGAAACCGAACCAGGAATTGAGAGAATGTAGCAGAATCGGGAAAATGCTTTTCTTAGAAACAGAATGGGATTTAGGCTGGAGAGAAGATTTCACCAGAAAGGTGACATTTTACCTGAACTCTCGAGATAATTGCCTCATCTTTTCCTCTCCTCTCAGAAAGCGCAAAGCTGGCCAGACTTGCCCCAGGAGTGGTTGATGACGTGGCATGACTGTGAAATGTCTTTCTGATGGCAGCTTTGGGGATGGGAGTCTTTCAAAGATTATCCTAATAGAAACAGAGCAGATAAGACTGTGTGAACCCCGGGGCTCAGACAGGTGCTAGGCATGTACAGAAGAGCACAAGTTCAGTCCTCGGCTAGTCATGAGAAATGGGAATGAGATACAGTCAGTGGGTCCTGGTTGTTGGGTCTTGGGAAAGTCAGGCTTTCTAGGGCCTGGTCCTTTGAACTCATTGTCAGTCAGCCACAGGTGACCTGTCTGCAAGGATGGATGGACAATGGGTTCTTAAATTTTGAGAAGGCAATTCCCTGTAAGTAAGTTAGGGGGAGGCATGATGTGGTTTCTACTGCCTTTGGTCTTCTAGGATTTTCTTTGGCACTTAAACTTACATAAGTCACTTTGATCACCATAAACACTTGTGTAAGTCAGTCTGGTCAAAACCAACATGGTTACTGGAGAAAATTAATAATCAGAGAAGTTGTTCCCAGCTTCTGATGAAAAAGTATCCACACTTCCCTTTTGGGGACACATCCTCTCGCTCTCTCGTTTACTTTGCCTGTATATTCATATACACCATCTATGTATCCCTCTGCAGTAATGCTTTGTGACTCTCTTTTAAGTAGAAATACATGAATTCTTTCATTTAACTAATAAATACCTCTTTACATTGTTTCTGTTATTTTTGCCATTATAATCAATATGTTTTATATTAGAATATTATGGAAACTACATTTTAATTCACTCCTCAAATCATTTTCATTTGGCAAATTTGAATTGCTGGCCCAAGATCTATGTCAAATGTTAAGATGTTTTTCCACTAATTTACATTTCTACCAACAACGTATGTGGTAACTTGTTTCTCTTGGTTTCCTGGTCTCTCAAGAGATCACTTTTTTGTTTTGTCTAGTTTGGGTTTTTTTATTCCCCTGAGTTTTGAACCTAGAACCTTCCTTGTATACTTTATCACTGAGCAATCTGCCTATTTCCTTTGTTTTTCTATTTTTCTATTTTGGATAGACTTTCCTTAAGTGGCCCAGGTTAGCTTTGAACTTGTCATCTCCCTGCCTCTGCCTCCCAAGTAGCTGGCATTGTATGCCCGAGCCACCAGGCCTAGCAAGGATTCACTGCTTATCATGTTAAATTTATCTGTAAGAACCTGCCCCCAGATACCATCCAAGTTCCACAAGGACAGGAGTCAGTGGACCCAAAACATCTTTCTTTCTTCTTTAGTGGGGATACCAGGAGTTGATTTTGTTGCTACTCTTGATGTCTTGAACACAGTGAAGCTTGAGAAAGCTCTGTATGAGCATAGGGTGTGCAGTCACGCGGGATGGAGCTGGTCAAGCCAGTCAATGCCGGGTTAGAATTTATCCCTGGTGAGCGGCCACCATCAACGGGATGGAATGAACTGGATGCAATAGTGAAGTAACCCAGGCAAAGCAGTCAGTCAGGATGGGTTTACACAGTATAACCTTCATCTACTTTCCAGGCCTGGTCCTTCTCACTGCAAGCTTGTAACTCATCTAGGTGTGACTTGCCATCAGGAGCAATGCCATCGGATACCCTAATGAGCCACCCTGGAAGGATCTCCCAAGGTAGCGAGGACAGATTTGGTTCTGCCGCATGAAGTACTGGGTGTTAATGGTGGTCCTTCCCACCTATTCATAGAGTTTTCTTTCTTTCCTTCTTCAGTTCCTCCCCCTTTTTATAACTGCTCTAATTTAATCTTGCCAATATCGAACTCATTCGTGAGAAGTAATAAAATCCTCTATGGAATAAAACAGAGTTTATGTTGAGAATAGCAATCTACCAATTTTTTGCAAAGCACTATTAAATTGCTGCTGTACAGTGGAGCCTGAGTGAAGCAAGGCTTCCTCAGTGATATCACCTGCTTGTTCACAGAATAGGCCAGAACTAGGAGAATATAGCTACTGGAGATTAGAAGGGCTGGTAACTGAGATCCTCCACGGGGTATCTGAAAGCTGGATGTCATGAGTTCTCCTTGTTTTCTCAGGCTCCCTTCAGTGGTTCCTAAATATGACTTTTCCACAACCCACCTGCATGGTGCCCAATTCCCAACATCTCATTCTTTTCCTTTGTCTCCTGCTGTGTTTCTACTGTACCCTTCCCTTAACCTTGCTAAGTAGCAAACAGGACCTTAAGATTGACATTTGTTCACTTTCCTATCATTCTGTGCCCACCAGGCTCTCCAAAATGAAGCTCCTTGCTAATGTGATGGTTGCTTTCCATTGTGAAGTCAATTGGTTAATGAACACTTGTTAAATGTGTGCCATTTTTATCGCATTCGTTAATGTCTTAAGATGAATGGAGAAAGAAAAGAGGTAGCTTGGTACGCAGGCTGACCCAGTATGAGACATCTCCTCAAAATGACCACATAGCAAAAGAAATCTTCTAGGAGGTGGGCATTTTGCCACAGTCTCGGGAGATGTAGGAAACAGAATGTCTCTGCCTTTTGTTGGAAGGTTTGTTGGGTGATGTCTGCTCTTCCATTGTTTTGTGTTTAGATTTAGATAGTTAGTGTAGATTAGAGAAGTCAAGAAAGTTGTGTTCTGTCCATCAGGATGGTTGATTTGAGGGTCTCTCTACCTACAAAGTGCAGAAGGAAACTGGGGAGTGTGTGGGAGCCAACTCCTCACATTAGAAAAAGGATGTTGGTTTGTGTGCCACACAAATCGGGCCTTGCTGCCTTCCCCCAAATAGTTCTTTTAGCCTCTGCCTTTCCTGCCTGTAGGATTTTTGTTTATTTCTAATGTAGGCATGGCTCACACGCTGCTATGCGAAGGGATGAGATCTTAAAAATGCTCCTTTTCAATGACTCTCCCCAGGGTCAAGCAGAAGGACCGTTTCTGAGGTACTCTGGTATTTCCTTAGTCCTCTCTCTAGTGTGACATCAACCCTCTATCCCTCTGGAGTCAAGCGACCCTTTCTGAATAGTAATCAGTGTTTCTTTTCCATTCTGCAGCCCTAGGTACCCTATTACCACAATACCCCGAACATATTTATGTAATAAACCATATGTAAAGTCACTCCACCTAGGTACCCAGCTCAGATAATGAGTATTTAATATATGTAAGTTGAATTTGAAATGAATTCTTTAGAGAGAGATGTAGGTAATTGGGCTGACTAAGAAACAAATGTATGCTCTCACAGTCTGGGCCCTGTGCCAGCAGAGAGAAGTCCAACATGGCCACTGTGCTCTGGGAGCCCATGTTTTTGTGAACAAAGTCATGTAAGGCCCAGCTTCAATCCACAGAGTGGAATATAAATGGACTCGTCAGATGGCAATGAGGTCTGGTTTGCTTTGGATCTTAGTTTATCTTTGGGGACCAAGATCATTTCCCAAATAAAATATGCCTACCCGAGTCTCATCCCTGTTGCTATGATAAAGCACTCTTAAAAAGCAATCTAGGAGCGAAAGGGGCCTATTTCAGCTTACAGGTTGCAGGGTAGAAACCAAAGCTGGAACCTCAACAGAAACCATAGAGGAGTGCTGTTTCCTGGCTCACTTGGCGCGTGCATAGTTAGCTTTCTTACTCAGCCCAAGACCACCAGCACAGGGAATGGTGCTACCCACAGGGGGCAATGCCCTCTCCTATCAGTCCACAATCAAGATAATGTCTGGCAGACGTGCTCACAGGCCAACTGGATATGGGCAATCTCTCAACTGAGCATTCTTTCCCAAGTAACTTCAGGCCCTCGGGTCTAGGGTGGGCCAGGGTGACAGGTAAAGCTAACTAGGGTAATACCCCACCCATGTAAGTTCCGACTCCAGTCTGCACAGCTCTTTGCTGTGTGGTGCCTCTTGGCCATTATAACCAATCTTCAGCCACTGGAACGCTTGATGGAAAATTAATAGTTCATAGATAAGTCAGAGCGATGAGAATTCCATTCTGCTGACAGTGTCTCCATTCTAGCAAATTGGGTCCACATTCACTTGGATGAGTAGCTTGTGAAGTGCTATACTCAAACGCTTAGAGTTTATAGATGAGAAATTTTAGGAATCTAGCTTTTGGATTTTTTCCCCTTCTTCTCTCTCCTCTTTCCAATTGTCGTACTATTGAGCCAATGCAGTGTGGTGGCCGCATTACTGGAACTGTAACGGCCTTGTCAAGGAATGTAATTGCCCTGCTGTACTGGCCCTAGGCAGACACCATCTGGAGGATGACCATTCGGAGGCTATACAATTCAAAGGGGAAAACTGTCCAACTGGTACTGAGGGCTGGTTGCCGGCCTAGAAAAAGAGAGCGTTCTGTGAACAGATCAAGGAAGTGGGCCTGAGGTAAAGGAAGGAATGAGCCAAGGGATCCTGGTAACTGTTTTCAAATAAAGAGAAAGCTCTTGTGTGGAGACAGGGTAGGCTGCTTTATTCAATCTTGTCTAGAGAGCAAAATGAAAACTTGTGGGTAGATATCACACGTGGCGGGGCTGAGCATGAACTAGGAAAGATAAGCCAGCTGTTATTGCAACTTTTTTTTGTTTGTTTGTTTGTTTTTTCAAGACAGGGTTTCTCTGTGTAGCTTTGCGCCTTTCCTGGGACTCACTTGGTAGCCCAGGCTGGCCTCGAATTCACAGAGATCCGCCTGGCTCTGCCTCCCAAGTGCTGGGATTAAAGGCGTGCGCCACCACCGCCCGGCTCACGACTTCTAACAGAAGGAGTTAGCTCTGCCCAGAAGCAGGTGACCACACATGGATGAGAAGGGATCCTGGCCCTGACCGGAAGGAGGTTCATGTAGTTGACTTGGCCAGTGGAGGTCTGTGGCTTCTCCTTGTCCATTTTCTAAGTCCACCATTACACACTTTGAATCCATTATGAAGTAGTGAATGAGCAAGACCCAGGGTTGGTGATTCCCACTGGCATCTGCTTGAAATCCCTTCCACAGATCACTGCCCAGACCCCATCCCAAACCAGATCAACCTCAGTATGGGAGAGTAGGACCCAGGCATCTACATATTTTAAAAGCCTTCCAAACTCCTTCCCCTGGTATAATTTCCATGGGGATCCAGGAGTCATAACCTCTGATGCAGTTGACAGGCTGTGGTAACTACCTTCCTCTCCTCCAGGAACTAATATGTATTCACTGAACCTACTGGAGGGGGTGACTTTTGAAAATCAAGCTTATTTGTCTTAAGTTAGCAGCATTTAAAGTTAGATTCTTCTGGACATGTTTAAGCTTGTATTAATAGATAACGCTGGCACCCACAGATATAAAGACTATATGGGTTTTTGGTTATCTAATGTGCATGATCCATTTTCAGACATTGAATGTGATCTTCCTTATATTCCTATGCCTCAGCTGGCATAAGGTGACCCCATAATCCATCTACACCTAGCTGCCCCCCCCCATCCAATCACCAGGATACCGCTGTGTAGTCAGGGCCTAGAGTAGCAGTGGTCTGGGTGATTCCTTCCTCTTTTCAAATCTTTTGGAGGATACATTCTCTCTATCCTCTTACCAGGCTGGTTGCAAGCCAAGAGGAGGAGAAAGACAGTCACCAAAATTGAATAGCAGAATGGGGGTGGTTGAGTTGATATCATATGGCCTTCTGAGGCAATGTTATCCAGTGGAAATGTGATGTAAGCTACATGCATAATTTGAAGTTCTTTGGTAGCCTCATTGTAACAGTAAAAGTAAAAAGGTAATATTAATCATAACATTTTATTTAGCTCAGTACATCTACAACGGTATCACTTCAAAGTACAAAGTATTAAAATCATTTCACCAAAATTATTTAAGAACCATTATATACTAATAAGTACTTTAAAGGACATTTAAATTTGTGATATACTAATGATGATATTGTATATAATTAAGTGATTTTTTTTAGTAAAAATAGTTCCATTATCCCCAAAGGAAACATCCAGTTCCCTGGCAATCATTTCTAGTTCCCATTCCCAGGCTCAGGCAAACATTAATCTGTTTTTGCCTGTACAGCTATAAAGTTAACCATAAAATATATAGTCTTTTATGCTCAGTTTCTTTCATTCAGCATAAAACTTGCATATCTATTCATGTTGTAGCACATATCAGCCAGGTATTCCTTTTTAATTGCTGAATAATATTCCTTCGCATGGATATACCACTGTTTGTTTAATCCGTTCACCAGTTCAGAGACATTTGACTTTGTTTCCACCCTTCGACTGTTATATACATGAAACCACTCCCCATCCATACACAAATGTTTGTGCAGACTTAAGTTACCATTTCTGTCATAGCTACCTAAGAACGGGGTTCATAGACACATGCTAACTTCATCGTTAGTGTTTTCATAAACTCTACACCTGCTTTCTCAATGGAAAAAAATGTGTTGTATTTAAATAAAAACTAAGCCTTCTAACTCTGGTGTGCTTATGATATTCCCAACACAATTGAATTTTGACTAGCCAGACTGCAAAGGTTTAATAGCTCCATTGCTCCTGCATCTTAAGATGTCTGTACTAGACCATGGCCATCAGCATCTCTCTCCAGATAGCCTATATGGAATCAAAAGCCACATGAGGAGAATGTGTTTTGAGGCCCAACACATACATATACACGCATGCAGACATGCATTACCACCTCTTCCCCCACATTGTAAACATGCGCATGACAATTTCACCCCCATTACTCTTCATTGATGATTTATTCATTCGCTTTTACTGAATGATGCGATAATTAGATTGTGCTAAATAAATGTACTTTACAATAATTTATCCACGTCTTACTGAAACACATTTCTCCTGGGATTGAAGGTGATAAATTAACAGACATGTACCCCACAAAATGAAGATATAGAACCTCATTAAGGGTTGATCGCAAATATTAAGAATGTGGAGAGACAACCAAGATTAGAAAGCAGAACATTTTAAAACTGTGTCCTAATTCTGGATCTCTATTACATGCCTGTGATGCAGCTTCCAGGGTGTGAGTCCCTGTTGGGCAGGAGTTGGGAATCTGTTCTCCCATCCACTTAACTAGTCTTATCTAAAATCTAAAGACCTTTCGTCTCTTGGTCCTCTCAAACTACCCACAGAGTGTGGTCACAAATGTCAGAAGGTATCCTGCAGTACCCAGATTGCTGAAGAAGTTGTTGACATTCTGTTGGGGACTTCAACACCATTTCAAGCAGCTAGGCTTAAGTCTGGCCGATTTTTTCAGGAACTTTCTTTGGCTCCAGATCTGGGTCACTTTCTCTGAACTCATCAAGGTGTGTTAAGTACTGGATATATATGGACTATAAATATACCCTGCCTACTGTGTGCATAGATGTGTGACTGCTTGTAGACAGAAAATTATATACCATCATTTTAAATATTCAAATTTAAACTATTCTATAAATTTATGAGTTCTTTCACATCCCCAAACCTATGTTCCCTTTCAGTTCAACTGAGAAGTTGTTTATGGGCATCTGCTATGTGCTAGGATTAAAAGGTGTGATCAGAAGAGTTGATATAGAATTAATTCATTATAGTTCATGACTGGAAATAAGAGTGGGTGGTGATAATAATTCATTAATCTTTGGGGACTGTTACATATGAAGTTGTAACTGGTAGAAAGTGGAACAAGACCAACTTAGCTTGAGGGATTTGAAAAATTCAACCCAGGGGAAGGAACCCTGGAAGAGTCAGTAGACTTCTAGGTAGAATAGGAGAGAAATATCAGAGGGAGAGGTGTTTGCAAATATCTGATGACCTTGAGAATGACTCCTTTGATTGGCTCTGGCTGGTCCTTTGGATTAGAGAAGGGTCACAGAATAAACAAAAAAGTCTGAGTGAATGGAGACGTAAAGACAATGTTTGATTTGATCCTGTAGGCAAAACCAAGAGCCAGAAACTCACAGAGGAGGCAGTAAAGTCATTTAGCCAAGGACTTACCATGAGATGAGCAGAATTGTGTCAACATGGAATTAGAAATGGCCAGTACTGGCAATCTTTCTGAATCTGTGAATGATTTCAGGTCCCTTCCACAAACCAATGTTTGAAGTGAATAAAAGATGAGCTGTAGATAAAGAAATCATGCAGGAAAGAAGGACAAACTATTCAGACAGGTTAGATACCTGTCTATTGCTGAAATCAGAAGAATATTTGAAATAGTAGGAGTCCAATAAGGAAAGCAACATAAGCATTCCTGGCCAGCAGGGAAGGGAAGAGCCTTTCAACTCTTGAAAGGAAGCCAAAGACTCTTGGCTTGGAAGAGTCCTCTGACAGGGATTCAAAAAATGAGCTGGTGCAAGTTCAGTCTCCTTGGGGTCCAGGTGGATGACAGTAGGCTGGAGACTGGACATTTGCAAATGTCCTAAAATCCTATTCTCAATTACACTTAAGGCATCTGAATCTGTGCCCTTTGTATTGTATTATTCTCACTTATTCTTACTCGGTTTTCCCTGAGGACAAGGAGGGTTTTGAAACCTATTTCTTGATTCATTAGTACATATCCCAAATAAAGGAGAGGATGCTTCACTCGAGAGGCCTTCATTTTGAGTTTGGTCTTGTACTGTCAAAGGGTACCCACTGACTGCTACCCACTCCCAAACTGGAAGCATTATCTTTTGCTGAAAGTTCAGGGACCTATCAGCCAGCCTTGACCCCTGAGACCAGAAAATCCAACTAGAAGGATTTCAAGGGAGTTCTGTAAGAGAATGTGACTATCTTGGCCTGGGAGGAAATACTGTATCCTGGTCATTTGGTTCCTGAGAACCCAGCACCTTCAATATGCCTTCATGCTTCCCAGTGTGTTATTTCATGACATGCTCTAGGCGACTTATGAGAGGGATTTAAAGGATGTGTCTCAATTTCGGGGCAATGCTTAGTTCCTTTATTTCATCTTTTTCTATTTAAAAAAAAAACTTGCATTTGCTTTGTTTGGCCATCAATCAGTCAGCGAACATCTACCTGGTTAGGACCCACACCGAACTTAGGGAAGAAAAGATATGATTTTATTACACATTTGTGTGACAAATGTTCCTATCTGTGGAATAGACTCCATGCTTTATGAAACATTGTAGAGTGGAAGGCAGATCATAAAACTGGAGCATTTGTAGAGATAGTTTTGATTTAACTAGGTAGAATGGAAAGAAGAAAGAAATCAAAATATGGAAATGTAATTTACTACGAATTGTCTGGAGGAAAGATATTTACAGCTCATAAGCAGAGACTAAACAGCATAAGCTTATAAACTCCAAATGGAGGCTACCTCATGTCCCTGGAGGCCCAGTTTAACAAGCCTTGAGAAACCCAGCAAATGTCATCAGTATGCCAGTGTAGGTGGAATATTGATCAGGGAACCCTAAGCCAAATGTAGCTTCCAGGTTTCAAGGGAACCTGGATAGGTCTCAAAGGCCCCACAAAGAAATCACTAGCAAAACCTAAGACTTCCTGATAATAACCCTTGTGATTGAACAAGAGTGAATCCATGAAATCACACTGGCTGCCGTTCTCTTGCCCTTCCTTGCCCGACACAGTCCAAGCCTCTATCCTGTGACCTTGAGAACTGGTTCCTGCTGCATTTCCTGTACTCTTCATCACTGAAATTCGTCTTGACATCACACAATTACTTTGGACAGCTTGTTTTCGGCAGTAATGGTGGTAATGATGATGTTAATGAGAGTGAACAGTTATTGAGACCTTGCTGAATACTAGACTCTATGCTGAGCACTTGAAAGTGGGTGTCCACTGTGAATCTTCCCCAGAAATTTGGTCAGAGGGGTCCTGTGGTGGTTTGAAAGAAAATGGTCCCCATAGGCTCATAGGGAGTGGCACTATTAGGAGGTGTGGCCCTGTTGGAGTAGGTGTGGCATTGTTAGGGGAAGTGTGTCACCAGGGGCAGGCTTTGGGGTCTCAGATGTTCAAGCCAGGCCCGGTGTGGCTTTCTCTTCCTACTACCTGCCAATCCTAACATAGAACTCTCAGCCCCTCTCTACCACCATATCTGCCTGTATCCCTCCATGCTTCCCACCATGATAATGAACTTAACCTCTGAACTGTAAGCCAGCCCCAACTAAATGCTTTCCTCTATAGGAGTTGCTGTGGTTATGATGTCTCTTCACAGCAACAGAAACCCTAACTAAGACAGGTCCCATCACACGTCTATTTTATAGACGCTACAAAAACTCCATGCCTTTTTTTTTGTAGTGAATCCACACAGCAAATAAAAGAAGGGCCACCTCCTGGCTCTACTGGTAATAACCACTGGAAGGACTTAGGGAGCTTTATGTTTGCCCCCCAGAAGGTTCAGTACTCAGTCTGCTACATGGGCAGTAGACAGGTCAGCAGGGAGAAGGACACACAGTAGTGTCACATGCATGAAACCATTGCTAGAAAAATGACTCCAGAAATCCAGTGGAATTTAGAAATGCCAGTTCATAAAAACTCAACTAGGATTTCTCTCATGGCTCCATGATTTGAGGAGTCAGCATGTTACAGCAGCCTGTTCCAATATCCTGCACCAACTCCAGTGCCCACAGGAACCTGTCAGATGAGGGAAATCAGTGAAGCTGGCAAATGGCCACTGCCCTGCAGCCTTAGGGATTGGGCCACCAGGACTTCGAGGACTGGGAAACTGTAGAGACGTGGCTATTGGAGAAGGGATGTAGATAGTCAAGCTGGTCAGCTGTTGCACCCAAACCTGGCCCACCCTGGCCAGACATTCCTCTGGCTCCTCCCAATGGAGAGTAGCCAGTTCCCTGCATGCTGATATAATGGCTGTTTCTAGACAGTTAAACATTGATACTCAATCTATGGGAAGCTAGTGCTGGTCAAGACTAGACTTACCTGTGAACCATGTGTGCCCAGGGCTGGTGCCCAAAGCTGTTTACTTAATGTCCCTTCTTCCAGATCTGACTTTTATTTTGCAATTTAGATCTCGTTTAAAATTTAAGGCTTTATTCTCTCTTTAATAATAACTAGGGAGGTTCTAAATAAATCTGTTTACAGTATGATTTCCATGACTTTTCACTTAGCTTTAATGTTTTCCTTCCCCCCCCCTACCATACTTAATGATTTCTATGAATATAATCATGCTTAAAATTTCTAGCCAAAGACTCATAGAGCAATTGATATCCCCTTCATGTGATTATTCTTATCCAATATTATTGAAAGTGGTGCTACAGAAAGCCATTATGAAATACTTAAGTTCATAAATATAAGAAAGCAAATTGGCAAACTTAATATATAGAAGATTTGATAGTCTAAAACTATTCAAATACTTTAAAATAAAAACAAAAGGAAGTGGGAACGAACAAGTAGGCATATTTATTGTGGCCAATATAATAAAGGGTTAATGGTGGCTCCATTTTAAGCTCTTACAAATCAACAGGGAAAACACCATGCTTCCACCAGATAACTGAACAAGATAAATTTTCACAGACCATTCACAAAAGAAGAGAAACAACCAATTAAAGATCACATGGGGAAATGACTCAACATTACTCATAATTAAAGGCATACAACTTAAAACTTATAACCACAAATGTTAACATTCCCAGTTCAGACAAGGGTTCAGTGAAACTTGTACCTTGCTGATAGATAAAAATCCAAAGCTTCTCTGTTAAGCCATTTAGTGTAAAACAGGAATTTATTTCTGGTCAGCAATATTGAGCTCTTTTTGTGTGGTAGACATTGATTGGGTGCAAAATGGCTAAGGTCCACCCCTACTCTCAAGTGTGCACTTTCCCTTTGGGGAACAGACAGAAGTAATCTTATTATTTATACAGAGAATTGTCAGAGGCATCTACAGAATACAAGAAGCACATGATCAAGACCAGGGAGAAGTCTGCAGGGGTTAGCAGATGTCTTTGTCCATTTGTGCTACTGTAGCAAAATACCTGGGGCTGAGTAATTATTAAGCAATAAAAATTTATCATTATAGATAGAGGTGGAGAAGTTCAAAATCAAAATGTCAGTAGGATCAGTGTCCCACGAGGGCTACTCTCTGCTTCAAGATGGAACCTTATTACTGTGTCTCATGAGGAAGAAGGGAAGAAAGGACATAAGGAGGTTTAACTAGTTCCCTGTCCTGTAATAACGCACCAATCCATTCATGGGGGCAGAGCCCTTATGACTAGATCACCTCCTTAAAGGAGTTATTTTATTTTATGTTATTATACCACTACAATGGAGATTAAGTTTCAACATAAACTCTGGCTGAGGTAGTTGCATTCAAATCACATCAAGTCTGCCTGAAGAAATGATCCTGACCTGAATGTAAAAGACGATTAGAGTTTATGTAACTGAAGAAGAGCAAGGGGCTGTGGGGGGAGAAGAAGGGAAGAGGGTATTTTCAGTGGGAGGCCTAGCATGAACAAAGGCATAATGCCTTCAGGAAGTATGAACACATCAAATATGGAAGCATCAATAAGATTGCCGTAGCATCCGGTGTGGCACAAGAGCTGGAGGAGGACTGTCAGGGTCTGCGAGAGGGAACTTCATCCCCAAGGCATGTTGAGGTATGGAAGTAGGGAACAGATTCAATCAGGTGTGCATTTTTTAAAAAAAAAATCATGCACCACTAGGTTTTTCTATGTTCAAGAAAATAGAGTATATGAAAACAAGCAATCCAATATTTAGATGGGTGTATTAGCTACTTTTTGCTATAACCCAATACCTGACAGAAACAAGGGAGGGAAGGTTTATTTGGATTCACTGTTTCTATCAATCATAGTGGGGAGGACTGTAGCAAAGTGGCTTCTTCCAGGGTGGCGGGAGCATGTGGTGTAGACGCTTCTCATTGTAACAGACCAGGGAGTAGACAGAATTAGATTTGAATTGGGGGTGGGTATAGCATTCCAAGACCTCACCTCCTGAAGGCTCTAAAGCCTTCAAAATGGCGCCAGAATCCGGAAACCAAGCGTTCAAACTATGGAGACATCCCCAATTCCCACTGTAACAGTGGGAAAAGGGCTTCAGTGGACATTTCTCCAATGGGAACATGAAGGCCGGAGAGGCAATAAACGTAGGAAGCGATCCTCAGATTCACTAGTCTTAATTTGATAACTCGTAAGACCAGTGTTAGGGAAATGCAATACAAAACCACCATGAGATACCATGAATTATCACATGACCCTGCAGTTCCATTCCTAAGTATTTACCCTAAAATAGGGAAAGCAAACACGAAACACACTTGGACACCAGTGGTCATGGCCACAATAGTCACAGTAGTCAAAATATAGGCGCAACCTAGTTGCCATCCATAGACCAAAAGATAAACAAAATGTGGTATATAAATGGGAGAGAATAGTACCTGGCCTTAGATGAAATTCCGATACATGCTGCAAAATGGATGAACCCAAAAAATATTGTGCTGAGTGAATAAGCCAGATACAAAACAAATATTCTGTGACTCCATGTACACAAGATGTTTAGACTAGGCAGAGTTATGGAGACAGAAAGTTAAATAGCAGTTACCAGGGCTGGGCTGAGCTACTAGGAGAGAGTTGCTATTTAATGGTTTAATGAAGTTGTTTTTGTTGTGTTATATACCTTACTACAACATTTTTCAAGTGACAGATGTTTTAGAAGATCATATATATGCACATACACATATTTGCATACATTTATATGTGTATAAATATTATATATATATAAATATATACTCTACCAGGAAGAGTTGCTCATTTGGTGTTTTGATGATGTTTTGCCGTAGGCATATCCAACCACTTCTTATATTTTATTAAATTGGGGTCATATTCACCCATGGTGTTTTTGAAACTGACTTTCCTGCCTAGTGATAAACTGTTGCTTTCATTTTTTTATATAATAAAATACCCTAAGGAAAGCAATGTAAAGACAGGGTTTGTTTTGGCTTACAGTTTCAAAGGGATATAGTCTATCATGGCAGGGAAGGCATAGCAACAGGCAGAGAAGATGTCCTAATTTGCTTCTGTGTTTTGTGATTTAAAAAAAAAAATCATGCCGGGCGGTGGTGGCGCACGCCTTTAATCCCAGCACTCGGGAGGCAGAGGCAGGTGGATCTCTGTGAGTTCGAGGCCAGCCTGGGCTACCAAGTGAGTCCCAGGAAAGGCGCAAAGCTACACAGAGAAACCCTGTCTCAAAAAAAAAAAAACCAAAAAAAAAAAAAAAAAAAAAAATCATGACCAAAAACAACATGGGGTTATTTCATCTTACACTTCTAGGTCACAGTCCTTCCTTGAAGGAAGTCATGGCAAGAACTTAAGGCAGGAACCATGGAGGAAGGCTGCTTACTGGCTTACTCTCTGGTTCATGTTTAGCTTCCTTTCTTACATATAGGCCCACCTGCCTAGGGATCATCTCACCTACAATGAGTTTGGACCCTCCCACATCAGTCAACAGTCAAGACAATTCCTCATAGACATGGCTGTAGGCCAATCTGATCTGGGAAGTTGCCCAGTTCAGACTCCCTCAGCTGCCCCTGGGATGTGTCACGTTGACAGCTGACTGGGACAGAAGACATAAAGCCTTGTCACATCACATCAGACTTAGAAAGCAGAAAGAGACCAGGGAGTGGGGCTGGATTATGATGTCTCAAGTGTGTCCCCCACCTCAGTGATCCACTTTCTCTCATGAGACTCTACTTCCAAAAGGTTCCTGGACCTTCCCCCCAAAGCACTAATACCTGGGAACCAAAATATGTGAGTCTAGGGGGGAAATTTCAAATTCAAAGCATAACTGTGAACATCTTAGTGTTACAGCATAGTCATGAAGAGTATGTTATGGAGACAGATAGCAGAGTTTGGACCTTGATTGCCCTTCACTTACGTCACTACCAGCTGTTTGGCCCAAGGAGCTACCTAACCTAAGGCTGGTTTCCTAATCTTTACAAAGGAGATGAGGATAATATCAAGCACATGCATTATTAAGACTTAAATTATATCCTAAATAACATGGTGCTCAGTACTCAATAAAAGAAAAGCCATTGCTATCAATATTTAAAAAGCCTGACCTATGCTTAAAGACAATATTTTAATGGCGTCACGAGTACTTAATTGCATGGATACACCATACACTTTGTTTAATGGCTATTCCATTTTTAACATGTTCTACTTATATGTGTCCACATAACCAATGGTGGAAAACCTTCATAAACAACTCTTCACACAGACAAAGATAACCTTTGAACTTAGGATCCTCCCATCTTCACTTCCCAAGTTCTGGAGTGTGCACCACCAACCCCAGTTTATCTGGAGCTGGGGATCAAACCCAGGGTTCCAGGGTATACCCTCAACCACTGAGCAGAACTCTCGACTCCCAAATGAGGTTTTATAAGCAACAACTTATTTCAAGAAAATTCCTGGAAAGGGAATTGTTGGGCCAAACAGTAAGCATAGTTAAAGGTTGTAGACGTGTGTGGGTGGACATGCCCTCCAGAGTGTAATATTCATAGGCACAGGACATAAACTTTAGGTGTAAGAGTAAAGTAATTGGAAATAATCTAATGATTTAAACTACACATTCCATGAAGCTTATGCATGACCATCTATTAGTACTTATAAATATGCTTGCAAGGTCTACATGAAAACCTAGAAAATGTTCATGACATGATGCTAATTTGAAAGATCATGAGACAAATATAGTTAGTAGGGATATTAACTTTTTAAGTCTCATGCCCATGGGAGAGCAATGACCAAAGGCCATAGGAAGTGTGCAGAGCAGAATGATAGGTAATTTTATTCTCTTATCATTTATTTTCTAGACTGTACTTAATGAGTATAAACAATCTCTTTAAAGAAAGAGTGATTTTGTTAGGATAGTATGATTTCTTCCTATATGGAAAGGTGGTCACCGACATTTAGTCTCCCTGATTGTGCACGACCATTAATACTCAGAGAAATAAAGTCCACATTTCAGTCTTCTGGTGCAATGTTTTTCAGACACAAAGTCACCTTCATGAGCCTTATCTATATATTCAGAGGCTGTGGAGCTTGGAGATTTTCACTTTGCCGTGTTGGCATCGGCAGCGAGATCTCGGGCAGCCATTATTTCCCAAAGGAAATTAATCTCAGAGGAGTCCAGAGACAACTGCATGCTGCCTCCCAATCACAGCACAGCTACCTGGGCAGGGCTGTAACCCCGGGGAGAGGCCCTAATCGTCACTCACCTGCATGGAGCTCCTAGGTCTGGGCCTCTCATCTGTATTCCCTTGAGCTGACAGGAAATGTAATTGATCTCTGAGCCCTACTTTTCTTTCATGTGAGGAGCAGGCATAGCAATCACACTACCCAGCCTTCCAGAGTTGTTGCCGAGTCCATTGCAGTGATTTTGGTAAAATGGTACTGTAGTGATGAGGGCATAGAAGGCAATGGATAAATGTTAGCTCTCGCCAACACTATCGTCACCCCTGGTTCCTTCTGTCTTTTCAGAGAAGATGAGTTGAGACCTGGGGAAGTGTGAACTGCTTTAGCTCAGTGGGAAGAGCCTCTGATTTGGAGTCGAGTGGTCTGGGATGTCATGATGATTGAGGCACTCTCTAATCCAATGGCCCAGGGCAAGCCCAATAGTAAAATAATTTGAAGAAAAAAAAACATGTTATTTTGAATTTTGTAGAAACATTACTCAAAGGCGAAACAAGTGAACTTAATTTTAACATTTTTACTTATCCCAGTATATATAATATTATCGTTTCAACAAGTTAATGAGTCTAAAATTATTTGCAAAATATTTTACATTCTTTTTTCAGTGTGCACTTTATACTGACATCACATTTAATTTGAAGCTAAATTTTTGACTGAAATATTTCATAAAATATGTATTTCAAAAATTAGTCACCTACCCAGATTATTCCATAGTTTTTTTAAATAGCACAATTGAGATGTCCATTTTTAAAGTTTAAATTAATTAAAATCAAATAGAAAACTCGGTTCCTCCATTTCTTGTGTGTACATGTACATGTTCTGGTGCACATGGATGTGGGTACACATGTGTAAGCATGGGTGTGGAGGCTGACATTGGTGTTTTCCTCAGTTACCTCCTGTCTTGTCTTTTTGATTCCCGCTCTCACTGAACCTGGAGCTCACCAATGTTGTTAGACTGACTGGTGAGCAAATTCCATCATCCCCCTGTCTCTCTTCCCCTAACGCTAGGACAGCAGGTACCTGTCACCACAAACTAGCTTCTGGAAGGACTCAGAAGGGTCTTTTGTAAAAAGCAGTTTCCCATCTGAGACCCCTCCCCAGCCTCAGTCACTCAGCTTCTTCAGCTACATTTCAGCTACCCAGCTCTCCAGTTGGGCAGTGTCTGAGGAGAACACGTATTTCTCTTTGCTGTGGTAAGATGGCTTGGATGAGAGAGTTTAATGAATCTCAAAAGCTACCCCAGGTTGATAATCTCTCCCTACTCGGTCTCCCAGAGAATGAGAGATGGCCCAGGGACCAACGCCGGACCAATATCACTTCCGTAAATGGACAAATGGACAGTACTCATCCTGACGCTGGCTTTTGTTATTTCGAATGTGTGATCCATTTTACAAAACAACGCAAGACATACAGATCTGTGTGTGTGCGCGCGCGCGCGCGCGCATGCACGCGCACGCACGTGTGCACGTACGTGCACTTGCGTGTGTACTTGTGTGTAAATCTGCATGCAGAAGCATGCAAAGCATCATTTCCCAAAGGAGACTTAGAATAAAGATATTTTTAAATTTCATCTATTTCTTTCTCCTGCTGTCCTCCTCCTCCTCCCACTTCGTATTTAATAATGGTCATGACCCATTAAATTGATTTAATGGCTCACTAATGGGTTACAAACTACAATTTGAAAAACATTGAACTTAAGAGCCCAAACTTCCAGGCATTTCAGAATTGATTTGTTTTGTGTAATGAATAATAACATTTCTGTAGCCATCATTCAGTTGAAAGAGGGAAAACATCTTCTCCAGCATGAAAAAAACAAAGCCTGGACTCTATTTTAGATAAGATATGGGGAAATAAATGAACTACCATCTTTTTTTTTTTTGCTTCAGTATCATTTCCTTATCTACCCAGTAAATGGCCATGGAAGGAGCTTAATCCTGCCCTTGGATTGGGTTCTGGTAGCCAGCCTAAGACGGGGATCCCTACACTGAGCATCAGCTATAACACGGAGCGCTCTTTCCACTAGGATTAGTTGGGTGTTTGAGATTCTGTCAGAGTGGCCATAACCAAGAAAGCAAACAACAAAATTATGGCAAGGATATAGGAAAAGTAAGGCCTTTAGACACCGCTGGTAGCAATATAAGCTGGTAAACCCACCATGAAAATCAGAAGCCAAAAAAACTAAAGACAGATTTTACATACAATCGAGCTATAGCTTTTCTGGGCCTATGCCTGAGCAACCTAAGTCAGCACACCATAGAAATGCACGCTTTATTCTTATTATCCAAGATATGGAGCTAGCTTAGATGTCCATTAACAGAAAAATTGCTAAGGATGTGATTATATAAATATATATGTGCATGTATTAAATTTATTCAACCATAAAGAAGAATGGAATTTTGTTATTTGCAGAAACCTCACCAAACTGGAGATCATCTTGTTAAGTAAAATAAGCCAGCAATAGAAAGACAAATATCACATTCTTTCTCATATGTAGAATTTGATAGGTTTTTTTTTTATATAAACAGAAAGTGAAGAGAGAAAGGAGAAATTGGGGAGCAGTGGAGAGAGTGAATAAGAGCATGACACAATCATAGCTATCTATGAAAATGTCACATTGAAACCCATTGTTTTGTGCAATAACTTATACAAAGAAATAAAAAGGCCAGTTAGGAAGGGAAGAGAGAAGAAAATGGAATGCCTGATACCGGCAGTTGAGACCTAGTGTGACTATCCAGCACCACCGTTGGTGACATGGCCCATGACCTTTCTGTCATATGTGCTTTGTAGTCCACGCCACTTCATGGTCACAAGGCAGGTAGCACACCTCCAGGAATTATGCCCATATTCTAGGGGTGAATAAGGAGGAGAAGGAGAAAGAGAAGGAGGAGGAGGCATCAGAAAAGGGAAGTTTTTCTCCCAAATCTCCATCCAGTATCAGATAAAGCATAAAATCCCCGGTTAAATGTGAGTTTCAGATAAACAACCAGTGGTCTTTATAGTATCAGCATGCCTCATACAATGCTGCTAATAAAAAAGTTGCTTGGGATTCATCTGAAATCACATCTGTGCTGGCTCTTTTTAAATCAACTTGACACAAGCTAGGGTCATTGGAGGGGAGGGAACCTCAGTTGAGAAAGAGCCACCATAAGATCAGGCTGTAGGCAAGCCTGTAGGGCATCTTTTGAATTAGTGATTGATGGGGGAAGGCTCAGTCCATTGTGGATGGTGCTGTTCCTGGGCTGGTGGTCCTGGGTTCTATAACAAAGCTGGCTGAGCAAGCCCCAAGGAACAAGCCAGTAAGCAGCACCCCTCCGTGGCCTCTGCATCAGCTCCTGCCTCCAGGTTCCTGCCCTGTGGGAGTTTCTGCTCTCACTGCTTTTGATGATGAACTCTTCTATGAAACTGTGGAATACAATAAACCCTTTGCTCCCCAAGTTGCTTTTGGTCATGGTGTTTCATTGCAGCAATAGGAATGCTCACAAAGACAGCGTCAGATAAGAACTTGGTATTTTTATGTGCTGAAACTGGCCACAGTATGAGTTCAGTGCTGCTTATATTTCACTGACCACAGATGTCACTTGGCCCCTCCCACCTTCAAGGAAAGCTGGCTAAATCAGGTTATATTTTTCAACTTCTAGTCTCAGCAAATGAGGAAGACAAGAAAAAAAAGTTGGCGTGGGTGTGGAGGGATTAAACTGTGGGATTTGCTATTGGTTGATTTTGTAGAGCGTAAATTTCAAGATATTCTGTTTTTTTCTTTGAAACTGCTTTATAATTATTTGTTTCCTTTTGTATGTGTGCTTGCGTGCTTGTGAATGTGGTGTAAGAGTGTGAATATGGTGGGTATGTGTGGTGTATATGGGTGCACATGTGTGGGGTTGGTGAGTATGTGTGGTATATATGAGTGCACATGTATGTGGGGAGGTGTGGGGTTGGTGAGTATGTGTGGTATATATGGGTGCACATGTATGTGGGGAGGCGCGGGGGTGGTAGGCATGCCTGTGCTCTGGTTCAGAAGCCAGGGGGTGTCAGGTGTCATCCTTTGTTACTCTTACACTTATTCTTTTGAGGCAATGTCTCCCCCTGAAGCTTGTGTTTTTTCTGAGAAGCTAGCAGCCAGCAAGCCCCAACAAACTACCAGTCCCTACCTGACATAGTAATGAGGCTACAGGACTGTGCAAGACAATGTTGGCTTGTTACATGGGTGCTACCATCTGAATTCAGGTCTTTGTGGTTGTGCAGGAGGTTCCATTGGCTACTAAACCGCCTCTCCAGCCCCAGGAAATTCTCATTTTCAGCTCTGGTCAAGTGGAAAGCACTGCAGAGTTTAAAACAAGGAGAGTGACATGTAGTTTCTATTTAATATGATAGATGCAGCTATTATTTGCAAGCTATAAAAGGGCGGGCAAGCTTTGAGTGGAAAGACTGGCTATGTGAAGCCTGGGTTATTCTAGAACCTTCTATCCACCATATCAAGAAGATCTCCCTCCTTGCATGCACATTTCTAATTCTGAACAATGAAGAGAGATTAGCAGATGGTCTCTCGGTACCTATCAGGTAATCCAAGATAGCACACAGATGACATAGAACACACATCTTCAGTCTTCCCTGACACTGGAGCTCCAGGTTGGTTTGTTTATGGCCCATATTCCTCCTTCAGCAGCAGAGCTGTTGAGAGCCAAAGTGTCTGCAGTCATAAGACACTAGGACTTACTGGTTCTGATGTCAGTATCATCAACAGGATCTAGATTCACCTCGGAGACAAACCTCTGGATGCTGTCTGTCTGTGGGTGAGTTTCTAGATTCTGTTATTAGGGTGGGAAGGCATGCCTAAATGTGCATGGGTAATATTCCAGACTGAAGAAAAATAGAAGGGGCCTGAGCCAGGCACTGACCATTCTGCTTCCTGACTACTCATGCCATGTGAAGTTCATGCAAGTTATGCAAGCCCCTGCTGTCAGGACTTCCCTGCAGTGATGGACTGGAGTCTCAGACTGTAACTCCAAAGAAACCTTCCTTTATTAAGTTGTTTTGTCAAGTGTAAAGTCACAGAAACTAGAGACACAACTAATGCATTAGTGTAGATCTGGGAACTCATGAGGCCCCTGCAAGGAAAGAAAAACAATGATTTAATTTTTTTTTTAAAATAGGGTCTGCAAAGAAGGCTCAAAAAAAGTACTGATCTTGCAAAGGACTTGTGTTCAGTTCCCAGCATCCATTAGGCAGCTCACAAATACCTAGAACTTCAGTTCTTATAGATCTGGCACCCTCTTCTGGCCTCTGCAAGCAACTGCACTCACATGCATATACCCCCACAGAGATATACACTCACAATTTAAAAGGACAATAAAACCTTTAAAAATTGCTACTAAAAATAATCAATGGAATGCACAGACAATGTAGTAAAGTCTGCCACCTCTTTGCTAACATTTAATGAGGAACATGGAGGATTCTTCTACTCTTGACATCTGGGGACATAAAGCACACATTGAACCATCTGGTTCCAGAGCTGTGAATATAGGGTGAAAAGGAAAACTCTGTGCTTCCACTCTGCCCCCCAACTCCATCCCATCCTGTGCATCCTGCAGCAGATGTCCTTATCCCCCCTCCGCCCTACTTTCTCATTGAATTAAATCAATTGTTACATTTCCATCGGCTCCCCTTTCTCGCTCTCATCAGATCAAGTGCTGTTCCGTTTCCTTGAGGATTTACCAAAATGAGCTCTTAGGGAGAAAAAGGTTTCTCAGCACTTTAGTTTCTGCTTCTTTCTATTTATTTGGTTTGTTTTTATTATCTTTTCCTGCTGACTTCCCAGGACATGTATTCCATATGCAGAAGCGATTGGCTTTTCCCCTTTTTCCTAAGTGGAAAATCTGTGGATTAACACAAAAACAGCCATGTGCCTCTCTTAAACGATGGTTTATTCTTTTTCACAGGGTCAGAGATCTGAAAGGAGAGATATAAAAACATATTCATATACACATGGATATATGTCTATAGATATGTGTGGGAATATAAATATGTGTATTTATCTGTCTTTATACCTGTCAACATATACCAAGGTACAAATATCATCATGTATACAGGCATAAGTATGTCTCATTGTTTCTAGGGAAACTTTGCCTCTATTAACTTGAACCTCAGGGATTGGTTTGCATTTTTGGTTCATAGAAGTTTATTGAATGTGAAAATGTGTCAATCCTTCTGGGCTGCACCTTGACTCCTTGTGTTATGACTAATAATATGGGCAAGAAAACTCAACTCTTTCCACCCTCCTCACCCCCCGTAGAGAGCACACTTGTCTTTTTCTAATTGTTTGATTTCAAAAGCTAAATATCATTTCTCTTCCGAGTATTTCTATTCCAAATGAAGGTCGAGAGCAACAATCCACATGAGTCCTAGTGGAGGAAGGAAACAGAGATCATTCCAAATCTTTCACATGGAAACAGTGTAAGCCAGTCAAGGTGAACTGGAGCAGGATCCTAACATTGCCCAGCTGCCTTCCACAGCATGAAGCTATGGCCATGCACCGCACTGCGCTGTCTCCCTAGCTGTAAGGATGTGATTGGACTAAGTGTTCTCCAGAAGATCTTTGATGCCTTGAGTATTTGCCACACTCCTCTTGGAAAAGCATGCCTGTGGAAGATGGCCTTACCTACTTTCCTAAAATTCTATTCTATATTTTAACACACAAATCAAGGCTACATAGTGCAGGATTGGGAAAATAAACAATAAGGAAATTCTTACAGGGAACCTGTTTGCTTTGACCAATGCCTAGAGCCACACAAACAGACTCCCAAATACTACCTAGCCAGTGTGAGGCCATCTTAAGCTTACAAGAATTTCAAAATTAGGACCCATGTGTCTGGGTGCCACCTGACTTTGTAACATCAGGGAAAGACAATGAAGAGTTTGAGATGGGTTGCTGGGCCTGATCCTCAGTGTTGTGAGAATGCAGACAGAGAAAAATAATGGTGGAAATACTGGGGACCAAACCATGGGATGTTTGGCTGACAGCATCCTCATGGATTCCTATCATGGACAGATTGCTAACCCAAACAATACCTGAAAACCTCATTCCAAATTCCAGATCCACCAATAATGTGCAGTTGTTCTTGGGCAAGTCTTGAACTTCCGTGCTTCGGAGTGTTTCCCCAATACAATAAGCAATTAACCCATTGACCCACCATATTTAGATTAAATGGCATTCCCAAAGTCAGATATGGGATTGAATTAAGAATATCCCCAGATAGAGACCAGTACAAAGAAGGCCTCCCACAGTCATTCTGTAAGAGCTTGGGTCTCATTTGCAAGATGGTCTGGGATCCACACAAACACAGAAGGCCTAAGAGATAAGTAGAGAGAAATGTGGACATAGATGCCAGTCGATTACTCATCTTCACGGTGCCTCCTTGTATGTTGTGATTTCTTTCCTTCTTACTTTCTGCAAATGCTTTCCGGAATGAAACTATACTCCAGAAGAGCTTCTGTAGCACACACCACCAAATGAGTTCTGTGATGTAAGGAGTTCTAGTGGTACTCCATTTTGTACTCCACTCCTGAAGAGACAGAACTTTTACTGACATCTTAGAGCTCTGAAACATCCTTCAGGAGAAGGGCTTCTTATTTTTCTAGAGTCCAAGAATCCTGTGGCTCTTTGGCTCACAGAGCTTTCTTATAATGCTTATTAAGACCCCACAGGGCTGCTGTTCTTTGAAGACACGCTGGGAGTTGATGTAATGGTGCCTGGTGCCGTTCTGGGGTCATGTGTCAGTGTGAGGTCTGCATGCACCATATAGCACTTCTGTCTACATCCCAACCCATGGAACTTCCACTGTTCCTTAATACCCACATAATAGCATTGCCATCATGATCAGTGAATGAATTATAGCTTACAGCAGTGAATTAATAGTTAGTTGCACTATGAACAATTAGCCAATGATCCAGAATCATATTTGATTGATTGTGATAGAAACCCATCTATCCATGCATTTGTTTACTCATGTTCTCACTCAAATATGATTAAGAGACTCCTTGTTCAGCAAGGTGTTGAGCACACATTTGTCTCCTTCTCTCCTGAGGTCCTCCTATATTAAGAGTTCAATAGAGGAATACATTCTGAATCACAAACGGAACAGGATGGGGGCATGCGTGGCTCCTTAGGCACGAATAGAAACTGTGGATGGAGGAAGTAGAATTGCATGGCCCAGAGTATGGGAAGGGAGGCACCCCACACACCTGCTGAGAGGAGGAGAAGGAAGGAAAGATCCCTGGGAGGAAGACAAGGGCAAGAAGGGTGAATGAGAAGGTCTGTGTGTTGGCCATGTGGTACCCACGCCTTGTCAATCACATCTTCCAGGGGAAAAGAAAGACAGTAGGATGCTTAACTGCAAGGGATAGGAAAATGGAGTTCCTCTCTAAAGATTCCAAGTGGAGTGAGACTGTTGATGCCCAGAGTGGTATATCCTTCGTGGTGGCACTGGGAAGACAGACTCCTGCCAAATGGTCTGCCCCGGATACTCGCCATCAGGAAACTCCTAACACAAGGAACAAGATACAGTTATGAACATGCCTTCCTAGTCTCTGTCTAAATGTGAGCAGCTGATCCAGGATCACCCCACAGGGCAATAACATAGCAGTGGGAAAAAGAGGGGCTTGCACGGGAGAGACAAGATAGTTGACACAATTAACTTAAAAAATAAGGACTCAAGACTAAGACTGTGGGATGAATAAATATTAGAGAAACAGTAAAATATTTGCATGAAATGGAAACATACTGATGATGATGATGATGATGATGATGATGATGATGATGATGAAAGCCCAGATAATGCCACCAGTACGTTCTTATGAAGGTGTGCATCTGGGTACATTGAACAAAAAAAAAATCTTAGAACTTTAAATTAAGAAATATCCTAAAAAAAATTATCCATCAGACATGTAACAGGGTAGTGCCACCCAGACAATTCACCTAGACAGGAGACACACCACCTTCCACTTCTCTTCCTAAAGGAGAAAATTCCCTGGCACTTGGCTACTGGCCTTGCTTTTGCTCTGTGAGGTTGGGGTGATGCCCATCAGGAAAAGGAAACACCAGGCATTCTGGGGCAAAGAAAGCACAGGTACCTGAGGAACTGGTGGGTGGATCCAGGGTGGCCTCAGGGAGCAGAAGACCGCAAGGAATTGGAAAGGACTGGATCTGTTGGGAGGAAGAAAAAGGACACAGGCCATTAGAGGAAAAGATGCGTACAAAGGGTGTTGAAAAAAAGATGCAGGTGGTTGTGAGCCACCTGACATGGGTGCTGGGACCCAAACTCTGGTCCTCTGCAAGAGCAACAGTCATCAACACTAAATCATCTCTCCAACCTCCAAGGAATCTGACACCTTTGGTTTCCACTGGGGTCTGCACTCACACACTCACACGTCTATACCCACTCATACACATAATTAAAAAATAATAAATCTTTTTTAAAAAGAAAAAAAAGGATCCCAAAAGTTCCCAAAGAGAAAAAGAAAGTACAAAGAAATTACAAATAAAATAGGCACTGATCTTCTTCTCCTCAGTCACACGGACTCTAGAAAATTCTAAAGCCAGATCTTCAGGTCTCACAGGCACACTTTCTCACATGAAAACCAGAGCCAGGACACTGCCAGTCGCTCAAGTATGAATGGGAAATAAAAACCAGCCAAATCCTCAAAGACACTCAAGGAAATTTCTCTCTGAAGAAGTTCCTTGAAGAGAGGGGCAAAGGATGTAAATATCATACACATGCGTGAGCTTTTAAAAACTATTTATTGTTGTAAAGATAGTGTAGCTGACAGAGTCCAAGTGAAGAGAAATTTAGAAGTGTAACTGTACTGCAGGCCCAGGAAGTGTGAAGCCATAGAAGTCAAAATCTGCATGGAGCAGAGCAGGAATGTGAGTGACATGATGAAACAGAGTCAGATATAAAACAAATTAAAGGGGGAAAAAAGCAATTAAATTCCTGGGGCCCGGGAACTTCATGAAGAAGTCATAATTCCAATGTGACAGAACTTTAACAAGTGACTCTGTGTGTGTGTGTGTGTGTGTGTGTGTGTGTGTGTGTGTGTGTGTGTGTGTGTGTGTGTCAGAGACAGAGACAGAGAATTCAGTTGATCCCGCTGATGCCTGAAGCAGTTTCTTTGTGGTACAGTAGCTTCTAGGACCTAGAGAGAAGATTAGAAATATAACCCTTATTCACTGCAGTAAAGAAGTAAATATTCATCAGCATAAAAGTTCTGTTTATTGATTTTCGATGTTTGGCATCAGCCTGTACACAGAACACAAAAGCCTTAATCATTCTTACACAACCTTGACAAGGTGAAGAAGAAATATAGCTGACTCGGAGGCGGGGGGTAGGATGAGTCAGGAAGACTGAGAACAAGGTGACTATGATAACCCAGCAGGTAGTCAGAGCTGCAGCGGTAACATCCCAAGCTTGCAGAACAAGCAAGAAGAGCCTCTAGTGACGTTCGAAAGCTAAGCCGTTGCAAACAAGTGGAAGATGTTTTTAAAATCAGGACCAGGGCTGTGGCTCCATGGCAGAGCGCTCTTCTAACATACTCAAGGCCCTCGGCTTGATCCCCAGCACAGCCTAAGACCTAACATTAAATAAAAAGCACAAAGATTTAAAAGCCGATCACAACTCATTGCTATACTTGTAGAGTCGGGCATCTCTCAACCTCATCAGAGAAACGGCTGTTTCCAGCGGACAGTGATTAACACAGAAACCTGTGACCAGACAAAGCTTACAGACTAGGAGACCGAGGGATGCTCGGCCCTAAAGGGGACATCCACTCTTCCCGAGGCTCCGGGATCTTTGAGGAAGAGGAGATGGCAAGACTCAAGATGGGAGCCTTGAATGACTACCAGGAAACAATGTCCCCCAGGGCACAGCAGAGAAGCTGCATGTGTGAACTCGGTGGTTATGTCAGCTTGCACAAACTCAAGCCAAGCCAGATCCTATCATGCAGAGGGGAGGTAGGCACAAAGTCCCACCCCCAGCTAAGGAGATGTCGGCAATTGATAGCTGCTGGGAAAGAAAGATCCAGTGTTTGGTTGTTTTCTTTTTCTTTTTCTTTTTTTTTTTTCTTAAGGAGTGTTGCTCCTGGTAAGTGGACCAAGCCCCAGTGGAAGACCCTGAACTGAAGACTATATAAGACTATATGTGCAACGCAAATTGGACTTTATAGGAAAGAAGAAAAAAAAAAACAGAGGAAAAACACAGAGGACACAAAGTTGGATGATGAGAGAAGGGAGATTGAATCTGGGAGGAGTTGGGAGAGGGTGAATATGATCAAAACAGACAGTGGGATTCTCAAAGAACTAATAAAAATCAAAGATGGAAAATAAAAATGTAAAAGAGGTATCTCCCTTATAACATCCTCAATGTGGAAAAAAAAAAACTACAGTTGAACCCACAAATCATACTCTGATCATATTTTGAACAATGTGGGCAGCCATCTAGAGAAACTGGAAATCCTTACAGATATTCTTGCCAGGGGGTGGGGCTTGGTTGGAGAAGCAGAATTTGGAGACCATTCCCTACAAATGATCATTATAAGTTGACCTTCCCTGTTTGTTCCTGTATATATTACTTTGATGTTCTAAGATTACTGAGTACCCATTGTGAGACTGTGTGTACCCGACTGGTTGAGGTAACGCCAGCCTCCAAGTTAAATGCATGAAACACAGGATTGCCAGCCCGGGAGCCCTTCCTAAGGATGCGTTTGTGTGAAGTGGGAGAGAGGAAGGCAGGGCGAGATGCACAGTTTACCCTCAACAGAGCGTTCACCGTGTGCTTGGGCAATTGATTGAAACTGTTGGTGCAGAACCCTCAGAGAGCTGAATTAGGGAAGAAGCATTCAGGACTTGGGGGCTTGGAGACTTGACTCCGCTCCTTTAGATGACTAATATTCTAGTCAGGCAGATAGAATTACTGACAGTTTCAAGCTATAGGGATCCTTAGAGACAAGACTCAACCTTTCGTTGTATAAACAAAGAAAGCCTGGCCCTGATGGAAATAGGGCTGAAAACTCGGGCCCTCTGATTGATTCAATTCCAGTCCAGTACTAGATCAAAAGCCCTCTGGGGCTGGAGAGATGGCTCGGCAGTTAAAAGCTCAGCTGCTCTTCCAAAGGACCAGAGTTCAGTTCTCAGTACCTACATGGTGGCTTATAGCTATCTGTAACTCCAGCCCCCTGGGGGTCTGATGCCCTCTCTGGCCTCAGTGGAGACTAGGCACACTCTGGTGCAGAGAAATAACATGCATACAAAACACCCATGCACATACAATAAATAATATTTTTAATTAACAAATAACCAACAACGACAACAACACTTCCAAACTTAGGCACCACACTAAATCAGGGCACCGGCATTTTTCACATGTCTGCCATGGGTGGGCCACTGCCCTGGTCTCTTGTTCCTGCCATTTGGTTTCACACTCACAATAGCTGTATTTAGGGTAGACTGTATCCATATTAAACTTGAGCACACCAAAGACTTAGAGACTTTAAACCACTTTTCTAAAGCCCATAAGGAGACAGAAGGAGAGCCTGGATTGACAACCGTCTGTCTGACCACTAACATCATGACCTTTAACCTTTTTGGTTCATGACCTCAGGTTTCTCGCTCATGCTTTATGTCCTGTTGGTTGAAAGGGGAGCAATACCTTCCTGCACTAGTGATGAGGAAAAAAAAAAAAAAAAGCATCCACCACCCACACTAAGGGAAACATGGGGGCAGCCACTGTGTGGTCAGACCCTTTCATCTGCCTCTCTACTCCCCGGTGGCCACCCTGGGTGAAGGCCTATGTGTGGCCAGGCTTCCCTTCTTAATTAGACCGGACCCCAGGAGACTTCTCTTAGCTCCAAGCTATTCTGAGCAAAATAAACAGGAACCAGAGAGAGAGAGGGAGGGAGGGAGGGGGAGGGAGAGAGAGCGATCTTCACTGACTTTAAAAGATTTATACAGACAACATCCCAAGGAGCTTATGAAGTATACTTTTGCTTTTGGGTGGAGGAAAGTGCCGATGAAAAGATAGCGCTCGGCTACAGAGTTTCATTGAGAATGAAAATACTTGAAGCCTGCTCTCTTATTGATGGTCCAGTTGCACAAAATAAAATTCATAGAAACATCATCTCTCATATTAGAACCGGAAAAAGAATCCATCCCCCAGTCGGCTTTGAAAAAGCCCCGCTATTGAGATACCGTGTTACTAATTATAGGGGCCGATTTCCCATGTGTTCTCACACCCGGCAAGAGGAACATGCTAAAGGAGAGCCCCCAGATCCAAACCCCAGCAACTCTGCCAGATTCTTCAGGTTCCTTTGTGTTTACATACATGTCATCTTCCAGGAAAAAAAGGGGGACACTGCCTTCATTTCACCCACACTCTTTCTTTTGTAGCTCAAAATCAGCTGGGTTTTTGCTCAGTTCTCTACCAATGTGGAATCAGTGAAGGGTCTCAAGGCAGCACACAACTCTTGCTCCTTTATTTGGAAATTAACACGAGACATAGGACCATCTTCTTTCTCACCTTAGACAGTATCCCCAAGAGTCCTGTGCAAGACTATGTCAAGAGAGATTCTCTCCGGGACCCTTGCCCGGTCTGGATGGAGACACAGGAACCTAACACGGGAAACCTCAGGCTTCCCAGAGACCAGCAACCAACCTGCATCCTCCCTTACCATAGCAACATACTAGAGGTCCTGAATTTAGTCATGACCCCATCCTAATGTGGGCTGGTGATGGAGGATGATCCTGGTGGTTGATACTGGTCTCCCTCCCTACACCATCAGAAGAGACCCTGGAGGCAACGCTCTCACTGTATCACTCTCCTGCTCGAAACATTACGGCTCTCTATGAGCCACAAAATAACAGCAGAAATCTTCACCCAGGAGGTCAGTGCTGTGTGTGGTACCAGCAGCCCATGTTCCCTGCTTAGATTTGTTCTTTGTCTTCTCTCCGTATTTACCACACTGAGCCAAACATATTTCTATATTAATGTCTTTACATATATACATATACATACACACACACACACACACACACACACACACACACACACACACATATATATATAAACACTGGTAGGAACAGTACGTATATACGTACTGTTCCTACCAGTGTTTTTCTCCCCCTTTAAGACACAGGGCCAAGGGGCTGGAGAGATGGCTCAGCAGGTGAGAACACTGACTGCTTTTGCAAAGGGGCAGAGCTCAGTCTGAGCACCTATTGGGACAGCTCATAATGGCTCCTAACTCCAGCTCCAAGGGCTCTGGCACCTTCTGGATTAGATGGACACTGCACTCACCTGCACAAAAGTACATGCTCTCAATTCAGCTTTCTTGATGTCTTGATCTCTCTCTCTCTCTCCCCCTCCGTTCTTCCCCTCACCACCCTTTCCTCCTCCCTGTCACACACACAGTTTAAAAATAAAAATGTATTTTTTGAAAAGATATAGGGCCAAGATCTTGTCTTAATTTTTTAAAACCATTGTTTCATTTTCTGTGTATGGTGTTTAGCCTGTATGTATGTATGTATGTATATATGTATGTATGTATTTATGTGCCTGCCTGGTGCCATCAGAGGTCAGAAGAGGGTGTCAGATCCCCTGGAACTGCAGTTACTGCCTGCTGTGGAATATTAGTTGAAGATGTGTTACATTCATTTATGCTGTGGAATATTTGTTTAACGATGCAAAGATATGTTGCATTCTTTTATGTTGCATTTGTTTAACTCTGTAAGGCTATGTTACTGTGCCTGCCTAAAACACCTGATGGTCTAATAAAGAGCTCAATGTCCAATAGCAAGGCAGGAGAAAGGATAGGCAGAGCTGGCAGGCAGAGAGAATGAATAGAAGGAGAAATCTAGGGAAGAGAGCAAGGAGTGAGAAAAGGAGGAGAGGAGGACACCAGGGGCCAGCCACACAGCCACACAGCCAACCACAGAGTAAGAAGGAAAGAAAGATAAAAAACCCAGAGGCAAAATATAGTTCAAGAGAAACAGGATAATTTAGGTTAAGAAAAGCTGGCTAGAAACAAGCCAAGCTAAGGCCGGGCATTCCTAAGTAAGAATAAGTCTCTATGTATTTATTTGGGAGCTGGGTGGTGGACCCCCAAAGAGTAAAAAACCAACTACAACTGACAGTTTTGAGCAGCCACGTGGGTGCTGGGAATAGAACCTGGGTCCCCTGGAAAAAAACAACAAATGTTTCTAACTGCTGAACCATCTCTCCAGGCTCCTAGGGTCAAGATAATTTCCTCTACAGGTCTTCCTACCTGGACCTAGAGCCTCCTTCCTGGGTCCCCAAAGTGCTTCCTCCATTATAGTCTGAGTGTTACAACTTGGTAACCTCTACGCCTGAGTATACCTCTTGCACAGAGCTCTTTATCTGTGCCAGGCTTGGACTTCCTCAGGATGATGTGCTGTCCCTGCCAGCATCCCCAAGGGAGAGCCTGTGATGGGATGGTGACTCAAAATAATCAGCCAGTTAGAGGAATCTACAGGCAGAATAAAAGAAGGAAGGAAGGGATCCACCCCATGCCCACCTGCTCCTCCTCTCCCTAAGTGCTCCTCTGGGTACCTGACCTGTATGCCCAGACAAAGCTTCCCTGGCCACCTTTTTGGCAAAGGATCCTGTATAATGATAAGGAAGATGTCAGGGAGAGAACACTGGTTGGGATTATGGAGGCCTGGCAGCTGGTCTCGACTTTCAAGAACTCTGGAACCATCAGTACCCCAGTAGTCTCCTTCTCTTAGAAGTGAAGGGTTGTATTATATGGCATGCCCAGCTCTGAATCTGGGGTACCAATCTCTTTTCTTGTGTTCTGTGCCCATGACAAGAACAACCCCCTCCACTGTAAAGTGAGGGTTAGATATAGATCATGTAGTGAGAGTTATAGAGCAGTTTTCCAAATGCCCATACCTCATTCTGAAATGTTTTCACAGATATAGAGTGCAGATTGTAGCACTGACCCCATGTCCTCCACCTGGCTCAGGAGCATCCTCATGCTCCTTCCATCCTTATTTTAACCTTAAATTACTTTTACCTACTTTTAGCATGCTGCAAGTCTCCAGTTCTTGGAGCAAGACCATCTTTCTCAGGCTATTGCTCCTGGTAAGGATTCCACTCTCCCTTCTCCGCTGTTCTTCATCACAGACCATTAGTTCATTTGCCTGGTTGGTAAATTGAATTGTGTAGAAGGAAAGCTTGGCCGGTACCAGAGGTGGTTTAAGAAGGCTGAGCCCTCGTTAGCTTGTTCTCACGAGGGAAGTCATGGGCCAAGAAACTAAGTCTCTGCTGCAAAAGGAGCAGCATCTACTGGTGGAAGAGCTCAATGCAGAAGCGCTCCAAGTAAAAGGGATGCATTGCCGGGACTGCCTGGGACAACAAAACACTACCGTGCTTTTTATGCGAACAGCAATCTTCAGGAATGTCTGTGTCTTGTAGGTCATCCTGCCTGTGCCGCTAGAATCCAGCTGGTCCCAGAAGGAACTGCTGCCACAAGTGTGGAACCAATGGACATTTCTAGGGCTTGTGGAAACCAGTTGCACAGTCACGTGACTCAGAGACTTGTGATTCTCAAACAGAGCTCTGGAGATGACTGAGTTCAGCTAGACCTTCTAAACCTTCTAAACCCAAAAGCTAAGGGAGTTGTTGTTTTGCCTAAATTCTCTTAGCTACTAAGCAAAAAGAGAATTCCTTTGAAATAGATGCTCCTATTCCTGTTTCATAAATAAAAACAAAAGCAAACCAACAAAACCACCCCCAAGGCTCCAAGACATAGAGCCAGTTAAGTAGGGAACACTAAGCTTATGTCTTAGTGTTCTATTGCTGTGAAAGAGACACTATGACCACAGCAACTCTTTAAAAAGAGAGCATTTAATTGTGCTTGTTTACGGTTTCCGAAGTTTAGTCCATTACATCATGGCGGGGAGCCTGGCGGCATGCAGGCAGACGTGGTGCTGGAGAAGTGGGTTAGAATTTTACCTCCAGATCTGCAGGCAGCAGGAAGAGAGAGACATAATCACTGGGCCTGGCTTGTCCTTTTGAAAACCTCAAAGCCCAGCTCCAGTGGCACACCTCCTCCAACAAGACCACACCTCCTAATCCTTTTGGAACAGTTCCACTCCCTGATGACCAAGCCTCTAAATCTAAGAGCCTATGGGGGCCATTCTCATTCAAATGTCCTGAGTTATTATCAAGGCCATGTCCCTACTCGCCATCCACCTCCTCTGGGATGGACTATTTTCAAAGAGACATTGAGAGAGGACAAATGGGTTGGGTGTGTCTCTGAGTCCACTGCTGTTGACCTTCATACCCTTTGGCAGAACTGTTCCTTGCCCTCCTGCTTGGATGTATCTTCAGATTCGCTCTCCTTTCCTCTTTCCAGGCTCCTTCCTCCTGCTGAACACCTCTGCAGACTCCAAGCACACCATTCTGAGCCCGTGGATGAGGAGCAGCAGTGAGCATTGTACGCTCTCTGTCTCAGTGCACAGACATCTCCAGCCCTCCGGGAGATACGTGGCCCAGTTACTGCCGCACAATGAAGCTGGAAGAGAGATCCTCCTGGTGCCCACTCCAGGGAAGCATGGGTAAGTCTTTCCCAAGGTCCAAATTGATTTTTTGAGAAGGTGATTTGGCTTTGGAATGCACATTTCCAGACTCTGACATCTACTTAAGACACACAATTGTCCTTTAATGGGTCGGTCCAGATTGAACCATTACTGCTAATATCCCCCAGGTAGTGGCTTGGGCCTTGATCTGTGGGTCCCCCAGACTGCCCTGGCTAGTGGTCCTTCCAAAGGCCAGAGGACCAGCTGTCAGACTGGGCACTTAATGTGTGGATGTTAAAGATATTCATGCCCTGAGGTCCAGATGGAGCCAAGGAGCAAACAGCTAAAGAGAATGTTAAACAGCTGCCATGAAATCAATTTAATATGCCAGAAAATGGGTTTTATCAGCAGAACGTGTGCAGGGGAGGGAAAAGACAAAATAGTGTAGCCACCCAAGCAGATCCTATGAGACCATGCAGCCTGAAAAATAGGATTAGTCAAGGACACAGCCCAGTGTTAACCCAACGGAGATTAGAAGAGAGCTTTGTTCTAGAACTTGCCAGATGTGTACAACCCTTGTCACCCAAGGCCGACACCAGGGAAATCTACTCAACTTTCTGGAAGTGTGACTTGCTCACTCAGTGATCCATCATGCCTCTACCAGGAATGACATGGGAAAGCCACTTGACCGAGGCTGTCCGCCTTTTTGTCTCCATCCTTTTCATAATTTTATAAATAGCATGGCAAGGTCTCAGCTCCAAGTGGCCATGCATTTCATGACTCTTTGGTGAGCAAGGGTGACGATCCCTCTTTGTAGTGATTACATTGGAAGAATTCCGATTTTCTCCCAAGGAAACAGCTCTTGGGAAGAGTCCCTCTTGACTGATGGCTGTCACCCAGCTTCTATCCCCTTGGTGTGCATACATGGAATCCTGACAGTTGCTTTTCCAATGAGGCTATGAAATTTCCCCAGTAGTCTCTTTGAAGTCTGTCTCTCATCCCATGCTCATGACCTATCTCTATTCAGTTGTGTCTAGAAGAACTGCACGCCACTGGATTTCCCAACAGGAATGAAATCTTTTCTTATTTTATTCTTATTCCTTAGTTGTATTTGTCCTTTCACTGGCCATGGCGAGAATGTCACAGACCTGAACTCACAGGAACAGTGGTCACCTGCACAAGATCATGACAGTTAAAATCCAGCATGAGTGGGAGAGGGGCCCTGAGCCCTGAGCCCTGGCTGAGGAGTTATTGGCAGTTGATGGTTATTAGGGGAAGAAAATTCACTTTCCTTTTGGGGATATGGCCACTGGTGGGTTCCCCATGTTGGAGTGTAAGGCCCCACACATGTGTACATATAGGCAGTACCAATTGGACTAGACTCAGTGGAGGGAGGGAGGGAAGAAGGGAGGGAGGGAGGGAGGGAGGGAGGGAGAGAGAGAGAGAGAGAGAGAGAGAGAGAGAGAGAGAGAGAGAGAGAGAGAGAGAGACACTGAGACCAAGACAGAGATCTGGGAAGGATATGTGCAGGGATGGGGGTCTATGAGAACTTGGAGACAGGCTATGGAGGGCATATATGATCATGACACATAGGATTCATTTAGAAATTACTTCTAGTAGCAGAAAGGATGCTAATCCCATAACTAGACTCACATCCATCTTTTGGTTTTCTGAAATGCCTCTTTGCGTCTCTTGCTCTACTCCAGTCACGAGACATAAGGAGTGTCGGGTGCCTGAGCTGCCTTGTTGTTTTGGACAAGTGGTTCTCAGGAACTAGGCCTTTTTCCAACCTAATGTTCTTTTCCAGCAGAAAGACAAAGGATAAGGCCTCCATTCATTGGCAGGCATGGCCAGTGGTAACCTCAGAACAGGCCTGCCTCATTGGTTGATGATTTTGATGTATCATTCCCAGTGTGCCCTCTTCAGGCAGCCTGGTAGAGACCAGAGAGTGCTGCTTGGAGCCGCTGAGCCTCCAAACAATGAATCCCTAAGGTTCTGTGGGTTGAGGCAGAGAATCCCTGATGTCTAGGTGGCTGGAGTTGGAGATCACCCTGAGAGACAAGCCTACAATACTGAAAAGTGTGAGGGAATGTCAACACTTCCCATATGGCGGTGCTAATGTCCTTGTGGCTTAGAGTCAAGAAGACAGTGCTCCTCTCTGATGACTACCCAAAAATATTTGCTTCAGGATCTTCCTGTGCTCATCACAGCCAAATGACTTCCCATTTAACAGCTGGAAGAATGCATGCAGATAGAAGAAATAGAAAGTGGCATTAGCTGAACTGGATACACAGAGAGAGAGAGAGAGAGAGAGAGAGAGAGAGAGAGAGAGAGAGAGAGGGAGAGAGAGAGAGAGAGAGTGTTTGTGTTCTTTCTAGTAAAGCTGAAACCCACTGAAAATTGAGACTGTGTTGGGTGGAGAGTAGGGGATGAGGAAAACCGAGAAAGAGAAATGAGGTAACAGAACCTTGCAAAAGACACCAGCTTTTAATCCTCTAGCTCAGTGGTTCTCAACCTTCCTAATGTTGCAACCCTTTCATACAGTTCCTCATGTGGTGGTGACCTCCCAACCATAAAATTATTTCATTGCTACCTCACTACTGTAATTTGCTACTGCTATGAATCATGATGTAAATATCTGATATCCAGGATATCTGATGTCGTCGTGACCCGTAGGTTGAGAATCACTGTTGTAGTTCCTCAAGACAAACAAGCCTGGAACCATGTGTTGCTAATACCTTCAGGGGCAGCCTTCCCTTTGCAGGTGATAAGACAAGGAAACCACTACCCCACGGTGTAGCTAGGCTATGAACTTCCTTAAGGCTGCCATAGCCACCAAGCTCAAGATCCTCTCCGCTGTCCAATGTGACCTCCTCCTGATCACCAGAGGTGTTGAGCTGCCCTCTGCAGGATGTAAACTGAGACAGGAGAGGGGAATGAGGATTATGCTGAGGCGGATCTGGTGATGTGGACCCCCATATCTAGAGACCTTGTCCCTATCCTAGGCTCAAGAATCTCAGGTCGAGGAACGTTCTCCCCATCCTTGGCACAGCCATTGTGGACTTCAGTGATGCACAGGAATAATTCCAACTTTAAATTAAACATGCCTTGGGCCAGCTTCTGGCTTCCAACTAGATCAATATGAGGAGAGTATGAGGTGTCAGCACAAGGGACAATCAATAGCCCATTCTACTGCATCGAGGAGTTCTGTTCTCCTGGGCATCTTAGCAACTTGGCAAAGACAAGGCCCTTGTCCAGCAAATCAGAGAGCTCTGGATATTTGTAAGTTAGATCAGGGTCTCTCAGCTTCATGTTACTGACATTTGGGGCAGAAGAATTTTTTTTTCTTAAGTGGGGCTATCCTGCATTTTCTACCAATGGCCCCAGCCTCTACCAAACTAGGTGGCATCAGGACACTGGCACCCCCTCCCCGATGTGCCAATCAAAAACATTCCCAGATATTTTCCTAAATGTTCTATCTCAGCAAAAAGGTCCACGCTGAAGACCAATCAGTTCTATGGAGCATTGTAGAGCTGGGAGAAACTGTGAGAGTGGCCTGGTTCAAACTTCTCAATTTATAGATTTAGTAACTAAGCCCAGAGAGGAGAAAACTTGCTTCACGTCACATCACAAGATTTATTTTGTCAAGTTGAGTGTCTGCAATGTTGCCCTCATGACAGTGTGTCAGTCACTGTGGTTGGTCATGGCTTACAATGACATGTAAAGCCTAGTTCATACCCTTGAGTAATAACACAGGTATGGCTACAATTTATTCAGTTCCTTCCAGATGTACTGGCCAGTCACTGCTGCATCCCTTTCATGCATTTTCTTACTTAGTGTTTATAAAAACACAATGAAGTATATTATTGCTGTCATCTCCCATATTGCAGACAAAGACACCCGGTGAAGCCAATTAACCCTCCTGAAGTCAAAGGCTGGGCAGTATGGAGGTGCTCTGAACCCATCCAGCAGCCAGACTTGAGAGCATTTTCATCCATTGCTGTAAGGGCTCAATCGGGTCATAGTAGTTCAGCAGGAAAATCATAGTTCAAGTGCTGTGTTGGATGAGAAGTCCTGAATTTAAAATCCTATCTTGCTCTTCACTGATCAGCTTTGATAAGATCAGAGAGCTCTGGACATTTGGAAGTTAGAGCAGGGTTCTCTCAGCTTCATGTTACTGGCATTTGTTAAGACCACAGAGGTACAAAGAGGATACAAGATCAACCCCACTACCGACAGTGTTCTGTGAAAGAGCTTTTTCCCTTCAGGCAAATCCCAGGTCTTCTTAAGTCTTTGTTTCCTCCTCTGTACGTTAGGAATGCTGCTGCTGATGCTTTCCATGTGCTGCTGTGGGGTCCCTTCAAGGATGGGGACATTCTGTCTGTGGGATGTAATGAAAGTCGGGGGCGGGGTATGCTTAATATCCTAGTATGGTCTGTTCTGATAGAGATGAATCTGGTGCCTGCTTATGGGGTCCTGCCAGAAGAACCAGTGGCTTACATCACCGAACATTCACTCCCGCAGTAACATAGCACTCAGAACAACAAGGGGGACAAGTGACAGCCCCGTGATGGTGGCCTCGATGATTACAAGTGGGGCTGGCTTCCTCTCATAACAGGCGAGGGTCCTTTGTAGACCGGTCGCTGGAAAGCGACAGTCAATGTTTGCTGGGAGGGAATAGTGATCACTAAGTCAACTGGAGAGAGCCTGGGTCCTCTGAGGAGCAGGCTAAGGACTGACAATTCACACTCTACCAAGTCCCCGCAAGCCCGAGTCCTGCTTCCACGGTGGCAGCTCGGGGAACAGCAGCCCGCCTACAAGCATTTGGAGGCAGAGGAAAGGCAGTCGGGGACGCACGCAGCTGCTCACCTCCTAGTCACCTGGAAAGCAGTAGTGTGTGTCAGGGTGTGAGCAGCCGAGTCTGCCAAGATTGCCTGGCTTTAGAAGGGCTCTCCTGGGTGACGGAGAGATGTGGGCGCAGTCTGCTCACCACCCAGCCAAGATGGCTACAGAAGCAAGGAAATGGAGAACCCAGGGCTGTCCAAACAGCCCCGGGGTCTGGCTGGCTACCCAGAGACAGAGCGCATCAAAGCTAGAGATGAGTGGTTAGTAAGTCCGTCCGCGTGGATTGAATGAGTATAATACCTATTTAATGTGGCGAGTTGTGAGATGGCGTGAGGAAAACGGCTCGCATTGTGCACGGTTGTAGGAGATACTTAATTATGCTCGATCCTTTTCCACACGAGCGTTCGTTTTCCAGCCGTGGAACGAGTGCCTTGCCTGTAAGACGCGCCAAAGATGGCGGAGCCACAGAGCACATGGCCGTGGCTTTCAAGGACCATCCAGCCCGTTAATGAAAGCAAGTTTCAAATAGCAACAGCTTTGTTGTAGAGATAGTAAGATGCTGGGCCAGATTTTGCCTCTGCCCGGTGAGCTGCCCGCTGTACCGTGCTGCCCCGGTGATGTGTTTTAACAAGATCGATCCTGCAGCAATCGGCTGTGCGTAGCTAGTGCCCTCCTGGGTTCTGGAACATAGGCTTAAGGGCTTGTGGTGTCTGAGGCTGTAGGGGAGAATTTCCTGGGCTCTTTCCCAGACATCCATCTCAAGTCCCCCTGCCTCTCTAAGCTCGCAGATTTCTCCTGCAGCCATGACTATCTGGGGATTTTATTATGTGTGACCAGAACTCCACAGTGTGTGAAGGGAACAATTGGTCCCCAAGGGCGTAAGAGTTGCCAATCACTTGAATTGCTAATACTTGAAAGACATACATCTAAAGGATGTGTTGATATTGAGGTTTGAGCCCAGCAAAGCTGTCAGGAACATCTCAGTGCCAACATGCCTATTACAGAAGATGGGCGAGTGTGGAGATGCTCCTCTGTGCAAACCTTCCCTCACCTTTCTACAGACATTAGTCCTAGTGCCAGAAGAGACTGAAGCCCAGAGTCGCCATCAGTTTCTGGGTGCGGAAGTTGAAGCCTAGTAGCATGATGTGATGTCAGAGGTTAAACTGCATGCTTATGTCAGAGCCAGGACTCAATATCTCTCCTCCGTGCTCTTTCCTGTCACCCTCCTGGCTGAATAGCTGTGACTGGAAAGGCCCAAATCCATATCCCTCGAGTGAAAATCTGCAAATACCTGCTCAAGTGTATATCCAGACTGGATGCCATTCTTACTTAGGCAAATCTGGTCTGACCCAAGATCCCAGCTTTAAAAAGTAGTAATGATACTACCAGGGAGATACGCCAGATGTATTAATGTAACCCTAAAAGAGATGGGCATTGGAGGCATAGTCTGGGTCCTGATTCTCTCTGTGGTTTGCAGTGTAAATAACCACAGCTCTTCCAGCTTGGGTGTTTCACCTCCTCTAGAGGGCATCACAGGGACACTCGGCTGCCATTCAACATCCATTCTGTACCATCATCCCTTTCTCCAGATGCTATCCAGATCTGGGTCAACGGTTCTCTCCATCTCTCGGCCATTGGTCCCTCCTAGCAACCACAGGGACAATTCTTTCTACCTTTCCACGGGGACCTTCCCTCCCCAGCACACAGAACCCTGGCTTTTCTTGGAAGCTGATAGGGCGGGATATCTCATGGGGCTGAGTGAGGGGTGGTCCCAGAGAAGCACTCAAGTGGAAAGATGCTTTAGGGCACCCCCTTCTGAAAGGAGTTGATTGCTCTTCCAGAGTTGTGCTGGGGTTAACTTCAGGCTTCCCCGGGCACTGTGGCAGGCCTGGCCAAGGCAGAGCAATCAGAGCCTGTAGCAGTCAGCATCCTGCCAGAGTTCTCCTCAAATCCTGTCTGCATGATGAATGGGATCAGGAATAAAAAAAAAAAGGTGATCATTTATTGAAATTGATGCCCTCGAGTGGCAGTGTCACAATGATTTAATTTGAGGCCCAGCTTTTTCTTACTTTCAAAGTCATTCCCGGTGTCAGCTCCTCTCTCTTTCCCCTTGGTCTGAATAACACACTAATAAATATACAATAAGGGCTTTAATGTCTGCGTGATTTACACTAAAAAGAGAGAGCCACTCAAAGGCTTTAAAGATAATTTTTAAAAAGCCTTAAAACTCACACCCTGGCTCGTCAGAGGCATATTTCCTGGATACTCTAGCTTAGAAACAATCCTGAAATCAGAGTTCTCTGAGAACAGGTGGTTATAGAACGCTGTACCTGAGGGCTCTTGGGGCCTGTGGTCCACCCACAATGGAGAGCTTGGGTGAATCTGTGTTTCTCAATAAGACGACAATAATTACTCTACCCCATGGCTCCTTGTGAAGGTCGAACTAGACAAGGTGTGGAACCTATCTAAACTGCTCTCCCGCCTCTTCTAAGTGGTCCAGGGATGCTCTTCCTGTAGGCTCACCGTGGTTAGGGGACATAAACATGGTCAGAGCCAAGATATGAATTCATTTCCCTCATCCTTTGAGTGACTAACCAGGCTCTTTGTGATGGAGTCCAACTTACTGTGCCCGGATTCACCCTGTTTCTCACCATTTTGGGTAACAATGTTGCGGCAACTTTTCAAATGTTGAAATTCTCTGTAGGAACTGGTCTACCCTCCAACACGGTAGATCTGAAAATCTGATGACAGAAATCAGAGCCATGCCTTCTAAAATCTTCAAATAACTGAGTCCTATCCTCAACTAGTTATATAATTTTATTCACCTTCAAGTGGGGCATGAACATGTGTAATTTTAGAAAACTCACTGGGAACTCCATTCTACATCAAAAAATAAGAATCATAGTTTTCATCCTGGCTTAATTGCTTGGTCATGTAAGCTGATAGCTTTACATAACCACCTGACAGAGCATTAAGGAGAAAAGAAAATGCTGGGGAATGTGGGGTGGACCGATGTAAGGCAGGTAGTCCTGTTCTTCCACTCATAGGCAGATGCTCTAAGACCCAACTGTAGCCCAAGCTTGACTGTGCAGTCCTCAAACCAGGACAGCTGGGATGTACTTGAGTCCTGAATCTGACTTATCTTTACTGGTGGCTGTACTCACAAATCCTTCCAAAAGGATTTTCAGAGCCCCTGAGAAGCTGGGTGTCAGCGGAGGTAAGAGAGTCCAGACCTGTTGGTTTCAGAGAAAATCTCTTCCCCATCTATGTATTTATCCAACCATCTATATAGCCCTCATGATGAGTGCATTCATACTAAATATCTACATATCTATCATCTAACGGTATGTGTGTATTATTTCTCCATCTCTCCATATATCCATCTGATGTTTTTCTGTTGGCTGAGTGGCTGCCTATGAATCTACTGATACTTTAATTATTGTCTGCCACCCCAGTCAGTGCCCCACCAGCCACTCAGTGCTTGGCCTGGTGGGACTTCCAGTCCTGCAGCCCCAGGTCTGCTGTGGCCACCATATGTAGGTTTAAATTAAGTCTCTATTGTTCTGTTATCAATAAGACTCAGAAGTCAAAGGCTGGAGTGAAAACCTACTAGCTCAGAGAGGCTGAGTAGCAACTAGTTGACCTTACTTTTTGGCAGGAGACACCACAAGACACATGTCTCTTCCCTCATCCCAGAAATAAGAGGAGGCTCAAACTTCAGCCCCTGCCCTTTTCTTCCTGTGTGAATTCTCTGTCCAAATTGCTGACTTCTCAAATGGCCAATTCTGGTCAGCTAGTCACTGGCTCTGCCCCCTGATTCGAGGTATAACTTTATTGGGCAGTCTCAGGAGTGTCAGAGTGCAATCAAAAATATCTCACAGCATCCATCTATATACTTATTCATACATCAGGATTTCATGTGTTGACTCCCATCTGGACCCCCGCTACACAGCCCCTTATTGTGTTCTTTGGAGGCCGAATCTCACCAGCTAATAGTTCTAGTGAGAATCTTCTGTGCTGTGCCTATTTAGTTTACCAGGTACATCAGCATCCACTAACCCATTTCACCTTCACTCTGATTCATCATGCACATTATTCTCATTTTATAGTTGAGTAAGCTGAACTCAGAGAGCTCTGTGATTTGTCTGGAGTCACAGATGGCACAGGGGACCACTGTTTGCTGGGCTCATTTCCTTTTGTCTTGCCATTGCCCCCAGAGGGCCTTGCAGTGATGTCCTGGCCCCGTGCCTAGCTCTGAGGAAAGAGGGAACGGTTCTCATCCATTAGCAAAAGCTCTTCTCTCAGAAACTCATCTAATGCTGAGCCGCAGCCTTGAGAGTGGAAAGCTTGGCTTGCACATCTCTTACCTCCCCCGAGGCACTTGGCATGGTGTCTCGCACATAGTAGGCTTTCAGTGATAGCCGAGTAGGTGGATGTAAACACAGTTCCACAATGCAGCACTTTTAAAAGCTGCGCTCTGGATCTAAAGTTAATGTTAAGGCTCAGCCGGAGATTACAGAAGCGTGTTCAGTCAATGGGAAGATGGAAAGTCCTGTCTCCCGCCCTCCACTGCCACCTTAGGATAGATATGTGTTCTTCCCTGGGCCTCAGGAAGCAGCTGTCAAAGTGCACCTCAACTGTGAAGGTTGCCACTAACTACAAAGGACAATTCCTTTCCTGACAGGTAGAACTTTTACTCGCGATTGCTTTCATTGGCAGGCGTCAAAAAAATATAATATAATAAATGAAAAGACCATCAGCTTCTGCCAGCTTTGACCTTCGTGGTTTGACAGCCAACGGCTTGTAGTGAGGGCCTTTTGAGCTGGCTGCTCTTGTTTTCTTACTCTGCCCTGGATAGTTGATGGATTGAACCCCAGAAGGATGAGAGAACTGTGGATACTTGGAACCCTTGACTTGTCAGAAAGGCATCTTGGCAAATCCCGTAATGATAAATAGGTGTTGTATACAAAGAGAAGTCAAAATGGATTGAGAGAATCACGTCTCACCTCAACAGTGCTTATTGAAGCTCACCATTTCCCAGCAGGGACAGAGATATTAGAATAAATAGAGGAATTTCGGTGATAGCCCACTGGGGGCAAAAAGATTCTCTCATTCGTTCATCAATTCTGACAACAACGGTTTATGATTTTCCTCAGCCACTGGCATTGCTGGGGCACTGATGGTGCTTGCGGTTTCTAGGAGCTGGATAGCAGCGGATATTGAAATTCTGTGAGGAGACGTTTGCGAAGGTTTGTTTCGCATAGGTGCTGCGGGACTCCTGGTGGTCGTTAGGCAACACAGCCCAAAGAGCTGTCTCTAAAGGGCCAGAGGGCATGGTCAGGTGACAAAGAGATGAAGGCATCTGGCCCAAAGTACAGGTGTGCAAGAGGCCGGGCAACCTGAGGAGGTAGGTGATGAGCTGGGACATCCTTTGTGTTTGTTACTTAGAAACTTCCCATCTATTCCCTGATCGGTCTCTTGGAGTTCTTATTCTTTCCTGGGCTTGTATGGCAATGAAGCCCTTAGCTGTTCACAGAGGCTACTTCAAGGAGTCTATTCTCTGGACCCACAACACCAAGCCTGCGCTTGGAGCCAATGGCCTGGGGTAGAAGCTGAAAGGACCACTGTTGGGTCCAGGTGCTGTCCTCATTGGCTCTCTGCTGCTGTCTTCCTTTCCAGTGAGAACTCCAGGTACCTACGGATGATGCACAAATGCAAGAATATCTCACCATAATGCAGATGGATCCCTTATCTTCATTGAGGTTGGCTCAGATTCCAGATGTTTCCTATTGTCCCTCCCTTCCCGCTGTTGCAGGAATAGGGAGTTATTTTTCATAGCTTGATCTCCCTCTACCCTGTTTCACGAGAGAATCTTGTGTATCCTTCAGTACCTAGTACAATGTCTTCTTTCTGAAAAGACCTCGTAGTGTTTCCCAAATGGTATTGAAAACTGGTGACACCTTGCAGCCTTGGGATCCTCACATCTAGTTACTGACCTGCCCCCAATATGGTCTCCTGTTGGCTTCTAAATTCTCACACATGAAGGATCTGGCAAGGACAAAGTTACCAGCTAGAGAGAGCCAAGACCTGTAGCCTGAGGGGACAGCCCTCTTCCATCCTGCATTCTCCTTAATTTGCATACAGAAAACCAGTGAGAAGGAGGATGTAGTGGACCTACTCACGACTTATTCTCCATTCTCCAGCATCAGACCCTGTTCTAAGCCTCTTCCAGTAAGGATGCTGAGAGGTCTTCCCAGCATCACACAGCCGGTGTGAAGATTTGCATTGAACCCACACCATCCAATGCCACATTTTATGCTCCTAGTCACAACCCTTTGTGTCCCTCCCACAACGCCAGCTGTTAACTAATATTAAACCATTACCAACCATTACTTATTATTAAGAAACCCCAGCTGCATATTACCTATATATAGCATAAATGCAGTCCTTCCTCTTCAAAACAAAGGGCGAAATTCAAGAGAGTTGTCTCACAGAGGAGACCGATTTTGGAGAGGCAGCAGAGAGAGGAACGCGAACCAACAAGCATGATACCTGTTCTGCTGGAGGCGTGGTCCATCTAAGGAACCAGGTCCCTGCTCTCTTGTCTCCGCTGGGGTAGTTCCCCTCGCCTTTCAGAAGCCAAGCCTGCCTATGCTGGGGACAAAATGGGATAAAAGAGTCACCGGCATTTTTTTATTTGAAGCAAACTGTCTAGACAGCGGATGGTTGTGGTGGTTCCAGGGTCGGAAACAGAAGTCCTGTAGCCCACATGGTAGCCCAGCTGGACTTACCATTCATTCCTAGCCTCAAAGCAAATCTCTTTGTTTCTTACTGCCTAGCCTGCTTCTGGGCGCTCCTCTTCCCCTTCTGTTTTGTTTATAGCGCTGTGCAGACATGCCTCACTAAACTCTGGGCTTTGGCAGAAATGCCTTCTCTTATGGTTCAGAGCCTTAGTTAAAAGCTGTAGCCACCATGGGATTTCAAATTTAAAAGGCTTCGCGAAGTCTGCAAACAGAGTTGGTGCCGTGTTTACTCCTGGGAGAATTTTACATCACTAAGCTCAGCGAATGAGCAGCCCCACAGCTTTCAAGTTACTGGTCTCCACTTTGCCAGTGGGTAAGGGGTTTTTGATAAGAGAGGGGAGGACACTTGGGGAAGGCCACGACTTCCTAAGATTAGGTGGGGGTCCAAGCATGAGAGTCACTACCATCTACCTAGAGTCAGGAGCTGTCAGAGAACTGGGTCTTCCTACCCCACAGTTCAGATGCCATGTGCATAATGGGCTTAGGGAAATTAGATGCGTTCTGCCCCTCACCCCTGTTCCCACTTTTGTGTGTGCAGATGTGCAGATGTGTACCATACATCTGGAGGTCAGAAGTCAACTCAAATATTTTTCATCAGGAGCCATCCACCTTGGAATTTGTTGTTGTTGTTTTTAAGATAGCATCTTCCACATTATGGCCTGTAGCTTACCAATTAGGCTAGGCTTGCCAGCCAGTGGTCCCAGGGAATCAGGCTGTCTCGACTTCCACTGTGCTGGGATGACAAGCACAGACTCCCATGCCCAGCTATTTGCATGGGCACTGGGGATCCAGATCAGATCCTCATGCTAGTGAGATAAATTCTTTGCCTAAAAGGTGGTACCCAAGGAGGAAGCCACAGCAGCCTGAATTATCTCCTGCTGTTAATAAGAACGATAATTGAAGTCCTTAGAGTAGCTGCAGAGACCCTTCCCGCATGAAGTCTCCAGATGGACCAAGTGGAGACTGTGGGAGCAGAGCAGGTGGGTGTTGCAGCCTGTTCATCTACGCCCAACCACTGAGTAGACACTTGCTCGAGACCACTCAGTGGACACCTGCCCAACACAGAATCCTATCTGAACTTTTTTTCTTCAGCACAGCTCCCAAAGCCTTGGTCTGGTTGCCCAGCTCTCCCTGAGCCTAGCTCAGCCCGTTTCTTTGGACTCTTCATTCAGATCAAACCATTCTGTGTTGTCCACATAAAGCAAAAGCTTCAGGCCTCCTTGATCATCAAGAACAATCCCCCTGCTTTAAGAAGACGTGCTTCAGCCTCCTCCCCACAAAGCCTTTCTAGAGATCTCAGACCCATGCATGCAGAGTTGATTATATTTTCCTTTATGTGATCATTTCCCGCCTATGCCACATCTCTATTAGAGTTCTCACAGCACTCGGCCACATTTATTCTTATCAATTAGGCTCCTTCAAAGAAGGATGGTCATTATTTCCTCTTCATACTTCTAGCGCAGTGCTCAACCCAGTATGTGTTCAGAAAATGCTTATTAAATCAACAAATTCCTAAGTTAATTGGACCAGAAACTCTTTGAGAATAGAAACATGGTGTTAAGGAAAATAAAATGCACCCAAATCTCATCTTTATGCTCCATAAAAGCTCACTTCCTTCTGTCTCAGAACAAGATACTGTGTTCACAGTCATGGACACAGTGACTGCCCTCAGGCATCACCTCCCCGTAGCCCTGGCCATCCCACACTGGCAGGCCAATGCTGGCCATGCTACGGAAATGGATCCTTAACATCCCTAGGATGTGCTCTAATCACCTATGCTGTGCGTACTTCCGTCTTCCCATTCTTTGGGTTATTTCCTGTATATTTCCTACTCTCCCATTCAAGGCATCTACTCGGGATTCCCCTTCCCCCTCCCTCGCCCTGTTTCCCATTCCTGAGTTTACTAGTCTTTATATAACCACTTAACCACACCGACTCCTGTTGAGGGTTTTATTTTTTTTTTTTCAGACAAGCTAAGCTGAATTCCAATTACCTTCTTTCCAACTGTTCCTTAAATATTCCCTTCATTATTTTGCTCTTCTCTCCCAGGACTAAAATTCCTCCCTGCCTGCACGAAATTACAATCAGTATTCTATTAAATGTTTACCTACAGACCTCAGAGTGACTCCCCTGGATTGAGTTTCTGGTCTTCCTTGCTCTGATTTACCCACCCTCCCCCAGGGGACTCTCTTATCTACCTAGTCATCCTCTTCAAAGACTTAGATTATTTCCATGTCCAAAAGAAGGAAAGAAAAGAAAAACAAATCCTTGCTTCTCTGTCATCTTTCTTGCTCAACTGTCTGTCACCTTGTCCAGCTTAGGGATGGTCTCTGGGGTTTGTACAGCTTGCCAAGTGCAACTATTTATGGCACACGAGCCAGGAGATTCAGTGATTGGCAAAGCCAGAGTTCTGACGGAAATAAACCCCCTGTACTATATATCTACAACCCCAGGGTCCTGGTCCTGTGGCGGCTTCTCCAATCTCACATTCCCTTGTGACTATGTCTGAGTTCGAGGCAGGGTAGAACTTGAAAATTATTTCAGTTGAGGCATCTTGAGGCATGAAGGAAAATAATTGAATTCCGCCTCTTTCTGCAACCCTGAGCCCATGGAAGAGCCTTTTCCAGAGCTCAGTTCTGACTTGCCTGGCCTCAGCCAGTAGTGTGCTCATCAAAGCTCACCTTTGACTTGCCCTAGCCAGTAGGCTGCCAATCATGTTGCAAAATAGATCGCCCCTCTGCAGATCAGCTGAGATAGCTCCTTGGAAAAGCCTGATAGTGGTCCCTTGGCTATGAAACGTTAGAAAGTGATTCAGTACCTGCATAGTTTTAAGCTTCTGGTGTTTTTTCCATAAAGCAATGGTAATACCTTGTAGGATCACTGTGAACAATGACAGCCAGCACATACTAGCTGTTTACCATACTCACAGTACTAAGGCATATGGTTGCACTTAATAGTTCAATTTTTTTCTATAAATGAGTACTGTAACAATGTATATACAGCTCCCAGGATGATGTCAGTATCTATTAATTCCCTCTGTTCTTCTACTATTTTAGTGATCTTTTGTTTGCCCCCTGGGGTCCCATAGAGCAAGCCCACTTCCCCTAAGACCCTTTGTCACCCCTCTGAGGATTGCCTCTACATCTTGCCTCCCCCCACCCCGGCAATGATCGGAGTTTTTCTACTGCTCATTTGCTAGAACCCTGTTCTTCATCCAGAGAGGATCTTAACAATGAGCCTCCTCCCACTGAGGGAGCCGAAGCTTAGTTCACTGTGTTATTAGCTGTTCCCTGGCCCCAGAGCCCCAGCCAACAACTAAAGTTGACACATGAGGAGCCATAGAGGCTGATGTGCATTTCACAAGGACCATTTCTTAGACGCTTTGCATCTTCTCTTCCTGAGGGAGAATCCTCACATTTCTCTCTCAGGGTTAAGAAGGGCTTTCTTGTTGGCCTCCCCCATTCCTCAGAAACGTCTCATCCAAAAAGAAATGTCGTTTCAGCCCCAATGTCCATGTCATCTCGCTTCGTCTGCCGTCCCCGCGCTCCGCCAGCTTTGCCCCTTTGTTCCCCCTAATTGCCAAAGACGTTTTTATACCGAGTCAATTGCATCAGGCTCAATGCAAAATGAATCAATTTGAGAGGAATCTAAGCTGCACTCTTGTCTCAAGTGTGCGTTAACATTCAGATGAGCTATTTAAAATGGGTCCAGGTTAGTGCCAGAGAGACAACCTCATCATTATTCTGACTCATCCCTTGCGGCTGGACTCCAAGGAGGGGAGCTGGGGAACCCTCTCTCAGTCTCTAGCTCTCTAGGGAGGAATTAAACTAGGTGATATCTTTGAAGAGCTCAGATGTCAGGGTCTGATGGGCAAAACTGAGTTTGACGTGGTGAGCTCACAAGGAAGTAAAGGTGGGTAGAGGAGACAAAAGGGAAAAAAGATTCTACGCCCTCAGCCCCCTCACTTGCTTGCTACACACACACACACACACACACACACACACACACACACACACACACACACACACACACACAAGCCAGATTTAAGTACAGATCCGACAGCCAGAAGTCTTTGGCTGTAAAACAAAGCAAACCCAAGAAGTAAACGGCACCTGTCAACACTCTGATTTCAAAATTAAACAATGTTCTAGAACTGGTGAGAAAGCAAAGCCGCGCCACAGAGGATCATGTGGTGAGTCAATGAGCTAATTCTTCTATCATCAGGAGAGTCAGATAATATCTCCATTAGTAGCCAGAGGTTTAAAGATGGGAGCGAGGGGCAACACCAGAACAATTGCCTGATTTATGCGTTTTCAATCACCTGGGCTCATGGCCTAAACTGGTAATGGACTCTATCCATCAAAAAATTATTCTCTCTGGCATGCTGGCTTCTGAAGAAATCTGGATGTCCTCGCAGAGAATTGGTTAAATGATTTAATGTGTGTGAAAGCTCTTAGCACAGTGCCTCAGTAAAAGGTTGAGGCATCTTATCCGGTCTATTTTAATTACAGGCTCTAGATATCATGATACATTATACACATGCAAGAGAAATAAAAGATCAGTTGTACGACAGAGACCCCCTGGGCCTGAAGGGTATGGCCGTCAGCGTATAAAAGTGGCACCTTCTCAGGAAGATACACCAAAGCATCCCTGTACGCTACTGTCTCTTCTTTCTGGTCTTTGAAGTAGCCCAAGTCTGTATAAGCTCACCAGGCATGCACATTTCTGTTTTTCCCACTGGTAATTCAGCTTCATCAAGACATGCATACCTTATGTTTCCATTTCATTGTCTCCAAGTCCAAAACAGTGCCTGCCACAGGCAGGTATTCAAGAAATGTTGAGAAGTGCACACTTTCAAATGGCATCATGCTTAAGGCTGGAGAGACGGCTCAATTGGTAAAGCACCTGGTATGCAAGCAAGCATGAGGGCCTGAGTTCGAATCCCAACGCCTACGTAAAAACCAGGTGTGGAGATAGATGTTCATAATCCCAGTGCCAGGGAGGAAGAGATAGGAAGATCAGTGGAGTTTTCTGGCTAGGGCCTCAGTGAACCTCCAGTCCCAGTGACAGACCTTGTCTCAAAATAAAATGAGAGAGGGAGTGGGGGTGTCATGCTGGTTTGCGAGCCGCCCCCGATGATGAGAATGACACCTTACTTCATTTTTCCGGGCAAGCCTAGAGCAGTCGGGGCCCTGACCAGCAGCAGGACACACGGTTGATTCCCTGCTGTATGATGCTTACTCTATAGCTGGTATCATTCTCAGTCCCTTCAACCATGTTCATCCATTTCTTCTTCACAATAGTCCTGTGGTGTCACAGCAGATTAGTCCCACTTAACAGATGAAGAGTTGAACTTCCTCTGTGACAGAGCTAGCAATGATCAAAGGTACAATCTGAGCCCATAGGAGCAGCGGGGGGTGGGTGGGTGGGTGGGTGTGTCTCACTTCAGAGTTCATGGTCCTTGCATTCTTTATGACCTCTCCAGATAAGAAACCGTAGTCTGGGCATGTATCTCCCTTAGTAGAGTGCATGTCTAGTCTAAGAAAAACTCCTGGTTCAGTCCCTAGGGGAAGTGTTCCCTGGCTCCAAGAAAGTGGTTTGCATTGGCCCAGTCGGAATCACATGATATGTCCAGTGGCAGAGGCAAACTCCACTGAGAAGGTCTCCTCTATGTCCCACATCAAATGCCATCTCTACTATGTAGCTGGCGGACCTCCTTCATTTAGCCACCATTAGACCCAGGAGAGACGATGACACGTTATCCATCTGGGGAAGAAGAGCAGAGCTATGAGAAGCTTTCAGTGAGGTCAGGAGAGGTGTGTTCTGCCCAGCCCTACATCCCCAGGTCTTGGATGGATGAGGATCAGGAGTCCGAATCTGATCTACACACCAACCATCCCCAGATGAGCACTTAGTAAAGAGCTTGCTTTATTTTATTCATGGGTAAAATTAAATAACAAGCCACTAAGAGGGGAACCGCATACATAATGTATCATTGGATAAACCGAGGTGATGTAGAAACAGCCACGTCCATATGCATTCCTCTGCTATGTCAAGCCAGACTCCACCTCTCTCTCTGTCCGAGCCCTCACTAAAGTCACTGAAATCTGAGGACGCTGATCTCTTCCCACCCCAGTAAGCCAAGCCAGAGGTGGCCTTCCACAGCTGCATGTTGGGGCGGGGGGGGGGGGGGGGTTCCAAGCCCTCCGGAGCAAAAGTGAAAACAGTTCTTTTCCAGTTGGCTCATGAAAATGTTTCCCTCTGATCGAACTTTCTCCACTTGCTTGTGCGTTTTGACGCCTGCACTTAATTGCTTTCAAACAGGGGGCAGCTACGGTCAGAGAATTCAGAGTTACATCTGCATCTTTTGTGTTGAAACTGTTTTACCAAGTGCTTCTAAAGCTGCTTACAAACAGGTTGGTTTTGATGAGACTAATGTAAGTCCCACCAGGCTTGCTATAATTAATAGTCTGCTTACATGACGGGAGAGAGAAAATTGTGTATTGATTCTCAATTCAAAAAAGAAAAATCAACAATTGTTTCCCACAACCCCATGATTTCGTTTTGACTCCCCTCTTTCCCCTGATCTTACCCCAAGGTCTACCCCCACCTCTTTCCCAGGGATGTTCCTCTTTGTCTTCATTCACTCATTTGTGTATTGATATGCTAGATGCTTATTTCAATAAATATTCCTCCATACATGCAGAGAAATGTGCCAAAGGGTGGAAGCAGAGGCAGTCCTCATGAGGCCTGCCTTATAAAGAGGGAAAAAAATGGATATTACAGTAGAATTCTATGCACCATCCTGTAATTATTGTAATGATGCGTGACTGGAGAGGACTGTCACATGAAGGGCCTGGCACGGGCCAGAGGATCATGGTAGCCTTCCCCAAGGAGGTGGCATTTGAACTGGAGTTCAGTTGGAGGGACAAATACAGGAATCTTCCAAGGAGAGAGAGGGCACACGTGAAGCCACAGAAAGGAAAGACTCGGGGGCATCTTCAAGAAAATCAAGGGAAGTGCACGTCTGGGCCCAGATGAGTAGAGAGTACTGTTTAGATGGAAGCCAGGGGACAGAGACAAGCAGGGGACAGATCATAAGCACATAGGGCCGTAGTCATGATCTTCAGAGCCAAGCAATGCCAATGCAGTTTTGGGTAAGATTGTAAATTGGATGTAGGAGAGCAGTGAGGTGTGAGGACCTCAGGTCTTTGAAGAACCTTAGGAGATGAGGGCGTGGTTCTGAGTAGAGAGTGGGCTATAGAAATAGCTCCAGTGATTGGGAAGGGAGATTTTTTTTTTTTATTTTGCTTGATCAGCATGGTAGATGGAGCCATTCACTGGAGCAGGCCAGATAAAGGAGACACAGGTATGGAATGAAAGTACAAAGTCCATTTTAGAGGTGCTAAAGTTTTCCCCAACTTAGAAGCATCCAGGCAGACATGAATCTGGACTGTGGAGGCAAGATCTGGATTGAAAAAAGAAACTTAGGAGTTATTAGTGTGTGGCCTGGCTTTGCAGCCATAGGCATGTACCAGGATGCCTATAAAACAAAGTGACAATGAGTCACAGACATGAACATAAACTCCAAAGCTCAAAATTCCAAGAATTTCTCTATTTTTTTAAACATTGTCTGTCTGTCTGTCTGCCTGCCTACCTACCTACCTACCTACCTACCTTTCTATGTGTGTTTCTCTCTGTCTCTCTTTGCCTCTGTCTCTCTGTATCTCTCTTTCTCTGTCTCTTTGTCTGTCTCTCTCTCTCTCTCTGGGGGGTGGGAGTGGGTCTATGTGTGTGGGGGTCTGTGTGTGTGTGTGTGTGTGTATGTGTGTGTGTCTGTGTCAGTGTGTGTAAAGGCTAGAAGAAGGTAATGAATCCCCTGGAGTTGGAGTAACTACTGGCTATGAGGCGCCTGGTGTGGGCACTGGGAACTGACCTGCAGTCCTCTGCAAGAGCAGTAATCTCTCTTCACCATTGAGCTCTCTCGTCAACCCTGAAAATTTCAAAAGACAATCCTTGAAAATTTGTGTCAGCAAAAGTTTCTCAGCACCACAAAGATATGAACAGTGATGCAAATTATTATAGGCCAGCAAGCATCTATCAAAACTTTAAAAATGTACTCCTCACAGGATTCCATTTAAAAAATGACACCATTGGCTGGGGATATAGCTCAGTCTGAAGAGTGTTTCTCAAATACACGCTAAGCTCTGAGTTCGGTCCCAAGTAATACACCAAACTGGGTGTGATGTCCAGCCCTCAGGAGGTGGAGACAGGAGGCTCAGAAGTTCAAGGTCATCCTCAGCTTGACAGTGGCCTGGGATGCAATAGAACTTTTCTCAAAAAAATAGTAAATAAATAAAAATAAAGTTGAAAATTTTAAAGCATGCAAAACCAAAGCTCAAAAGCTCAAATTTCTTGTACCCACTGAATTAAGAACTAGGAAGAGATTTCTTATAGATTCTGTATAAAAGAAGATATTCAGATGGCCATGAAGCCCAAAAGGATGCTTGAGACATCACTTCAATTAAGAAGATGAACCAGACTGGAGACTGTACCCTGTACTGCATGGGTATGAAGAAGTGAAACTCTTATTACCGCGGCTTAGACCATAAGATGGGGTCACCATTTTGGAAAACACTTGGCATGTTTCTTTTAAAACTGCCACGGGAAGCAGCCAGCTAGTCCACGGCTGTGTGATAATGTGAGAAAGGAAAAAAAATGAATCTCCACACAAACCCGTGCCTTGAAATGTAGAGCAGCTTTATTCACAAGAGTCCAGAACTGGAAATAACCCAATTGCCCTCTGTAGGCAGGTAGATAAAAGGAGCTTTACTTTGTCTGATTATAGAGCATTGTCCAATAATAAAAAGGCATAATTTAATGGGCATCCCTCCAAGGTTGATAACCTGAGTTTTATCATTGGGATTCACATGGTGGGGAGAACCATTTACCCTAAGTTTTATGACCTTCGCGCATGGGCTGTAGCACATATGTCCCCACATACATACCTGCACCCATGCACATACACTAAATAAAAATACAGTTTACTAAATATGCAACATGGGTGAATCCCCAGGTCATTGTGGCAAGAGAAAGAAGCCATCGAGTGTGTGCTTCCATTTATATATAACCCCAGAAACTGCAAACTAGTCTTCCAAACCGATAGAAAGCTGGGCAGTGGCTGTCCAGGAAGGAGAGAAAGTTGACTGCAAAGAGACCACGGAGTCTTCCTTTACACTGCAGGAGGGCTGCAGATAATGGAAGGCTTCTATATTTTGAATGCCTTTTATGGTTTCCTACTGTAAGAGACCATTACAAATGATCAAATTATGCACTTTTTCTTTAAACAAAAAATTATTAGCATGTGTTAATTGTAGAAAATAATTGGATTTCGTTAGGATGTTATATATGTGCATATAATGAGCTTTGATTATAATTATCCTCCCCTGGCCTTGTCTTATGCCCTCTCCTGTCTCCTGCTGTCCCCTTCTTCCCATCAAATTCTGCACTTTAAATGGATGGCCCTAGTTGCAGGTGAATTATGCACGCTACTTAGGCAATTTAAAAAGCACCTAAAATACAGCGGGAAGACCTTAGAGCCAAGAGTGAAATCAGAAGATGAGGAGGAAGTAGGGTGTACCTAACCAGACATGGTGTTTTAAGAGTTTACGTATGAAGTTCTAGTGAAGACTATGGTTTGGCTGCTGGAGTGGAAGAGAGCTCAGAGCCCACCCATCTTCAGTCTGACTTGTAGGGTCAGGCACAGCTAGATAAGCTTAGATTTTTAGGTTCGTGCTTCACCAGTCACTTCCCTCAGGAAGATTTCCCAGCGCGTGTCCACGTACCCCATGTTCAACTCTTTAGACTTAAAGGGGCTGGAGAGAGGGTTCGGCAGGATGAAGGGATCTTGCTGTTCTTCCAGAAAGCCTGAGTTCAGTTCCCAGGACCCCACTTCCAGGTGCTCCACAACTGACTGTCTCTCCAGTTCCAAGAGATCCCACACTCTCTTCTCTGTGCATAGTGGGAACACATCCCAAACAAACCAGACAGAACAAAACAAAAAGCTGTCTCGACTACACAATAACCCTCTAGTACCGGGAAGGTGCAAGCCTAGATGCTCAGTTTCTTTGTCAACTTCCAGGACTATCCTTGTTTGAAAATGGAGGAAGGATTTCTGGCTTCCCTAAGGAACGTGTTCTTTATTGCTAGCTATTGCGTTTTCACGATGAGCTAAACATGTTACAAACACTGTACATATTGAATACTTGTAAAACCCCCATGAAATATTATTAGCTTTTACTTCCAAGGAATAAAACTAAGGCATGGGGAAATAAGGCGGTTCTCCAAAGTCATAGAACAGAGATTCGAACTTAGATTCTTTCATCCCTAAAGCCTACTCGTGAGTATTAGAGAAACAGCCTCTCTCTGGTTGCAGCCCACATGCTATACTTAATCTTTGTGCACTGTTGCAAACTGGTGTAGAGCGAAACCCATTGCAGATGCTAAACAAATATTGATTTACTCATTGATTGATTCCCTTAACTAAAATTTTATGCTTTAAAATAGCAACTACCTGCCACCAGGGACTCTTAAGGGGCTTTAAAAATATAAGTTACTAAGGACATTTCATCCTTGCCAGATCAGAAGGAATTAGCAGGAGCCTTGCGCTTTCGTCAGTGCCTATATGGGAAAAAAGAGAGAGGCCATGGCGTCTTAGCTTCCTACTCTCCACTCACCTACCTGTCCTTTTAATCTTCCGGGACTACTTCCCCTTCCCTGTAAGAGGAATCATGAGAATGTTGGGATATTCTAGATACCTTCTTCAGTCACCTTGCTCCAGACCCAGTATGTGACTTTCCATCACAGCCATTACCCAAGAGGGACCCTTGGGGTGGGGAACAGAGCCTGGGACTGCCGTCCGGTCTATCTTCTCATTGTGCTATGGCAGGTCCCAAACCCGACCCATACATTGATGGTGGCAGTTGCTACACAGAAATACCACCACCATGCCACCGTCTTGCTAGTCACTTTCCCTGTCTAATGTTGTCTTTAAAATAAGTCTGCATGATCTACCTTTGCTCCTCTGGCTCTTTGAGGTCCCTAAATCTCCATTACAAGTGTCTGCCTAAAAGCCTTTTTGAGTTGTTGTAAAATAACATTCTGCCCGGCATAAATGGGAACAAAAGAAGAGAAACACGTACTAAGAAATCTAACTTCCAGTTTACGTGTTCTTGATTTTTGTGCAATTTGGGGTGAATCACTGCCTTGCGACAAGCAGGAGGCAAGTGAAATTAGGATTCATTCATGAATCAAGGCCTTCAAGGGTTTCCAAGAAACCAAGACTGAAATGCTTATGTGGAAGGGAGAAAAGCTCCTTCCTCCCGGATTTCAGACTTTATATTCATTGAAAAGCACGGGAGAAGGAGAGTCGGAATGCAGTTGTACAAGTGAATACAAAGAGCTTTTCACGGGTCTAATTTAGTCTTAAAACAGCCTCTTCCATGCTTGAGGGGACCTTGTTCTCCTTAAGCCTTTCTACCTTGACTGGATTAGTGGGTTTTTTTTTCTTTTAAATAAGCTGCTTTAAATGTAAAAAAGCAGGACTATGTTAGAGATGCTCCCACAGGAGATAAAGTCAATGATGCTCAAAGGTCAAAGCTAAACTGAAATACTGAGTATGCCCACAATTGGCTACAACTTACTTATGAACATACAGAACAGTCAATGCTCTTTATGTCTAGTAGTTTCCCTTCCAGGGAGGTCTTTCATATGTGACCATGGGCACTGTGATCATGCCCGTGGATGTAGGGGTGTGTGTGTGTGTGTGTGTGTGTGTGTGTGTGTGTGTGTGTGTGTGTGTGTGTGTGGTGTATCCATCCATGTGTCTCAGAAGCTTGAATCTGTCTCTTCCTTGCCTGTCCACAGGTGTGTGTGTGGGGGGGGGAAATATACAAGTTTCTTATGTCTCATTTTTCACCGTTTCTCCTTTCACTATGGTAGAAAAGGTTCTCTCAAATCAGACTCACATAGGAAGACATTTAAACCTTGCTCCGATAATGCACCCCGGATGATGCCCATGAGTAGGGACTCTCGGGTAGCTTGAAGCAGGATTGCTCAGTGTCTGCTGTACTTAGGAATCACCCGGGAAGCCAGTCAGAATGCAGATTCTGATGGAGGAGGTCAGGGATGGGGCTGGCAATTTAGATTTCTAACCGGCTCCCAGTTCAAGCTGATGCTCTTCTGGCCAGACCATCTTGGAGTAGTATACAGTGAAAAACTATCTCAGTGCTCACACATAGGTGTTAGCTGAGGCTAGACACCAGAACAGCTAAAGACTTGAGTGTGATTTCCTAAATTCTTGCCATGGGCTGGGTGATGGTGAGACATTCTCTGTAAAAGCCAGAAAGACCCAGCAACGATGGTCACTGCTCAGAGTACTCACCTCATTAAGTTCTGTTTTTGCAGACCCAGACATGCTCAGGACCCACACTAAGCACACGCACAAAAGACAGAAGCGCTTGTGGATGTGATTTTTAAATGTTCACTAGAACACAAGACAATCGTGTTGGAAATCCTCTCCATGGCTGCATAGGAGAGCTACAGGGCATTAAACTGGTCATACTTGGCAGTAGCCAGCAGGGTTCCAGAAGCCTGGCCAGAGTGACCTTCATTGACCGTGGGGCTTATGTGAAGTGAAGACTTGTAAGCCAGCTCATTCCTGCTGCAATCCTGAGAAGTTCTTGCTTCCCTAGATGTCTGGGGTCAACTCACTAGCAGATCTTTGAAACACCGAACCCTCTAAAGCTCTGGTTGCTGTCCACAGAAAGGGCCATAATTGTCTGGCCCTGCCCCCTCTATGGATATGGAAAGCATTCTTCCTCCTCTTCTTTTTATTATCTTTGGTATCCTTTGATCTTTTGGTGTTGTTTGGAGACAAAGTCTTGGATATCCCAAGCTGGACTCAAAGCTCACTGTGTAGCTGGTCCTGACCCCTTGCCTCTACCTCCTGAGTGTCAGAATTACAGGCATGCACCCACCATGCCCAGTTTACACAGTACTGGGGGTTGAACCTGGGGCTTGTGCATACAAGGCAATCAGTCTGCCAACTCAGCCACCTCCCGGGCTTTTTACTGATACTTTTTAAATATTACAATTTACATAATAAAATTACTATCTTAACCATTTTTAAATATACAGTTCGGAGGTGTTGAGCACATCCATGCTGCTATGAAACCATCAGCACTCTATCCAGACCTTTTCCAACATCCCAAACTGAAACTCCATACCTATTACATAGTAGTTCCCATGTCCCCTTCCCCTAGCCCTTGGCAAACACTCTAGTTTCTGTCTATATAAATTAGACTATGTTAGATACTTGACATCAATGGAATTGTGCGCTAGGTGCCCTTTTGTGTTTTAGCATAAACTCTTAAGATTCAATAATGTTGTAGGTGTGTCATAGTTTCCGTCCTTTTTATGACCAAGTAATATTCCATTTGATGATCTACTGCATTGACTTTATCTACTCATATATTGATCATCTGGTTGCTTCTGTTCTTTCGCTGGTCTAAATAATATGTGACTGTGAACATGGCTATACTATTATCTCTTGAAGATCCTATTTTCCATTTTCTTGAATATATTATACCCAGATGAGGACTTTTTAGGTCAAAGGGTGATGCTATTTTGAACGTTTTAAGGAGTCACCGTATTGTTTCCATAGGTGCTACATTGTTTACACTTCCTCCCATAAAAGTACACATGGATTTCAATTCTTCACATCCTCACATTCTGCCTCTAACTATAAGCGGCTTCCTCGCTGCCCCAGTGTCTCCCCAGAAATGCTATTCCAGCCTTCTTTGCCCCCTCCAAATCTCAACTTGTAAATCTAAGACCCACCATGTCTAAACTGTTCGCTGCAGCAGCCACCGGCAAGCTCATGGTGTCTGGCCCTGGGGACCCCTAGTACTTCTCTGGCAGTCGAAGCAACTGGCATTTGTTGTGACTTGTTTGATAGACTCCGATGAAGAAAAGCAAGAAGCATGCAGAATCGTGCACAAAAGGATTCAATAGCCAAAGACTGATCCCGAATCTGAAAACGGGGTGTGTGGAGAAAAGATGGAGTCCTATTGTCCCGGAAGTGCTACCTTTGCCCTCTTAGACATCCTCATGGCCTCAGTCACCTTGGAAAGCCCTGCCGCTGAAGGTTATCTGGAAAGAAAGATATCTCCTTCCGAAGGAGGGCATGCTCTGAGAGAGGGAGCCGCAGCCTAGAGCAAACCAGAAATCATTAGTTCAGCGGGGATTGCGATAGCAACCCAGTGGATTTTATTCTAACTCTGTAGCCACTTACATTCCACGAGGCTGAGTTTTCTTCCATGCCCATTCAGCCCATGGAGAATGCGGTGCAGAGCCCCTGGGGGCTGATGCTGGTTGCTGAACCAAACCAAATGAAACTGCTTTTTTTTTTTTTTTTGGTCTAAACTCTTCTCGGCCTCTCACTGTCTTTTCTTTAGGGATGCTATGCTACTACGCAGCTGCCTTAGGTTACAGACAGAACTGCACAGTGCCTGTCTCCCGGAATGATGGTTTTCTCTATTGTGCCTCCGATGTGCTGATGAATAAGGTTCCACTGTGGTCCCCAAGCTGCTTTGCATGCGTTGATTGGCATGACACAGCTCTCTGAAGCCTACAACCACGCACACAGGGCGCCACAGAGCCTAGGGCCCAGGTCTTGCCCTTTGAACCTTTTCTACCATAGATGGGATTCCAATTACCTCAGGAGGGCATGACACAGTGTAGATTGCCTCCTGCACTCATTGGGCCCCGAGGACAACTGTAAGCTTGAATGAGAAAGGTATACTCGTGACACCTAAGTACATCTTCCTGTCTGACGTGTGAGGCCTCATGGAGCATTTATTCATCTGTGTGAACTTCTCATTCGACAGGGTGATCGCTGCCTGTAACAGCAGTTCAGCCAGCATGGTGAGCTCCATTACAGAAATGCTGATGTCCCAGAATTAGTGGAGGAGCAGAGCCCTCGACTGCCTCTCCTCTCATGGGAACTTGGGAAGGCATGCTAAATGTTTGGTTTTTTTTTTTTTTTTTTTTTTTTTTTTGTGTGTGTGTGTGTGTGTGTGTGTGTGTGTGTGTATGTATGCGCGCGTGCGTGCACGCGTGCCTGGGTAATCCATGGGGTTAGAAAACTGCCATCGGGGTAGCCCCATTCAGGAGGGAAGTCCTCAGCTTTCTGGCCTCGGGATCCCAGGGCAGAAGTTCTAATCCCAACTAGGTCTCACTGAGCAGAGGCCTTCCCCCAGCATTTTTAGCATTTACTCTGGGTACTGTAGAGAATGGATTGGAAGAGAGCTGAAGTGGAAATGGGAGGCTATTGCTGAACCAGGTAAAACATTACGATGGCTGGTACCGAGGTGGGTGGGGTCAGGCTGGATATTGTGATGCGACATGAAACCTTTCCCATAGGCTCATAGGCTAGAGATTTGGTTGGCAGCCGATGGTGCTGTATTATGTTGGGAGGTTCTGGGAGCTATAAGAGGTGTGGTCTAGCTAGGGGAAGTAGGTCACCAACAGGTAGGTCTTTGCAAGTATCTTGTCTATGGCTTCCCCTCCCTACTTCCTGTCTGACAGGAAGTGAGGAAGCTCCCTTACTACACACATACTCCTGCTGTCTTCATGTTTTGCTCAGGTACATGGGGCCAAGCAACTTGTGAGTCCAGAGCAGTAATTCTTGCTGTGTTTCTCTCTGATATTTTTTTTTATATAGAGTGATAAGAAAAGCAGCTAGTACAATAAGCAAATGGTAAATACATACTTTGGAAAGGAAATGCACAGAGTTTTCTCTCAGTGCATCTGAGGGAAGGAACAAAGGAGGGGATGGGATAAATCACAGCCTTGTGTGATGGCCAAGTGGTGTAGGAGGCAGCTAAGCATGGGGACGCAGAGAGAAACCGGGCAGGCCTTCAGGCTCACCGGCAAGGATGGGTTTGGTCCCCGGGGAAGTGGGGAGCCACAGGATGGTGATAAACCCGATGATATGCTAGGCTGGCATCGTTGATGGTCATTTTGACAGCCAGGGCCAGAATGCAGGCAGGGAACAAGGGGCCAGAGAGCAACAGCCAGGGTGACCTCAGTGTTCCGCAGAGGTGATGGCCTTGAATGGAGCTGAGAGCCCGGGCTGCCCTTGGCCTGCTGACAACCCAGGTGTCCTGCTCTGTTAGGATATGAAGGACAAAGAGGCTCTTATTAGGGAAGTGCAAATGGTTGGGCCATTGATACGTCAGTATACCACTTTACTATCAAAATATTGGGTGATTTGCCGTTTGTCTTAGAATAAAATCTTAGCCGAAGGCCCTGAAGGGCCTGGCGTTGCTTGCCCAGCTCCTCACTCGTGACACTTGCCTCCGCTTTCTAGCTGCCTCTCTTCAAGCCACAGGCCTTATGTACTTACTGTTCCCCCAACATGGAGCCTTATGCTGACATCCGTAGAACATCACTTGGATCTCGGCTAAGAAAGATCACCACCTTGGGAATGCTTGCTGGGTCTGGTTTTTCTGCCTCAGCATTTCATTTGGTTCCCTTTAGCACTGCTAGCAGTCTGTAATTAATGAATATTTGGTTCCATGTTTACTGTCTGAACCCCCTTGATACAAAGGAGCTTCATGCAAGCAAGAATCTTATCTATCTCATCACACCCCCAGGATTGTCAGCAGCCAATGCAGTTCCTGGCACTTGGCTGAACTCCTCTAAAGACCCAACTTAGTTTATGACTGTGCCTTAGAACTTTTTGAGACAGGGTCTCTCTGTATAGCCATGGCTGTCCTGAAACTCACTATGTAGACCAGACTGGCCTCAGTCTCACAGAGATCCCCTTGTCTCTGCCTCCCGAGATCTGGGATTAAAGATGTGTGCCATGACACCCAGCTTAGAACATTTTCTTAAACTACTGGGTTTTTTTTTGTTAGAAAAAAAAAATAATTCTCTAATGGAAATGTTACCTCTTTCCAAAGCTTTTCCTAAGTAACATTAGTCCTCAGGCCACCATGTGCCATTGTCCATCAACCAGGCCCTCGTTCCCCTCTTGGGAAGTCGTTTGCAAAGATTATTACCATATCCACATCATCTGTGAACTATGAGAGAAGAGGCCATGCCCTCCCCATCTCCACGCTTCAGTCACAATCAAATGCATGTCCTGAAACACAGTAGCCTCATGAACTCCATGCCTACGGTCCCAGCATTCAGGAGACCGAGGCAGGAGGATGGATGGATTAGCAAGAATTGGAGGCCATCCTGGACTGTTCAGTGAGTTCCAAACCCTCTTGTGCTATAACCTAGATCCCTGCCCCTCCCAAACCAAAGAAGGAGGAGGAGGAGGAGGAGTTGACAAGTAGAAATAATCCCCTGGGTATATTTCATAAACCAGTGTATGTATACTCATAGCATTTGTGTCTCCGTTTCTTCGTCTTCAAAATGGGAATAATAATCACTGTATACCTATTCCATAAGGTTAGCTTGATAATAAAATGGTATAAGGTTATTATTAGCTTGATAATAAAACGGTAAGTAAAAAATATAGTCCGAAAAATGTGGATGTAGTCACTTAAAAAGCCTGTCTTGGGTCACTATTAAGTAATGAGATAGGCAGGTTATACATCTGAAGACAATTCTCTGAGGGGTCTCCTTCCGCTCTTCCTTCTTGCTAATCAGTTGCCCACCATAAGCACACGTCTCCCCCGCACTGCCTCTGTCCTTGGCGGCCAGCATCTATGCAGTTCTAGATAAATCCATTGCTTCGGGATTCACCTCGGACCACTGCATCCTGGTTTTGCTGGAGTTCTCTGCTTGTTTCCCGGCTGTCGCCATGGCTGAGTGATTCCCTCAGCCATTCCAGTTCGACTCAGGAAAACTGTCAGCAGTATACACGACACCCGGCCATCCATCTGTGTAAGAGATAATGTAATTCTAAGACAATATTTAACATTGTAGGACGAGGCATAAACTCAATATGTTTTCAGGCAGAGTTGGAGAAAAAATGTGCTCCATCTCATTAATCACAATAAGAATGAGGGATGGGGTAGATACCCAGGCTGGTGTCGCTCCCTCCGAGTTAATCTGTCTTAATACCAGGCCTTTGATAAAAAGAATGCCCATGTCATTGTTCTGCTTGTTCAATGGCAATTTACATTGGAGGAGCTCACGATTTATGGAGTAGCCGGAACCTCTCAGTAATAAACACTTGAGTGATCCACCCTGTGTCTCGGGGTAGCTTCTACCCAAATATCCTCTGGGGACAGAACTCCAAAAGTGGGATTTCCAGTTATGTCTTTATAAAACATCTGTTTGCGAGTGCTTACTGAGTTTACTCACTTGCTCATTCATGAATTTTTTTTTCAGGATAGGGTTTCTCTATGTAGTTTTGGTGCCTGCCCTGGATCTTGCTCTGTAGACCAGGCTGGCCTCGAACTCACAGAGATCCGCCTGGCTCTGCCTCCCGAGTGCTGGGGTTAAAGGCATGTACCACCACCGCCTGGCTCATTCATGAATTTTTATTGGGCACTGGCTATTTTCCAAAAGTTTGGCTTGGGTTTTGGAAGCTACCAAAGGATCCAGGGATGGTCTGTAGCCTCAAAGAACTCACATTAGGTAGGTTGTGACAAGGCTCTTAAGTACTAAAAGCTTATTAAGAGTTATATCATACTGTGTTGTGTGTTATATTAATAATGTACCTATGCTAATCACAAGTCCTAGCAAAGAAGCCATTGAAAACTATTCAGTGATAAATGTCTATTGACAGATGAGTGGATAGATAGAAATCTGATACAGATGTGCAAATATTATTGAACCTTTAGAAGGGAAAAACATGTGATGGGAGTTACACAGATTAACCTTGAAGACATTAAGAAATAGGACACACACACACACACACACACACACACACACACACACACAAATAACATATGGTTTCGCTTCTGAAAAGTACTTGTTCTAAGAGTCCTAGAAACAAAGAGAATGGTGATTGCCCAGTCTTGGAAGGGGAAGAATGGAGAGGCATTGTTTAAGTGGATGATGGTAATGGTCACACAGCCATGTGGATGTCCTTACTGACCCTGAACTGCAGACTTCACTGTTTTCTATGTGATGTGTAGATTTCACAGTAAAAAAAAAATAATAAATAACTGTACAGAAAGAAGCTAGCAATAAATCCAGAGAGAACTTGAGGTAAGAGGTGCACGTTAGCTTTCAAGAGATGGTGCACTGGAGGAGCTTGTATCTGCCTCGAGAAGGAAGAAGAGGGCGTGGGGGAAAAGCTGAGGGTGTCCTCCAAGCAGAGGAGGAAGGGAAAGCATGGCCAAGGCTCTCAGAAGCAGCAGAGCAGCTGGGGACATAGATGGGAAGTGTCAGAGAATTTCCAGGAAGGCCTTTGGAGGATGGTAGCGGTGCACCAAAGACCTTTAGATTTGGCAACTAAGCAACAGCAACCCTTGCTAGACCGTTTTCAGAGAATTGCAAGCATGAAGATGATCTGTAGAAAACAAAATGTCCAGCAAATAGAGAATAAGGCTGTGAACTATGACAGCAAGGAAGAAAAATGAGCTTGGATGATTCAGAGCAATCCATTGAGGAAGAGAACGAAGACTTGGAAGGACTGGGGGATTTACAGAAAGAGGAGGTGTTCTGGAAAGATCAAGAATGACTAAAACAAAAAAAAGATGTGTCCCTTTGAATCAGGAGGAGAAGACTTCAGGAAAAGTCAAGTGGGAAAGAGAGGTTGAAGGAGTCCCCAGTGGGTAGACAATGGGTAGTGAGAATCAGGGTTAAGTCCTGATGCTAAGGAGAACACCCTAGAGAAAGGCTGGAGATCCTGGAGTTAGAGATGCATGGAATGCAGTGGATAGGAACCACAGTTGAGTGGAATCCTGGTTCCTTTGAGGTTAGAGCCCCTATGTGTGTGTAAGGAGACAAGTAGGCCCCGAGACAAGGAATGCTCGGCTTCTGGTACCCAGGAGGAAGAAAACAGATGGAATATCTACAAAATTAGGGGTGAGGGAGGTCAGCAGCAGGCCAGAGGTATAAGCTTCCGTGTGCAAGCATGAACACCGCTCACACCAACATCCGTGAAGTCCAGGATGGATGACCAGGAAATCAGGTTTCTAGGCTGCTTGGAGTGTATGAAGCAACCAGATGTGAGTCATGATGAGCGGGACGAGAGCTAGGATGATCAGAAGGAAAAGAACACTGGGCAGGGAGGAACTTTGGATTCTGAAAGCATGAAACACAGCTAAAGGGGAGGGAACAGTCCAAGAGACAGGATGGAAGGAGGGGGCGCCATCCAAGTTTAAGTCAAGAAACTGTTAGGACCCCAATATTTGAGGGAGGTTGAGATGTTTCTGGCAATGGCAAGAGCTGATGAGGTAGAGGCAGATGTTAGATGAGTAAGAACAGCAACTGTGGAGACTGTAAGAGGATTGTTGGCTTGGCCAGATAGAATGAGAAGAAAGGAAAAGCTTGTAGAGAGCTAGAGTGTAGGTAGGCATGGCTGGGAAGACAGGAGGATGCACCAGGACAGGGAGGGAGAGAGGGAAAGAGGGAGTCAGCCTGGGGGTCACTAGCTCATGACTCAGAGGGAGAGCTCCTGCTTCTCATGTGCAGATCTGCCAGTCAGAATCCTGGGCCCTCCTTTGACAGCCCCGTGGGCCTAGTAATAAGCAGTAAGCCTTTTCTATACTCAAAGAAGGAAAAGCTTGCCCTTGGACTCATTTGCTGTTAAATAAGAGTGGTTGAAACAAGGAATCACCCCAGCTTTGTGCGTTCCTCTGAATCTGTGTCCCCGGCCTTGTCTTGCCACTGTTTCTGCCTGTGTTCAATTAGGATGATGATCCAACTCTGAATTCTCTCCATTGGTGGGAGGAAAGACACTCATTAGGAAAAAGCAAAAGCCCTTAGCTGAATAATAATGTCTCTATGTACTTATCTCAATCAGGGCGGCTGTGAGCACAAAAAGCTTCTTCTTGCAAATTAGAAGAAAAAAAAAAAAAACCTCTAGCTCTCAGCAGTCAAGAGCAAAGACAAATGATCACAAGTCCCTGACTTGGTGAGTTTAGTTTCCTCTCCTTCCTCCCGCAGCGGGGCCCTTGTGCAGGACCCAAGCTGCCCAAGGGGTGCCCATGCCTCTGGTTTCAGCCATCATGACAAGCAGAGATGATTGACAGACAGCAGCACACTGTTCCCATTTTACAGATGTGGAAACCAGAGCGCTACAGCTGCAGTAAGTCCTCTGTATCCACAGACTCTCCCCCCCACATACCCAGCATGCTCCAGTTCCTGGAAAAGGCCACATTTCACAACTAGTCTGCTTTCATTTCTGCCTATTTACATCACTAAGTGTGCTTCCTTGCCCAAAAAGCTTAACACTTAATGAAGGATGTCTTTCCTTCCACCCCAGCCCCAGAACGCTGCTTCCTCCTCTTGCTTCTCAAACCATATTTGGACATTAATCATATCACCCACAGCCGAAATGCCATCTCATGTGGAAAGAATATAGCTGTAATATTAGGATGGCATGGAATAAATACTGAAACCCATAATTCTTTATCATCTTCTCAGCGCCCATCGGCACTTACTGAAATACATTTGGCCAAATGAGGAGGTGGGTGGGTAGAAAATGAATCCTTAAAGAAGTTAATAGTAATAGCATAAGAAATAGCATTTTGACTCATGATATTACTTATTATAAGTGATAGTATTATAAGGATTTAAGAAGCTCTCAATTAGTTTTGTGTTTTTGGACTTAGGAAGAAAGGGAAAAAATAAATTTACTTTCTGGACCAAGAGAGCAATAATCATTTTATGACTATATTCATTTTCTTAGCCTCTGATGAAAAAGGTGACCAGGGACTAGTTATAGCAAATGATCATGCCTTATTTTTCAAGGCCCCCTACATGACCAAAACAATATGGTTTGTGGATTTCCCACATGAACGGAATATTGAACTTACAATGAAGAGAAAGATTGTGTTTTCAAGGGATTTTCTCTCTTGATAGGAGTTCAGGGCCTTGACACATAAAAGAATTAAAATGAGTTTTACAGATTTACAAATTGCCGCCCAGCACTGATTTGTAGGAAGTGAACAGAGCTTGGGTTTGCAGAGCTTTCCAGAGTAAAGAAGCGAGACCAGTGAGCTGAGGTTGGTGGAGCTACAAGCTGAGCTGCTGAAATAAGGAGCTCAGTGACACAGACCAAGGAAGGCTCTGCTCATGCTTGGTCAGCGAATCAAGACCGAGCGTAGGTAAGAGGAGGAATCCAGGCATTGCCAACGAGGGGGATGGGGTGTGGTGACATGGAGTGTGCTCTGCGGAAGACCTTGTGAAAGTTTCATGTCCTCACACACTGTAGCTGGAAGTTTTCCTGTGTCCCGCCCGGCCCTGAGGTCCTACAGCTGCTTATAAAATAATCATTCAGAGGGTATTAATTACCAACTGTGTGACCTATGGCAGGCTTCTTGCTAGCTAGCTCTTCCATCTTAAATTTACCCATTTCTATTAATCTATGTATCACCACATGTTCCATGGCTTTACCTGCGTCCCATTACATGTTGCTCCCTGGACAGCAGTTTGGCATCTCCTCCACCTCTCCTTTCTCCTCTCACTATCTCCCTTGGATTTTCCTGCCTGGCTCCATCCTGCCCTGCCATAGGCCAGTGCAGCTTTATTTATCAGCCAATCAGAGAAACACACATGCACAGCATACAGAAAGACATCCCACAGCAGCTAACCATCACCATCCTTTGCCATGCCTTGTAGATTCATCTTAGAACAAAACCCAGAAGTCCTGTGGCATCCCTCCTTGGCAAAGGCAGTGGATGGAGTCTGTCATATCATCTCCATTTGGTGGGCAGCAGTTTTCTGAAACATGATGTGTTGCAACCAGGCTTGGCAGGAAAGGAAGCCAGGTTGGTTGTTGAAGTCATCTATGATCAGAGAGTGTTGCTGGACCTCTGGCAAACATTTACCATCTCTACTTTTAAGGATGCCTATAGATTGAACCGGAAAGCTAGAGTTGAATCAAAGAATTTTCATAAACCACATTCTTGCTTTGATAAACCACAGACTTGTTTTTTAATATGCGATGTTAAGAGAAGGCCTATAATATTAGGAAAAGTATTCTTTCTTCAAGACACAAAAACCTTCATTTGCTGTAAACTTGTCCTTAACATATTTTTATAGGACAAACTACCCTACTATCATCTCCTGGAAAACCGTCACAAAATCACAACATCTGTGGCAACTCGGATGGAAACCCCTTAAATGTGACATCATTGCACAGGTCTGTCTACACAGTAGACTCTGGTTTTGAATTTGAAGCTGGTTTTGAATTCATGTTGTATGTGTTTGACAGTATATTCTTAATGAAAAAGCGAGTTGCAGAGAAAAGTAAGTAAGTTTTCACAGGACCTTAAATTTTTGCTAAAAGCATTTAGAACTTATATAGTAAGTAATGGTCAGAAAGGCTGTTAATGAGCATATACTGTCCTTAAATCAGAGATGAGCTCTGCATTGAGTCACTATAATGTTTTATACTGTATAGAGTACATTGTACTCTTTCAACACTTCACGTGTGTTATTTCACTGAACTCCTACATGTGGAGTCACAGTACATTCCTGACATAAGGAGGAAGAACTGGGCAGGGAGAAGAGACCCCGGTGTGGGAATTATACGATGCTTCTATCTTTTAAAAAAAGAACGTGGGGTGATACACGTTTACTCAAGTAAGCTTAGAATAACTGAACCTGAAATGCGCATTTCATTATTTAATTTATCAGCCTCTCCAGCAGACATCCTAAATCATAGCTCCATTCATTGGATGGGCCCGCATAATTAATTATATCTCGAAACCCCCTGACAGCATTTTCCAGGGACTAAGCAGGGGAGAAAAAGACTAAACACAAGAAAACAGAAAAATCTGGGTCAATTTCCCGTACCGTCATCATTGGCTCCTTTGATTAGAGTCCTGATTTCTCTCTAGCTGAATGACACAGGGTGAATCACTTCTTGAATTTCTCTACTGTCAAAACGAGGTTGGACCAGGTGACCTTTATCACTCAAGGACCCAGGAGAAGAGAAATGACACATTCAAATACAATAATTTGAAGAGTCTTCGTGAAGGTATAGGCTGGGGAAGAAAACTACCAGCAGAGAGCAGTTGTCCAGGGCTGATGGCCTCAGACAGGCCACCACTAGGTCAGGCCTGAAGGGACAAGCATGTTTATTAGAACCCAGAGAGAAATGTGTTTAGGAGAAGCTAGCTGAGGAGGGGCAGAGATCTTTGGTCAGGGACACACTGTGAAATGCCACAGTAAAGAACTGGGGGAAAATAATGTCCCAATGCCACATGCCAGTCTTCTGCTATTCCCAGCTAGAAACCAGAAAATAAGAAAGCCACGATGCATTCTATCTCAGCAGCACAGCCTCCTGCACCAACGGGAAGAACAGAGAGGAAGCAGCAGGAAGTATCTAGCATGTCCCCAATTCCATCCCAGTGCTTATGAACTTAATTGAGGTGCATTAAATGTCTCATGGTGCTGAATGTTAGATGTAGTAGAGCACTTTCTGTTTAGTGTGTGTGTGTGTGTGTGTGTATGTGTGTTAGCATACCGATAAGTTGGAAGAATACAGCATATACAACAGTCTGCCATAGCAGGAGAGCAAATTATACTTATGGAATGAATAAATGCATGAATGAAAATAGTTCCAACTGAGACCTAATAGCGTGGAGCTCTGAGAATACAGACAACATGTACACGCATATGCCGTCTCCAGAAAGCTTTGGTTTTCTCACAACAGTAGGGAGTCAACCCTAGGACTTCAGCCATAGACAAAAGGCATTGAGCCTCCCACAGTGTCCCATTCTAGTGTCATTGAAGGCCAAGCAGACCTGGAATCCAAAGGTTTGAAGGTTGGGTTGGCTTGAAAGGAGAGGCTAGTCCATTCCACTTTGGATGTACTAGGCTGACTTGCCTGAAGCTGCAGAGAGACCCAATGGACCAGGTGCCCATGATGACAGAGCAGAGCCTCTATTGGAGCCACGCCTAGGCTGGTCTTCCCTCAAGACCCTCTAGCATTGTCTTGTCCTGGGACCACCTCATGCTGTTAAAACTCTCAGCAAGTGTAATGCTATTAAAGACTCTCAAATTTTTCATTATGAATTTCACCTAGAGTTTCTGTCAAAGATTTTTTATAATCCCCCTCGCCCCATCCCCAGCATTAGAGACCCTGGAGTGGCCTCGTACTGGCTCTGGAGACCTCCAGGCTGTGCCTCGATACTGTCCTTGCGGCAGATAATGATAAAGGTAAATGTTCTCTGAATGCCGCACCTTTTGGGTACAAGCTCTGACCCAGGAAACCTCAAATACCACATTCCAGCCAATTTCCCCCAGTTCACCAAGTTGGGAAGTCTGCTTGTGGTTCATGTAAGGACACTGACTGAGGCAGAGCTCTCGGGCACTGGGTAACTTGCCTAAGCATCCAGGACAAGTCAACTGAAAGCCGAGTATGTCCTGCCTCCCTTCTGCTCTGTCAGAACAAGGACAGTCAAGAGCAGTAAGACCACACACACACACACACACACACACACACACACACACACACACACACACACACACACACACACTTTACTGTGTTTGGTGCCATTTTATCCAGGGAATTATGGCTTTGCAAAGAGATCCTTGGTGGATGGCATCTAACCACATGCCAGAGTCTTTACATGGTACATCCCCAAAAGCCTCCTGCCTATTTGCAAAGTGCCTCTCTGGATCTAGGTATCAGAGTCCAGAAGGACATGAGCATCACTTCTTCATCCCACTACTTTGAGAAGTGGGAATTATTCCTGTTACACAGATAAGAAAACTGAGGCTGATCCAGGGAGTAAGAATGAAGTCAGTCCTGTTTGGAAAGCTTCTGTTTTTTCACTACACGTGCCCCCCTGCAAGTCAGAAAACACAGAGGAGCATTGGAGATTACCACTCTTAACCTCTCCCTGAGGCAGAGACCTAGAAACATCCTGAGAAGGACGTGGGCTTGGGCTACAATCCCAAGACAGCTCACTCTGTTATGAGACCCCCACAGTGTGACATATATGCCTTTGGCTGGGCCTGTGTTGGGAAACAGAGTTAGAGGATGAAGGGAGGACCAAGACTTGGAACAAAAGAGTTGTCAAGGCAACTGGAGATGCCAGAATCTCCGAGTTAAGCTCTGAGAGGGAGCCATATGAAAATTTGATGGGTCAGGCTGCCTGTCTTTGTCTCTGTGTTAGATAAGTATGTATGACAGGCCAAGGGACAGGGGACATAGAGACATTAATCCACACTCCTCACTGTTAATGATTAGTAACTACAAATCCACTCAATAATGTTATCAACTAATCCACATCTATCTCATTACTCAGAAAGAGCAGGAAAGATTTCATCGAAAGCCGAGATGAGATGCAGGCTCTCCACTGCGTTTCCCCCACCTGCCACGTACCAGGCCTATCAGAATAGAGAAATGAGAATGGTTCCCAGGCACTCCCGGTTCTGCATTTACCGACAGTGGCTTTCCAGGGATCCCTGCATGCTTTGCAAAAAACACTCCCCAACCATCTGGCTAGAAATCTGTATTTAAATTTGGTCAAGGATCTATGCCAATGTTCCCACTGTGAAGCTGATGTTTTAAACTAGGAACTTACCTACACTGAATCTGCAGCCAACACGTACGGAGGGAGACAGCTGCAGGTCCCCTCCCTGGCTTAGACAAGCACACCTTTGTGGGACACCTGGTCTCAAATGTCATCTTTCAGAACCTCTACTGACAACATTTTCCTACCTATGTTCTTGGGTTCATTCCTAGACAGAATACTGGACCAAGTGAAGTCATGAAACCTGGGTCAAGTGGCTACTATGTGCTGGGCACTGGAAATACCCAGGACTGAATAAATTCTGGTGTAGGTCAATGTGGATTCTGATCTTGAAGCAATATTTCTTTCTTTCCACTCACAATGCCTTTCCCTCTCTCTTTTTAAGCATCCCTGGCCCAAACATGCCATCTCTTCTCTCCCCAAAGGAAAGGACTATGTATGCTTATTTCTCAGAGTGTTCCCACTGGCTGGCCCCAAGTCTTCCATAGAAAACACCATCAAATACATATTTTTTGCAGTGATAACAATGTTGATCACAGGTTGCTGCCAAAAGAAACAGCCCAGAGCTAAACAATTTCAGGTTCAGAAAGAAGAAATTATGGAAACACATTAAATATAGGATTGCTGATTAATATGATTAAGTATTTAAGCAGGCCCTGCAAGACTGTAATTTGAAATGGCAACAATAGCATATTCTTCTGCTCAGACCAAGGGTGATATTTTACATGATTAGGTTTTGATTAATCCTACTGGTTATATATTTCATTTACAGCCTATACATTTCTCCTTAAGGGTTTAATTGATGGTACATTTTATAAGCATTAGCATTGCTGTTATGTAAATGAATTTTCAACGTTCAGTTCACCTTTAAGATAATTAAATTAAGTGTGGTTAGCGAAGGACAGGAGACACCTATGGAAAGCCCCAGAGACACATTTGGCTCATTCAGACGTGGAGGAGGCTTTCTCTGTCTTTCCGTCTTCCAGGTTCTCTGCAGCCACCCTGTTAGTCACTGTCGTCTTTCCTCTCCTGCTGGCACTAACTAATGTGTCAGTTAAAGAAGGACTCATGTTGAGCAAAGTAACAACCTGTTTCATAAACAAGCCCAGCTGCTTCCGAGGGAAGCCAGAGGGACCTGCGCTCCTTGCTGAGACGTTCCACTCCTCAATTTGGTGAATTGTGTTCTGATTCGGGTGGAATAATGTCGCCCGTGATATGTATATTCAACATAAATTTAAAATCAAAACTCAGCTGTCAGGCCTGGGAGATCAAGGTGACGAAGTTTCCTTGGCCTGCCTGCAGAATGAGGAAGGAAAATGTCTACTTTTCCTAGCCGTGTAGGGCTGGGCAGATGGCCCAGTGGGTAAAATCACTTGCTGTGCAAGCAAAAGGACCTGAGTTCTAATCCCAAGAACCTAGAAGTCAGACAGGGGAGCATGAATATCTGTACTCCCAGTGCTTCTACATCTATATGGGAGGCAGGGACAGGGGGATGACCTGAAGCTCCAGCACCAGGGAACCTGGTGAATGAAGTAGAAGAACAGCAAAGAGATCGTCTCCACCATGGTGGAAAGTGAAGATGGATGCCTGGGGTTGTCCTCTCAACGCAACACCTCCACCATGGCTTCTACCCACCCACAGTCATATGAGTGCACACACACACACACACACACACACACACACACACACACCATGCACAGACAAAAGCACACCAACAATAACAATAGCATCGACGGGTGGCAGGCAGGCTTGGCTTCCATGGTGGTTTGAATGTGAATGTCCGTCCATGGGGTCATGTGTACAACCGGATCTCCAGCTGGTTTGTGCTATTTCAGACGATGGTGGGATCTTTTGGAGATGCAGCCTCCCCTGAAGGAAGTAGGTCAATAGGGGTGGGCCTTGAGGTTTTATAGACAGGCAGTACTTCGCGTTCACTCTCTGATGCCTTACCTACAACAAGCTGCCTCATGCTGTGCAGCCACGTCTTCCCTGCCACGAAGGACTAAGCACTTCTTAAACTGGGGTGCAGAACAAACCCTTATTCTCTTAAGTTGCTTCTTGGATATTTGATCACAACAATGAGAGGCTAGTATAGCTCCTGTCCAATTCAATCTCTTCATTCATTTATTCAACGTACACTTGAACATATGCTGTGGCCCACACTGTGTTCCAGGCACCGGGGAAACAGCAGCAGATCAGACAAAAACAAACAGGAAAAACAAAAACAAAACCCGATTCCGCCTGTGATCTGAACCTTCACCCTAGCTGCATGTGATGCTGGATCTGTCTTTTCAATTCTCTGAGCCTTAGCTTCCTCACCCCTACAATGGGCATTTGAAGAATAACATTAAAAGAACCAAGTACGATAGTGTTTGTCAAATGCTTATAACAAATATGTTAATTCCCACATCCGGGGATCCTCAGAGAGCCATGAGTAGAACTGAGGGATCCATAAACTTAACTGATAAAAATACATCCTTGTTTTCTCACTAACTCAGAGTTGGCATTGCTCCATTTGTGAATGTAGAGAGCAGACCTGCTATTCAGTACCGGTGGGCTGCGGGTTTTGTTGCTAATGGAAATTAGACGACAGGTGTTACAGGCATCTTGAAATACTGTTACCTTCATTGCTACTTCAAAATTACCAATGTTATTAGATCTGCCATGAGATGGTGTGTGTTATTTAATGCATTAATAAAGAATCATATATATTACTGTATCATAACTTTTTATAGCCGTATTTCAATATCATTTCAGATAAGTGTATTTCAATGTGATTAGTTTCCTTTGTGGTTCTCTATACTTGAAAAATATTCATCTAAGAAGGAGCCTACAGGTCTCCTTAGACTGCCCAACAGGTTTATGGTTTCCCCAAAAGGAAATAATGCCTGTCTCAGTGTCTCCCTCAGTGTTTTCCACACTTGCACATGTTTGGGGACCCCTTGAAGGGTTTGTGCAAACAAATTGCCGCCTCCCCAGCTCTTCCCCGACCTCCCAAGTTTCTGGCTCAGCAGGTCTGGGTCAAGGCCTGATCATTTGCTCCTCTGCCATGTTCCCAAATGAGCCTAAAGCTACTGACTGAGAACTCTCAGAAGCACTGACCCACCAACTTAATAGCTCTTCAAATGTCCTCCTCTAATGCTGCCTGGACACATGACCACTTGCATGTCATGGGGGTGCTACCAGATGACCTGGAACAACATGTTAACCTGTGATTTGAGCCTACTACTGTGCATGCTGAGTTTCAGCTCCTCTTCTACCCTGACCAAGGTCATGTGACCCTACTGCTTGCAGGTTGAGTCCCCACTCTCCATACATAGCCCCAGTGATTGGCAGGGGCAATTTTGTCACTTAGCCTCAAGGCACACTTGCTGCCTACTGATTCTAACCCCTTGTCCGGCGTTCCCACAGAGCAGTGGTTCTCAACTTTCCTAACCCTGAGACCCTTTAAGACAGTTCCTCATGTTATGGTGACCGCCTCCCCCAATCATAAGATTATTTTTGTTGATATTTCATAACTGTAATTTTACTACTGTTATGAATTGTAATGTAACGTCTATGTTTTCCAATGGTATTAGGTGACCCCTGTGGAAGGGCTATTTGACCCCCAAAGAAGTCATGACCTCCAAAGAAGTCAACCCCCAAAGAAGTCAGGTTGAGAGCCTCTGCCCTAGAGGATACCTGTTTTTGCATGATAGATGAATGTTTAACTAGTCTAGTCTCTACTAGACAACAGTCTACCCCCTGAAGATGTAGGACAATGACCATGTCCCAGTACTTTCAGAATTCCCACCTTTGTACGTTTATGAGAATGACTGGCTACTGTCTTCATGTTGGATCTATTTCTCCTTTCCAGGGACTACTTTCCCTTCAGAATAACTTCATATCCAGCCATTTATTGCATGTGCCCGAGATACCACATCTCGGTCATTTCCCATGGTTTGGTACCAGAGACAGCCTATATATTAGAGTAAGTACCTGGGGTCCAAGTGTCAGCTCATCTTGGTTAGTCCACCTGCTAGAGTTCACTATGGCATGGCCTATTACAGTCAAGATAGCACATTTGTCGTGCTTGACTATTGGGGCAAGAGCAAGCATCAGATTAATACGCCATCTTTGGAAGAGCTTATACACTTGAGAACTATTGAACTCAATTAATCATTCATTGCAGATCTATTAAGCATAAGGCATCACGCCAAGCTTTAAGAACAGAACAAAAGCCAACTAAAGTGCAGACTTTGTTTTAAAAATGCTTAGGCTAATATGAGATATAAACATATTAAATAAATAATATCTGTCCCCATTTATCTCCTTTGCATATCCATTCACATAGTTCTGCTTCAGTTAATAGAGCATCTTGAATTCTGCTTTCAATGGAGTTTTTACAAAGCCGGATGGTCAGTTTGGGGTTCTCCTTTCTCAGCCTTAGACCTTTTGCTGCTTTCTGTCCTAGAGATCACCAGGACTGAGCTGGCTAAATTGGTGCCCTCTACTTTGCACTGTTAGACCACACTAATGAGCTTGCATAGACCACAGCCTTCTCAAATGGAGGGAGGCCAGGCTGTGATTGAAGTGTGCCACCAACTCTATGTTCTGCAGAATCTCCCTACTTCCAATGTCTGCATCTCCCTTGGAAGCTACCCCATACTTATAATAAAGTTCTATCGTGATAGAACACTTTAACATTCTCTCTATAGACCACTGTTCCCAAAGCAAAGGTGGAGATCATGAGGAAATTATGGAGGGTTAGATTGCTAGACATCATTGTTTTTCCATTCTTGGCTTTTTCAACCAACCTCAGCGAAATGTATGAAAAATGATCATGAAGGCTCTCTGGAATCTTCCCAATACTGTCTTGCCCAAGCCAAGCCCACTGCTTCAAAGTCATCAGTCATATCAGGGAAACTGCTTGACATACCCTGAACTAATGCTGTTCTGCTCCGGCGCTGCTGTGATTAATTAGACTTTTAGGAGAGCTGGTGAGTCATCCGTGTTCCGGTCTCAGTTTGGGGGGTTAGGGATTGACCCCAGCATCCTGCTGAATACAGTAGTGTGATGAAACACTACTTATATAACAGGAACCAGGCACCCAGTGGAGCAAGTAACAGACTATTAAAGAGCAAGTAACAGGAACTTTTCAGTTGCCTGAAAGCAGCCTAAGAGACTGCAGGACTGTTCACATAGCACATACTGATATCACCTGCTTTGTCCCAAAAACAAAACTGTCCTGGAGTTACCTAGAACTCTATATGGGGTGATAGCTGCTGCTATGAAGGTGACACCCAGAAGACAGACAGAATATAAAGGGATGCTTGTAGTAGTCTTTCTTTTGGGCCACCAACCAGTTCCCAAATCATGACATGGAGACTTATTACTAGTTATGAATGTGTGGCCTTATCTTAGGCTCATTTCTTGCTAGCTCTTATACCTTAAATTAACCTGTTTCTCTTCTTCTACATTTTGCCTCAGGGCTTTTTATCTCTTTCTGTATGCCTTACTCTGTGTCTGTCTAGCTGGTGGCTATCTGGCTGACTGGCCTCGGACATCTCCCTTTCTTTCTCCCTCATTCTCTTGAGCCTAGATTCCCCCTCATTTTTTTTCTGCCCGCCAGCCCTGCCTATCCCTCTACTACCTAGCTATTGGTCAATCAGCTTTTTATTAGACCAATCAGGTGCCTTAGGCAGGCAAGGCAACACATCTTTACACAGTTAAACAAATGCAGCCTAAACAAGTGCGACACACCTTCACATAGTTAAAGAAATTTTCCACAAGAGACATTAATGTGTGTCTCTGTGTGTGCAGGGGATGCTTGACTTTTATCGGGACCAACAAGAAAAAAAGCAAATGAACTGAGCAAAGAAGATGAAGTAATTCCAACCACACACAGCTCTCATCTTTTGCCGATGGGATGAGTTCCCTGACCAAAACACAAGGTGGCAGAGGGTAGGCTAGACACTTGGGCTGTGAGCTCTGGGTCTAGCTCCGTGTTTGGGGCCCTGATTGTGTCTCATATGTTATGCCAGGTTGCCACATATTACACATTTTCACGGATTAACCAGTTCAAATACAGTCCTTCCTCCCGTGAAAATCCCAAATAGTTCAACCTTTTTTAAATTAATTAATTTATTCATACTTCTTTCATATATTATGTCCTGACTACAGTTTCCCCTCCCTCCACTCCTCTTCGTCCCTCTCCCCTCCTTCCCTCTCCCCCTGATCCACTCTTCCTCCAGAAAGAACAGGCCTCTCAGGGACATCAACCAAACATGGCATAAAAAAGTTGCAATAACACTAGGCACGTACGCTCATATCAAGGCTGGATGAGGCAACCCAGTAGGAGGAAAAGGGCCCAAAAGCAAGCAAAAGACTCAGAGACAGCCCCTACTCCTATTGTTAGGAGTCCCACAAGAACACTAAGATATACAACCACAACATATATACAAGGACCTGGGTCAGATCCATGCATTGTTTGTTGCTTCAGTCTCTGTGAGCCCCTGTGAGCCCTGCTTTGTTGATTCTGGGGACCATGTTCTCCTGGTGTCCTTGACCCCTCTGACTCCTACAATCCTTCCTCCCCTCTTCCGAGGGATTCCATGAGCTCTGCCTATAGTTTGGCTGTGGGTCTCTGCATCTGCTCCTATCAATTGCTGGATGAAGCCTCTCTGTTTTGCTAGACTCTGGTCTACACGTATAGCAGAGCCAGGGAAAAAATTCAATCTTAACAAATACACAACGGCCTATTCTCACATATCTGGGCCGTGGAGTTAGGGTGAGAGATAGCTCAGTTAGTAAAGGACTTGCCACACTAGCCTGTTTAATTCTCAGAACCCGCATAAAAAGCCAGGCATGGTAGTAAGTGCTCATAGTCCAGCCTGGGGTAGGAGAGATGGCCAGCTCCATGGAGCTAACTGGCCTGGCAGCCGAGCCTAGTCACCAAGCCTCAAGCTGCAGTTAGAGATCCTGTCTCAAAGGACAAGGTGAATGGCTCCTAAGGAATGACATCTGAGGTTGACCTCTGGCTTCCTTCCACATGCCATCCATGAACATGCATGCACACCTGTGCGTCCACATGCACATGCACACAAAATAACAACAAAATCATAAATAAAAATTAAGGTTTTAAAGTAAGGCATTGGAAAAGTAGCCTCACATCCCTGTCTAAACCAAATCCTGTGCCAGGACACATTGCCATGGATCACTTAACTAGGGGGTCCCTAGAGGTCCCTCCCATACCATGCTCCCAACTTCAGCTCAACTGCTATACTCTAAGAAGTCAGGATCCCCTGGGAAGAAGCCATCCAAACCCCTGACGTGGAAATCTGTTTATATGTTCTTTTTGAGCCATGACCCTAGAGTAGCAATTCTTAGAAATCCAATTTTTTTTTCTTTTTGATGACTCTAAAGTTCATGAAGTTAGAGTATTGCTTTGTAATTAATTCAGATTTCCAAGAGCTCCAGCTACGATCCTGCTTACTATGGGGAGTTCTTCCCTCTATTACTAAGGAAAGTAAATATAGACCAGTGGGGTCGACGTTGTTTTTGTCATTGTTATTCTTTTAGGACTCCACTTTGGAAAAACTTAAATTTTCAACATCCCTGTCATTTAATTCCATAGGCAGTTGATTAAAGCTTCACTTTTTCCCATTAAGTGAAAATTAAATTAAGCTCATTATTGTATTAGACAGTCATTGATTGGGCCCACTTTGGTTTTAATTAAATGCTACTATTCATTATTTCCTCCTCTGTAGTGCTTTTTAATTTTCTTTGGTATATAATTTGGGGGGGAGGTGTAACAACAATATCAGTAAATTAGCCCTCATAAATAATATGAAAAGAGGAAGATGTACGAACACCGTGGAGACAATTTGAAGGTACTTGTTTATTGTCCTTAATTTAGTGGTTGGCGTGTTTATCAGTGAATGCTTTTTCCATGCTGCTGCTTTGTTATAAGGCAGGGCATGTTCATATCTCACCAAAGCAGCTCAGACTTATGCTGACTTCAAGTCATCACTGATCCTAAAAATGTGCTGACTTTATTGCAACACCGACATTATGATCCAGGGTAGGTGTTTGAATTGGAGTCTGAGAACATAATCAGAAAGGTTTTGACATGCTAAGGCATTCATTTCATTTTCTCTCTACTCATTTCATGCCAAAGAGTCTCCTGGGTCCTGAAAATGCACAGGGTGATGGAGAACCAGGGCATCTGTCCTCCTGATATCTGTCCTTCTGATACGGATGTTCCAGAGGGGTGAGAGGTGACATAATATATACCAGCCTTCATCTTCTGAGGAAATAACATTCTCCATTATTACCCTGGTACCAAGCTTGGGCCATTCTCTGGAAATCCACACTCCTATCCAGCTCTATGTGTATCACAGTGATAGAAAATGTGGAATGACGCCGTTGAGCTCAGCTATCCAGGCACATCCTGTCTCCACCTCTCAAACCAGAACAAAATTGGGAGGAACAGAGTGGATCAGGCTGAGCTGCAGATGCCCTGGAGTCCACACAAGTGGTAAAGTGTTCTGAGGATGACCAGTCAAGATCAAAGGCTGAGGCTAGCTTAGTGCTTATAGCCAGGTCTTGGGGTGTTATAACTGAAAATGGGGCTCGCAAATTGTCCATGAGGCTACCATTTTGTAACAAGTTGCAGTCCTAGAGACAATAGTGTGTGACCTGGAACTGAACCCAAATGCTCAAGGATTGGATATGGTTATGGTCTTAAGAGAGGAACAAGTAGAAAAAAAAGAATATGCAACTGGGCTCGACCCCAAATGGGAAAGGAAGCATAAACAGCTACCTGTCACTCAAAGGGACCCTAGCCTTCATGTACGAAATCTGAAAATGTAAAAACAAGCCAAGAAACAAAGCTGAAGAATCAGTCATCAGTATATCAACCCTCTTCAAATTAAAAAGAGATTTTTCTATCAGTCTGGTAGACCTTTTTAAAAGTAAGTTGGGTTGGGCATGGTGACTCATACCTGTAACACTAGCACTTGACACTTAACAGACGAAGGTGGGAGGCTCTGAAGTTCAAGGTCATCTTTGGATACATAATAACTTTTTAGGCAAGCCTCAGATGCATTCCCTGTATTTTAATAAAGTGCATTGGTGCTGATGTTAGAATGACTAGTGTTAGAATGGCTGTTCAGCATGTATAGACCCCAATTCCTTTCCCAGCAACACCACCACCAGCAAAACAAAACAAAACCAAAAAAAGGCACCCTCCCCACCAAAAAAAAAAAAAACCCTTATAGGATTTAGCATAAAAGGTCCTAATGAAGAAATAGATATAACAAAGTAACAAGAAATAAAGGACCTAGAAAGTCTAGCAAAAGGTCTAGCAACAAGCTTTCGTAGACTTAATGATATGGACTCATTATGTATAACATAAAAGCTGACAGAAAACACAGTTACTGATAAAGCAACCCTATCAAAAATATAAAGATTAAACAGAAAATTGGTTATTAAGGCTATCGAATATGTAAACAAAAGCAGCATGCAGCATTTTACTATGAACCCAGTAAGTTCATAATCGGTTACAACAATTACAAAGCGTGGCCACATTTTATATTCCAGGGAAGCCCTTCTTCACAGGGACCAATGCCTAGATAGAAATAGTTTTCTCTGACCACAGTGCAATTAAATCAAAAGTACTAATAGTGCTTTTTAAATGGCTAAAAACAATAAAAGCATATGTTTGGAAAGATAAAAATGCCCTTCTAAATTACTAATGCATCAAAGAGACAGTCACGATGGAAATTGCTAGATATTTGGAACTGAAAAAAGACACAGTAAAAGCACTAATCAAAATTTGTGACATGTAGCTAAATATACTTAGAGGTCAATTGTCTTATTTTAACGGTAAACAACTCTTTTTAGTTGTAAGATTAAACATAAACTACAACAAAGCAAAAAATAAAAAAAATTAGAGAAAAAGCATTCGTAGTTGTATATAACTATAATCTGGATACTTGAGAGGTTGAGGCAGAAAGATCATGAGTTTCAGGCTAACTTAACCTACATAATGAAATCTTTTCAAGAGGATTTGAGGAGAGGAGAGAAAAGACGAGAGGAGGCAAGACATGACAAAAATGAAACGAAATGAAAAGAGAAAGGAAATGTTTTGCAATTCAAATTCTTTGGGAGGAAAACTAATAACTGAGACAAAAGGGAAAAGTAGAAGACAGTTAATAAGTACAGATACCGTGGCTGATATGTAAAATTAAATTAAATTATAAAATAAATAAATACAAATTTTAAAAAGTACAGATATATTTGTAAATGAATGAATGAAGTGATTTTATACCAGTAAGTTGGGAAACTAGATTGAACACAAACTTTTCTAGAAACAAATAAGCTGCCAACATTGACCTAAGGAGAGAGACTGGATGAACCAATATCCATTAGTGACAAGGAATCACTCATCAACCCCTTGAACACCCTTCAAAAATACAGGACCTCAAGTCCAAGCAGGAAGCAGTTGGTAGCTCTTATAATGTTCGTGCCACTACTGCGCTAGGGGGACCATCAGCCACCAGTAAGTTGCTCCGGTGCCCATAAAGAGCCTCCTTTCTGTGCTCATGCAAGCGACACAGTTAAGCTCAGTGAGGCTCAGATAGAAAGACAGGAAAGTCAGAAGAGGACTTGTTGGGAAGAAGGAGGGTTCCAGTGGGAGACAGAGTAGGGATGATGGTCATGGGAAAGAGGTGTAAACAGCAGAAATCCAATATCTCCTCATTTGAAGCTATCAAAGAAGTCTTTACCTTTTCTAGCCACAATCCCTAGAAACAGATCAATCTTGTATTTCACATTTACAGCTTACTGGTGGCTGATGTTGCCTTCCAGTGTGATAGTGCCGTAAACGCTATGAGGGTTACCAGCTGCTTCCTGGTTGGACTTGAGGTCCTGTATTTTGAAGGGTATTCAAGGAGTTGATGAGTGATTCGTTCTCATGAAGGATTCCTTTTCATTAAGCTGATATAGAGAATAAAAAAAATACAAAACTGCCCCACACTTTTAATATAGCTACCATATTCTTCATGCCCAAATAACAATAATGGAGCACTTGAGACCAATTTAGCTTACTACCATAAGTTTCAAGTAAAATACTAGCAAGTAAGTTTAGCTGTCTGTATGCATGAACTTATCATTTGCAATTGATAAGTATGATTTACTTGGTTTTCTAGAATGTGTGTGTATGTATATATGTATGTATGTATCCATGCATGCATGCATGCTTACAGTGCCCTATCAATATTTAGCCCAAGGAGATAAGAATAAGATTAGAAAAATCTATTAACTAGGCAAGATCATTCTAGCTAACTAACTGGCTGTTAGCTAAAGTCTTATTTGTGTAATAATGACATAAGACATTGTAAAAAAAATGCATGCAATGCAAAAATAAGAATAATGAGTAAAATCATGGGATTCATAAGGAATACATAAGAGAGAGCTTCAACTGAAAACATATTCCCTTAAATTAAAATTGAAAACAAAATAGTAAAAACTGATGATTGATAAAGCCATTTAAGTACATAGGCACTAACTAAAAAATTCTGTATGTTTCTAAGTGTTAAAAAAATGTTTTTCAATAACAATTGAAATACTTAGGGTCCACCTACCTTAGAATTTCTCTGTTTAAAATACAGATTGCTATTTAGTAGCCTCTGGGCTTGAGAATCTCCATTTGTGCAAACTCCTTGGTATTGTTACTAATGCACAGACTGTACTTTTAAGCAGTAAGAGAATTTCTCAAGCCTGAACACTTACTAGAGTTATCTGTAAAAGACCCCTAATGTTCATGATCCTCGGGGATTCTGGTTCATTCAGTCTGATATACCCATTCCTTTAGTGATGCTTATATGCAAATAAAGTTTGAAATCATTGGACCACAACAATCTTTCAAAAGAAATCTTCTTTTGTTTTTGTTTTGTTGGTTTGGTTTTTTTGTTTGTTGGTTAGTTTAAGACAGGATTTTTCTGTGTAGCTCTGGCTATCCTGGAACTCTCTCTGTAGACCAGGCTGGCCTCAACTCAAAGATCCACCTGCCTCTGTCTCCCAAGAGCTGGGATTAAAGGCATGTGCCACCACACCTGGCTCTCAAAAGCGTTCTTTGCAGCTAAAACCCAGGAGAAGCAGATATTTTTCCAGATCACACAACTTCAGGCTGAGGGCCTACTCTTATAATTCCTCACAGTTCCTACCCCACCAATGCAACCCCCTGCCCAGTCCATACACACATTCTTACTGCCATCTTTCCCAGGGTCCTACTGTGGTGGTTTGAATAAGAATGTCCCCCCATAGCCTCATACATTTGAATGCTTGGACATCACTGTGTGGAACTACTTGGTCAGGAGGTGTGGCCTTGTTAGAGTAGATGTGGCCTAGTTAGAGGAAGTGTGTGACTAGGGATGGGTTTTGGGGTTTGAAAAGCTCAGGCCAGGCCCTGTGTCTCTCTCTCTCTTTTGCTACTTGCAGAGCCAGAGGGAGAATTCTCAGCTACTTCTCCAGCACCATGTCTGCCTGAATGCCACCATGCTCCCCACCATGATGGCAATGAACTAAACCTCTGAACCTGTAAGCCAGCCACAAGTACATGCTTTTCTTTATAAGGGTCACCATGATCATGGTGTCTCTTCTCAGCAATAGGACAGCGACTAAGAACCCTACCTTCGGCTTTCCTATCCCAGAGCACAAGTTGCCTATTCACTCATCTTAGCAACTGCATAGATCCAGTCTGGAGAAAGAGACTGGACAGATCCTCAGCAAGGCTGTAAATGGAGGCAGGCTGCTATATGATTATTGCCATTCCTTCCATTGCACCAATACTATTCAATGCAAAGACCCCATGAGCCGCAAGGCATAGCTGGCTGAGGAAATCCTTAAGCATATACTCTCAGATCCCATCATGAGCCTAATAGCAATATAAAGCATTATATAATCTGCCTGGCTGTTACCAGATACACACTTCTCTTCTAGCCTCGAACTCTGCCTTCCATGGGTTTAACACCCCCTCCTTCCTCAGATGCCGGTGTAGATAGGCTGAGTTCTCTCTGAAGAGTAGGATGTATATGTGTGTGTTCCAATTTTGCTTTCTCATACAGAATCCTAGAACTTGAGATGTTGAGAGTTCAAGAGACTACAAAATCTTATAGATAAATATCTCTGCTTTATGAAACCGTGAACCTGAGAGACAAAAACAATTTCATTGGCTCAGGGCATGCCACCCAGTGGCATGTCCCACTCCAACCAACCCTTAGCAATACCCTTACAAGACAAGAAAGAGTCTTTATGAGCCCAGAGCTACCAGGATTCTCTTCCCAGTACTGGTTTCAAGCCAGGCCTGTCTCCAGGGAAAGAGGAAGTTCCTGGGCAGAAACGACCCTCCAGGGTTAAATCAGAGGGCTCTGTTTTGTCCATTTAAGTCTGTGGTCATGGACAGAAAGAGGGAAAAAAACCCAATTGGCTTGATTCAGTTTTCTGATGGACCCCCTACACTTGACCATGTTCTTTCTTTTAAGGCAGGCAAGACATGGGACAATTAATTACTTTCTTTCTTTCTTTGTGCATAGAATTGAGGCTTAAGAGCCTTGAGAATCAAACAGAAAGCCATTCTGTTGCTGGGTTTTAAATAGTACCTTGACCCTCTTTGCTGAATATAAAGTAACTACTATATCAATAGTCCTTCTGTTCACTTATCACTTTCCTGGGCAAGAAAGCTGTGAACCATGCAAAGAGAAAATGACAGCTGAAGAGAAGAGTCCCAGAAAATCATATTTAAGGTCTACAAAAAAGAAAACTTTGGACTCGGAAACTATTAAAACTGAAAAGACCTTTCAGACAGTGGGACCAACACCATTTTTAAGTGACAAAAATTGAAGCCTAGAGAAGAGACTTTGTCAAAGTCAGACATTACAGGAAGCTTGAGAAAGACACTGGGAGTCTGGCGGGGACATACTAATCAGGAGAGGTGAGCTTTTATTTAGGCAATATGTGCTAAAAGTATTCAGGTAAAAATCAAATTATACATGAAGTTTGTTACAGGAGCTGAAAGTTTACAGCTACTCTAAGATTTAACAATGAAAAAAAAAGAATTTTCTTTGCTTCTCCATTGCTTTTCTGATTTAAATCTGCATCTGTCTACAGCAAGTTGCTTTAAGTTACATAGGCTGGCTATTTAGTAAACCCTTTCTATTGCATTTATTTTCATTGAAACCATTGAACTATATATGTGGACCAGGAATCCAAATACTGGTCCAGATCTGCCACAGACCAGCTTTGTAGCTTGGGACAGTGGCTGAAACCATTGAAGTATATGTAGACCAGGAATCCAAATACTGGTCCAGATCTGCCACAGACCAGCTTTGTAGCTTGGGAGAGTGGCTAGCACGCTATGACAATCTGTTCACCATGGCCTTCCCTTCTTTATATTGAGTTGGTCCTTAGTCATAGGAGAATGGGCTCCTGGTAAAGAAATATACCATAAGATATACTGGGTGATGCAAATAGGCACAGGCCTTCTCTGTCCCTTTTTTAGGACCTTGCTGTTCAAAGTGTGGTCCCCAGGCCAGGAACAGTGACACCACCCAACAGCTCAGTAGAAATGTACAGTCTAGGTCTCACCCTTCTTGGTCAGAATCTGCAGGATGCTTTGGTCAGTGTTTTATTGCTATGAAGAGACACCATGACCACAGAAACTCTTATATAAGAAAGCATTTAATTGGGGCTGGCTTACAGTTTTAGAGGTTTAGTCCATTATCATCATGGAAGGGAGCATGGTGGCGTGCAGCAGACATGGTACTGGAGAAGTTGAGAGTTCTACATGGGATCTGCAAAGCATCAGAGAGATGACACTTGGCGTGGCTTGGGCCTGTGAAACCTCAAAGCCCCCCCCCAGGGACACAAGGCCTCCAACAAGGTCACACCTCCTAATCCTTTCAAATAGTGCTACTCCCTGGTGACCAAGCATTCAAATCTACGAGCCTATGGGGACCGTTCTTATTCAAACTACCACACAAAGTGTCCAGAGACCTCACATTAAGTTCCAGATGATGGACTTGAGACACCCCATCCAGTTTCCCTAATGCTAAACAGCTTCTCTCAGGACCTTTCCCAGTTCTCACTTTTGCATCTGGAAATGTCCACTAGGCTCTGGCCTGAGTCAACCAGCCCCAGGTCTTCCTCTCTCGGCTCTTCTCTTGGCTGCTGCGTAGAGTGGTGAGGTTGAGTGGATGCAAGAAGAGGCATCAACATGTCTCTAGGTCAAGGCGACACAATCAATGTAATCAGACCATCACCTAGGACCATCTAGCTTGGAATAAACAGCCCTTCCTATACAAACCTGAGAAAATACCCTTTAACACCTTTCCAAAGGGAGGGGGTTTAATATTAATTCTTTAAAAAATATCTTCATTTTTATTTATGAAATTAATTATAGATAAAGTAATATTCTATGACAAGCACCCATATAGTCAGAGTTAGTAAACGTTAATGTTTTACACTAAGTATTTTGGAATCTCTTCTCTTAGTAGACTGAGGTAAGTGCTCACCCATCTTTCATCATTCATCGCCCTCCTCTGAAGTTTCAGGCTGCTGTTCCACATTGGATGCCATACCTTCCCTGTCTATGTATGTACGTGTCACTGGACAGTGCACACACTTGCTTCCAGGTTACACATAGTTTTGGGAATTTGTGTTCTCACTCCATGTTTTGTTCGTCTATGTAGAGATATAAGAGTTCATTCATTTACTTTTTAAAAATGGCTCTTTAATGTTTAACCCAATGAATAAAACACTGGAAGACAGGTTTAAAGGAACAAAAAGGACTGGTAAGAAAAATACTAACCAATCTGGGGCTGCTGGGGAGATGGCTCAGTTGGTGGAGTTCTCGGTACACAAGCTTGAGGACCTGAGTTCAGACCCTCAGCACCCATGTAAAGGCCCTGGAGGGATGCTCACACCTATAATTCCAGGTATGGGGGTGCGGGTGTCGGGGCAGAAATGGGAGGATCCTTGGTGTTTGCTGACCAGCCATCTAGCCAAATTGGTGAACTCCAGGTTCAGCGTGAGACCCTATCTTAAAAAACTAAGATGAGCCGGGCAGTGGTGGCACACGCCTTTAATCCCAGCTCTTGGGAGGCAGAGGCAGGTGGATCTCTGTGAGTTCGAGGCCAGCCTGGACTACCAAGTGAGTTCCAGGAAAGGCGCAAAGCTACATAGAGAAACCCTGTCTCAAAAAAAAAAAAGAAAAAAAAAACTAAGATGAAGAATGAATCTCCGCCTCCATGTATATACACATGCATATGTAGTGTGTGTGTGTACATATGTATACACACTCATATACACATACAAGCAAGTTTTAGTTATAGATAAAAAGTTTAGATCAAAGGTCCTTATTAGATTCCGAGAACATGGTACCCCTTTCCTGTTTAAACCTATCTCTTCCGCCTGATATGAACCTCTCCGCCAGATTTTCCTAACTTTTTCCAAGGTCATTGCCGGAGCTGAGCATCTATATTTTTTGAATGGTGGCAAGAGGACAGAGGACTGGCCACCCTCAGGGCCCACAGTCTAGCTGCCTCACATCCCCTTGTGTAGCCTCGTGATCTTCAATCAAAGTGCCCGTGGCGAGGAAAGGCTCAACTCCCTGTACCCAGCGACTACAAGGAGAAAATGCAAACATTTTATTGCTACAATTTATCCTACGGGAGATTTGCAAAGGCCTGTGCCTGAGATTTATGGCGTGACACACAGAGATTTCATGCACTGTATTTCTCATTTATGGGCCTCAATTTAGTTAAGAGAAAAGATGCTTTCTGGAGCAAAAATACCCTAAAGCTTGGGTAAAATGGGATATTTAATTAATTCCAAAAATCACTGAGTGGATAAGGAATGAATTTGGGCCCCACATGTTCAAGCCACCCTGAGCCAGCTTGTTAGACTCTTTCCTTCTAGGTCTTGGCCACAGAGCTGGGTCCCAAGGACTAAGCTACGGTTAAGCGCTCAGAACCTGTGAATCCCTCCAACTGCAAACCTTGGAAGGTCAGGGTGGGACCTTTCTCCAGAGTAGTATAGATACGCCTTCGATAGAATGAGCCTCCATTAAGAGTGCATTGCAGGAGATGGGCAGGGACCTCAAGGTAACCCTACATCTTAGCACCCTCTCTAACATACCCTCTTCTTCTCCAGTGTGATGTAATTAATGAAATGTGATCAGGTAAACTCATAGCTAAGCATCCTTTCTTATAGTCCAGCCTAGATGTTAACACTCTGTTAAAGAAACAGGATGGCCTGGGCAAAGCTTCACTGGATGGCATCCATCTATGCAAACACCTTGGTCTCGGGTCCTGTATCTTGCAGGTCCAGAAGTATTCTGATATCAGCCTGAGAGAACACCTGAGCAGTAACAAAGTACACAAACGGGGTGCACTTATTCTTGTCCTTTCAGCAAGCTGGGACACCCTCCTTTGCCTTTCCTGATCCTACCATCCCTTCCATGGTCACCTGAAATCCTTAGACCCTCCTCCGTGAAGCCTCTTCTCATGTCGCCTGACCTTGAATGTCTCTCTTTGAATATGCCCAATACCCATCATAAATACACATTGAACATCTGTCTTGAGAACACCACCTGCTGGTGTATAGGACTTGTATATGCAAATGGCCCATTCCTCATCAGCCTGCAGGAGCCCCCAGAACAAGGATAAGCCTTCACTTCAAAGTTCTCCTGAAGGTCAGCTCATGGAGGGGGCTGGGGGAGAAGGCAGCAGCCACCAAGAGAAGCTCTGTCACACACACACTGATGGCCGCATGTACCCTGTGATTCCTGTGGCTTGTGGCACACAATATAGCCAAGAAAGCAGTTTTGGACCACAGCCAAGATGATGTGTTGATTGACTCCAAATGTAACATAGAATGAACTGTCCTCTCCCAGAGACTGGAGGAGGGAGACCTGGGCGGTATTCATATGTATGTTTATAATCACATGTATAGTTTTGTATTCATATTCTATTTGTGATTCAATTAATATTTATATTTCTCTCTTTTGGGTCTGGAGCCCAAAGAGCAAACCTGGGGAGCTCTAAGAAGCTTAAAGAAAAAGTCTCTTCTTCATCTTTATGCATATAGAAACATGCATCAAGCGAGGCAGTGCTTTGCACAGCTTATCAATATTGAACTAAGACTTGGGAGAATAGTCTTTTTTGTTTGGTTGCTTGTTTGGTTGTTTGGTTGGGTTTTTTGTTGTTGTTGCTGTTGCTAGTTTAAAATCAGTATTCTGTCTGCTAGTCAGATACCTTGCCTCACCCCTTCAATGTGTTTCCACGCAGCAGCTCTGGCTAGGACCCATGTTTTGAAGTTGAACTTTAATCAAAGTCAGCCCACGTTTTCTGACGGCTAGCCATATCGCTTGCCAGCTTAGCAAGCTGACCTAGGTCATCTCGCCAGGGCCAGAGTGCTCACATGCCCCGTCGCCTCTGACCCCACCCGGGCCCTGTTGCCTGCCATCACCGCACCTCTGAAAGTGGCAGCAAGTTAAGAATCTGTCACACTCAGCAGAGCTGCATCCCAGAGCAAGCAGAGCTGGGACTTGGGAGAGGCCATCCTTGCTTGAGTCTATGACCTTAAAATCCTGGAGCGCTCTAACTCACGGAGAATCCTCTACTACAGTCAAGCGTTTGTTCAAGAGGCTGAAGCCGGCAGGTGGGGACTTACTGGCCTGCTTTGCTGGGGGGAAAAGAAAAGTCAACATCAGTGAGCTGAGCACTTGACTAAGCAGCCTCAAGGTTTCAAGCTCACTAAGTCCCAGCAAGAGAGGCAGGGATGGCAGTCTATGGTATATAATGGAATCTCAGAAAGGCTAAGTAAAAGTGCCCCAGATCTCAGAGCTGATGATCAAGCCACTTTCTCTGCGGCATGGTGCCGCTTCAGAGGAAGTGGGATAAGGATAACTCTCATCCTGGTAATAGTGGGATATCTTCTCCAGGCTGCCTGGCTCATCCCAGCATCAGTGGCCCTCTCACACTTTCCATACCTGGAGTCCTCGCCCTGTAGCTCCCACCCAAGCCTAAGGTGATTCACACTGCTCAGCTCAATCCCCCCTCTCCACCCCGAGCATCTTCTCTTCCTGTGGCCACCACAGCTCTTGTAATTTTTATAGTTCTTTGTAGTGCCCAGTCCATATTAGCCAACCTAGGCTCCCCTATATCCTCTGGAATCCCCTAAATCCATCTTCCCAGCATATAGCTAAAGTCCCTTTAGGCAGAAGAAACTTTACTCAAGGAACCCGATTACAGCCCCGGGCCCTCTGATTGGCTGACCTGCCATGATTGCCATCTATTTGGCTTCGCTATTTCTCCTAGTTAGTAGAGGAGCTAGCAATGGCACTGTGCTCTATCAGACATTACCTTGCTCTTTGATTTCACTGTGTGAAAACAACTGTGATTCAAAAAAAAAAGAAGAATCCATGTGAGACCTCTGGGAGTTGTTCAGTGGCAATTAAAGGACCAGCCACTGGAGCTGGGGAGATGATGCCGTTGGTGGGTGCTTGTTGCGTAAGTGTGAGGACCTGAGTTCGATCCCCAGAACCCACCTAGAAAGAATGACTGGCATGTTGGCACGTGCTTACAGTCATGTTTATAATCCTAGTGCTGGGGAAACCGTGACAGGCAGATCCCTGGGAGTCACTGGCCAAACCAGCCTCGCCTAGGTAGTGAGCTCCGGGCCAGGGAGAGATCCTGTCTCAAACACAAAGTGGCAGTACCTGTGGTATAATATAACCCAGGCTGTCCTCCAGATGCCCAAAGTGGGCCAGTAGTGACTGACTGCTTTTGCCTAAGGACCACATAGTTGTTTGACAAGAGTTACGAGTGAGATAGTCAGAGAGTTCCTATGACTCGTCTCGACCCCATCCCCAGGAACTGTAGAGAGGACCCCCAAAGACCACAAGTGGCAGCCACTATCTTTCTCAGAGCACAGATATGATCATGCCACTCTTAGCTCTAAAGTCAGCGCCCATTGGCCACACTAGCCAGGCTTCCATCCTAGCAAGTGGCAGCCTCACCCAGGACACACATCCAAGGGTGTGTAAGCACAGTATGACTTCCGGTCAGTGATGCTTTGGTGTCGGATACACTCCGGCTGCCCCAGGAAGGAAGGGAACATCATCCTTCAGGATTTCTTCCCAGCTTGTGGCCTCATTAGCCATCCTCATGGTGGGACCTCTGCTACTGTTCCTTTCTTGTCCGTCACCATTTGTCACAAAGCGTTTGTTGGTGTGCTTTATTTTTTAGAAGTTGCCCTTCTTGCCATGACTGCTATATCATTACTGTGAGGATAGGAAAGTTCGTTCACCAAAGCGAAGTGTGTTGATTATCTAAGACATATGCATTCCTTAAGTACTGTTTATGGACACACAAACCATATGTGCTAATTGCTTGAGATATGGCAGACATCAAGACTTGGATGGACTCAGTCTTTATGGTACTTGCAATTCATAAGGCCAGGAAAGAGGAAGGCAGTGGACACAGGACAGGTGGACATTCTCCTCCGGGTGGGATTCTCCCCATTCTTGCTTGCCTTGTCTTGCCCCTTCCCACCTCCCTATGAAGCCTATCAGAATGCATTGTAACTAAGACCAAAGTGCATCGTGGCAACCTCGAATCTGCTCTGATGCGATTCACAGTCAAAATAATTCAGTCATACTTGAAAAGTCATTAGTAACATGCATTGCTGACACACCTCAGCTCCTTTCTGCTGTAAGAAATGCTGCAGGGTGGAACCCGAGCTCTCCAAAGGATAGGAGGTCTGTGACAGTCATCTCATTCCCTGCTCATCCCCTTCTCCCAGGGTGATTTTCTGTACCCTGAGCCTCTGCCTTTACCTTAGGCCAGTGGTTCTCAACCTAATGGTGCGACCCCTTAACACGGTTCCTCATGCTGTGGGGACCCCACAGCCATAAAGTTTTCTTCCTACTTCCTAACTGTAATTTTGCTGCTGTTATGAATCATAATGTAAATGTCTGATGTGCGACCCCAAGGGGGTCGTGACCCACCGGTTGAGAACCACCCCTCTAGGCTCTCCTTCTTCCTGCACTCTCTCCTAGGGAGTCCCACCTCATTCTCCACCAAGAGCCCCTTCATCTTGGGGCAAATTGCTTCATCTTCCAGGCTCTTCCCAATGCTAGGCATGTGGGTACATGGAACTCTATCCGCAGTGTTGTAAAATATGCAGCGGCTGTTTCTGGGAAGTGAGCTTTTCTGTGGATTTTAAATCTCCTTCATGCCTTCATATGTTTCCTGTAATATAACCTTTCTAAAATTACTTTTACAAATGAGGAAAGAAAAAAAGTTGGTGTTTTAAAATGATAGGAGATCTTTTAGGGTCAAGCCAGAACGCAGGCCTGGTTTTTGTTTTATATTCAGAATGGAATATTGAACTGAGAACCTAGGATGTATTGGCTGTACATCACATGAGTGAGGGAGTGAACGAACAGAAGATGTGTTCCTGGCCCTCACTCTGCACATCTGTAAGGCGGGTAGCACACTATTGGTACAGCAGTGACTTGTGACCCTCCCTCCCCAGTGTAGCAAGCCCTGCTGGGGGCAGGGGAGCATGGCGCTGCCTTCCACGGGTCTCTCCTCACTGTCCTCCCCTCTGTCTGAAGCATCCCTTCACAGGATGACTGAGACTCACTTCCTAGCAGCTGGGGGACTTGATGTCACTGGCCGAGTTGCCGCCTGTCTGGGGTTTTATAGACACGCTTCTCCTGTTTATTGTGATGTCAGTTTGCACAATTTGTCTTCAGGCGCTCGGCGCCTTTCAAGCATGGAGCTCCTTGAGAAGAATGAGCCTTTATCAGGAGCTCTGCGCTCCTTAACTCTGTGGAAGCCAGCGGTGCCCTGGGCATTCTTCAATTTCCAGCCACAATGTTCACCAGACCTTGGACTGAAAGGCTGGGTCGGGCAGAAATTGGCCTTAGGGGAGGGGGGGGGGTCCTTGATACCTGCCTGGAAAGAGCATGATTTAACCAGCATGATGTTAAAACTACACGAGTTTTCAAAATAACAGTGGCAGCAGCTGCCTCCCTGTAGCAGATGGGTCCGAACTTTTGACAACCGGATGTGACATTGTCATCTCCAAAGTTCACTATGGCGAACTGTACCAATTAAGACAGACAGAAAAGGGAGGGAGGCAGAGCCAGGCGGATCTCTGTGAGTTCGAGGCCAGCCTGAGCTACCAAGTGAGTTCCAGGAAAGGCGCAAAGCTACACAGAGAAACCCTGTCTTGAAAAACCAAAAAAAAGAAAAAGAAAAAGAAAAGGAAGGGAGGGAGGTCTCACACACACCCATGTACACACACACACACACACACACACACACACACACACACAACTCTCACAATGGGAGTTAAAGAAATGGTTCAGTGGATAAAGTGTGTGCCACAAAAGCATAAGGGTATTCTTTCAGATCCCCAGCACCCACATAAAAGGACAGACACCACACTCTGTCTATAAGCCTGATACTAGTTGGAAACAGAGACAGGTAAATCCCTGCATTTGTGGACACTCTGTTGGCTAGGTTGTTTGTTTGTTTGTTGTTTTGTTTTGTTTTTCAACTTGGCACAGGCTAGAGTCATTTTGGAAGAGGGAACTTCCATTGAGAAAATGTCCCCACTGTATTGACCTGTGGGCAAACCGATGGTGTGTTTTCTTGATTGGTGATCGATGTATGTGGGCCACTCCTTGGTGGGTGGCCCTTATGAAATAAGAAAGTGGACTGAGCAAGCCAGTAAGCAGCATCTCTCCATGGCCTGTGCATCAGCTCCTGCCTCGACTTCCTGCCCTAACTTGCATGGATGAAGCTGTAAGATGAAGCCTCTCCTCCCCAAGTTACTTTTGATTGTGGTGTTTCATCACAGCAGTAGAAACCCTAACTAAGACTGTCAGCCAGCCTAGCCAAATCTATGAGATTAGCTATGCTAATTGGGAGAGAAAGAGAGTAATCATGGAAGATTACTTAATGTTGACCTTTGGCCTGTTTGCGAGCACACACACACACACACACACACACACACACACACACACACACACACACTCATAATATTTTAAATAAGTTTGGGTTTCGTGTTAGGCTACATTTACAACCATCTTAGAGTACATGCAGCCTGCAGGCCACACATTTGCCATGCCTGCTCTTGCCATTTGGGAGAAACTGGAGACACACATAACTTCACTCTGCTAACTACAGGGCCAGGCACGTCCCTATATGTTTGCTCAAATGCTCACTTTGAAAACAGTTTTCCGACAGAAGAAGAGGAAGATCTGCCACCAACACACCATGTAAGCTTGGGCAGCTGCCTCTCTCTAGGCCACCACTGCTTGTCACTCAGATGAGAATATTACTACAACAGTTCCAGGAAGGAAAGCTATCTTCTTGCCTGCCCCTTTAAGTTCCAGGGGCCCCAGGGTGTCCCAGATACGTGACCTTGGTTCTATAGGGAGACTTGGTATTGACCTTTGGCCATCCTGCTTGGCCTCCTGGCTCATGTCTACTCCTTCCCTCTTCTGGCTGGCACCATGTAATGCTTGCCCAGGAAGAGAGTGAAAGGATCAGACACTCAAGAGGAAGAGCGGGTGGCCAAGTATGGGAGATCAGAAGAAGTAACATCGGAGCAGAGATTACAGGTTAGACCCAAAACCCTCAGCAACTTCTGAGGGAACTTCAAGAGGTTCCCCCACAGTGTCTCTTCAAAGGGATGTTAGAGCTGGTCCTGACCAGTGGCAGCCATGATGGACAGGACCAAGTGGCAAAGTACTTTGAGTAGATAAGAAATCCAGGCTCTTGTGCCTTTCAAATTGATCTAGTGAATCATCCCCTCCTGACACTTCCCGCCCACTGTATTCCACTAGACACCCAGCTTGAACGAAACTCCTCCAGCTCCAGCAGAGTCAGAAATTCATTCAGAAGTGGGTCTCTGCATTGCAGCTCTCTCTTGTGAAGAGAGAGTTTATTCTTAAATTGACAGCTTTTTAAAATGAGGCAAAAAAGTCATGTATAGAGTTGGTCGCAGTGGGGAAGCTAGATGCTTCTCCTTGATTCTTCTCTCTCTCTCTCTCTCTCTCTCTCTCTCTCTCTCTCTCTCTCTCTCTCTCTCTCTCTCCCTCTCCCTCTCCCTCTCTCTCTCTCCCTCTCTCCCCCAGTGCTGGGATGGCAGGTATGCCCATCCACATCTGGCTCACGTTGGGTTCTTACATAGAAGCGGCCATTCAGGCATTTGATAAACTTCAGACGCCTGAGGAAGCCATGAATCAGATTCATCGCTCTCACCAGAAGTTCCCCAGCCGCCATTTTTCAGGATCTAACTCATTTTATAAAATACAAACACATACACTAATAATCATGTGTCCGTGGGTAAATTATTCCAAAATGAAATCACTCATCTAACTGCTACCACGACCAAAATATGGAACATTTCAGCATGTAGGATGCTGTCCTGTGCCCCTCTCCATCCTCACAGCCCTTAAAAAAAATCATTATTTGACTGCTCCCACTAATAAGTTATTCTAGTTTTCCATTGTCATGTAAACCTATTTGAAGAAGCATATGATTATTAATCATTTTAATATTTACTTGTTTTATATTTTATTTATGTGTGTGTATGTGTATGCCACATGTGTGCAAGTGCCCACAGAGGCCAGAAGAGGGGGAAATGGATCTCCTGGAGCTGAAGTTACAGGTGGTTGTGAGCCACCCTATTGGGTGCTAGGAACTGAACTTGGGTCCTCTGGAAGAGCAGCAAGCTCTGTAAACCACCCAGCCATCACTTACTTCTGAACATTTTTCTCTGAGAGATTTCCATTCAATTGTATGTAGTGTTTGTATTTTTATTGTTGCATAATATCCAATATTCAATAAACACCACAATTTATCCAGTAAATCGGGTTGTTTTTGTGCATGTTTGGTGTTGTTTATTTGGGGATATTTGCATTGGAGAAGAAACAGGGAAATATATGCTTAGCCACCTTCAGAAAATATTTCTAAGGAGTCTACCAAAGCGATTGTGCCAGCTGGTAGACCCTGTGGCATCCTACTGAGAATATGTCCCTTCTGGTGATCAAGTTCAGTGGAAGAGTACTTGTCTAACATATGCGGAGTCCTAGGTTCAATCCTCAACATGACAAAGGAAAGAAGGAAAGGAAGGAAGGAAGGAAGGAAGGAAGGAAGGAAGGAAGGAAGGAAGGAAGGAAGGAAGGAAGGAAGAGGGGAGGGAGGGAGGGAGGGAGGGAGGGAGGGGGGGAGGGAGGGAGGGAGGGAGGGAGGGAGAAAAAAGAAGGAAGAGAGAGAAGGAAGGAAAGAAGGACGGAAGGAAGGAAGGAAGGAAGGAAGGAAGGAAGGAAGGAAGGAAGGAAGGAAGGAAGGAAGGAAGGAAGGAAGGAAGGAAAGAGGAGAAGAAAACTGTCATACACACACGGTGCGGGGGGGGGGGGGGCATTAAACTTTATAGGCATGGGTGTGAAGTAGTTTTTCCTTGCAGTTTTGATCTACATTTTACAGATGAATAATGGTACCGGACATCTTTTCATATGCATATTGGATGATTCTTTTGTAAAACTTGTCTAAACCTTTTGCCATTTGTTGAAGAGATTTTCATATTTCTCCTATTGACTTTAGGGGTTCTTAACACATTCTGGACAAAAGTCCAATTTCAGAAGCATGCATTGTAAATATTGCAAGTATTTTCCCCGTGGCTGCAGATTGCCATTCCATTGCTTTACCTCCTAATGAAAAATGTTTTCCAACTTTCCAATGTGTCATTTATGGTTAGTGGGCACTCTACAAAACCTCTCATTGCCATACAAGGATTCTCCCATGCTAGCTTCTGGGAGGATTATTGCTGCTCCTTTCACACTTAGGTCTTCAACTCACTTGGTCTGGGTCATTGTGTGTGGCATCAAGTCAAGCTGGTGCTCATCTTCCCATAGACAGGTCCCAGCGACACAGCACTGTGTTGGGAAGATTAGCCTGTCCACACGTCTTTACATTGGTGTAAGCAGGTAGTGATGAAGGCGGGTTTTTATGCCTCCATTCGGTAGGTAAGCTCTCGTCTATATTTATACCAAACCCTCTGTTTTAATTAATGCAGCTTTATAATATGTCTTGACATCTGGTTCTGTCACTACACCAAGTTCATTCATCTTCAAGATTGTCTTTGCCATGCATATCCTTTGCATTTATGTATCTATTTTGTAATGACCTTATAAATTATGTTTTAAAAAAAGTATTCTGGGCTTTTTCTTGGGACTGTGTTATGTACACATTAATTCAGGAGAAGTGTCATCTTCAGCACCGAGTCTGCAGGTTCCTCAGCATTGTGTATACAGCTTTCCATAGATTTAGATCAGCTAACCTCTCCCCGTGATATTTTATAGATTTCTTTGGGTCCTTGCTTATATTTTCTGTAGACTTATTTATGTGTGTTATTAGTTATTTTCTAAACATTTATTTTTCACGGTACACTACTTTTTATTTCAGAAGTAAAAGGGGCATAAGAATACACATTTTTTTCAACTCTTCCATCTGTTCAATCGGTGTATCATATTGAAGTTTTCAAAGAGTAAATGAAAAATATTATTTTAAACTGTAACTGCACTTGATCATTTAAAATCATCATGGTTTTCCTATGGTGTTACACATGAGAAAGTTGTAAAAATTAGTTGTGAGATGTGTTTTTCCTTTGTGATTCATACTTAAAAATACATTTTCTTGGTATGTATTTGCTGTATCTCAAAGATCGTACTAAATTGTTAATGATTTTACTGATTCCAAAAATTGATAAGTTCCTTTGGATTTTCTATTCTATTAGTTCAGTGCTTCTTTTCCAGACATTATTCCTTTTCTTTCGTTCCTTGGCTTATTACTGTCTAAGGAATGAGTCAGGTGCACATGGGTGGTAAATCATGAGCCCTGTCATCTAGCTTCTTATTCCCTCATGAGTGTGAGGTTGCTGTAGAACTTGAGAAGATGGCGTTTATCAGATTGAGGAAGCTTCCTTATGTTCCAGTACCTTCAGGTTAATAATAAACAGAGTGGCAATTAAATATATATACATATGTGCAAGCATGTGTGTGTGTGTGTGTGTGTGTGTGTGTGTGCGTGCACAAACATGTGCATATGTATGCTCACAGATTCTGTGGGTTGAGTATCTAGACAGAATATAGTAGGGAAAGCTTGTCCAGATTCACAATGCCTGTGGCCTCCACCATGCAACTTCAAGTAGAAGAAAGGGATCATTTGGAAACATGGTCACACACAGCATGTGACTGATCCCAACTATTTGCTAGTGGTCCCTCACCTTGGACCTCTCCATAATCTAGCCAGGTTAATCCAGGCATTTTCATTCATGGTTTTTATTTTATAGATTTGGGCCTATTTTCTTGAACATATTCTTCCTGTAATTATTTTATTCTGCATATAATTTCTCTAATACTCACAGTTTTCCTTCTTGCCTTCTTTGCAAGCCCTCTTTATCAAACTTATGCTACATAAATCAACATGGGAAATCTTTCCTGTTTCCTGTTTTCTCTTAAGACTGAGTGGATTCGTTTTCACCAAATCTTTAAACACATGGACTTCAAGGCCTAGATTTTTTTTTCTGTTATTTTTTTAAATCTGGCTTTTCAGCCCCATGGGTCTGTTTCCAGGTAGGATTATATTATATTCTATAAGCTATGGATGACAGTGTTCCTCAGAGAAGTTATATTTTCTTCTGACCAGCAGAGGACATCCATCTAGTTGCAACTTAGTGGCACATGATTGTGGTGTCTCAGTGAAAGAGGTATGGGAAACAGAAACTTCTGGAAAACTTGGGGGTCTAGAAAACTCCTGTAGTAGTTGACAAGACAAAAGCCAAACACTCTAAGCCCAGGGACACTCGGTGAAGCCTATCATAGAGCTGAAAAGAAATCCAACATGGGGAAAGAATAAGGAGAAGTTTGGTTACCATAGAGATGGAGCATGTCTGTAAAGGGATGCTAGGACTGAATGAGCACAACTAGCTTTCTGTTTCTGAGAGAGAGAGCATCGTGAGTACAGGTCTAAATATTAAAGTAAGAAAATGCTATCAGAGTATTAGGCTAATAGGAACTGTAATAGCTGAAAAAAACCACCTGCTGCTTCATTACTGCATGCCAGGAACTGTCAAATCTAGGGCTCAGGTTTTGAGAAATCTATCTGGCACAGGACAACAGCCAGTCATCACTGATTCCGTAAGTTGGTCTGATGTGTATACAGATGTGGACTGAGCCTGACTGTCCATCTTTGCATTATCTTGTTGACCAGTTGTCTGCCCCTTCACTCCGATTAGCAGGAGGAGTAGCTTCCTTAGGAGAATTTCACAGGCTCATCTCTACCCCCTCAGGCCTCATTAGGACTGGCAACCTCCAAGCCAGATGGGTGTGTGACCTCAGCAGTAACATGGTTACTGCTTCGTTTTGTTTCAATTCTATTAGAAGCGGGAACTTCTCATTTAGAAGAATAGAAGACAGACATTTTTGTTCATGAACTTAAATTGCATGTATTTTTCCTGTAAGCCAATGTCTTACTCTGTAGCTCTGTGACTCCTGCTGACCCCCATGTGCTTAGCACTGGTCTAGGGGAACTGTTCTTACAATTTTTCATCTCTTTTCCACTCCTAAAAAGAATTATTGAGGATCCCAGAGAGTTTTGCCCATGTAAGTTATAGCTATTGATTTTGTTATATTAGATATTAAATTGAGAACATTTGAAGTGTACCTATTTATTTACAAATGATAACAAATCCCTTATATAACATACCAATATGAATAATGCGTTTTAATGAAACTCAGTCATGTGTACCAAAACTAAAGCAAATTAAGTACAAAGAGTGTCAAGGTTGTATTTTTTTTTAGAAATTCCATAATGTCTGGCTTAATAGAAGTTATAGAGCCTCTGGAAAATTCTACTGTACATTTTTTGCAAGAATGTATAAAAGGGGAAATTGATGTCTTAGTGATATAATGAAAATAGTTTTGACCTTGAGGAAGTCCTGACAGGCTCTCTGGACTCCCACCATGTCTCTGAGCTACACTTTGGGAAGCATTGGTGTAGCTGGACTTGCAAGCTTTAAGCCAACAAGAGCGAGTAGATGGGCTCACCGTTTTCAATCATACTTCTAGCTTCTCATCCAGAATTAACAGTCTCTTTACAATGACATCAGCCTAAGAGGAACTTCAGATTCAAAGCCTACAATCTAAACTTGGGGAAATGGAGGTTCATGGCCTTTCGTATCATGGGGCTCAAGAATTCCCTAAGTTATAAGCTAAAGAATGTGTTAACTGCCATATGCCCAAGGCTTCAATAGCACTAAGTATGTGATATATTTTTTAATTATTTTAAATTAACTAAGTGATGTTAATTACTATTAACAGGCCTCTGTTACCACTCTTCACCTCTATTTGCCTTTATTTTTATGTAAGAACCTCTTTATAGAGGGTGGCTCCCAGAAGCTCATTAAGTGTGGCTCTTGATATGTACATCCTTGGGGGGAAGGGGGATCATCCAGCATCTATGTCGTCCTCTAAAAGGAAATTGACTGTCCCATTTTGGTTTATGGTCCCAGCTGAATCAACTAGTGTATGCGAGGGCAATGAGTGTTGCCACACTTAGAAGATAGAGGGTGAATCTTTTCACAGCTCCCCAAGAGTCTGGTTCAGTGGAGATGGAGGAAATCCCCCCAAAATAAGAAATGCTGATCATCACCTATTACACAAAATTACAGATGTCCACTAAAGCTGTCTCAGTAACCTACCAACAAATGACTAACCAATCAAGCATAAACTCAAATTGTATTATAAAATATATGGTTTAGTTGTTTCAGTGATCCAAATGGGCAGAGAGCTGTCTGCAAGCCGAGTTAGTAATGGAGTGATTGACTTATGATTAATTGACAAAGTTTTGGCCAGTGAGCCTCAGAACAAACATGTGGAAACATGTTCCACAATATAGAACAAATAGGTGGCCTGAAGCAAAGTTGTTCTGAAGAAAGAAAATGGCACCTTTAGGGTAACTGGAATCCATAGGTACAAATAAAGAAAAATAATCGAGGATCCCTTTAATGATTTCCACATAGTAAAAGTTAAGAAGTGTTCATCATCAACACTGGGTGGGTTTTTTTAAATGAGACTTTAAAAATAGATTTATATCATGACAATATTGACATTTTCTTTGAAGAATTGCACCAATATTTATAAGATGTATTAGGAACTCATTGTCCAGATAAACTATGTGTGTCTGAGTGTGTTCATGCATGAAGGTATATGTGTATGTGTATGTGTATGTGTATGTGTATGTGTATGTGTATGTGTATGTGTATGTGTATGAGTATGTGTACGAGGGTGCATGACTGTGTGACTGTGAATGTGTGTGAGTGTGTATGTATGAGTGTGTGTATGTGTGTGTGTCATTGTGAGTGCACATAAATGAGTGTGTGTGTATGCGTGAGTGTGTGTGTGTGTGTGTGTGTGTGTGTGTGTGTGTTTGTGTGTGTGTGTTGTGAACTTTGGGAGACACCAGATATTTGAAACTATGATGTCAACACTCACACACTTTGGGGAGATAAATATTCCCCAGGTCTGTGATAGGATAGTGCTTGCTTGGCTCCCTAAAGAAGAAAGAACAATGTCCACGTGATGTCCTGGTGACTCGGGACCACAGAGTTCTCATGACTAGAGCATTGTTTTGTAATTTCATTTTCAATCCACCTGTAATTTTTCAGCTTTCTCTCTCTTACTTCTTCCTGCCTGCTCTCGGGGTATTAGTATTCCTCTTCAATGTCTTACAATCTACCCATAACTAATATTACTTCATGCATAGTAATCAGATTCTTGCATTAGTCTATTTCCAACCTCTCTCCCAGCCTTGGTGCTACTGCTGCCATATATTTTAATTTTACATGAGACCCATAATATACTATGCTGCCATTATTTTGGCTTTAAGCAGTCAGCCCCTTTAAATGGATTTTTAAATGAGACAAAATTATATTTTTAATATTTACTTAGGTATTTTCCATTCGTAGCATATTCTGTTCCTTTGTGTAGATCCCATTATCCATCTGGTATATTTCCCTTCTGCCTGGGGAACTTCCTTCTTCATTTCTTAGGATGAAAGTTTCTGTGAGTTTTTGTTTCTTAAAAAGATCTTTTTTTTCCATTTTAAAAAGCTGTATCAGTGCATATAGAATTCTGACTTGGTATTTTTCCTTGGCACTCGATCTCCATTGTCTTCCTGCATACATGGTTTCTGACAGTTTCCTGCTGTGCCTCTGTTTGTTCTTATTTATCTCGTTTCTCTGAACGCCTTAAATATCCTTTTCACCATTTTAAATCAATTTTATAGGATTCAATCTTCTTTTTTTTTTCAAGTTTTTTTTTCAGATTTATAGTTTTCAGCCAATTTGTAAATTTCTCTGTTATTTCCTCAAGCGGTTATCCATTTCTGGGACTGTACATCTGTACAATATGTACGTCTGTACAATTGTTGTACATATTGTAGATCACACTGTTTAGTGTTGATGGTGAATTGCTATTAGGGTTTTGGTCCTTATCCCTCAAGCTTCGCGTTGAGTGGTTTTCATAACTCTGTCTTCAGATCTGATCATTTCCCCTGCAGCACAATTTCTTAACAACGGATGCCATGAGCATTCAGAGTTAGATAATATTTTGTCAGGGGAACTATTCTGTCAATGTTCAGATGTTTAGAATCTTCCCTAGACTCCACCTGCTAGAGGCCAATAGTAACTTTTTTTCCACTGGTGACAACAAGAATCAGAGACATTACCGAATGTCTATTGGATTCTTTACAGGCTTTCATGTCTCCCTTGATGTATTTGTATCTTCCTGTATACAGATCGGCAGAGTACAATACACAGGCTCCTAGTCGGACACTTCTTCATACAAATAAAGTTTTGTTTGAACTATGCATTTGCCAGTATGTTGCTGCGGCTCTTCCATACTATAACAGAAGAATTAAGTTGCCAATAACACAAAATCCCTTAAGTATTTCTATATTTTACTCTTTCTCTTTGTCTATAATTTCGTTGACTATATTTAGAAGGTTTCTAATAGCCATTTTAAGATAACTTTCTGATAATTCTCATACCTGTATAACTTATGGTTCTGTTTCCAGACAGATTTTTCTTCTGATTTGATGTCAGATCTTTGAACACATGCGAACTTTTAGTTAGATATAGACACCATGATTTTATATTGTGGGAACTGGGTTTTGCTATTGTTCTCATAAAGAGTGCTGGACCTTGTTCTGATATGCTGAGTAACTTGCTGATCGTTGTGAATCCTTTCACAGATTGCTTTTAAGTATGCTGTGTCAGAGTCACAATAGTCTTGGATCTGGACTAATTGACCCTATGGCTATTCAAGTAGGACTCTCCTGATGGCTGTACTGAATGGCCCATCAACTAGTAGGTCTGCCTTGTCTCTAACTAGTTGGGATACAGATTACTTAGAACTGTGACTGTAATAGCTTGTACTCAGGAAAGCACTCCAGGCCAATCCTCTGCAAATCTGCCTTTCTTTCCTTGATAGCCTCTAAGATAGGCCTACCCACTATGTCCATGCTTTGATTTTCTCTATTGTGTAGCCTGGAAATGGTTTCCAGACACCAACCCAGGAAAACCTTAAGGCTCACTTCTTTGAATTTCTTTCTCTTAAGGACTAAGGCCCTACCTACCTGTTGTTCAATGGCTTCAACTTTATATTTTATATAAATTTCCAGTTCTCTAGTTTTTAATCAGGATATCAGTCCCTTTAGCTTTTAATCACTATGGGGCAATCTAGAAGGCTCCAGGAGGACCGTCTAACAAATTAAGCAGCAGTTGGCTTTCACATGCAATAATAGTTAATGAAAAAAGAGGCCATGAATTTGTAGGAGAGCGGGGCAGGGTGTGTAGGAGGGCTTGGAGAGAGGGAAGGAAAGGGGGAAACTGTTGTGATTACTTATAATCTCAAAAATAGACAAAAAACTACCATAGCTTCTACTGTGGATATTTGTACAACAGTCATCACTTTCCCTAGTATTTCGAGTAATGGGGCATTTGGAATGCTTCTGCCAGCTGCAGGAATCACTCCACAATAAGGGAATAAATAAATTTTAACTCCTTGGATATTTCATGTGGATAAGAGAAGTGGGTATATAAATTATCCTGTGAAAATCAACCTAAAGTCTGGAGCAAATAAAATTATCATTCACTACATGTTTGGGGTTTATTATTGCTAGCATGTTAGTTTTAGGTCAGATTTATGGTAGAGAATTTTATGCTTATAATGTTATATGACTACTTCGATTCTACACTAAGCCCAAATGTGCTATAATATGTTCAGTATATTTATTCCCATTTTATAGGACTTGGTTCATAATTTTACTATTTCAAATGATGTTATATTTTGCTTTTGTGCCTTGTTACTGGCTATATTTATAATTAATTGGATCCTAAGTTTTGGGCTTAGAGCACAACCCTTTTTATGAAATAATCCCCCAGGGAAATGGGAATCATTATATAATGATTTGCTTTTATAACACTGTTTTCAGTGACATGTTGGAGCATACAGTAACCATTACTTTCAAAAGGCCCTAGTTCATCTCTTATATTTCCTCTCAGTGTGCTTTGCGATAGGTCTTATCTCCTGAAGTAGGAGACACTGTGAGAAGAATGATCAAGCATTGCATCTTTTGCAATGACTCTGCCTTATGCATAAGAAGAAAGCAGTATGACATAATGCTGTTTTATTTCTTTATCCATTAAAATCAGGTCTTTAAATTATATCTTATAATTTAGAAATATATCTTACATATATTTATATATATATATTTAGAAATATACCTTATAACTTAGAAAGCCCAATTTGAAAAGTATATTATTAGCAAGAGTTCTTCTAAGTTAAAATAAGGAAAGAAGTGCTCGCTTCGGCAGCACATATACTAAAATTGGAACGATACAGAGAAGATTAGCATGGCCCCTGCGCAAGGATGACACGCAAATTCGTGAAGCGTTCCATATTTTAAAAAAAAAAAAAAATAAGGAAAGAAGCTCAGACCCCTATTCACAGGCTCCATCCAGCTCTAAAGCATGGCAGTTACTACAGCCCTTACTTGTAGATGGGGCTCAACAGATGGAGTCATCCAATCTTAGTTCAAATCCAGGACCCATCATTTACTTGCTGGAAGATTTTGAGCAGGTCGCATAATTTTTTGAGGTAATCTTCTACAAAACAAAGAGGGATTTTAATAATTATACTTCTATGTCAGTTATGAATGTCATTAGCTGAAAGTTGTAGAGAAAATCTCAATAATAGTGACTGAGACAAACACTTACTTTTTCTTGATTAAAAACAAGTTTAAGCGACTGGAGATGGCTCAGGGGTTAAGAGTACTGGCTCCTCTTCTAGAAGACTTGGGGTTGATTTAACCACATGGGGGCTCACAATCATGTGTAACTCCAATTCCAGGGAATATGACACCCTCTTCTGGACAAAACACCCACACACATAAAATTAAAGGTTAAATTTTTTTTTGAAAGTTCAAGAATGTGAATGTAGCTCAGTGGCAGAACATCAGCATATACAATACCCTGGGCCTAATCTTTAACAGTGGAAAGCAAAGGAAATATTTTATTAAAGTTCAAATGTATACAGTTGTTGATTTTTCTTTTTCGAAAGTTTATTATTTGGGGGAACGTCAGCTCTTTTCATCTACTTTGATTAGACACTGTCCTGGTTAGGTTTCTACTGATAAAGACCACAACCAAAAGCAAATTGAGAAGGAAATGGTTTCTTTTACCTTCCAGTTTGTAGTCCTTCATGATGGAAATCAGAGCAGGTACTCAGGCAGGGCAGGAACCTGGAGGCAGGAACTCAAGCAGAGTACCACAGAGAAGTACTACTTACTGCCTTGCTCTTCATGGCTTGTTCAGCCTGCTTTCTTATACAGCTCAGGACCAACTGCCCAGCAGTGACACCACCCATGGTGGGCTATACCCATCCACTTTAATCATTAACAAAGACTTGCCTCCAGGCAATCTGAAGGAGGCAGTCTCTCAAGTGAGGCTCCTCTTCCTAGGTAACTCTGCTTTGTGTCAAGTTTTTAAAAATGCCGAACAAAACACAAGGAAATACAACAGACACTAGTTAAAATGTCCTATAATTTGTCAAACATATTTATTCTTTCTGTCATTCCGTATTTACCACTTAGGATTTTTTCTCCCTTGTGTGTGCTACTTCCAAGTTATAAGGTAGCAATTTCAGAAAGAAAGAATGGCCAAAGGTTCTTCTCGCCAAAAAATTAATTTTCAACTTCTGAAAATTTAAAGGAAATTCTCTGACAACACAATTTGTCTTGTGTCATATTAGCTAAAGAAACCATTTTGGACCAGTCAACATTTGTCTCTCCTAAGGGTGAGATATGAGCTCATGCCTTCAAGAGCCACAGGATCTCAACCCCCAACTGCTGTGGGATGTTCTGTATGTTACGTGTGTTGCTCTGAGTGGGTAATAAATAAAACACTGATTGGCCAGTAGCCAGGCAGGAAGTATAGGCAGGACAAAGAGAAGAGAATTCTGGGAAGTGGAAGGCTGAGGCAGAGAGACCTGCCAGCCACCGCCATGACAAGCGAGATGTAAGGTACTGGTAAGCCACAAGCCGCATGGCAACTTATAGATTAATAGAAATGGGTTAATTTAAGATAGAAGAATTAGATAACAAGAAGCCTGCCATGGCCATACAGTTCATAAGTAATATAAGTATCTGAGTGATTATTTTATACGTGGGTTGTGGGACTTCAGGGACTTGATGGGACCTGGAGAGAAGTTCTCCAGCTCCACCCAACCAATCAGAATCATGTTGTCAGAAGATGGGCAGCAGGAGAGGCATGTCAGCTGGCTCTGCTACCTCTGTTCATGTACCAACTAATGGATGGCTGTTACATGCCTCGGATATGAGTGTTTGTGAAAGGGATTGGATTCTTCATTAATAAAGCTTCTTGGGAAATAGTGAGGAGTGAATAAAAAAGCAAAGTTCTAATGGAGAGTTAGAATGGTCTTTATGGGATTGGAGAGATGGCTCAATGGTTAAGAGCGCACATTGCTCTTCCAGACAATAAGAATTCAATCCCTGGCATCACTCATCAGGCATCTCACAACCACCTATAACTCCAGCTCCAGGGGTATTGACACCTCTGGCTTCTGAGAACACCTGCACTTATGTGTACATACCTCTCCTATACAGACACATACATATAATTAAAAAATAATAAAATAATTCCTCAAAAATGATGGCATTTGGTGTCCTGTATCTGTGATGATTAAAATCTAACCTCACAATGCATCCTTTGGGGTGGGGGGAGTCCAGAAATACTCATGATTTTAGACATAAGTTCACACCTCTCAAAAGAGAAATTATGGTGAGTTCCAGGAACTTATGTTTTGAGACATTTTCCAAGTGACTCTCCTACCCATCAAAATGGAAAACCATAGTCTTGCATGACTGGGTATAGTTCAGTAATGTGGAACCAGATGTTCTGGGGTAATGGGCATCTACAGTGGATATTTTGTTTCTTGGGGGGGGATACTAATACAAAAAAGATGGCTGAGTAGTAACTGTACCTTCAGTTTAGCACAGCCTCTCATACAATGTAAGCAGTCAGTACTGTTGGCAACTTTTATTATTATTGACAATTTTCCCCAGCACCAGGAGATCCAGACCTTAATGGATGCTTCAGCTATGGTTCAGTTGTCTGGTCACTATCTGTGAAATGAAGTCACTATCACCCACGTCTGCTTGCAATAGACACCACTGAAGTCTCCCAGTTCAATCCACAGGGAACAGTATGCTATTTCCAATGCATTCTGTAGGTCAAAGAAAATTTCATGCCTCAAGATTGTTTCAAAGGCATTTGCAAGATTGATGCAGTATCTATACAGGATATAGAGTTCCTGGGAAGAAAAACAGCAAATTCAAGGAGTAATGATTAGTGGTTCTCCTTATCCCAGCATGTTGGGAAGGACAGATGATAAATTACTCCAACCCTTAACAGAATACTTAAAATTTCCATGTAACATAACAGCAGAGCATGTGTGAAGACAAGTACTGGGAGTGATTGAGCAGATGTTTTCCTGCCCTATTTTCAGCCGAATAAATCAAGTTATTGATGATCTTACCAGGCTGTTTCCTAAGTTATATAACTGGACCTCACATGATTATCAAATGCAAATATATACATAAATACTCAGCATAATCCACACTATGTGTGCTTGTGTGTGCATGCGTGTATGTAACATTGTGGAAACCAATAGTCAATGTGGGTTAAAATGAATTTCCTATAAGCTAAGCATACTGCTGGATTTGTACACAGGCTTTTGGTGAAAGCAGCATAGGAGACCTTCCTAAACTTCTTGAAGTATTAAAAAAAATAATACCTTAGAGAAGCTGGGAGGTTCTGGTTGGGCAGGGAGAAAGTGTATAAATTTTTATTTTATATTGGTCAAGCCCTCATTAATCTTAGATTCTGTGTCCTATCTGTAAAATTGGAATTATAAAACCAGCTTCAAATAATTATGATTGGAGGATGAATGAAATAATGTGTCCAAAGCTCTTAGTGTCTGACACACAGCAGGTCATCAATAATTCACTCACTTTTACATTTATTTCCTTCCATACTCAGATATAGCAGGTTTGAAGCAGTTATTTAAGCACAACCTTCCTATTCCATGATTATTAAAAAGATTTTCCATCTGAAAAGGGGCATGGAAAAGTGATGTGGTTCCAGGCTGACTAGACCGGGGTGAGTCGGGATAAGGGTTTCACCTTGAGTCCTACTTTGCTTTCTATTCCTCTGACAAACACCCTGACCAAAAGCAACTTGAGGAAGAATGGGTTTGTTTCATCTTATACTCCCTACACAGCCCATCACTGGGGGAAGACAGAGCAGGGACCCAAGGGAAGACCCTAAAGGCAGAAACTGAAGCAGAGGGCATGGGAGAATGCTATTTACTGGCTTGCTCTCAGTGGCTTTCTTAGCCTGTCTTATACAACCTTGGATCACTGGCCCAACCATTACGGGTGGTAATGCCCATGGTGGCCTAGGCTTCCCCACATCACACATTAATCAATAAAATGACTCAGACTTGCTTACAGGTAAATATGATGGAGACATTTTCTTAACTGAGATTCCCTCTTCCCAGATGACCCTAGTTTATGTCAAATTAACAAAAATATAACCAACAAATTGGGCGCTTTGGAATAGCTTGCCCTGATATTTGCAGGCTGTCTATATGCAGAGGCTACTAAAACACCGAAAAGGGATTTGTAAAAGCATTCTGGGACTCTTCTATGGAAGCCTATTTCCCGTCATTAACAGAATTCCTCCTCCCTATTCCTCTAGTATACACTTCTGTCTTGCTTCTGAAGGTCAATTGGGCATAAATAGCCAAATATGGTAGAAACAACATTTAGCCAGGTGACCAAGACTGTAGCTCCAACATGTCAATCAAGCTTCATATTCACATGTCTGTTGGGCTAAAGACTATGTGTGTATGTGGTATATATGCTGTGAAATAATATGCTAAGAGAAACAGCAGATGAAAGATTTATTTTGCCTCACAGTTTGGAGGATTCATTCAAGCTCATATTATCACAGGCCAGGAAACAAAGAATACACGAAGGAGCCAGATACAATATAACCCTCAAGGAACTAACACTAACACTAGTGGCCTACTTGCTCTATGTAGCCTATATTTCACCACCTATTTCACCAGGATGCCTATTCCTGGTGGTGTTATTGTTTATCTCTAAAGCCTCATGAATGGGGCCTCAACCATCCATGTTTCTTATCAGCATTCTTATCTTCCAAGCTCCCACTGAAACAGCCCATTAGCTCTGCTTCAGACAACCGGTGGCTTTTCCAAGCCCACCTTCCACATGATTCCAAAAAAAAAAAAAAATAGTCCAAAGGCATAAAAGCCACATTGTTAAGTTTATCACAGCAACAACCCCACTTCCTCCATGCCAATTTCTGTTCTAGTCTTGTGCATGTTGCTATGATAAAAGATACCCTGTAAACCAGCAACTTAGAGCTTACAATTCCAGGTTACAGTCCATCGTTGTAAGGAAGTCAAGACAGGAACTTCAAACAGCTAGTTACATCACAGCCATGGCCAAGATCAAAGAGAAATTAATGAGTGAATGTTCACTTTGTTGCTTATGTTCTCCACTCTTACACAGTCAGGAATTGCTGCCTAGGGAATTGTGTTGCCTGCAGTGAGCTAGGTCTTTCCATATCAAGTAATTTAAGACAATCTCCCACAAATATGCCCACAGGCCAACATGATATGGGCAATTCCTCCCCAAGGTTCTCTTTCCAGGTGATTCTAGGTCATGTCAAGTTGACAAAACTAACCACCACAGCATTCCACTATGAATCTGCCAAGAGATTAATCTGCTGAATCAGAGCCCCCACGAGCTAATTGTCTCTGAATATGCCCCCATGGACTCACCACAAGAACTATGATGCATGCAGTGTTCCTGAATGCAATCAAGTGGACAATCAAAACTAGCCATCACAGTTACTTACTTTAAACTTTCAAGCCAGAAACTTTCCCCCCTCTTGTTTTCAGCTGAAGAGAAACATCTGTTGATTCTTTATTGGAATGTTTTTAGTTTACCTCCAAAAGTTGACTGTTCTTTACAAATATGATGGAAGAAAGCAGGTTCTCCAGGATGACCTGAAATTAGCAGCTCCCATTTGTCAGTGAGGGCATCTTATTGGAGAACTGTTATTCTTTATGGCTCCATGTGTGTGGCCACTGTTTAATCCTAATCTCTTAAGAAGGCAAAAAAAAAGAAGATGATAAGTTATCTGTTTGGAAGAGTAGGAGGCCAATATGTACAAAGCAAGTACTGCATGATGGGCATTCTTCCGAATATCTTAGATGTGACACCCAGCTTCATGTGGAAATAACCCCATTTGTACTGTGGTTAAAATTCCATAGTTCAGTCATTGGAAATACACAGTTTGGTGGGGTGAAGTACGTTTGGCTTATTGAGCAACCGTGACTAGCATCTCTTCCTAGACTCCTTTCATCTTGTGAAATCTGAATTCTGCTCTGGGCAAACCCTAGCTCCTTATCCTCCTCCAGCCCTTGCTGCTCCTATGCCACTTCCTGTCCCCATCACTCAGGCATCCCATGTAAGAAGAACCTTATATTTCAGTACTGTTGGTCTTTCTGTAACTGGCTTATTTCACTTAGCGTCCTATCTTCATTGTTCATCAGTGTTGGATTATAAGTCAGAATGTCTTTCTCCTTTCAAAGCCAAATTGTGTAATATTTTCAAATGTACCATCTCTTCAACTGTCAGTAGATGTGAGTTTTTTTATGACTTGTAATAATGCTGATATAAACAGAAGTGTACAAATACCTGAATCCTTATTCTCAGTTCTCTTGAATATATCCCTAGTCATGGAGTTGCTGGGTCACGTGGCAATTATACTTTCGACATTTTGTGAAGTTTCCAGAATTTCCTACAGCAACGGCACCACTTTGCATTCATACCAGCATATGCATGAAGGCTCCAATTTTTCTACACCCTATCAACATTTACTGTTTTCTTGATGCTGTTGCTGGATACTATCTATCTTAATAGGTATATATTGGTATTCCCCTTTATAAGTAAGGAATCTGGAATTTAAAAATATGATGGGTTCTAGCATGCTTCTCTACTTATGTAATAGAGCACTGACAAAACATCATGGGGAAAGAATGGGTTATTTATTCTTGCCCTTCTGTGCCACAGTCTTATCATTGGAGAAAGAAAACCCAAGAGCTCAAGGCAGGAACCTGGAAGCAGAAATTGAAGCACACATACTATGGATGAATTTTGTTTAGTGGCTTCATTTCTGGGCCTCACTCAGCTGCTTTTTATATAAAGCCCAGGCCCACTTACCTAGGGATAGTACTACTAACAGTGGCCTGGGTCCTTCTACATCAATTAGCAATCACACAGACATGCCCATGGGCCAATCCCGTGGAAGTAACTCCTCAGTTGAGATTCCCTCTTCCTAGGTGTATTATGTTAACAACTGAAGCTGACTGGATATTCTACCCTTTGTCAACGCTGGTCTACAAACATAATACTTTAAAACATAACCTTTCCTTTCATGTGTTTCCTCAAATCTTGTATTTATATCATAATATAAAATGCAACATTGCTTTAAAAGGCCCAAAGTCTTTAAAACTGCCATGGCTTAAATTGTCAAGTTCTCTTTAAAATAAAGTCTTTTAACTATGAAATCCTGTAAAATTATTTTTTAAAGTTAAATGCTTTATTACTCCAAGAGGGAAGATCCAGGGCATAAAAACAATGATACTTAAGCAAAAACCAAAGTCTAGCATTGTAACTAATATTGTGGCTCAGTGTCTGACATCTGGGACTCAGTCACAATCTTCTGGGCCTCAAACATCTTGGGTATCTCCCCTTCTCCTGCTCTGCTGTCTATAGCATGCACCACTTGTCTGAAAGTTCAGACTACCTCCATTTCATAGATTTCTTGGTCCCTGGTAGTCATCCTACAGTACTGGCATCTCCAATATACTGGAGGTTTCCATAGCAAGTGAGATTGCACCTTCACAGCTACTCCTGACACCCCTGACATCTCACAGTGCCAAGACTCAGCTGCTCTTCATGAGCCTATTGTGTCTTCAAAACTAGTACCATGTAAGAAATTCTTACATATTACCAAACTCTGCTGTCATCTTGATGTTCATCTTTAACCCCCTCTAGACCACATGTTCTGTGTGCTGACCTTTGAGGAAATACTTCCTATAAGAGTTCACTTCAATGATGATGAGCTCCTGTGATTCAAATCAGATTTTTTTTTCCACCCAGATAACCAGCATTGGTTGTCCCAGTAAAGAAAGAGCTAGAGTAGTGCTGGTCTCTTGTTAATCATGGCTGATCTTTCAGCCTCAGCTAACCAGAAACCACAGATTCTTCATTCAAAGTATCACACAGTCATGATGGAGTGCTGTGGGATGTCTTTCTGTATGATGTGAATATGTGATGCTCTGATTGGTTGATAAATAAAGCTGTCTGGCCTATGGCAAGGCAGCTTGGAGGCAGGCAGAAAATCCAGGAGAGAGACAGGAAGAAGAAAGGGGAGGTAGAGGAGATGCCATCTCACCATACAGGGAGCAGCATGTAATGGCACACAGGTAAAACCACGGACCACATGGTGACATGTAGATTAATAGAAATGGACTGAGTTTAGTTCTAAGAGCTAGCTAGCAAGGAAATTGAGCTATAGCCCATGGCCATGAAATTCATAATTGATGTAAGCCTCTGTGTGTTTACTTGGGTCTGAGCAGCTACAGGACCAGGCAGGACACAGGAAAACTTCCAGCTACATTGCAGTCTTTGAGGGATTCTCAAACTTCAGTCTGAAATTTCACAAGCCAGGCCCCCATTGTGTACATTTTCAGCGCTATCTTCTAAGTTCCCACAACATTTCATCAAGCACTGAGCATCCAGTGAGTTTTCCCGCTCAGAGTTCCAAATCCTTCCACAGTCTTCCCCCAAACATGATCAAGCCTGTCACAGCAATACCTCACTCCTGGTGCCAACTGCTGTTCTAGTTTGCTTCTATATTGCTGTGATAGGACACTGACCAACAGCAACATGGAGAAGGAAAAGGTTTATTTTATCTTACACTTCCATGTCCCAGGCCAGCATTGAAGGAAAGCAGGGCAGAAGCTCAAGGCAGAAACCTAGAGGCAGGAAGTAAAGCAGAGACCATGAAGGAGTTCTTCTTACTGGATGTGCCCTCCTATATCAACCAAGAAACTGCCCCACAGACATACCCACAGGCCAATCCCATGAAGGTCAGGCTTTTGTTGTCAAGTAACTATGACAATGTGCAACATTCAACACCAGTCTGTTGACAACCAGAAGAGGCTCAGTTCTAATCAAGAACTCTTGGTCCTATCCAACTGGGACAAGACCAGAGAAGTGAGATTGTCTCAGTGCAACAGATCAAGATGATACCTGAAGTCAAGGTGGTTCTTTGCACCACTACACTTCAAGGGATGCAGGATCCTGGAAATATTACATAGGAGAAAACCTCTTAAAGAAAATAACAATCAAGATTGTTCTCATTTCTAAGGTCCCTACCCCCAACCCCCAAGGATGGAGAAGTTATGCTTACCAAATCATTGCCTGGCCAAGAGCAAAATTGAGAACTCTACATTCTACATTTATCAATAGAAAATTTTTGGATTCCAGTTTCTCTGACTTCTCTTGGTCAGTTGAGTGTTGTTGACCTTTTCTTTCTTGTATCTGTACCAAGGTCCTCCCTAGGGACGCTGTGCATGTTCACTTGTACAGCGAATTAGATTGTTTTGATTGTAGAGCTAACACAGCAGTCTTATTTGAAACATGGAAGTGAAAGAGAATCAGGGACAGAAATAGAAGCAATGAAAGAGACGAGAGCAAGAAATGGGGAGGGCGAGCAAGCTTATCTAATTAGCATGGCACGTATTTCAGACAAAATAATCCATATCTGTCCATGGCAAATAGGATAACAGGACTCTCCAAAGAGGAGGCTAAGGCTTAACACCCACCTTGGAACATTGCTGGAATCTCAGAAGGGCTTTATGTCTGCAGCATCTGGCAGATCACACAGCTAAGACTCAGAAAAGGGCAGATGCCCTAACTGACCCCACACCCAAAATCATATGTGAGACAGGATAGGGCCCTGCTCTGATAACCATGCCCCTCAAGCCTTTCCCACACTGCTCTAACCAGTCACCGGCTTCAGCTCTTATCAGACAAGATCATGACCACAACCAGGAGCACGTCTAGCCAATGTCTCTCGCAAATGTCTATTTGCAGCATTCAAGGTGCATCAAAGAAGTACAGGGTTAGATCAGTCACTATGGAGGCCCCTTGTCAAGCACTGTGGATGATTGGCAGCATAGTTTGAGCTTCTTCCTTCATGCCTTTAGTGCTATATAAATTAGGACCAGTGTTTTGACTTCCCTGAGTCTTACTTTCCTCATCTATAAAGTATGCATTAACCTAACCTTATGTAGTTTTTATTGTAAATAACTAAAGAAGTATATAATCAGAAAATGGTCACACCCTGGGCTGGTTGATATACAGCATTAAAAGAATATTTACAGATGAAATTTCCTGTTCCACACTGGAGAGACAGTCAAAGCTTGAGCTTTTCTTGAGTCCTAGTATTTGGAGGACAAAACAGCATGATTTTATAGATGTTGATGTTGAAAACAATCTACTTCCATAGGTCACTAAGAGTGGACTCAGTTTCTGTGAACTAAACTTGCTCCAGTTTCCCCAGTCTTGAGACCCACTTCAGCAAGCCCTTACATTGTGCCAGTCCTGGTCAGCAGCCAGTGTTGGTAACCTGCCCACTGGAAGCTGGATAATCCTCTTTGGAGGGTTACTACATGTGTTAACACAGCCAGTGTGTTTAATTCAAATTAGGAGCTACTTTAATCATCTTAAACTTAATCAAAGATTTAGACTATGTCATGAGTGCTAGGTTTTTGAAAATAGAAAGACGAATAATCTCAGTCCTTGCTGGGGTCAGAGCTGCCATGTCTTTGGGGTCTAATTTGGGTTTATCTAAAATGCTCTCCTTATTAAACTGAGGTTCTATGCAACTGGGTCAAGACCACAGAAGTGATACTGTCTCAGTGCAGCGGATCAAGATGATATCTGGTGTCAAGATGTATGATTACTGAAGATGTTACCAGCCCTAGGCTGTATTTGGTAAAGCTAATGTCTAACAAAGTAATGGTTTGATAGATTTCTCTTCTGGGGCAAAGTTCCTGTTTTCCTTTTTTTATAATTAACCTGTTTTTTATAGTTAGGGGAAGTGTTTTAAGACTACACAATACTCTGGTTCTTGTGCTTATCTCCTTGTTTTATTACAAGATGTTTTTGAGTATGTCCTCACTTGTGAAGCTTACCTTTAATTAGAAAGAGTTAGACAATAAAGTGATAACAGTAGATGATTTTAGTTAATGAGAGTGTTGTTCAAATGGTGTAAGAAGTACAGTAAGAAAAGAGAGAGGTGTCCCTTAGAAGGCACATCAGGAAAGCTTCCTCCAAGAGGGTGACGTTTGAGATGAGACCTGAATGGAAAAAAAAAAAAAAAAAAAAAAAAAAAAAAAAAAAGCCCGAGTGATATCTGAGAGAAAAGTGTTCCAGGTGAAGCCTACTGCAAGAGCAAAAGCCGAGAAGCCCGGATGAGCAAGGCCTATTTGAGGAAAGGAAATCAGTCAGGCATAGCTGAGGTGAGGTGAATAAGGGTGAGCTGGTAGCAGATAAGGATGCAAAACACAGGGAGCCCCAGGCAGGTGAACTCCGCGGGGAGGATAAGGAGCTGCAGTCTTCCAGGCGACTTCTTCCTCTCGCTATGTCCTCTATCTGCCCTGCCCAGTAGGCTAGTCACTTGCCGAGTCTGCTACTTTAGAAGGAATTTGGATTGAGATCAAGTCATATCTTAAAATTCAGTTCCTTAAGCCACCACTTTGAGTGCCTGCTAGTTACTCTGTGCCTAATGGCTACCCTATGGACCCTCACAGCTACAAAACCTGTCCATCATGGCAGCGAGTCTATTAGTCATTGCTGTTGGGTATGTCTTCTGTAGGCTACATAAGCCCTTCTTTATGTTAGTTTCTACGAGAGATATACAGCTAAGTGAATTATGGCCCTCCTCCCCCAGTATCTTCAAGGTGAGTAAATGTGTTTCTAGGCAGCAAATGTTAAGAGTCGTGACCACAATGACTGGAATAGAATGGACTAGAATGACACAGAAATAAACCCATGTAGCTATAATTACCTAGATTTTGCAAGGGTATCAGGAACATCAAGGAAATGCTAGTCTCTTTCACAAATGGTGCAGGGGAGGCAGGGAGTGGTGTGGGGAAGAAGGAGCGGGGTTCCACATGTAAACGAATAAAAGTGGATCGTGTCACTCAGTGCACAAAAATCAACTCAAAGCAGACCAAAGGCTGAATGTAAGACTTGAAACTCCTGGAGCAAAACATGAGAAAAATACTTCAAGACACAGGCAGAGGCCGGGAGCTCTGAAAGGGACCTGGGAAATACTCCCAAGATTAGCCTCAATGGGAGAACAGGGAAGCAGGCAACCCTCCACAGCAGAAGAGGTGGTCACCAAAGGTAAAGGTGACAGCACATGAAAAATCTTTGCCAACCACAAATCAGTGAGGGGACTAACATCCAGCAGATACAAAAAAATGGTGAAATTAAACCCCAGGTACTAAGTCATCTAATCCATAAATTGGGTTGATGAACTGGGCAGACAATTCTCAAGGGAAAAAAAGAAGAAGAAAAAGAAACCCAACTGGCTAATCAATACTTTAGAAAGTGCTCAAAACCCTTAGTGGTTGAGAAAATGCCAAGGAAAACCGCTTTGAGATTTAATCTCACCCCAGTTAGAATGGCTACTGGTGTCATCTAGAAAGCAAATAACAACAAGTGTTGGCAAGGATTTGGGGAAATAGGAATCCTTATGTGGTGCTTGTGGGAGTGCAAACTGGCCCAGCATTATGCAAGTCAGTATGGAGGGTCCTCATAGGTCAAAAACCACAAAAACCATGAGACTTGGCAATATCACCCTTCGGTATATATTCTAAGGATTCTGGTGTCAGCACTCTGAAGAAATACTTGCACATCTATTTTTATTGCTTATTTTATAGCAGGAAATAGAACCAACCTTAGATGTCCAGCAACAGATGAATGGATAAAGAAAATACCCAATGGAATTTTGTGCAGCCTTGAAGAGAAATGAAATATTACATTTGCAGAAAAATGAATGGAACTAGAAATCATTATGTTAAGCAGCATAAGCCAGACTCCAAAAGACAAAAACAAAGTATTTTCTCTCACTGCAGAGCTTACATTTAAGATCATTATGTACGTATGTAGAGGTCAAAAAACTAGAAAAGAGATCATGGAAGGTGGGCAATGGAGAGATAATAGAATGCCCGTTCTAAGAAGGGGTAAGGGAGGGATTTCCTGGGAACAGGAACTACCAGGGGGAGCACTGGGGAATGGAATGGATTGAGAAGAGAGCACAATGCCACACATATGTCTGAAGATGCTATGGTGACACCCATTCCACTGTATGCTAACCCAAAAGATTCATTTCTTAAAATTATGAATGAGGAAGAGGAAAAGGAAGCATAGTCAGGCCCCAGAAAGAAAAAAAAAGTGCTGTAGGCATTGGGTGACTCAACTGGCTGTTAGATCAAAAGGAAGGACTCCATGGAAAAGTGTGCCTAGCTTCTGAGAATGGGATGGAACTATTTTCTGAATTGAGAAGACGTTATGCCCGGTGAAAGCTTAGTCTGAGCTGAGGCTTTGGAGGCAGCAAGTGTGCGAAGAACCTAGCAAAGACAGTTTAGATTGCTTGGAATCCGGCCGTGTACCGTGACCGTGAGAGGGATGCTAGCGGATACAGGACGAAGGGCCTCGGAGCCAAGCTAAAGACTTTGATCTTTCTCCTGAAGGTAGATGTCATAGGGGCTTACCAAAGGCCTTACATTACCAGAGCTGTGTTTCAGAGAGGTTGGTGAGTCTGTAGTGTGTGGAGAGGGCAGTGTGTGGGCTGGGGAGTGGCGGGGGGGGGGGGGATGACACTGTGTCTGGGGTGAGGGGCTGCAGGTTGAGAAAGATGGAAAATACATGTGCACTAAGCAGGGGGACTGGAGGTCTGTTTGCAAAGGAGCAGGTTCTGAGCTCATTCCTGTTCCCGTATATATTTTTCTCAAATCCAAAAACATTTTCAGACACACGTAAACAAGCTGCTTGAAATATATAGCATTCCAAGACAAGCCTGGAGAGGCTGTGGTGTGTGGACCCAGCGGTAGAGTGCTTACTTGGCATGCGTGACCTTCTGGTTCCATCTCCAGGTGGTGGCCAGTACTTGTAATTCCAGCTCCTGGGAGGTAAAGTTCATCCTTGGCTCCACAGTGAGTTCAAAGCCAGTCTAGGCTAAAGACCCTGTCTTTGAGAGACAGAGAGAGAGACAGAGAGACAGACAGACAGAGAGAGAGAGAGAGAGAGAGAGAGAGAGAGAGAGAGAGAGAAGGCTTGAAATTTGAAAATACACTGCATATTCCTTATAGTGAGTATACATTAGTCCCACAGGATTGGATTAAGCTATTTGATTTTTTTAAAATATTCTTTATAGATGTTAACTCTCCCTCAGGGTAGGTTTCTAAACTTCACTCATTAAAAAAAAAAAAACCTTGGACATCTTGTTCTAATGATGAGTCCTGGGTCCCCTCCTCGAAGTTTTCAATTGGAGAGATCAGGTGTGAGGACTAAGATTTATTCTAACCAGAAGGTGCCATGATGAGGGTGATCAATAAGAAACGGTGCCTGGGAACCCCTCGTGGTCACAGATTCTCCTTCCCGTCATTTATGAGCTAAAACCCTCCAAGCAGAGGAAGAAAAATTCCTCTCCATTATGTTCTCTCCTCCTGCCTGTCTGAATCAGTAGACCTAAAGGACTGTAGCACATTCTTTTCCATCCCCAAATTCCTTTTTCTCTTATCAATTTAAGACAGGCTTAGTGAATTATTCCTTCCTTCTCTCTTCTGCTGCTGAACCTAATCTGCCTACCCTTCGCCACGTATCCCTTATCTTGACATATTCCGGGAGTGAGTGGGTCTCAGGCAGGCATCCTGGAATTACCACCGTTAACTGCTCTGACCCTCCTGCAGCTTGGGCCCCATGGGGACCACAAACGTTCTCATAACCCTCTGAATTGAAGTCATTACCAAAGTCATTTCACAGATGAAAGTATGAAGTCTCAGAGGGTGTGAACAGGATCCTCAAGGACACGGGCAAAATACCCAAGGGCTTTAAACCGAGTCCCTGAACCCAACATGCCATAGGCTTGTTCTTTAACCAACGCGGCCTCAAAGACAGTAGATGAAGGGAGGTCAAGTATATCACTCCTCTGAGGTCACGCTCTTATCCCAGCTGGAGCAGGCAGGTGACGGTGCTCTCCTAGGTGCCCGTGGGTTTTGTTTGCTGTCATCTGCTTCCAGCATCTTCTGTTTCTGTTTCTCCAATAATAGGCCCAGGCAGGATCCGCGTTCACAGGTAGACATTCCATTAGCCCCTCGGAAAGTCCAGAATTCCCAATTCACAGGTACATGGGGAGTCCAGAGTGTGATAATTACGGACTTTTCTTCCGATTCCCCACAAGCGAGGAGCTTTCACAATTTAACACAGCCCCTTTCTTCCAAATATGTCACACTGCAGACAAAATGCTTTCAAAAATTCAATCTCGAAGATTTCCGTTGGCTACCCGTGCCTCTGCATAGCAGCAGAGGGATTTGATACGGAAGCCTCCTCTGAACACAGCTCCTGTAAGGTAAGCAGAGAAGGACCTGAGCCATCTGCAGCTAGGCTCTTGGGGGGCGGAGTCTAACTCCCAAGGCTTTCCCTGGCCCAGATGCAGCAGGATGGGTCTGGGATTAGAAGTAAAAACGGACCGAACAGTTTTATCTGTCCAAACCTGCATTAAAAGATACACAAGCACAGTGGTTAACGAGACACCATCATGCCAGTCTCCCAATAACATAGCAAGTCAGCTTGAAGGTCCAAGACCTTATCTTATCTCCTTGGAAGGACCTCTCTGCTTCCACCCACATCCCCACTAGGCAATTAATATGCTTTCAGGTAAGGGCCTTGGTGGCCCTGCTTTAGGCCTTCGCTCACGCCAGGACATTCAAATTAGTTGCTTAGGTGCCTGGCTCCTAACTAACTCTTGAGAACAGATGCCATGTCTTATCTATCTCATATCCCTAGCCCCTGACTTCTGGATAGTAGGTGCTTCATATGTGTTATATGTGTTCGCACAATGAGCAAAGACTTCAATGATATGATGTGGCATTGGCTTTCTGGAACTGCGGGGGGGGGGGGGGGTGGTTGGGTTGCTAACAGACATTGGTTTTGCCCTCTATGCAATAGTGGACAGGATAGGACAGCATGCACTTCCTTATATGTCTGCCTTAATGAATGAACACACGCATTGATTATACAACATGACGTGGTATGGTGACTTTCTGCATCGTATGATCATATGATGGTCATACAAAGAAAAATTGGTTTTGTCCTTAGGCAACAGTGATAGAACTGAGCTCTAACACTGGGTGCTGTGGTTTTGACAATGAAAGGCAGACAGATTTGATTTAGTTTGGCTTTAAGTTTTTGTTTATTTATTATTGTATGTGTGTACCTGTACATGGTATGCGCGCATGTGTGTGCGTGTGTGTGCATGCGTGTGTGTGTGTGTGTGTGTGTGTGTGTGTGTGTGTGTGTGCAGATGTGTATGGCCTGGCGTGCATGTGGATATCAAGCGAAAACTTTCAGGAGTCAGTTCTGTCCTTCTAACGTTGGTTCTGGGGAGGGAACTCAGGTTTCCTGGCTCTTGTGGCAAACACATTTACACTGAGCCATGTCACCCAGAAACTGGGACAGATTAAGTGCCTTGAGGAAGGCAGGGCGGAGCAGCTCACAAAGTATTTGAGCTACAACCTTTAAAATATGCAAGGATCCCCTGACACATGGAAGCTTGGCGATGTGGCTGGTTCTACGTGCCTTTGGGTTTCTCCCAACCTTGAGATTCTGATTTCAGAATTTGCTTTTATTCACCTGCACGGCTCCTTTATTGGTCTGAATATATATGGGGGTATTTTTCATCTTCCAAAGTGATCCAGAGGCAGCCTCCCCACTTACCTACGGAGCTTTCGGTGGGCACCGTGGATTGACTTATAGAGCGGCTGACTCGCAGACTGCATGATTCACTGTGCTCTATAGATGCCCCCAAACACGTATATCATTGTGTCTGCCGTTCCAAGATGACACTGTTACTTCTCCACCTGTGCAAATACAGCTGTAAAAAATGATGCACGGCCAGCCGGCCGTCCCCCCAGAGTGGAGACAAGAGAGCACACACCCTCTGGCTTAGCATGCCTCCACACACCCTTTACAGAATTTCAACACCTGATTTCAAGCCTGATAAAAGGAGAAGAAAATTGCAAATGAACTCACATTACTGGCAAAACCAAATCAGCTGGCCTGGGGAATCGCCGCCCGCCTGTGCCTGCGGACTGCAGATGCTCCAGCACCCTCTGTGGCTCCCCAAAATCAAAAGGGTTTCCAGCAGCTTCTGCAAATAAGCAGGCTCCAAGCCTCCTCTCTTTGTTAGGGATTTGATTCAAACTGTGTCTGCTAGCTAAAAGATACAAAAGGAAAAAAAAGTCAGTATGATACAGCTTTGAAATTTTTCTCTCTTTTCTTTTTCTTCTTTTTTTTTTAAACCAGCGCTACAGGAAAGAATAATACATGATAAATTGCTACATCTGGCCTTAAATTTATAAAGAAACCAATAATGCAAGAAACTAAATTTGTCTCTTTCCATTGTCATTTAAGGAGAGAGTTTAGATTCCTCTTTGCTTTTTGTTTGTTTGCCCCTTTACCTTATCAATTACAAAACTGTATCAAAAGTATCATCCTGCTCCCCACAGCATCCTTCCCGAAGCATCCTTCTCCCAACAGCATCCTTGTACCCACAGCATCCTTCTCACAGCATCCTTCTCCCAACAGCATCCTTCTCCCAAAAGCATCTCTCTCCCCACAGCATCCCTCTCCCAACAGAATCCATCTCCCCACAGCATCCCTCTCCTCCACAATACCCCTCTCTCCCAAAGAATCCCTCTTCCCTACAGCATCCTTCTCTACCCAGCATCTCTCTCCCAAAGAATTCCTTTTCTCTATAGCATCCTCCTCCACACAGCATTTCTCTCCCAAAGATCCCTCTTCCCTACAGCATCCTCCACCACACATCTCTCTTCCCCCACAGCATCCCTCTCCATCACCCTTCCATGAAGCAATGTACTTTTGTCCACAAATTTAAATAACAATGAATAAGAATGGAGGGGAGTAGTAAGCCACTCTGAAGATAAGGTGTGTGGGTGGGTTTCTGGGCAGAAAACAGAGCCAGGAGCTTACCTGAGACCCTGTCATTGAACCTGAGATTTAAAGTGGCCATCTGGGGTCAAGGTGAGGCCCTTCCGTATCTTTCCCAGTCACTGAATCTTGTCATATCCTAATAGAAATGGACTCTGGAGAGGATGGAGCTGGGTTCCATATCTTTCCCTTATTTGTGTTCAACAAGCCAGGACTGATTTTATTATAGTTCCTTTATTTGGGCACTCTTCTTCGACTGCATTGTAATAAACACATAGAGGATTTTTTTTCTCTCCTCCTACAGTCACTGCTATGCAGCTCAAAATAATTTCCCATCCTGACAAAAGCTCCGCATGTCAGTGGATGTGTTCTGTGTGGATTTGCTGTTCTCATCCTACATGGGTACCATGGTGATGCGGTCTGAATGTTACCTACCCACCTAGGTGTTGTCGAACCTGTCAGAGAGTTCAAGAAATCGCCATGCCCACTGCTAATGTGTGGGGGTTTCTTTGTTTGAGGCAGGGTCTCCCCGTGTAGCCCAAGGCTCCTCTAGAACTCACTTTGTGGCTTTGGATGATGACCTCAAACTCGATAGCCTCCTGCTTCAGCTTGCCAAGGGCTAGGATTTAGACTACAGGTGAATATCACCACCCACAGTGTATGCCCAGTACAGATGAAGAACAGCAAGCCTTCGGGTGCATACCAGAGATCAGAGAAGTTCTGGGTCCCTCTGGCTTGCTTAGCCCAGGAAGCAGTGCTTCCAGGCCGCAGCTGTGCTATGAACCAAACGGAGTGTGTTTTGGTGACTGAGTCAGAGGACACAGAAGAGATCTGGATACAGAGAAGACCCTACCTTACCTAGCCTTAGCTCTCTGTGGCCTAGTTCTACCCAATTCATTCAAAAGATTGCTGCCCAAGCCAAGCTTCTGGCAGGCCGGGAAAGGGATCAGAGCAGAGTCTGAATGTGAATATGGTTCAAGCCTCCCCAAAAGTTTTAGGGTGCAGGGTTAAGAACTACTCACTCAGGGTCTAGATGAATGTAAAAGGGGTTATTCAGGGCCCTACCCATGATTGGGTTATCCATGCATCTGTTGCCCTTACCATCATTATTATTCATCCAAAGATGGATGCGCACCACAGTAGTGTTTTCTTTGTGATGTTTATTTCCCTGGAGGGAATGGTCTTGTTCCAGAAATTTGGCACCTCCTCTCTAGTTTCTATTCAATGTAGTATTTATAAAACCCAGCCTGACTTGTTACAATGACTGAAAGGGAATAGATCACCCATGGATGTGACCCATGACCATGATCCGTTGTCCTAGAATCCCAGAATCGAGGTAGAATGCTCAGGCTCCAGTTCTACCAACCGTCCAGTCCCTTCCCTGAATCTCAGTTTATCCTTCTAGAATGGGGGGGTGTTGGATATGTGATGGATCACTGAAGGTCTGCCTGCTTTAAGTTTCTATGTCTTTTAAAGACTAAGCCAACAAAATATTCTTTGCAGGTGGGAGAGCTGGACCAAGAACTATGATATAGTGTTCTTTGGTATTTGAAAGATAAACATCAAAGGTCCAAAGAAGAGTGAAGGGTAGTATTGCCAGGCATGTTTACAATGCTAGATGTCACAGAACAGACCCCTGGGAAGACAGAGGTAGCGTGAAGAGGGCAAGAGGAGAAGGTTCAAGGTGGAAGGCTGTGGGCAGTTGTTAGTGCCTCAGTTGGACCAGGTATGGAGACTTAGTTCAAATGGCATCAGGCCCCATCCATGCATGTTGGTAAGGAGACTGATGCCTACTCTCATAGCTGCCAGGGAGGTCTATAAAGAAGGTCTCAGACCTTCCTCCTCTTCCATGAAGATGTTCCTATGCCATGATTGTTGAGTGATTAATAGATGGGAGATTTTGCTTAACTAATGTCAGATATCCTGGTGAAGGCCAAAAATATATAATGGAAGTACAGTTAATAAACTATGGGAGTCAGCCCTCGGTCCCTCAACATCTGTACTTTTTCAAACTGGAAGGGTAACTAAAGTTTTAAATATTTTTTTTTCCTTTCTGATTCTTAAGATGATATAAACAGTCTTTGGCCACCAGATTTTTCTAAGCCAATACAGGCACACTATGAGCACATTATTCTGCATGAAATGGACTCATTTGCATACATTTGCATAGTGCTTTCAAAAAGCCTTAATTCTAACTACATCAAATAAAAACAAATTAGTGTAATCTACTGCCATTGTATGGAAGCCCAGCTTGGGGATCTTGCTGGTGACAGGCCAGTGGCTGGAAGAGACAAGAACAAGCTTTTGAGAAGGTCTGATCATCCCCCTCTTCCTGTATCCAGAGATACACAGATACAAAGAGGTTTGAGAATAGAGCACTGTGGGGAAGTGTAAGGTCTCAGGCATCCAAAGGGTGTTCCCTCGGCAATTCATAAACTGAGCCTATTTGCATCCCTGGGCCATTCAGTTATACCAGGAAAGCCTGTGTGTTTGCAATGACTGGGGATTTAAGAAGAGGATTATGGAGGTTAAGTGACTTGCTAGCTTTCACACAGCAAATAGTCACGGCTAGCTGCAAACCCAAAACTATTCCGGGCCACTTCAGACCTTGGAGACTTGATGCTCTGTGAACGGATCCAGAGTTGCCTGGAAAAGAGGCAACATATCCCCATTGACTGTTAATCCAGCCTTTTTCAGCACCACACTGACTTGGAGAAGGGGTGTGAAGGAACCCCCTGATGGTACAGGGACAGCATCACCCAGTCTGCCATGCATCTGGCCCTAAGTAATTGTCTTTTTATCACTTGAGGCAGTTATTTGAAAATTATGGTAATGGGGTGAAAATACACGCAGCTTACAGTTTACTAGAACATTAATCCTCTGAGGATGGTTTTGTGATTTTTTTTTTCCTTTTTTTTTTTTTTCTTTGTTTGCCTCCCTTCATCTCTGTGGGACCTTTTCCACTGCAGGAAGTAAATTTTATTTTTAGGTTTCTCTCCCTATGATCTGCCATCCCAGAGCCCCCCTTGCCTAATTATGAATGTCCGCATTTGCTAAGATCCACATAAAGGTTGCTAGTACAGATCGCCTCTGGCCCGGGGACTGCTGCTTAGCAAGTGTAAGAGAAATATACACTGGGAAGCAGGAGTGAAGCATGGGCTGCAGAGGAAAACTGAGCCACATTCACCTCGTGCTTTCTTCCATCTTTGAGGCCTTAACCTGAGTCACTCCAATATTCGACTTCTTCATAGTTATATACCTCTGTGCCTTCTAGATGGCCAAACCAACATCCTAAGGATAATCCTGTCAATTTGGAGTGAGTCTGGCCTAGAAACTTGGGGCTGAGGGTGGGCTGCTGCAGCCAGCAGCATTCAGATACAGAATGTGCTCTCAAAGCCCATTTATCCATAAGAAAGGAGGTCCACCTGTGAATGGAGGGCACACCTGTGAGAGATTTTCTGCTTGTTTTAAAGTGGGTGAACCCACTTCGCGTCTAGACTTTTGAGGTAGGAAGACTCACCTTTAATCTGGATCTTGAGGCGGGAAGACATACCCTTAGTATGGGCTACACCTTCTGCTGAAAGCTTATATAAGGACATGGAAGGAAGGTTTTGTTCTCTGCCTGCTTGCCTGCACCTTGCTGGCACATCCATTCCTTCACTGGCACTGGTGCTTACTTCTTTGTGATTCCAGCATATACAGAAGACCAGCTGAGACACCCAGCCTCATAGAACTAAGCAACTACTGGATTCTCGGACTTTCCATTCACAGCTAGCCACTGTTGAATTAGCTGGACCGCAGCCTGTAAATCATCCCGATAAATTCCCTTTATAGGGAGATAGATTCATTCCATAAGTTCAGCGACTAGAGAGAACGCTGACTGACACAGTCATCTAGATGAAAGCTATGGTACAGCCCTGGATCATCTCACCAAATCCTTTGAGATCTCCTGGTCATAAAGTCTCCATCTGCTCATTGACAACACCCAAGCCAGACAACCACTGGCTGGCACAGCCACAACATCCAAGATTCCCGGGAAAATGCACACTTTCTTGAGGAAGTCAAGAGTACCAAGATGGTCTTTGGTTTGTCCAATTGTACTATTTTGCCTACCTTGCAACTTGCTCTAGCTAGGATCCTCCCACATTCCCCAAGTTCCCTCCCAGGCCCGCCCTCAACCCTTCAGCCATCTGAAGCCACACAATAAGAGAAAGGAGCGGGCTGTGTAGAGCTTCTGACTTGCTCATCTGTCATAGTTACTCTGCCCAGCCAGATCCTCTCCATCCCAGAGCTGCTCTAAAGAGTGAAGAAAGAGTGCAATGGCCATCTCATTGGCCTTTACTGTGGTGTGTTTACCATAAGCGATTGAGGAAGTAATAGAATCATTACAGTTCATTAAGTGACTTTCTGTACCTCAGTTTCTCCATCAGTAAATTAGGCCTGGATGAGCAGCCTCCTTGGAGAGACAGGAAGAGAAATAGAACTACACCCAAGAAAGTGCAGAGTGCCCTTTGGCAGAACAGCGTGACTGTGCATGGAGTTATCATCAGCTGGATTATCATTGAGCTCAAGCATCTCAGGGTGCCCAGAGCTTAAGGGCTTCCTGTGTTTAGAGACCTGAGCATCCACCTCCACTTCCTGAATCACCATCAGTTAATTTCATCACTTCTAAAAGGGCCGTGATTTTCAGTTGTTCTCCATCCACACGGAGGCCTGTAAATGACCAAGTGAGTCAGCCGGGTGCTTAGCTTGGGAAACTGGCCCATTTCTGCAGACCTGCAGCCAAGGAAGCAAAGATCTAGGTCAGTGGGCAAAGCAGGGCAGAGGCCGGAGGGGAGAAAGGAGGGAAATGCAGGGAGAGAAAAGACAATCAAAATGGTACAGGCATGAGGAAGCACAGTCTTGGCTACCTGGTGTCACTCAAGACTATGCCTTCGCCATCTCCATTTCACAGCTGGAGAGCAAGCATCTACAGGTTGCCCGTGATAAATAACCAAGCCAGCAGGAAAGTCCTACTTCATCTATTCCATTTTGGAATTAGACTCAGAGAAGTTTTTGACCTCGACAGAACACTTCAAATCACTTGACCAACAAACAAATTGAAACCCAGCAGCTTAAGACCTTTGTGATTGCGAGTTCAGACAGCAAGAGAGTCCGGACTGCAACCCGGGTCTTCTGGTGTCAAGTCCCGTGTTGATTTCATCACACGGGTACATATGCACACTGTTTGCATGTGCTCAGAGTCTAGGTTTGTTTTTAATTTTACCGTTTTATTCATCCTTATGCTAACCTGACCTGGAAAATGAATACTATGCCCATTTTTACCTAGATCAAAATAGTGAGCAGGTATAAAACCTAGATCCATGACTCCCAGGATATACCACACTGCGTTGGAGTCAGTGGTCTGGAGAGCTGGCTATTACGAAAAGGCCAGGCTTCCCATCAATATTTATAGGAAAAATTCTGGTCTGACTGTACTCATGCTTAGAAGTCTCAACATTTTTTTTTAGAATTTATCAGAGGAATGAATGTAACAATGGCATTGATGGGTAATTTGAGTAATTAACACCCCAAAGCTCTGAGTACATAAGGTTTTGGATTCAGTGCAGTCTTCCGACAGATGCTCTATTTACTGGTCAAGTGGCATTATCATGAGGATTATAATGGAGGAGGGAAAAAGGCCTGCCAGAGGAGAGAGAAGGCAGGCAGTTTGGGTTTGTCGTTAGCAATCTTAGGTATGCTTCAGTGGACCTAGGAGACTGCTTGCTTCTAAGATTTGAACGATGAACCAGTGAGTTGCAGAGAAGGAGTTGGACATCTGCTTCTCAATTAGTGTTAATATAGCTTGTTTGCAAATGATTTGTGCCTCTGTAAGACTGCGTAACTAAACGTTGGTTTCTTTCCTACGACTGTTTTACTAACCTCACACTGGGCCAGATGGATGTAGCAGAGGGGTGTGGCTAAGCTGCAGGAGAATGAGGGATATTCCTGTTTCTGCCAATATTTGGAAAGATGCTGTGCCCCCTGAAGCTCAGTACACCCATAATACTCACATCAAGGTCTTCAAAAATGCCTAGCCAACACACATCTTGGAAGCTCAAAATGGGCCTTTGTATGGACGCTACTCTGGAGCTGATGTTCAGGTGGTTTGCACAACTGTGGTTTTCCTGGTTATTAAAATACCGACATATTTTTAGTCAATTTGTAAAAAGGCCAATCTCCAAGTTCTAGAAGTTCAGTATCTCTTTCTTGGCTGTACCAGGCACAGAAGACCCTGATAAAAATTGATAGGGAGTTGATCTGGCAATTATGTACCCACCTACCTACCTACTGATCTACGTACCTAACTACCTACCTCCATACCTCCCTACTTTCCTACCTAATTATCTACTTACCTACCTATGTACCTACCTATCTACCTACCTCCTATCTACCTACCTACCTATCCACCTACCTCTCTACCTCTCTACCTACTTACATACCTATCTACCTACCTACCTACCTATCTACCTACATACCTATCCACCTACCTCTCTACCCACCTACCTCTCTACCTCTCTACCTACTTACATACCTACCTACCTACCTACCTACCTACCTACCTACATACATACCTATCTACCTACCTACCTATCCACCTACCTCTCTACCCACCTACCTCTCTACCTCTCTACCTACTTACATACCTACCTACCTACCTACATACATACCTACCTACCTACCTACCTACCTACCTACATACCTATCTACCTACCTACCTACCTATCTACCTACCTACCTATCTACCTACCTACCTATCTACCTACCTACATACCTATCTACCTACCTACATACCTATCTGCCTACCTACCTATCTACCTACCTACCTACCTACCTACTTATCTACCTACCTACATACCCACCTACCTACCTACCTATCTACCTACCTACCTACCTACCTACCTACCTGTCAGGCTTCCAGGGCTCCTACATGCCTACCTTGTTCCTGGAAGTTTCTTGTCCTAATGAGGAAACAGAATCCCTTCTAGTTATGTTGGGCACCTACAGGAAGACATCTACTTTGTGGTTCCTCCAGAAGAACCTGAGAGAGACTGGTTACCAAATAGTTTAAAGGACAAGATGGGTCAAACTTGGTAGAAAGTAGAGGTGTATAGTTGGCTAATAGAGTAATAAGCTGTTGATCCATTCGTTACCAATGAGGAGCCAGAGAGAAGCAGAAGTCAGAGAATCATGAAAGGCAAAAGGGAGGAATTCACACCCCAAAGCTCCTAGTACCTAAGGTTTTTGGAGTCATTGCAGTCTTCTGACAGTGTACACAGTCTGGATTGTCTTGCTCCTCAATCAGAATCCATGTATGTAGAAGCCTCTATGAGTTCTCTATAACTTAAATGACATTTTGATTTCAAGGCTAATCGTAAAAAAAGCATCTTCACCTTCACCCTTGAGGCTTGTTTCCTATCACTTAGGTATGAAAGATCATTCTTTGGTTGTCATAAATATAAAAAACAAAAACAAAAAACAAAAAAAAATGAAGCTGACTTGGCAAGGGTTGATACCCTCAAAGGCCTGTTGATCACAGGAGTCCTGGTAAACTAAGATTTGCAGTCATTAGCCTACCAAAAACTCTCTGGAAATATTAATTCATCACATAGCCCAAATGGCATGGGCATTTCAACATGTAATGACCCACATTCAATTGCCAGAGCTGCTGTGACAGTGACCTACAACCTGACAGCTCATTCTCTTGCAGTCCTAAAAGATAAAAACTCAAAATCAGGGCTATGCTGCTGCTGAGACTTTGGATCAAATCCTGCACCACTTCCTGGCTTCTTGGGGTAGCCATTAATCCAAGGCATTCCTTCTCTTGCATAAGCATCCCTGCCCCCCATCCTCTGTTTATGTCCCTCCCATCTTTTCCTTACAAGAAGAGCAGTCACGCTGGGTTGGCTCCACCTTGATCACCTCATTTAACTTGATTACATCTGCAAAGACTCCATATATGGTCATATTTATAGGTAAAAGGGGATAGTGTTTCAGCACATCTGTTTGGAAGACAATTTAGCCCATAAACAAAACCTGGCTAAGATGGGTTTATGAGCTGTTTTTCCCGTGAGCAGTAACGTTGTTTCAGCACACAGTGCTTGCCATAGCGTTGAATTGATCTGCTAATTTGAACTATATGGTTTGGTACATTTATATTGACTTTATATTAAGTAGTTATTGAATTGTTGTTTGGTTTTAATAGCAAGCAAGAGCTATATGCATAAGGAGTTTATACCCATGCTGCACATATTAAAATAACATGAGAATACATAATTTCTCAGCTCAAGGAAGCCTTGAACCTTTCCCCCTAATTTATTTGCAGTACTTGCATGTGGCATCAGTACTAGAGCCTCTGGGGTCTAGATGAATACCAGATGTCAGAGGAGACAATGCCTTTCCAAAGCCTGTATGTGTGAGCATGTCTGTTAAAGGCACTCATGTACACTAAGGGTCAGCTTTCAAGGCTGCATAGCCCTTATGACCAGCAGGTATGCCAAAGTAAAGGTTGAGTTCTGGAATGGCCTAGAATAAACCTCTGATTCTGAAACTGGTAGAGCCCTCTACTCTATGTATCTTGGTGGTACTACATGGATCAGAGGGGATCCAGAGTCTGGCTTATACTACAGGTAGAACTCATCTAGAGAGAGGCAAGCTCCAAGAAGGTAGGTGGCCCCTGGAATCACAGGAAGAAATTGACATGTAGGAGTAGTCCAGAATGTTACTCTACTAGAATCAGTGGGAGCCCCGAGGAACATTGCATATCTCATTGACCCTCACAACCCCAAGGACAAGTTTGTCTTGAGTGTCCCCAAAGGGCAGCCAGCATGTCAACCCAAAGTACTTACCTCACATTCTTTGATTCAGAATGGATGGACGTCAGCAGGGCTCCTCAGCAACACTTCAGTGTCTCCAGCTTCAGACTTCTGGAGGGAAGGACTGGAAGATTACCCTTAAGACACCCTCAGCAAATAACTGCAAATTCCTTTGCTTTCTATTTGAAATTCAACATTCATTTGAGCTCTCTTTCAAGAATAAAATGTTTAAGCTCCATTCTTTTAGAAAAATGTCCATTTTTTTTCTTCAAGTATATGTAAGCAATGCCAGATTTTTCCTGCAGATTTTCCTGCACCTGACCATCCTCAGTGTCATCCCCTATTCACCTACAATCCCTTAATTGGTGATGCACTAAACAGCAATTAGGTAAGGTGCTTCTTTATTCTATGGCCAAACAATAAGGGATGGATACTGAATATATAACAAGTCTACCCGACTTGAAACCTGACTCTAATGGGTAGTGGATGTTTTAAGTTACACAACCCGTACAACCATACTTAGTCTTGGTTACTATGGTAGTCAGTGTTCTATTTTCATAAGAAAATACCTGAACAAAATAATTGAAGGGAAGAAAAATATTTCTTGGCTTCTGTTTGCAACCCACCAAGATAGAGAGGGAGTAAGAGAGCAGGGTAGCTCATCCCTTGGCAGCCAAGAAGCAGAGAGAAGCAGATGCCTGTGTGATCAGTAATCCTCTTTCTTCCTGTTTTATTCTCCCTGGACCACCATCCTATTGGGTAGTGTTGCCCACAGTCAGGATAGGTACCCCTCCCCTTGGTTAATGCTCTCTGGACAGTCCCCCCAGATACACCCTAAATTGGGCTTTGCTATCTTCTTTGTATTTTTCAAGATCAATCCTCCTATTACCCAATTAGGGAAAATAGGTACAATATTAAATGCTCATCTTCCTCATCCATGTCATCATTATGATTAAATAAGACAGTGGCTGGGAAAGCTTTTCAATGTTACATTGCTACTTTAATTAGGATTATTTTTCCCATTTGCCGAGTGCCTTCAGCCAAATACCACAGAAATACACCTGTAGTTAAAAATGTTTCATTAGATAGTAGTCGTAGCATTGGAGAACAAAGATGGCAGGTGCCTCATGAGAGACTGTTAAGGGGAAAAAAAAAACAAACTATCACAACCTTCGAGCTTTGGTTGGATATTTGAGCAAGGGCCCAGAGAACCAGGAGCTTATTCTGAATGTATGATGTCATAAAAGGGGAAATACTCAGGATTGGGCATTTTGAGCATCATTGGGCATCATCTCTACTGGGAGGAAAGACCAGAATGAGAATCAAGCTGTAATTTATAAAGAAGCAGGCATATTTACTGTGGGCAAGAAAGGATAGTGTTTTTTTGGTTTGTTTGTTTGTTTGTTTTCTTTATTGAGACACTGTCTAACTATATAGGCTTGTTAGCCTAAAACTCATTGTGTAGACCAGGCCGGCCTCAGACTCACAGAAATCTGCCTGCTCTGTATCCCAAGTGCTGGGATTAAAGGTATGCACCACCATGTACAGTGTGTTTGGTGTTTTGTATATAGCACATGATTGTATTTTTATCAACACCCAGAAGTAGTCTTGCTTTGTCTCATTTCCCCATGAACTCATGTGGTGGTATGAGACCGACACTTAGTCTGTACTGTTGATTTGACTGAACTGAGAAGGGCCTGCGAGAAGGGAATGTACCCTGTGGAAATGTCTGTGAAGGCATTCCTGAAGAGGAGTAACTAAGAGGAAGACCCACCATAACTGTGGTCAGCACCATCCAGTGGGCTGGGAGCTCAGATGGACTGAAGGGGGCAAGGAAAGCCATCGGGTGCAGGCATTTCCTCTCTTGGTTCTGTCTGCCATGAGGTGAGCTGCAGAAGTCTACACACCCTCCTGACCAGGATGGACTGAAACCTCTGAAGGTCTGAGCCAAAATATCGTCATTGTTTTTATTTTGTTTTGTTTTGTTTCCCCTCAGAGGCCATCATGGTGAAGTCTTAACATGTCTGAGCTTCTTATTCTGTGTTCACATCTAAGGACAGAATCAGATGCCCTAGTTGTGAGTGCCAGGACAGCCTCCAAATGCCAAGGGCTTCTTGCCTCACCAACACATCCTCTGGGAAACTATAGCTTGCCAACGGTTTCAAAATGGGATATACTCATAGCAGGTGAAAAAGAAAAAGGAAGAAGGGAGGGAGGGAATAAAACGTGAAGAATAATAATTAAGGAAAAACGAGACCTCCTTTAGTGTGCGTGGGCATCCACTGAGATTTGTCATAAGGAGGGACAAATAAACACTGTTTCACTTGACAAGAGGCCCCGCCACCCGCCCCTGCGCGTGCGCGTGCCGCTGGGGGTACTAGGATTAGGAAGCCACGGAACCCCAACATCATTTGATTCCCTCAAAAGGCAGCACTTTAATCAAATCTTGGGATTGATCCTGGGTTTGATCTTTTTTTTTTTTGCATGCCTAACTACATCCCCCACTCCTGAAGGATTCCATGTTCCATAGATATTAAAGTCTGTACTGAATGGTTTGGGGAAGATTCCAGAGTCATTTTCTCCTCGGGCTGGTCGATGATCAAAGTGCACAGATGTTTCATAAAACTTAAAATGACGGAGCCATTTGCCTCAGGTGGCTAATCAAGCAGGTTTAAAGAATTCCAAGGTACCAAGGAACCACAAGCGCAGAGTGGAAATTGAATTGCGGTCACAGATACGGTTTGACCATTAAAAGCTAGACTTGATGGGCTAATAGAGGGCTATCAGCTGATGAGCGAACATCAGTGTGATAGCAACAAAATTGGCCTCTGTTGGAAAGGGGTTTTTCTCCAAGACCTCATGATACCATGTAGGTGAACTCTTGATGCCTGCCCATATCTCAGTTAATAGCTTTAGCTGAATCAGATTAATTTAGAGGGGCTAATGAAAATGATGTAAAAGAGTTTGGAGATAATAATTCGATGCTGGAGTATCACCTGAAAAATGACGACATCAGAAAACCCAGTCCCCTGAGCAGTCGGCAAAGAGAACTGGGAAGTGACGTGGCAGCAGCAGGTCCCTGTCTGCCTCGTCAGTCTCCTTCACCTCCCATAGACAGGGAGCAAAACTGGGTGGTGGTTATCAAGGTTACAGTCCATGTTGTATTGTTACAATAAAATACCTGAACCTGAGTAACTTTGTAAACAAAAGAGATTGATTCAGTTCAGTTTGGAAAACTTACAACCCAAGACTGGTTGGTTTGGCACCATGGATGGCATGATGAAGAAACGAGAGATCATGTCACCAGACTCAGAGGTCAGGCTCAGGCTTTTGTAGCAACTCGCTCTGATATGATCCCATGAGATTTACCTTAATCTCTTCCGCAGGACCTAAAAGACTCCCATTCAACCCCATCTTGTAAAAATTTCCCATCACGATTCACATTGCCACAAGAAGACCAGTTCTCTAGCAAACAAACCTCTAGGGAATAAACTACATCCAAATCACAGCAATATGTAAGGAAATTTTAAGTGCCTGTCCAAGGAGTTCGAGCCTTCCTGGCAGGTCTACAATACATTGATCCTGAATATTGTCACATTACTAGAGAAAAGCCACTGGCCAGTCTGTCACCTGTGTTTCTACCACTTGCTCACTCCTGTCAGTTTGGGTACCAAAGTTATACTCAAGACCAAACTTAGCATTGTCAGGGATGTATTATATAAAAAACTAAAATTAACAAAGATGGAAGTAGAAACATGACATGGGTGGCCAGGAAAAAGAAAGGAAAAGTGACATGAGTGGCCAGTAAAGAAGAAAGGACCTCAGAGGCCCAATGAAACCCACCTTTGTGAAATTGTGGGCCAAACTGCCCAGATCTGTTTCACTGGCAGCTTCTAGCACCATTTCTCAGTTGTTGGAGAGAGAAAGGCTTATGTTGCCTTTGCAGTCAAATTCACCCATTTTCAAATCTGAGCTCCTCTTACTGGCTGGGCATCATGAAACATTTTCACCTTTCTCTATCGTGTTTACAAAAGAACAGTTGAAAGAGGAAGCAGTTGAAAGAGGCCAGCCCTGCATGAGGACGCAGAAGTGAAATTGTCCAGCACTGAACTTGGTGGTTAAGCCAGTGTGCATTTCCAAAGCTGACGCTGGGCTGTCTGTTATTCTTTTGCTGAGGTCATCTTGAGGACCTCAGCTCATAGATGCATAAAGACATTGTTACTGGATGAGAAAAACGGTCCTCTTTGGTGGTACTGAAGGCTGCTCTGAATTGTTGATAAATGAGTTGTTGATAAATGGAGGGAAGGGCCAGTGGTTCCTCAAGGATTTAATCATTGGAATCCCTGTACAGAGTAAGCTAAATATAGGGTGTGTGTGTGTGTGTGTGTGTGTGTGTGTGTGTGTGTGTGTGTGTGTGTGTGTGTTACGAATACGTGTTGAGTGGTAGAGGCCCTATTTGTCCCCTTTAATTGACTAGTTATTTCATTTTGTTTTAGACCAGAAATATAAATAAAAATCTATCGGTAGAGATGGTAGCATGTTCTAAACTGGGAGCTCCCAGTGGCTCCGCTCCATGCAGGTCAGTTGCTTCTTTGGAATGCACTGGCTTTTAACCACCTAGGAAGACTGAGTGCTTTAGCTAATGGTGTTATCTTACATAAATCAGTTCAATTCACCAGGTCTGTTTCCATGTCTTGGAAATGGCAGTTTGGGGCCAGAGTACTCCTATGATTCTAGTTCTAATGATCTGTGATTCAAAATTGACTATTCCCTTGTAAACGGGTTCCCCACTGACCTAATGGGCAGAGACACAATTGCTTCGTCACCCAGCCACAAGCCCAACCATGTCCATCAGAATCGGAAGGCAAGTCGCTGTGGGCAAGTGATTTTATTATATGAGTTTGGGACAGATCAGTGTCCTTGCTTTGTCCGTTAAGTGTTACTGTGACAAATCCCTATCTTATGAATTTTAATCCTGTGGATTATCAGGACTCCCATATGTTCAAGACCAAGCCCTTGTGATCACTTATTGACTGATTTAGAGCCATATCAAAGAGACAAGTGCTGAACATTGAAATATTTATGATGCAACTAGTCTTGCTTCCAAGTAACGCACGCCACAGTCAGGAAGAAACACATTATGACAAGCCGGAGCTTAAATTGATAAACACGTTTCCATTTGAGCCACGCAAATCATCCATAACAGGACAATCAATATGAACCTCATACTTCTAGGAGACAAAGCAAGAGTGGGGGTGGGCTTCGGGACTAATTCTGCTTTCTCAACTTTCAGGAAAGGAGCGGTCCATTCCCAGTAGTCCACTGTTGCTTGAATCCCATGATAACTGAGTCACTGGGATCTCTTGACTTCTTTTTAAAGGACAGTATACTTCCATGAAGGATGTTGTATAGGTGCATAAGATGGAGATAAGTTCTTGAATGTTTATGCAAGAGCTTTATGGCTTCCTGTCTACCAAGACAGGGTAAGAGTAGTCTCATCCAGGTGTAAGTGATGAAATGATAGGAAAAACATGCTTTCTAAAATTCCCAGCCAAACGCTGTATCCCCATTCCCACCCTTTTCCATGCTCTATTCTCTTAAAATATGTGGGCTACCTCCAGATATTGGGAGGCCAGGCTCGGAGAAATTCTCAAATTTTGAAATATCTTGTAGGTATCCTTTTAAAATTGGTCTGTAAAGAAGTCTAGCATGGGCAAAACAGGATACTGTACTACTGATGGGAAAGCCATTTGCACTGTATTTCCATTGGAGACTAAAATCAAAACAAAGCAAGGACATCTTCTAACCTTCACCATAAAGAATAAAATACATGGATTAGTGATTGAGCACTCCTGTGTTCCTGATTTAAGCACACACTTGGCGCACACATTTGGCGGAAACACAAATCGGCTGACATTGTATTCTCTCAGATATGACATGTAGCCTCCTACTACAGTTCTCCTGTTTTCCTCATCAAAACTCCTCTGGAATCTTGCTACTCAGTGTGTGGCCAGCACCCATATTAGCAAGGACCTTGTTAGGAGTATAGACTACCCAGTCTAACCGCAACCTACTGATTTAGAGCCTGTTTTAACAAAATTCTCCCGTCGCATCCATGCACATTAAAGACTGAGAAGCACCGCTGTGGACCACAGGAGTCTGAGAAACAATCACTCAGCCAATCAGAGTGCTCATAGGGGGGCATCATAAAGTCCCTTCTATGCATCCAACAGTGTCATAACAGTTACAGGTAGTCACTGGGCATTGCCCCGTCACTTTGGAACCAATTATAGATTCTCCCTAAGGGTCCTCTAAGAGAAGGCGTCTTGTTGATTATGTGAAATTGTAGATGACACAGCGCGGAAGGATCTTATTGATCCCCTACTTCCTCTCAATATAGATAAGGAAACTCAGAGCAGGAAAATGATGGATAGCTCATACACAGCTGGTAAGCAGAGAAGCTGGGACTAGGACTGAGCTTTCTACACTTACTATCCCAAGCATATTCAGCTCCACCTCCCTAAGAAATGAAGACAGAGGCCAAGGGGTGTGTCTGGATGAATCACTTGCAAAACAGTTGGTGAACAAAGCTTGGGGCCACTCACCAAAAATGACTACGCCTACTTGACCACTGAGCAACCCATTGTGTTGTGTCAGATTTTCAAGGGGGAGAAAATGAAATTATAGAAACATGGGAGCTGATCACATTTAGTCATTGCATAAATATTTACAAATCCAAGGTCATTTGATGACTATGAGAAGTAGGTATCAGAAAGAGGACTGCCTATAAGGCCTCAGGGGTTAAGGGGCTCCCCTCGGAGTTCTCTTTGTGATGGAGTCCACCCACCCACAGCCCTATCCTTAGGAGTGGGTAAAAATGCTGACATTAGACTGGAATAGAATCAAATAGGCTCTTCCCTACTGGCCTTGAGAGTACCTGAAGCTAGAATTCACAACTGGGTCCCCAAAGTGCCTTGTATCTAGGAGCATTCAGTCCGATGTGTGGTGGGACAATTGCCAGTTCTCAAACTGACTCAGCTTCTACCTAAGGAGTGACCGCGAAGGATTTCTAAGAACCCCAAATCCACTGGCAGCCACCACCAGGGGTACAGTCCTGCTAAATGCTTCCTAAGTTTCCACTGTTGTTCTTGCCTGCAGACTACGCCACCACAGACACCTCGGCCTGGCCTCCCTGAGTCTAAAAAAACAGGCAGTTTGAACAGCATCCTGAGCAGGAAGCTTAAACAAATTGATTTGTCATCCTCATGCGCCTAGAATAAGCCACTAAGAGTGGAAAAATAAATCACTTCAGTGGTTTTTATTTGTAATTTAGTTTTGGCTAAAATTCAGAATCAGTCCTCTATCGGGGTCAAGTGGATTGACTCCCATCTCCTTCTGAGTCCATTAGCCTTGCTCGCCGTGGTCTTGTGTCTCATAGACATCATCTTACATACCCATTAATGACTCCAAGGGAATACAACCTGAAAGCCTGGTGTCTTCCCATAGCTGTCATTCGGCTTGCTTCGGCAGCATCCCCCCACCCCTCCGTGTGGTGTATCAGAAATCATTTGATTGAATCACCTAAATCAATTTTCCTTTACTTTCAGCTAGCTAACCGTCGTCATTTCTGGCTTCCAGCCTGCACCAATTCTTGTGTGTCTAGCATCCCCAGATACCTCACCCCCCCCTCTCTCTGTCTCTCTGCAGAAATGATTATTATAAGAACCCTTCTTGTAATGCCTTTGTAGTAGAACCACATCTTCTTGACCTTGTACTTATGCCCATCTGTGTTGCTTCTGGAAGGCTGACAGACTACACCAGGAATGCTTGATTTCTGAAGTTCTGTTGGGAGACTTGGGTAGGAAAAAAAAAAGAGAATTCCAAGAGAAGCACAAACAACTGGTGGCCTCTGGCTTGCCCCATTTGTTTTCTTGTTTGTCTGTTAAACAGTTTTCATTAATTGCTCTCTTTGTGCCCATCTGTAAGCACCAACCAGCATCTACGTAGATCCACATAATCCCATTTTATTTCTGGAGTTGACTAGTTACCTATAGCTTGCTTTATTCTTCAAAGGTTGCTCTAGGGCAAAGGGGTAACAGACTGTGGCTTGCATAAACCAGCCACCTGTTTTGTAAATAAAACTTTATTGGAACACAGCCATGCTTGGCTGTTACGTATTTCCTATGGTTGTTTTCATGGAACAGCCACCGAGTGGTTGTTCTAGAGACAAGCCTAAAATATTTATCATAGGACCATTCACAAAAGTCGCCCTGCTGTTAGTCTGTAGAATTTCTTTGCACATTTTAAAACTTGAGTATTTGTCTTATTTCTACTGCATTTGATTCTTTATGTGTTATAGATACAAGTCCCTTATCAGCTGTGTGACTTCTGATTATTTTCTCCCATTCCATATAATGGTTGTCACTTTCCTGATGGAATCATGGGAAGCACTCAAGCTTTCAATCTTTGCACATTCTCTGGGTTTGTTTTGTTTTGGTTTTTTTCTTGACTGTGATTTGCATGTCACATCTAAGAATTGCCATTGCCAAGTCTAAGAATGTAAAGGTGTATCCTCACGTTCCTGTGCAGGAGTTTTATGGTTTGACCTTCATATTTACGTCTCTAACCATGACATGAAGTTAGAGTCCAACTTCGTTGTGCTTTGTTGCCTAGCCCATTGACCTGGGAAGCATTTTTAAAAAGATTATGATTTCTCCCATTGCATGGTTTTGGTTAGTTCTCACAAACCAATAAGTATCTGTGGAGGATAGAAGGAACTCACAGGGTCCTACTATATTCTGCTGAGCTATTGGCAACCTATAGATTCTCGAAGAGGAGGAGGAGACACACTATTTGTTTGTACGCACACTGGTGAGCCCATCAGGCTGTGATGCTTAATTCTGAACTCGGGCTCATGTAGATGGTCCTAATTACACTCTGTGTGACATATATGTAATATACATGCACGAAATTATGAAAGAACATTTACTAATAAAAATAAGATTTTTTTAAAAATTTCAACACACACACCCAAATCAATAGACCATAAATTTGGGGTTGTGTTCCAATTCTATTCCACTAACCTGTAGTGTGTACCTGTTAAGACAGTGACTTCATTATGGTTGCATGATAGTAAACTTTGAAGACAAGAACACAAAGCCTCTCACTTCATTCTCCTCATTAAAAACTATTTTGGCTTTGCAGGGGGGTTCTCTTGAAATTCCATATGAATTTTAGAATCAGCTTGTCAATCTTTTTTATTTTGTCTACCTAAGATTCTAACAGATATTTCAGCATTCAATAGATTAAGTGGGGGATTATTGCTTTTCTAACAATATTACATCTTTTAATCCATGAACATAGGATATCAAATTTGCTTACTTGGGTCTTGGATTCTGTCAACAGTGTTTATAATTTTTTTTCAGAATGTGTATTAATAATATTTTTGTTTAAAATACCTGATATAAATCAACTTATAAAGGTGGGTTTCTTCCCTGGTCACGTGGCCTCATTGCTTTTGAGACTGTAGCAAGGTGTAACATGACAGAGACCAACCATATCATGAAAACATGATGTATCTAATGGCTGGAATGTGAAAAAGAGGAAGAAGAGGGACATGGAGTCCCACTGTCTACTGTGTGGGCAGACCACCAATGACCAGAGACTCCAAACCCAGTAGGATTGGCCGTCAGATAACACTAAGACTAACCCTCAAACAGTGGACCTTTGGAGGACATCAAAGATCCAAACTGTAACAATAAGTTTTATATATAGTGTATAAAGTATATTTCTGATAAGGACTGTTTTCTTAATTTCCTTTTTAACTTCAACTTTTTTTATTCTTTTTCTCGCCTAATTTCCCTGGCTGGAAGCTCCAGGATGGTGCTGAATAGGAATGGCATGAGTTAATATTCTTGTCTTTTGTCTGATCTTAGAGGAATGTGTTCAGTCTTTCACAATTAGCTGTAATGTCAATTGTGGGGTTTTGTATGGATTTTCCTTTTTAGCTTAACAAATTCTCCTTCCACTGTTTGCTTGTGGTGTAGGTTGGCACAAAAGGACACTGGATTTTATCAGGTACACTTTATATCCCAATTGTGATATTATTTTATTCTTATTCTATTGATGTTATGTATTACATTAATTGGCTTTCAAATATTTAGCTAAATCCTGCAACAAACACCGGCTGTTCCTGCCATATCATCCTTTCCATATGTCACTGGATTATGCTTACTCCTCATCTGTTGATTATATTTATATCTATATCCATAACAGATACTGGTCTACAACTTTCTTGTGATGTTTTACATGGTTTTACCAGGATAATATAGGCATCATTGATTAACATAGAAGTATTCCCCTTTGTATTTTTGGAAGAGTTTGTGAGAAAAATGGTATTTTTCCTTAGATTTATATCTAGCAGCCAAGACATCTAGACCTAGGATGTTATTTGCAGGAATTTTTTAAATTACTAATTTTACCTCATTTCCATTCTTTATTCACATTTTCTATTTCTTGCTTAAGATAGTTTCAGTAGTTTATGTTCAGGAATTTTTTCATATACAGTATCTCATTCATCGACAAGCCTTCTTAATTGTATTCAACTATCATCTTTTGTATTTCTATAAGATTGGTAGTAATTCCCTTTCTGTCATTCCTGATTTCGTTTGTTTGTTTTGTTTTTAATTCTTGGCTAATTAGCTATGCCTTTATCGATTTTGTTGGTCTTTACAAAGAACCAACTTTGATTTCATCGATTTTTCTCTTTTCTCTTCTGCCAATTTCTGCTTGCTTAGTTTTAGTTTAACTTCATACTGGGGCTTATTAAGGTGGGTGGTGAGACTATTGATTTGAGATCTTCCTTCTTTTTTAATTATAGGAATTTTTCTCAATAGAACTTCCTCTGAACATTCTTTCATCTCCTTCCCATGCCTTGGTGCATTTCACCTTCATTTTCGTTCACCTAGAATTATTTTCTGACATCACTCATTTTTTTACTCACTATTCATTTATAATTGTCCACACATCTGATATCTCCTGCTATTAACATATACTTTTATTGTGGTTAAAGAAAATAATTGGTATGATTTCAACAGTTTTAAATATATTGGGGCTTTTGTGAAGTAGCCTGTACTAGAGAATAGTTCATATGCACTTGATAGGAACCTGTATCCATGACTGTTGTAGACAGAACCTGGGTGAATCTTGGTCTCCTTCTCCCAGTAGACACACACTCAGAGAGGCTCACTTTTTACTATTTAACTTGTTTATAATAATGGTATTTTTAATATATAGGATTTATATCTTCCATTTTATATTTTTTCCTATAAGCCTGGCATCTCTTTTATTCTTTTGATCCAATACTGTCTTTTTTAAAATCAAGTTCACATTTTTTCAGAGTAGCTTTTTAATATTGTGATGTTTTTTCTCCATATTCTTTTGGATTCTTAGTAAGTTCTTAAGAGTTTACTATATTTGCCTTGAATTAATGGGATCTATTTTAGATTTATAGTAACTTAGTTTCAGTGAGATATAGAAGCATTACTCTCATATAGCTCTGCTCCCCTTTGCTTTTTAATTCTATTATTGTTGTATATATTACAACTATATATATTACAATCCCTACAATGAATACATTGTTATAATTATTACTTTATATAATTTTATGTTCTTTAAATAAGCCGGGAGGGAAAAGGAAGAGTAAGTATATATTTATAGTGTTAGTTATATTAACTTTTTTATTTACCATTTCTCTTAATTTGCTCCTGTGGATTAAAATTCATTTCCTTAGTCCAGTATAACTTTACTGCACCCCATCTTTGTGCTATTATTACCAAATATGTTTTATATATTATGCATTTCTTCTATGCAGCTGTTTTTAAAAACCATTGAGAGAAGGAGAAAATATACATTTAAAGCACCTCCTATAAATATGCAATCACTAGCTGGAGAGATGGCTCAGTGGTTAAGGCCAAGTGCTACTCTAGCAGAAGACCCGAGTTTGATTTCCAGCAGCTACATGGGGCAGCTCATAACTGCCTTGTAATTCTAGATCTAGGGGATCCAGTGCTCACACACACACACACACACACACACACACACACACACACACACACACACACACACTTTAAAAATAAATCTTTAAATAAATATGGTTATTTTCAGTAGTGAGGTGTGTGTGCATGTGCATGTTTGTGTGTTTGTATGTATGTGTGTAATTAATTAATATCTGTTGCTACATACTTTCAGCTTTAAGAAATCCCTTTAATATTTCTTGTAAAGCAGGTTTGCATGCAACAGACTCTGTGCAGTTTTGTTGATCTGGGAATGCTGTTATTTTAATCTTCGCCATTTTCAAAAATAGTTTCACTAGCTACCGGGTTCTTAGTTGAGGGAGATGCCCTCAGCTCTCTGAAGTCCTTCTGTTGCCTGTTACCCTCCAGCATTTCTGTGGAGAAGGTCTCTGTTAATCTTTCTGCAGTTACTTTTTCACTAACAAGGCATTGTGCTCTTTCTGCTCTCAGTGGTTTCTCTTTGTCTTTGGTGCTTTTTATGATGATGATGCATTTGTAAGCAGACAGGAATTGTGTCTGCTCCGGAGATATGCTGGTGTCCTGATCCCCGGCACCTAAGGCATCCTACTTGGCTTCAGGAAAGCCTGTTTCCCTGCATTGTGACACTCACAAGACTGCACTTCAGCGGACGCAGCCTCGAGTAAACTGAGTCATCCTCAGATGTCAGTAGTTTGAACAGATACTCCTAGTTTATTTTGATAATTTGGTGAAACTAACGCCTTTGTTGGGACCAGAGTCACTAATTGTCAGCTGATTGTCCCATTGTCTCTGAAGTACATAGTGTCCCACAGTTGGTCCAGTTAAATGAGAGTCCCTTTGCAGAAGTTTTTAAGGCCAAGATTTGGACAGGGTTTTTTGGGTTTGTTTTTTTTTTTGTTTTGTTTTGTTTTGTTTTTTGTTTGTTTGTTTGGTTTGTTTTTTGTTGTTTTTTCATCCTCACCTCAAACAACCTCTTCTTGGCTGTCTCTATCTATGATTCTCTTTGTTCTTGTTCTTGTTGTTTTGTTTTGTTTTTTTAAGTGGTCTGTCTACCATTTAGCTTGTTGCTCCCACAAATCCCCTGTTTCTTCTCAGCTGTTTACTACCAAGGTCACCCTTGCCTTTGAGAGCATTTTTAGACTTGAACCCCCACCCCACCCACCCACCCCCACACACTGTTTCCAGTAAGTTTAATTCCTTTAGGATGGAAACTTTGGAGACCTCCTTCTCTTTCTGCACAAGGTATCTGAGTTAGGACTCTGGGATTGAAGACAAATGTTTGTGTCCCACTCCCGTTGGGATGGCGCTTTACTTTGTGGGCAGAGTGCTAGGCAGGGCTCATCAGTTCTCTTCTCAGCTTGCATCCCTCAGCTTGGAAACTTTGAGCTATAAAGACTCCAGTATTCCAGGCCTCTGCAACACTCTCCTGGAATTTAGCCTTTATCATCGAAGCCAGGCAAGATGCTGTGATGTGTCTCTGCTGGGAAGATATCAAGCTGTTCATGAGGATGCTGGAAAACAGTGGACTTGTTTCTGGTGGAGTGTCTATCACATTGAACTAAAAGGGGATAAAAATAAGAGAGCAGAATCACGGTTCAAACTGACAGGTTCTACCATTCTGAAAGAGTTTTAGTAGATTTTCTTAAATTGTTTTCTACTTGTGTATTTCCTTAGGGCAGCTACCAAAGACCTTAAGTGATGAGATCTTTTTGAATCAGTACCCACTGGTTATTCCCGTGTCTCCAGGAAGTAGGTATGCAGAGCACTTAGAGTCACCACTGTAGAAGGGGAGCTCTCTGTCATTCTTGCCTCTCTTCCCCTGTAGTGGTTTTAATAAGAAGCCCCACGGGCTCATAAATTCTAACACTTAGTCATGAGTGAGTGGCATTGTTTGGAAGGATTAGAAGGAGGTGTGGCCTTATTGGAGGAAGTGTGTCACTGGAGGGTGGGCTTTGAGACCATGCCAAGCCCAGTGTCTCTCTCTTGGCCTGTAGATCAGGATGTGGCTCTCAGCTACTGCTCCAGCACCATGCAGGCTACCATGCTTTCTGCCATGATGATAATGGACTAAACCTCTGGAACTGTAAGCGAGCTCCCAGGTAACTATTTTCTTTTATGAGAGTTTCCTTGGTCATGGTGTCTCTTCACAGCAATAGAACAGTGACTAGGACACTCCCACACCGTTTGGTAAGCCCCCTTAGAATCGAGGCTCTGTCCAAACAACAATTTGAACCTACATCCACTCTGCGGCAGGAGTTATACTGGGTCATTTGTGAAATTTTACATCTAATCCTCTTGACTACTCTACAGTGGAAGACAGTGAGGCCAATTGGGTAGATGACTTGACTGAAGTCTTACTGTTAATAAATGTTGTAGCCAAGAGCCCAGACAACTCTCCCCACTTCCTTCTCTCAGCCATGAGGTTCTCATTCCACCATGTTGCCATTATATCTGACCACCTGTCATAGGGCTTGGGATACAGATGCCAGCTGAGTGAATGAAAAGAGAAATGTGTAAGTGAGTAACAGAGGCACCAGAAGTCAACAAATGCCAGCAAAGAGCTGTTCTTACCTCTTTCCTATACTTCATTCAGGTGGATGGATATACTGTCATGGCTTGACTTGACTAATGAGTTCTTTGGCCTTGATGATAATCATGACATGTGAGGATACTCTTAGTGCTATATTTGTTCAATTAAGTCCATGGGTATTATATGGCTGCAAAGTTCAGGAAGAACAGTGCTGGGTTTTCTGAAACTCTTGAAAACACTTCACTTTGAGTTTGTTCCAAGTGCCAGATCAGAATAGTGGATTTTGTGTGCTACTTTATTTCTGCATACTTTGTCAGTTTTACTGTTTTTAGGTCAGCCATTTTTGATGTTGTATTATTAAGAAACTCGGGTCAGATATACATTAAATAGTGTGACTCTACCTGGGGCTACCTCTGCTAAATATATCGATCTATTGCATAGTCTAAAAGTTGAATCAGTACTTCCTTTCCAAAAGTAAACTTTAGTTTTTAAGTTGCCCTTTATCTGTCTTCCTCTCTCATGTTTGGAATTAAATTTTCATTACCCCAGTAACATGCATTTATTCTACTTGTGAAAAGTTCTGGGAATACATATTTATGTGTCGGTGCCACATGAAAAAAAAAAAGGCCTGAAAAATTGTATTCTGAACTTAATATCGTGGTAACCTCTAGAGATGGAAATAGGAAGAGACAGTCTGCTGGTCAAAGAGAATGTTAGACTTTTCTGTAACATTTAAATATTTTACAGCGAGAATTATCCTCCTCCCCTTTGGGATCTCTCTGTTCACTATCATTCTTAATGCCAACACATGGCAAGGTACAGATACCCACATGTATATAAAGTAAGTTCAGCCCAAAGCTCCTAGTGAGGATTGCCACCCCCCTTTTCCTGAGTTGTTCCTCGCCCCTTCTTAAATTTTCCAAGTTAGGTAAGAGAGATGGAGAATTATTATTCTTGTGTATGTGTTGTGTGTTCTCCCCTCTCTACGGTGTACAGTTTACCTCAGCTTGGTCTGTTGCTGCTCGTGAACAGTTTTATTGCTTAGATCGTCTGCCCAGTTAGCTTGATCACGAAGAGGCTGAGAAAACTGAAATGGAGCTTCCAAAGGCACATGCCCTCACCAGTAGCAGGCAACAGCTTGTTTGGAGATTGGAGCGGAGAACCTGTGGAGCGCAGGTCGGGTGCGGCTCAATCCGGTCAGCAGCCATCCATGCCGATGGCCGCAGTGTGTTCAGACCCAAGACTCTCACGGTTGTCTTGGTCGTGCCATGTGGTGGGAAGAGCAAGGCCTTGGTGGTTTCGATGCTGCTCTGCTTCCTAGTCTTACTGTGTATTTGTAGTTCAAGGGCTGACAGGCAGATAACGGTGTCATTCAAGTAAATCTCAGTTTCTGCCTCCTTCCTCCACCCCCTTCTTCTCCTCCCTTTTCTTTTAGAAGTCAGTGAAAATGACACATGAAATACATGAAAGAATCAAGTTCAGTGATCACTGGGACACATAAGTGGTATTCCATGATTGACTACAGCTTTCTTTTCCCTCTACTAAGAAAAACAAAAATCCTTCCTCTTCTTATGGCATTAATACACTCTCTTTTCTCTTCTACAAACTCCAGGGAACATCTCTCCCATGCCCATCGCCTTTGGCATCATTGGTGATGCTCAGAGGAAAAACCCCTCCAGATAAACAGAGATTTGACATAGGAAGGCAGTACTGACTGCTGTCCCTGTCATGGTGTGGAGTTGCCATAGGCCCAGGCAGTACTTCCTGAGAAGGCTTTTAAGATGAAAGGATCCCAGCCAAGTGCAAGATGAACAAGACTTGGGCCCGTGGAGGACCAGAAACCCTGGGCCGTGCCCACTGCATCCTTCCTTTAAAGAGGGACTGTCAGGAAGAAACAGCAGCTGGCAGGAGATGTCTTAGCACTTCTCTGTGATAAGCTTGATGTAAAGAGCATCCGTACATTCCAGGAAGTTAAAGAGGAATACTAAGGAAAAGAAAAAACTTTCTTGGGTGTCTGTTGCTTTTCTCAAGACTTTCTCAGACAGGAAGTACTGGAAAAGCTGAGAGGAGACAGTGATGGATCAGCCTGGACTAAGCCCCTAACTTAACAATGCTAGGGGCATCTTCAACATTTGGGGTAAGAAATCTGGGATTAAAGGGCACCTCTCCCTCCATAGAATCAGGAATGAGTCTTTTCTTAGGTAACTAGGTCCCACCACGTTCAGACTTGTGGTCTGTCAGCCTGAAGGCTGTCGCTCCAGCAAGGACTGCTTTCTGTTGGAAAGTTAGAATCTCATAGTTAGGCTAGACCTCGACCAGTTTGGTCAGGTTCCTTTGGGGTTCTCTGTAAAGGACTTACTTGCTTATAACTGATGTTCTTTCCAACCTTAGCATACAATGAGTCTGGCTTCGTGGGGGCTGGACCACCTCTCCCTTCCCTATGGGCTCCCAAAAGACATCATCAGTCTTGTTTCCTGGACTGTCCTAAAGTATAATGCCTAAGGAGTCTCAATAAGGAGGCTGTATCAAAATGATGTTGCTTGGAAAAATTCTAGTATGTTTCTAAAAGCTAATCCTCAACACCCGTTGTTATCAAAGATTAATAAAAGAGAAGCTGAGAGTGAAATGAATTGCTGTTTTCGAATTTCTGGAAAACAAAGGCTCTCCCTCAAGATATATCCCCCATCTAGAGCACAAGACCCAGAGAGGACTTCAGACACAAAAGCTCTCTTCCCCCTGCCCCCCCAACCCCCCACCCCTCTTATGTCTCAGATCTGTGCAGAGGCACTCAGGATGCTTGACCCAGGCCAGTCACGTGAGGCTCTTAGGCCTGACTTGGATGCTCTGGTCTCGCTGAGATGTAGGAAGCAGCCTGGCTGAACGTGAGCCAGTGAACTGAGAGTCCCATCTGTAATCTGCTGTTCATCTCTGCTAGGGTCTGAGGTCAGATGCAGAGTCAGACTGTTAGATAGGAAGGTGCCTTCAGATTAACGCCCATGGCTTCACTTCTAAAGGAGACAGCGAGCGCCAGGGAAGTCAGATGGCCTTCCAGATTCCTTCTCTCTAAGTGTTCCCCTCAGGGACTCCATTCCTCCTAATGTTCCCAGCTACCCACATGCTCCACGACACATGATGGGTGCTCATCACCTGTGGGACAAATGGATACACGTTATGCTGGTGGCCCCACGGTAGAAGTGAAATTAGCATACAAGGCCCGCCCTTGGGTTCCATCACTCAAGTCTGCGCTCAGCACAGCTTGGCACATCCAAGTACACACACACACACACACACACACACACACACACACTTGAAGATGAACACAGGCTTACAGAAATGACGTCCTTCCCCCTCCCATTCTGGACAGCTTTTCTTCTTCTGGTGGCCATGTTGACCTTCAGGTTGGAAGGGCTGGGTTTCCAGGGCTACCGGGACTCTCCCACTGTCCAGTAGATTGGAGCCAGTTTCCACTTTGGAAGCCAGGACAGATGGAGCCAACCATGCTGCCTGGCCAGAGCTCCCCTGGCCTGAACAGAGAGACTGGCAGCGTGCAGGCAAGAGGGGTCATGGACCACAATCAGCCCCTTTGCTTTTCCGGCCAAGTTGTGTCACATGGGAGAGGTGCATGGCCTCCCTGGCTGATTCTGTAGCGTGTGCTGGAGCGGCTGGTCTGCCACTGCCCAGCAGAGTGCAGGAGTACAGCCCGTTCAGCATTCCACTCCACCACACTTTTTTTTTTAAGTAACAGGCTGCAGGGCTGGCATTTCTCCTCTCTGTGGTTATTATCTGTTTCTTTTTGCAAAGCAAGACATTCCTGTGAAGGGCGTCGGGACCGTAAGGCAGGTCATAAAGGGTGACAAAGCAGAAAGAGTGGCCTGCAGTCTCCTCTGCCAGCAATTCGCTCGGCCTGGTTATTCATCCGCACAGAGGCGTCGCGGGCCTCGCTCTTAAATGGCTTCATTCATGATGACTGACTTCAGAGATCGGCCCGAGCTTTTTTGCAGAATGTTAAGCAGGAAAGAATTTTTCCCTCCTCTGAACCAGCTAGGCTCGAAGGCCCCGGTTTGGCAGGGCTGAAGTGAGAGGCGCTGAAGAAAAGCTCAGCCCTAGACTGGAAAGGCTTCCTCAAATGAGAATAACCACTGAATAAAGATGGGAATGACAGGAGCCGCTCCATCAGGGTGAAATTGATGCCTTTGGGAATGCAGCCGCTTTTCTGACCATATCCTAGGCAGCATGTAAATCCTTCAAGTATTAGTACCAGTTCATCTGTGAGAGATACTTTCACTTCTGTCTGTGGTGCCCTTGATGACAGAAGTTGGGGGAGATTTGACAGGAGCTGGTGTTTGTTAGAAATTCAACGTCAGGCGTGTTTATATGATGCTCCGGAGACGATTGCGTGTGGTGGCCCCGTCTTTCTAATGAAATTTCTCAAAACCTTGGTTCAACCCTTCTCCCTTCAAAATGGATCCCCATGGGGATCCACTGCCGTTTTCATCACAATGCTGTCCTCCTCACATAGTTTTGCCACTGTTGATGCCGAAACTTTTTGTCCTGGGGACCACTTGATGTAGGTACATTTCTTGGTGAGAAATTTTCTTAAGCTTCCCGTTAACTCGCCAAGGGGAATCAAATTCTAGACCTGGGAGAAGGCTCAGAGAATGAGAGTTCTTGATGCTCATGAGGGACCTGAAATCGAATCCCCAGCATCCATTGAAAAAGCCACATGGCCATACATGCCTGTAACCTCAGTGCTGTGGGGCAGACAACAGAGGAACACTGGAGCTTGCTGGCCACCAAGCTAGCTCATTTGTGGGGCATTTACCCACCAACCCCACAGTTCCCCAGAGTTTTCTTGAGTGCGAGCAGCAAGAAATATTAGATAGAAGGATTTAGATTGTAGAGATAATCAGAAAATAAAGGATAGCCTCAAGAGGGCCTGGAACCTATTCCAAGGAGCCCTGACTGTCTCTGCCCCAGGGTATTTATAGAAATGCCAAGGGGTGGATCAAAAGACCTCCCCTCCAGCACAGCCAAGTGCAGACCATTTCAGACACCTGCACTCAGGCCTGTGGTCCGATAAACCTGTCTATGAGGACCTGCTGGGTAAAGCCACGAGGAACCTGAAAATGGGCTCCCACACTCATTTCACTCAGAGACCCTGTCCCAAGGAAGTAAGATGGAGAGTGATTGAATAGAATACCCCATGCCCTTTCTGTCTACCCAGGAACACTCTACACACATGTGCATGCATCACACACACCCAGATACCATGTATGTATACCCATGTAACAACTATACAGAGAGAGGGAGAGAGCCAAATTTCTCCATACACACACACAGTTCTTATCCTTAACACCAACCAGCATTCTGTTTGTGCCATGTTAATCCCTGGCTAACCAGGTTCATTCACCTCTTTCACCAATGTTCACACCTCCGCAGCTCAGTGGCCCTTCCGAAGCCATGTCTCTATCCTTGAGATGTCTTCACTTCCATTGCTGCCTGGGACATTCCTGCTCACACTGCAGAGTCCAGAAAGCATTGCTAACTGCTGCTTGGGAACTCCTTGTATTATTGAGTAAATATCTGCGTTCCTCCCACTACAATATGCAGCTGGAAGAGAAGGGAATGTGTATATATTGTACCCCCTCACCTCTAAAGCCTGCTGCTTTGCATATTCATCCACTTTGAAAATAGCTTTTAGGTGATGGATAAATATGTATGAGATCAACAAGTCAGTTTATTGATTCTGGACATACTTCCCCTTAACCAGCAACCCTGATTTTCCTAAGCTATTCAAAGCAAAGAAAGTCACCTCTTAGTCGTATAATTAAAAGGACAGATTACACACTGTGTTATTAAGCTATTCCCTTGTGAAAGTATTTTAAGATAATGGAGCATTAAACATTTTGACTGTAGGTCTGAGTTTTCTGATCCCAGGAACTCTTAAGGAGTACTGGGGTGAACTGATTGGAAAATCTGAGACTAGAGCAGCCAAAACGTACAAGAGGTTAGTGGCTGTTTGGTTCAGGTGAACATTTTTTAATTGCAGCGTTGGTTCAACCTTTAAAGGTCATAGGCTCGAAACTTAGCTCTGCGCTTTACACCAATCAGAATAGTAAAGGACTAATAAAATCCAGCTAGAAAAGGAAACCAATTCTTATGGATTGTAAATACAGTATATTCTTTGGAACTTAGTCACCAAAGTGAACTTTTTGTGTTTCTTGATACTATTCCCAAAAGCTGGAGGTCTCTGGAAATCTTTGTTTCCTTGACTATTTTTTGGAGAAATGCCTTCTGCTAATCATGCTTAGCACTTGGGGAAAAAATGCTTCTGGAAAAATCAAAACTAGATTCTGAAACAGGGGTCACATCTGCTATTTCTAGAAGCTGAGAGGAATTTAGTCATGTTTCAAATCATAAACCATGTTCTTGAAGAAATAGCTTTAAAAATGGCTTCGCTATAAATTTGTCTTTCATTCCTAATGTCATTCCTGTTGGGTTTACACACAAGCATTCTGAGACCTGGCAGTAACTGGGAATATGTAGAGATGACTCTGCACGTATCCCACCTTCCAGCTCTCCTCATTTGCCATCCTTCATCCTCTATCCTTATGTCAATAGGTTCTTCATAATAACTGTACCAGTCAAATGGATGGATGAATAGGTAGGTAGGTACATAGGTACATAGAAAGGTGATAGACAGATAGATAGATGAATAGATATAGATAGATAGATAGATAGATAGATAGATAGATAGATAGATAGATAGATAGATAGATAGAAAAAATCTTGTGTTCACATTACTATGAAGGCCAAGAAGTCCTACAATATATTGTTAGCAACCTAAACAGTGAGGTGAAGTCAGTGGTGTAATTCAGTTGGGGAACAATGATCTGAAAAACAGGAACCCCTAAGGTTAGAAGAAGGAATAGATGTCTCAAGGAGAGAGGGAAAGAGAGATATATCCCCCTTCTACCTTCTTGTTCTATTTGGACCTTCAGACAAAAATAGCCTCAAATGTGGTAGATAACCAGATCAGTGTGGGCAGGACTTTCCTCAGCCTGCTGAGTAAATTAGGCACCAGGGCTGATCTCTGCCAGAGACACTCACACAGATCTCTGCCAAAGATGCTTGCACAGTCTCTGCAGGAAGAGTATTTTATCAGCTCTCTAGGCAGCCCTTAGCACCAGTCAAACTGACACCTAAAACCAACTAGACATTCCTTGAGAGAACAGTTCTGATGGGGAACCCGCCCACTTTAAAGTAATCCTTTGCCCACTTCTGTAGAGCAACGATCTAAGAATCAAGTCAGGCAGGTTGGAGATGAGGGGAAGGCCAGCAACTAGTGACAGGGACATCTTAAAGAAGAAAATAAGAGAAGAAAGAAAGAAAACCTAGGTGACCAGTAAGGCTTTAACTAAAGAGGTTGGAATTATGGGAAACATTTGGCATTTGGGCCATAACGGATTTGAAGAGCAACCGAGTTCATTAACCATATATTTTGCTTGTTCAGCTTCCATTTCCCCTCTTAAACGGGAACAGTAATACCTCCTATATTGGTTACTTTTCTTACTGCTGTAACCAAACTCCTGACAAGAAACTGCTCAAGGGAGAGACGGTCTGGTTGGGCTTGCAGTCTGAGAGGATACAGTCCACCATGATGTGGAAGACACCGAGACAGGGATGTGAGACAGTGAGCCATGGTGCGTCTTCAGTCAGGACGCAGAGCCACAGGCAGGAAATGGGGCTTGGATGTCAACTCTCAAAACACACCAGCGGTGACACACTCCTTTCCATGAGTCTCCACCTTGTAAGGGTTCCACAACAACCTTTGAAACTGGCACCCCACTTAGGCACCGGACATTCAAGCACATGAGCCTCTAGGAGACATTTCATATTCAAACCAAAGCTTCTCTCTCGGATGGCTTTGTGAGCTAAGTGCTAGCCTGTTGCAAAAGACTGAGTTATAATACAGATGTCTGCTTTTATTTTTGTTTTATTTCTACTATCACTCAAAAATCAATCAGATTTTGGACCATGGCATTCTGGGAGGGTACCTGTTAGAAACAGGAAATCATAACTGGGAACAGAAGAATGTGATACTATTTGGTGTGTGTGTGTGTGTGTGTGTGTGTGAGAGAGAGAGAGAGAGAGAGAGAGAGAGAGAGAGAGAGAGAGATAGTATAGATATGTGTGTGTGACTGTATATATGTGTATATGTATATGCATGTGTGTGTATATATGTACATATGGAAGATATGTGTATGTGCATATGTGTGTATATATCCTATCTATTCATACAAGCACATATATGTTTTTGAGCCTGGAGCCCCACCTCCATGCAGCATTCTCTGAAGTGACTAGAAGTTTTATGACTCCCTTCTTGTACAGACTTTCTGGAATATGGCAGTTTGAGGATCCCAATTATAGACTCTTGTCTCCAAACAGACTGGAAAACATAAAGACAAGACTCACAAACACTGTCTCATTAGTTCAGTAAAACCTTGCTAATTTACCCTAATTGTGGGGAAGGATCATTTGCATTCGGGAAGTGTCTGGAAGGGCCCCGCTTTAATAAACAGACAGGACTTACTTGTAATTAGTGGTGTCACCAGCACACAATCAATGTGCTTGTGTCCTTAAAAAGAGTTTGTTCTCCTAAGTGGCTTGCACGTTTCCCGGTGTCATCTTAAAGCTACTAATGCAAAGAACGACCTGGGAGCAGGGGTCTTTTATTTTCTTGTTTTCAAATAAACAGCAGCATAAAAAACAGCCAGGGAATTGAGCTGACATCTATTTGCAGAGAGAGAGGGAGAGGAGGAGAGCGTGGCAGAGGGTTGGAACAAATGGAGGGTTCAAAGGACCGAAATTCTGATCCTGGCCCAGTCCCCAGGCGGCAAAGTCGCCCGCTCTGTGTTCCCGAGCCTTCTCATCTTTTCAAAGAAGTTGGGCTAAATGATCTCCCTGTGTTTATAAGTTCCAGTGGATCAGAAGAGCTCAAGAGCTAATCCAATTCCACCTCCCCGATGTAAATGCAATCTCCTCTTTAGAGGCACAGCCAATCAGCCAGCCTGGAGAGAAGGCCGTGAGGGAAGCCAGGTGCATTCATTGCTTCAACTTGTTACTGTGGCAAAATACCTGTCAGAAACCCCGAAGGGAGGGAAGATTTATTTTAGCTCACGGTTTGAGAAAGGACAGTCTATCACCACAGAGAAGGCAAGGTGAAGTTCAGGAAGGCAGGATTGTGTAGTCTGGACTCCTTACATCCCAGGGAACCAGAAAGCAGAAACACCAAGGATAGAAACGGGCCTGCCCTGCCCCCCCCCCAAAACTGTTTTAGCAGTCACACCTCATCTCTTGCAGGGTCCATAGCCTCCACAAACAGCATCACCAGCTGGGGGCCAGTGGTTCAAACATATCTATGTGGGATATTTTATACCCAAACCATGCCCTGAACTTATGTAGTAGGGTAGAGAGGTGGGCTGGAGAAACCCAGGATCAAAGGTCAAAACAGGTCAGTGGTCACCCATGGCAGTGGAAAAAAAAAAAAAACCCACTAAGAATGGAGGACACAGATAAATAGTCTTGGCAAAGAAAATCAAACCACAACTCCTGGTGGTGAAATTAGCAGGGTAGGGTCTAAAGGTATCTTCTCTGGTCAGGAGAGATCAAGGGGACCCTGAATCTGTGAAGATGCTTTGGCCTCTAGAAGAAAAGGAAAAGCAGAGTCATGGAGACAAGCTAACGGGAGCTCCATGTGATAGGGGTATCCAGGTAGAAACGGGTCCAAGTAGCAGGCACCTGTTCTAATGTAGTTTGTATTCCAGAGGTAGTGCAGAAGCCACAGCAGTAAACAGTAGCCTAAGCGAAGGAGACACCCAGATGAACTTGGTAATACACCACCCCAGAAAGAAGCCATATTCATTTTTCATTTGTTTGTTTTTGGCGGGGGACAGGTTTTATCTGTGTAACAGCCCTGGCTGTCCTGTCCTGGAACCCACTCGGTAGACCAGGCTGGCCTCAAACTCATAGAGATCCACCTGCCTCTGCCTCTGCCTCCAGAGGGCTGGGATTAAAGGTGTGCGCCGCCCGGCACTATATTCCTTCTTATCTCGTCTAAAACATCACTCACTCTTTTCCTTTCTGCCCTTAATATATCGTCTAGAATGTCAAGGGGGTGATTCAATTTGAAGCTATCTTCCAGCCATAACAGATGCCCCCTCAGACTGTTGTTTACTCTTGTTTTTTTTCTCTTGGTTGGGAACTTACACATTCTCACAGACTCCAGACTAATTTCTTTGGGGATGTCTCTGGAAACGTGAGCTCCTCGTATGAACCCTCAGCCATGGCAGCAAGCTCAGAGAGGACTGTCTGCCTCCACAACGATGCCCCTCTTCTTAGTTCGTAACTCACGGAGTGAAATATTCTCATCATCCCACCCTCCCCCGCCCTTAAAAAACATCATGAAGAAGCAGAAAGATGAAACGTGATGGCCAAAGTCATTAATGCATGTGATGAGCCGATAGTTTCCCAAATCAGAATACCAGCATTGCTGCTTTCAGAAGAGGAAAAGGTGTTTGATGAGCCCCTGTATTTTGCTTATTCCTTCAGAGTTCTCTAACCCCAGACTTTGAGTTAAGAAAGTGCCTCGTAGCTGAAGGAGGATGAAAAGGAAAAAACTGTCTCCTTAAAGGTGAGAAACAGAGAGACAGACAGACAGACAGACAGACAGATAGTATCTTTTTATACCTGAGGGCCTCTAGAATTCTTTGATTTTTTTTTAAACCATCCCTCTTGGGAATGGCTCTTATTTGGTTCCCAAAGGTGAACTGGAAGAACACAGTTTGCCCGGTGAAGTGAGGAACCTGAAGCTCAAAGGCAACAACACTGTGAGCCAGCAGGGAGAGGGCTGAGCCCCGGGCTCGTGGAGTGGAAAAATGCTGCTGGATTAGATAAAGGGTGTGCTGGGTTATTGACCCACAGCATACAAGAACCAGAGGCTCAAAGAAAGTCCCAGACCTCCTCCCTCATTTCCTATAGAAGGACAGTTCCAGAGACCCTCGGGGGCTTGTCTGGTTCTGTGTAGGAGATAATACAACACAGTGGTTTTGAAGTCAGACATGTCTGAGTCCTGAGTTCAGACTGTTAGTAGCAGCATGATCCTGAGCCAGACCCGGCACTCTCTTAAGTCTCTGTTTTCTCATCATAGTCCATCTTCCTAAGATGATGGTTCTGGTAAAAGTCACATGAAGCAGCTATAAAGTGCTCAGCGCCATGTGTGGCACGTAATACGAGCTCAATAAAAGTCTCAGGGAAGAGCAACGAAGTTAGAATTACAAATCCAGGTCTCGGAACTTCTGGAGGAGACGAATTCCATGCATAGGTTTGTTGATGGTTAAACTGGATTATTGCTGCTTAAACTGATAGGAAATGGGCTCTGATAAGATGCAGGGCTACCTCACATTAGGAAGTTACAACTTCTCGGCCGTTCAGCACATTCACCAGCAAGCTGAGGGACATTTCTATTCACCCAGGAATCCACTCACTCCAAGTAAAGCACATAATTGTCACTCAAAATAAGATGGGCTGCAATGGGAGTGGCTGATAAATAAACAAATCCGGTTGTGAGCCGTGGAATGAGAGCAGAAAACACTACCTCCCCATCCCCATTCAGGCCAGTTCTTTCCAGATGATGCTGACTGTTTTAACTCCCTAGTAGAGGAGTTCTGTGAATCGGAGCCCTCCCTGTTCCATGGGCTCTGCAATGAGGCAAGTGCCGGCAGTGATTTCCATGCTTCTATTCAGAGCTATGAAGCCTCCAAGCCCAACAAGGCAGGCTAGTAATAGTTCAGCTCAGGACCTCAGAGATTCCCATTCCTGTGGAGCCCCTATGGAAAGGGATTCCCCAAAGGAAGTATAAATGGAAAGTTATCAAGAGGAGTTTTAAGAGGTCAGACTTGGGGAGACACAGGGCAACAGACTTGATGGAATGATTCCTCTGGCCTTTGTTATAGGAGGCTGCCTCAGTGTCGAATCTTGTGGTCGACTTGTCCCAAGGTCATATTCATCAGTGATAGGGATGGAGAAGTGTCACTCTGGGCTTTGTTGGCTCTGTAATTATTCAAATGCTTTGCTTATAATACAATCACAGCTCCTAGCTCTGATTATTGGCATCATCAGCATCATCTATTAATGGGCTCTGGGCTCCTCTGAGTACACGGCATTGTACAAGACACTAGAAGGTGCCAAATGCAGGCTTTAAAAAAAAATAGAGAGGAAAAGGGCAGAAAGTGGACCGAACCAGGCATCATTCTAAGAAACAAGATACAAATCGGCCTGAATCTATTGGTGTGAACTAATCTTAAAGGGCCAGGGCCTCCTAAATTCCAGAAGGGTATTAATTATTCCAGGTCTCCTTTATCCCTCTCCTCTGCATTACCCCACCTCGCTATTTTTAACTCAGAGTATTTGAACCTCCATTAGTTTTCCTTTTATCTCTTTTGTTAAGTAAACTTTCTCCCCAGTGTGGCTGTCTGCAGGGGGGGAACAATGTAATGGCTAGAACAAGATAAATTGGTAAGCGAGGATCTGCCTCCAAATTGGCCAGACCTTGCTGTGTTCACACACTGGTACCTGCATACCTGGCGTTCCTCCTCAACACAGAGTGGGGAAGACACGCTCTGCTGAAACTGTCCATCACCCCAGCATGAAATATGCTCACCCCGATGCGGAGCTCCAAACAGCTGTTCTCCCTCTTTTCACGCATGTGCCGTCGAGCCCAAAGTAGGAGACGGCATGCCAAAAACATCTTGGTTTCCACCAAAGACATATTGTAGGTGAGAAGGCAGACAGCTGCTGTTCTATTGAAAAGCTGCTCATCAGTCTCTAAGAGAAAAAACTATGAAAGGTTCAGGTGACCCCTTCAGGGTTCCTCCATCGAACCAGACCTGAAGCTCTGCCTCTCATTAATCTTTAATGAACAACAAAGAAAATGTGTCGCTGGCTAATTGTGTAGGGTGGCAGATGCTTTGCAAGGAAGAGTCCTGGAGTCACACCATGTAAAGGGACACTGTCAGAAAGGAAAGTCCTGTTTTTGAAACTTATTCCCTGGCCTGTAACATTGTCTCTTTCTTTTAAACTTGAACTAACTCCTCTTCCAATGTAGCTGCCATTTTCTCTGTCTGTAACATTTGAACTTTAGAAGTTGGGAGCCATTGGGTGAGAAGACCTCAAATCCATTCCCATCACCCGAGAAATTCTCTTCTCTCCTCCCTGGAGATGAATAGAAGGCCTTGTGTGAGTTTTGTTCATGTCGTGGCACCTACCTGGAATGTCTTTCTCTACTCTTACTTTCTTCACTTTTACTTTTTCCCAATTAATGAATCCCGTTCCATATAGAGCTGCAAATGTACTCAGCACTTAGCCTCGAAGTGAAAATTCATTATACATCCAGGACCTGCCACAACCCTGAACACACACTCCACTGTGGAATTCAGTAAGGTTGCTCATGTAAATTCCCTAGACTCAATTGTTTTTTATTTCTCATTCCTTGCGATGGCTAATTTCAGTGGTCAACTTGATTGGCTTACAAGACGCCGAGGGCATTAGTGAGACATGCCTTTTGGTAAGTTTGTGAACATATTTCCAGTGACTTTTACCTGAGGAGAGAAGAAAGACTGCCTCGAATGTGGGCAGCATCATCCAAGGGTTGAGGTTCTAGACTGAATAAAATGGGAGGAAAAGGAGAACACAGCTGAGGGCTAGCAGTCACCTCTCTCTGCTTTCTGGTCTGCACAGATGTCAACTGTCATGCCTTCCCTCCCATGACGGACAGGATGCCAATAAACAGTCAGTCCTTCAAGTTTCTTTCTGTGAGGTATTTGGTCAAAGTAATAACAGAAGTAGCTGATGTGTTGCTTGCCTGTCTTCACACCAGGCACCCCTTGAGGGTAGACTCCTCTTCGTATTCCTTTTGTCCTGCTCCTGTTCTTCCCACATTGCATGACCACGCCCACATTCCTTAATGTCACCTTTTCACATAAACCTAGCCTGTGCTGTAAGTTGTTCTATTGTGATAAGTATTTAAAAGCTCTCTGTTGAAGGGAGATTGGGAGGATGGGATTAGAAGACCCCCCCCCTCATCCCTTAGAAGCAAGTGTGTTGTGTGTTTAAATGCAAGGATCTCCATGTTTAAAGGATTTTGTTGACTTTGGAATTCAATCCATTGATTTTAAAATAGAGGTATAATCCCAATAGAACCCCACTGAAGTTGCTGAAGAACAGAGTGATGATCCCAAAGCTGGCCTAGAATAAGTCATCCTAGAGCATCTTCTGAAGCTGGACTTGGGCTAATGACGTGGCTCAGTGGGTAGAGGCACCTGGTACCAACACTTATGACCTCAGTCCTGTCCCTGGAATCCACACGGTAGAAGAAGAGAATCAACTCCCAGGAACTGTCCTTCTGACCTCTATATATGTTGTGGATGTACCTGCACATACATGTAGCACGAATCCTAAAGGGTCTTATTAATAAGAACAAACCTGGAGCCAAGTACTGGGGTCAACACTGGAAGATCAGAGAAGCAGAACCAGCCACAGCCACCTCAGCTCACCATTTCCTCAGCTGCTCCTGTTTCCTCAGACTGGAAGCTTCTGAGTCCTCATATCCGAATGGCTCTCAGCTGAACTGCTGCTAAAAGCCTAAAAGCTTAACCAGGCTAGTTCCTGGTTTTCACGCCTTATGTATCTTTCTGCTCTGTGCCATCACTTCCTGGGATTAAAGGCTCTTGTTACCACACATGGCTGTTTCCAGTGTGGCCTTGAACTCATAGAGATCCAGGCGGATCTTTGCCTCTGGAATGCTAGGATTAAAGGCATGTGTGCCACCATTTTCTGGCCTCCATATCTAGTGGCTGTTCTGTTCTTTGACCCCAGATAAGTTTATTAGGGTGTACAATATTTTGGGGAACACAATATCACCACACCCACAAATAGATAAACAATAACTAAATGTAAAAAATTTTTCAAGTTAAAAAAAAAAGAAGTTGGACTTGATGACTCACATCTAATCCCAGCACTAGAAATCTGAAGCAGGAGAATTGCTCTGAGTTTGAGGGTACAAAGTGAATTCCAGGCCAGTCTAGACTACCGAGAGACACCGTTTCAAAAAAAAAAAAAAATCAAAGTCATGAGCTGATCAGGATGGGGAATGAGATGGGCACAGAATGCTGACAGAGACATTGGTTTGACAGACTTTCCCTCACTATTCTGATGGACGTGTCCTTGACAAATTGAACACTTTTATGCAAAGAGGCAGAGTGCCTGAGCCTGTCCATTTGGAAGGAATCGCTAACAAAAGCATCAGAGAACTCTTGGCTTTGGGCTCTCGGTGGATTTGGTGTCTCACTGAGGTGGGAGCAGAAACAGCATCTAACGGTTGATCGGTACCTTCTGCATTGCAGGCTCAGGGGTGGACGCTGTCTGCCCAGCATCACATTTCATTGGAGGCACAGTCTGCTGGGAACCCATGGCTGTCAGGAGAGCTATCCTACGATGACAGAATCATACTGTAGAAACCACAACAGTTAAATGTTTCGGCAGGAGGTGTCATAGTCCTGCACTCGGGGTCAAAATTACCAGCTGCTGTGAACCGTACACCGCAGGAACAATAACATCCAGCTTGGTAGCTGTTGATATGAAAACGATTGGAGGACACTGTAGAGAGGGGCAGAGAGGAGAGTGGTTCTAAAGGCTCCCATGTGAAATAAAGCGATGGCGGGTTGAAGCCACCAAGCACTATAATGCTGTAAGAGCCTGCAGGTACAGAGTCCAAATCCCAGAGAGAAATGGCCTGAGCATTTTCTGCACTGGTCAGGCCATCATCCCAGCATCCAGGAGCTGCAAGAATTCATCTAGCTAGATTTTTTGCCATGAAATTTTAAAGGGGAAGAGGTAAAAATATACCCAGAGGAGAATGGCTATACCTAAACAAGAACTAAAATATAGATGTCCAAAACAATAGCAACATGTTATCCTTCACGCTTTTTAATGCACTCTCCTGGCCATCCATCCCTGTCAGCCTTCCCTAGGCATGTATCATTGATACGATAGTGGTACCAGGAGGGAAGAGATGGAGATGACTTGTCCCAAGTCACCTACCCAATGAGGGAGTTGGCTTTTGAGCTCAGATTTTTCCCTTAGACCATACTGCTTCTCCACGCATGAATGTCAGTTCACAGCAAGACATGAACTCAGAGAGCTCAAGTCCCTGAAGAGGCTGTGACCTCCAGAAGTGCAGAAGATGCCATGGGCCCAAAGAATCGCTAGCCACCGACTGTGAGTCCCTCACCCAGGACCCTGCTCCTTACAGACTGTCCTCCACATATCAGGCACAGACTCTGCCTCTGGATTTTTGGCAGAGCTTGGGCGAGAGTTCACTGGGGAATAATTCAGCCAGCTTGTCGCTCTGTCTCCACCCGCCAGGTCCACCTGTCCTTCCCTCACTGGTCTCTTGTGGAGGGAGTGGTGTAACAACACAACCTGATGCTGACCTGTACTGCCCCCATCACCCCGTCCCTCCCAGCTGCTGCCTCACTCAGAAACAATACCCTGATTATCATTCATTATTTCTTCTTCTTAGCATTAAAGCCCTTTTAATATGGCACTGAAGACCATTGGGGAGTTTTAAATTTCATGTCAGACAAGGATTTATGGGCCAGTTCTGAAATTTTACCTCTGGGCTCAATAATTGCCATTCCCTTTTAATCGCTCTCTTAGACACCTCAGTTAAAAGACTTCAATTATTTCTACACTGAGGGCCTCTTGGGACATGGCCAGTCTGAACACTCAACTTGCGTCACCTCCACCTGGAGACCAGCATGGAAGCTGTAGCCATGTAGGTAAAGGACACCAGGTCTGCCCCGCAGTCCTTCCTAGGAGACCTAGATACTCAGAAAGAGTTTGTCTTCTCTGGAAGTTGTGTTTAGAGAACGTGCCTCCATCCACCTCCACTCTCCCAGCCTTTTAAAGGAAGCAAGAAACAGGTGGAGTAAGATGCATGTGTCCACCATGCTTGGTTTTTGTTTTTGTTGTTTTTTTAAGCTGTACAGTTCTGTGAGCGTGCAAATGCATACAGGAAATCCTTCCATGGAAAACAAGAAAGGAACAGGATGCTAGGGGCTGGCGGTGGGAAGAGAGAGGTATTTTGCTGAGCCCTAAAGAGGACTGTGATGCCTTGAGAAAAAGAGAAAGCAGGTACTGGCTGAGGGAGCTATGGGATGTTGGAAAGGGATTTCATACCAACACAAGAACCAAGGACAGAGAGAGGACACAGACGTAGCAACAGCTTGCCAGGGGTCACCTTGCCATGGAGGAGCAAAGAGCAAGCTGTTGCTTCGCTCCCCAAAGAGCAGCACATCAAGGTGCCTAGAAAGCAGCTCAGGAAGGATGCCGGGATGGGAGTAGCTGGTAAGACCACCGCTGAGATGCTGAGATGCGTTGAGTGCTTTGTATCTGGCGGCAGCAATTTGTATACCAGAAATGTGTAGATCTGCATATAGAGTCACTCATGACAGGGAAGGTTTCAGTGTAGGCCCCAGACATCTGCTTCTGTTGGGAGACAGTGGGCTGGGTGAGGGACAGAGATCAGGACGCAGAAAAGAGGACGTCACTAAAGAGACTAAGAGGTGAAAGGGAAAAACCAAGTGTCGGAGGGTGTATCCCACCACTGGGTAGGGATAGCCAAGAGAGAATGCCACCCTGGGTGAGGAAGTGTCCTAGGTCATCAGTCAGAGCCCTCCACAGTGACATGTGGAATCTCCTGCTCTGGCAGGCACTGCCTACTGAAAAACCAGACTTCATGTACTGAACCAAAACAGAGATGGTCGGCCTCTCCCAAGAATGTGGGTCCTCTGGCAATGGGCTAGGCTAGGGCAGCTTCAAATGGAACGCAGTTGCCCCAGGGCACACAAAATGAATTACTGGGGCACCACTAACATGGCTTCGTACATTTCTTATTACAAGATATTACATTTTGCTATTTGCCACCACAGTGATAGGGGTACATGAGCATACTGATTCAAACTCCACCCTGCTCTTCATACCCCCATCTACAGCTTCCTTATTTCCCTACTAAGAGCCAGCTCTGGACACCGGAAACACCCATGCTGTACTTTTCTATTAGGGGTTGTGAGCCTGGCCTTTAACAGCTAAGCCATCTCTCCAGCCCTCCATGCTGTCCTTTCGCCAACACCACAGACATCATGGCAACCTCATCCTGGGGGGGGGGGGACAATTATTATTGACTCCTTGGTAGTTTCTGCTTAGGTTGCTCTCCACAATGCTACATTGCAGGTCCAGTGATGGCGGCGGTGGCGACAGCTATAAACAGTGAGCACCCACACAGCCCCTTCCTCTCACAGTCTGCATCCATCTTGTAGGAAACAAGCAGAGGGAGATGGGATGCCCCAAGCTGAAGGACTGACCCCGTCAAAACCCAGAAGCCAGCCCCTACTGGAAAACGGCAAGTTCTGGTTTCCAAGGTCAGGTCCGGGGTCAAAGGATTCTGAATGTTCAGGGATGTCTTCCTGTAAATAGTCCAAGTCCTCCTGGACTCAGAGGACAGAAGGCAGAGCTGGAGCTGGGGCTGAGCATTCCCGCCCAACCCAGGCCAGCTCAGACCTTCCCCCATGTACCTCTGCTTCTAGTACAGGCTCCATGGTCTCCCATGGTCTCCCATGGTCTCCCATGGTCTTCCATGGTCTTCCATGTTCTCCCATGGAGCTTATATTAGTCTCAGGTCATGTTTTGAGTTGATCCAAAGTCAAATGAAACTTGGCAGAGTCCGTTCCAGCCCAGAAATTGGTTCCCAGGCAAAATGCAGTCTCAAGGCTTCTCAGGCAGTTGTTTGCTGTGCTACAGAAAGCTCCCACTTGGCTAACACACTTGGCTAACAGACTAGATGCCTGAAGCCCAAACTCCACTAGTTGCTTCAGGCATAGCTTAAAGGTGTGGGCTCCTGTGCAAGCCTAGGAGGCCAGTGATGCCTACGTGTAGTGGCTAAGTTTGACTGTCACCTTAGCAGGCTCTAAAATCAGAAAGGGACAAGTCTCTGGGCATTGCTGTGAGAGATTATTGAGCCTGAGGTTCATTGAGGTGGGAAAACCCATCCTAAATGCAGACAGACAGGGTCATTCTAAGGTTCTAAGGGCTGGGATCTTGGACTGACATGGCTAAGCCCTACCTACCATTCTGCACGATCTGCTTCCTGCCTGTGGACACAATGGGACCAGATGCCTCATTCATTTCCCTTGACTTTTCCAACCACCATGGACCATATCCTGGACCTGTGAGCCAAAAATCATCCTTTTCTTACCTCTGTCGTTTTCCTCTCAGCAAGGAGAGGGGTAACTAATATGCTAGGTCTTTATCAAGGACTTCCTGGTGTCCTTATACACAGGAGCCGCCCTGTAGGTGACGGTGATACTATTCACCTGAGAGGCAGCAGCGAACACATAGGAAAACACAGAGTGCTTAGAGTGTATTAGTTCCTTTTCTGTTGCTGTGGGATTAAACCGCCATAACCAAAAGCAACCTATAGAAAGAAGGGCTTGCTTTTGGCTTATGGTTCCAGAGAGGGTGTCCATAACTCTAACGGTAGAACGGCTTTGAGGCTTCAATCAGTATTGGGGGCACAGGGGCACAATTCAACAAATGGCACCATCTTTCCTGCCCTCTCTAATGAAACCAAGAGAAGTCCAGCGGTTATTACAAATGTCACCACCTTCAAGAAGCATTTCCAAGACTTCCAGGCGGAATTGGGCACCTCTTGCCACGCTTCCTTCTAATGGTTGCCTGGTCCACCCCAGGAACTGTATTCCTACCATGACATCAAGGCGAGCCTTGGTAAGTGGAGATCAATTCAGTAGGCAAAGAAGTAGAAAGGGGACTTTAGATACAGAGAACGACACTCGGCAACAAGGACAGCAATGCCAAGTGCAGGAAGCAATGGTCAGCTCCCGTTATGTCTGAATCTCAAGACCATTCCAGACCCTGGTCGCAAAATGGCTACAGAGCGGAGGTTCTTGTAGCCCTGGGACTCAGTCTTTGAGAACCAGCTCATTGTTCCACGGAACTGGGCTACTAAGAGGATTAGACATGGTGATCGCCAAAACTCAGGCCAGCCTTTTCAGCTCTCAACCCTGCTATGACATCACTGTCCATGATACTTAACTTCTGTTCTGGGTAGTAGACCTTGTGACATCCTCTGCACCAAGGAGCTCAAGTCCCCTTGTGTTCATCACATCCACTGTCATTGGCCTACCCATTCCTGGATGACCACCCCAACAAAGGTCCAGAATGGGCACAGCTTGCAAAATGCCATGTCAATTCGGGTAGTACAAAGTCTGCAGGCTCTTCTTACCTCATGCCCTCAGGCCCCTCTGGCCTTCCATAACTGACCACTGACTCCAGTCCCAGATTTTGCCTGTGGGAACCACAGTTTGTAGCCGGGCCCACCTCCCATGTAAAGTTTCAGTACAGTGGTTTGACTTGGCCAGAGATTTATGACTGACACCCGGAGCCTCTGAGCAAAGGCATCAGCATTTTGTTTGGCTCAGAGACTTGAATTCTTCTTCAGACCAATCAATCTGTTAGCACATCAGATGACATTTAGGCTGCCTCTCTAGGGAGCAGGCTCGGCTTCTGAGTGTTGAGAGAGCATGCAACAATACAATGCTGAGGCTGAGGGTCCTGAGGGAAAGAGCTGTGAGGTGGTGGCCCAGGCTGGCTGTTTCTGCCCTGACCCCACTTAGGACTCAGGTTCAAGCTGGAGGCAGACTGGACTAATGGAGGGAAACTACAGAAATGGCACTTTGTATTTCATGTGTGTATGTCCGTACACATTTTTATTTTTTTATTAAGAAAATGTTTCCATTCATTTTACATACCAATCAAAGATCCTCCTCTTCTCTCCTCCCACCCCCAGCCTCTTTATCTTAACCCACCCCTCACTCCCCCCAAGAAGGCAAGGCCTCCCGTGGGGAGGCACATCCAGTAGAGGCAAGTCCATGCCCCTCCCCCTGCCTCAAAGCTGCATGAAGTGTCCTATCATAGGTAGTGGGCTCCGAAAACCCCCCTCATGCACCAGGGATGGATTCTGATCCTACCGCCAGGGTGCCCCTTAAGCAGATCAGGCCACACAACTGTCTCGCCAGGCAGAGGGACTAGCCCAGTCTCCTGCAGGCTCCACAGCTGTTGATCCAACGTTCATGAGTTCCCACTAGTTTGGTTTGGTCGACTCTGCAGGTTTCCCCATCATGATCTTGGTGCACTTGCTCATAGAATCCCTCTTTTCTCTCTTTGACTGGACTCCTGGAGCTCTGCATGGTGTTGGCTGTAGATCTCTGCATCTGCTTCCATCAGTCACTGGAGAAAAGCTCTGTGATGACAGAGTATTCACCAATCTGGTCACTGGGGTAAGCCAGTTCAGTTCAGGCACCCTCTCCACGATTTCTAGTAGTCCAAGTTGGGGTCATCTTTGGGGATTCCTAGGAACTTCCCTAGCATCCAGTTTCTCTCTATCCCCATCATGTCTCCCTCTATCATGTACAATCCATCCAATTAAAAAAGTGGGCTACAGAACTAAACACAGAATTCTCAAAGGAAGAATCTCAAAAGGCCAAAGACATTTAAGGAATTGTTCAACATCCTTAGTCATCAGGGAAATGCAAGTCAAAATGACTCTGAGATACCACCTTACACCTGTCAGAATGGCTAAGATCAAAAACACTAAAGACAGCTTATGTTGGAGAGGATGTGGAGCAAGGGGAACTCTCCTCCACTGTTGGTGGGAGTGCAAACTTGTACAGCCACTTTGGAAATCAGTATAGCAGTTTCTCAGAAAATTGGGAATCAATTTTCCTCAAGACATAGCTATACCACCCTTGGGCATATGCCCAAGGAATGCTCAATCATACCACAAGGATACATGCTCAACTATATTCATAGTGGAACTTCGTATTTCAATGCTGCCTTCATCCTTTTCCATGAGTCGATGTATATGAAAACAAACCATGAGAACCAGAACTGGACTGGCTTGAAAGAAAAGGTTGTATTTGAAAAGAACAAAAGGAGTTACACAGCAACTGAGCAACTGGCAGGGAGAGAGAGAGAATAAGGAACCAAATTAATGTCCCCGCTGGCCACAGCTGGGTAGCATGCCTGCAACACCTTAGAAAAGGAATTCGAAAAGCAAAAGGAAGCTCATACCTGACTCATAATCAGAGAAAATCTACCATCCACCCTGCCAGAAAGACTGCCTTTCATATTTGTAGAGTGGGAAACCTTGATGAGTCCCACAGTGCTCTTCTAGGATTCTCCATCCTTGCTGAGATACCAGTGCAGAACAAACCCATTCTCCTCTGAAATCCACTGCCTCAAATCCAGCTGAGACCCACCAGGTCCTGCAGCCCCCACCCCACCCCATGGGGGCATCAACAGAAGGTGAAGGACCTGAAGGATATGGGCTTGCTTGAAACCTGACCCCACATCCAGAGGAAGAAGGGCTTCAGGAATCTCAGGCCCAATGTTCTCAGTCTGAAATGGTCTGTCACCTGTCTCTCTTGTCTGGGTGATCCTCATCCCTTCAAATGAAGGGAAAACATGCTTCCGAGTCTATTGTGTACTTCTTTTTACAAATCAAGGCATGGGGAAACCTTTCCTAGACTGTGAGATTAGGACCCATAGTTGCTTGGGAGTCAGCTTCCATCCTGAAATGTCTCCCTTTAGTTCACCAGGAACAAATGTGTGCTGATCTACCCACTGTTGGTACAAGGCCACCGCCTCTGCTTCCAGTGTTGTCTGTGACCAGAGCTCCATATTGTCTCTCATATCAGTCACACTCAGTCCTCCCTCTGTGGTGCTCAGTCTCAGCTTATCAAAAGAAGAAATCGTTTCAGAATGCGTTTGAAGGTCACTGGATTTGAAGGACCCCACACACACACACACAATCTTTCCTGTTGCCCTACTCAGACCTAATTTGACAGCAATATTTGTAGTGACTTAGCCAGTCTTTCCAGAGTTTTCTTCTGTCTGTTGCATCAGCGTAATGAGTTCACCTGCATGAACAAGTTTGAACAGGTCTGGATGGATATAAGTGATGCTCAGTGAGTGTATGACTCGGGTGGGTGATGGGAGCAGAGATGAGAGGTCTAGGTACTGAGAACAAGTTGAACATTAGTGACCATGTGTAGCCTTTCAGGGGCATAGGGTGTTTTGCTGAATGCAGAAGTGGTGTGCACTAGTTCAGCAGGCAAATTGGTCACATGGAAACCAATGAAGAATACTTTCAAGTTTCCCTTCCAATTGCAACTGAGAAATTCAAGCACAGAGAGGTCAGGTGGCTGGCCGGAGGTCCTGTGGCCAGTAAGAAGCAGAAATGAGATTATGAATCAGAAAATCTGGCTTCAAAGTTTCTGTTCTTAAGCAATACATTTTCTTTAAAGGAAGTTAGGGAATGGGAAGAGTAAGAGGGAAGAAAAATGGGAAATAAAGAAATAGGGTAGGAGAAGAAAAGAAGGGAGGAAAGGAAAGAGGGAGAAAGAAGAGAAGGAGAGAGAAAGAAGAGGAAGAAGGGGAGAGGGAAGGAGGTGAAGAGGGAGGAGTGGAGGGGAGGAGGGAGAAAAAGATAATTAAAAGAAGCTAAAGTTAAGCCAAGGTAAGAATCGAAAGGGGCTGGCGTGTAGCTCAGTGGGGGAGCCCGGGTTTACTCCATCACATCTTCAGCATCTCTGATAAAATTAAGCTTCTCGCCAATGCTAAGTCACAGCCAAGGCAACCCGGAGCCAGAGGACATCCACCCTGCCTTGGCATCCTTTCTGTTTGTAGCCCTCTTCTGTAGAGGCTGGGGCCACCGTTAGCTGTAGGCAGCTCTTCCCTGCCTTAGGTCAGTGGGAGTTGGATCCTGACCAAACTAGAAATCTCGTCCTCAGTCCCTATCCAGTACCAAGTCCCAGTCCTCTCCTGAGCATACTTACCTCTGTGTGTGTGTGTGTGTGTGTGTGTGTGTGTGTGTGTGTGTGTGTGTGTTTGTGTGCGCATGCGCGCTCTGTGAATGTGTGCATGTGTACACATATTTCAGGTGCATGTATACATGTACTTATATGTATGGAGGCCAGAGGTCGATTTCATGCATCTTAGTTGCTTTCTATTTTTTTTTTTTTTGAGACAGTGTCTCTCAATTGCTAATTTGGCTCGGCTGCCTACCAGTGAGGTTCAGAGATCCATCAGTCTCCAGTTCCCCTAGCCCTGGCACCGGGGTTACAGATGTACACCACAGCACCTTGCCTCTACCTGGGTGCTGGAGAGCCACACTCAGGTCCTCAGATAAGCACTTGGTCAGCCAAGCTGCCTTGACTCCCTCCTCTACCTTGTAGGACATTGCAAAGGGCAAGCAAATAACAAAGCTAAGGCTGCTGGCGTGAAAGACAGCACGCCACACACATGGCATCGCTACAGAAAACGAGTAAGTAGCGAAGGACTTCACAGTGAAATTTACACTGATTGGGCCGGTTCCTCCTCACATCCCCCCACAAAAGCTCTTTAAATACAGGCTGACTGAAGGGGGAAAATATTAAGTTGTTCTGAATAGTTTTTTTCCTGACTACAAAATTACCACAAAGTACATTTGAAGGAAAATTTGGGAGGGCTGTGTGTATTTCCTGCCGGGTGAGAGGAAGAGCTTCAGCTGGTGTCCTTTTCTCTCATCTTGATCTAGACAAGCTCCCACTGGCTCGGCTCCTTGTTTCTAACACGTCTTCACACCTTCACACCTGAGTTGAACCCTTGTCAAGGGGAGAGTCTGAGCAAAGACACAGGAGAAGAATGTCAGTTGTGTAGCCTGAACGGTGACAGGGTCACACTTCGTAATAATAACAGCCACCGCCCCCACCACAGAGTTCTGCGTGACAAGGACATGGCTACTTGTCTGATTCGTATAACTTCTGTCACCCCCAACCCAACTCATGACTTTGTCTGTCCCAGCGAGAGGGTTCATTACCAGCCAACGGCGTGGCTGTCAGGGACAGTACAGAATGTGAAGATGATCGTGTCTTAAATCTTCACTTCCCCAGCCTTGTTTTCCAGGGCTAGAAATTGAAATAAAGATCTGGGTAGACTGTTCTAACCTCAAGGAGTTTAGAAGGGCAGAATAAGATGATGTTCTTCAAGCCGCTCTATGCGTCAAGCTCCAGCTCTAAGCAGAGCCTAGATTGACTTTCAGTGAATGTTAAGGGCATTGTTTGTCTTTGTACCAGTGCTGCTATTGTGACTAGTGTTGTTGTTGCAAGGTAATGATTCTATTGACTTGACCTGGGAGGTAGAGAGTACTAGTGTATCAGATGAGATTTTTCTTTTCCTCTTTGAGAACTTGAACACCCCCACGTCTTGAATGTATAATTCTCTGATTGCTTCTTATTGGTTCTTGGCAAATGCAGCTACCTGGAGCTACTTGATGAACCATGTGGTTTTATGTTCTACCCCCTCTCTACATGGCTCTACTCCCCCAACCTCCATTCTTTGGTGGCTCCTCATAAAAAAGGCATCATCATCACTTGGACAGAGACAATGGTTATCGCTAGTGAGTGAACATGAATTTTTAGATTCACTCAGCTCCACTACCACATAAATTTTGCCCAAGAATGTCACAATATTGTCAGATTTAATAGAAATACATTCACTTGTTTCTCCTCTCCTTTAGCAAATATTGGCTGAGCATCCACATTACATAAGACACAATGGTGAGGGATCCATCATCTTGCCATTAATAAGGTAGGGAAGCGAGACACATGGATCATCTTCCCTGTGGAGTTCAATAAAAAATAAACATTCCCTCTCACCAGAATGGACAACTGTGTATTCAGAGCATATACTCCCTATTCAGCTTCTGCCCAGGTATTCATGCCAGTCTGCATTGCCCATTCCCCAATTCCTGCCTCGCTTTCACAACCCAACCTCAAGAGATACCTATGCTGATCAGCCAGTCTGGGCTATCACTTTGCCTGCCATGTAACATCTAGTCCCTGGATACCATTCACTTAGCTCTGATGCTCTGTCACTCATTATAAACTTTGGTATATATATTTTTTCTATAAGCTATTCAACTGTAATATAAATACTCTCAGCAGCCCCACAATATCAAAAAACTTTGGTATGTCACACTGCACCTAAAGAATGAGTGGGTACCTGAACAACTTGTACTGTGAGGTAGGAAGCAAGTATCTTTTTCCAGGCTGCGGGAATCCACAAAGATGAAACAGAGGTTTATTGGAAACGTGGGGGCCTTTTCCCAGTTCTTAGTCAAAGGCTGATATATCTTCTTGAAGGGCTGTTCCAACATCATTTCTTAGAGTTGTGTTTGTCTTATGAAGACCCACTTGTGTTTTTCTTTATTTAGATAAATACAGGGCATGGTGGCACATACCTTTAAACCCGGCACTCAGGAGGCAGAGACAGGCAGATCTATGTGAGTTCTAGGCCAGAATGATCTACAGAGTGAGTTGCAGGACAGCCAAGGCTGTTACACAGAGAAATACTGTCTTGAAAAACAAGAGAAAACAAAACAAGAAAAGAAAAGAGAAATACAGTGGCTGTGAATTTGGAAATCCCAAGTGCTATTCTTGCTCTCTTTTATCTACCATCCTTGCAACCTTGAAATTGAACTGCAAGCGTTTACCTGGGCCAGTATGACTCCATAAAGAAAGCTGTGGTCTTCTTTAAGAATAAATCCCTTGTTGAGGCCCTACTGTGTGATAAGAACTCACCTTGTTAGTTTGCCTAAGTCTTTCTCACAGATGTTCAACATAACCTCACAAGCCAGGCATTATGCCAGGTACTTGGGGTGGATGGGTTGGTTGGTTGGTTGGTTGGTTGGTTGGTTGGTTGGTTGAGATGGGGTATTGCTAAATATCCCAGGATGACCCTGAATTTGTTGGATGACCTCTATCTTAAAAATTAGGAAAGTGAAACCCCTAGAAGTTAAATCAATAAGGTGGTCTAGCTAATAGCCTGTGGAGCAGAGAACTGAGTCTGGGCCCCACCTCCCACATTGCAGCAGTCAAAACCATCTCAGAAAAGCATTCCCTGTGAATGGTTTGTCTGAGGAGTTGAGAGTTCCCTCCTACAAGGCATCGTATACCCTCTTATGTTGGTATCATGCATGCCAGGACACTGCACAAACACAAAGAAAAACACATTCTGTCTTGTCAACACCATCCATGGCCCTCACATGCCATAAAATGTCCCTCCATTCAAGGCTTCAAATAAGTTGGTGTCTTCATGCTCTTGAGTCATGGCTGCCCAACAGCAGCTTGCCCAACAGCAGATGTTGCCAGAGAGTTTCCTTTAAGTAGGGACTACCCTAGTTGAGAAATTCTTTTCATTTCTGTATCAGATCTTCTTCGTATTTCTCTATGGATTTCTCATCCCACTGCCTGTCCAGTGTCTGGTCTTAAAAAGCCATGCCAGTGATCCCTCTAGCAATGCGCAGTACATACACCCTTCTCTGTCTCTGTGATTTTAGCGATGAAGATTCAATTGACTGGGCAGACCGATCCATGGGCTATGTTGTCTCTGGTCCTCAGGACCCAGGAGCAGTACTGGGTTTTATTTGTGGCTAATTCAATGTATGACCTTGAACATATCTCCATTTCTCTGCAAGAGCAAGACAGAGCCTCTTTGCGTAACTAGATCTGTGACTGGAGACAGATCACTCTTCTCCAAACTAACTCTATGGGATATTATTTGTGAATTGCAGCTTCCAGGGTTTTCATAAAATGTCATGTCACCAGGCGTCCTGTGAAACATTAGAGATGTGTAAACATCAGTCAATTAAGGCCCATCGAGAACTTGCATCTCAATGGCTGCATTTTGCTAATGAAGAAACTTACACCCAAGAAGGTGTGGAAAAGTGTCCAAGTCCAAGCAAGTCCCAAACCAGAAGCAAACACTTCTTCCCTCAGGTTAGAAATAGACCTTGGTATTCATAAACCAACCCTCCTGGCTTTTTTTGCTTGTTTATTTGTTTGGTTGACTTAGAGGGTCTTTGATAGCCTCTAATTTATTCATCATGCTGCAGTCACTAAGCAAAAGTGGGTGGTCAGGGTTTTCCTCAAAAAAAAAAAAAGTCATGCAAATTGGAGACATTTTCTCTGCTTGAGAATAAAATTGGTGGAAAAACATGCCAAATTTATACATTTTCAGAAAAGTGTCTCATTCAAAGTCATCAGGCAAATGAGAGGCAGAGGCAGGATGGGGAACTGGAGAGTTCCAGGGAGACATGTGGAAGATAATGGATGGTGACAGGCTGTCCAGGCAATCTGTCTGGCTTCCTAAGGTCCAGGTGGACGCCCACCCTGTCAGATTGATTGATTGTAGTGCCCGTCCTAGAATGTCACCAATCCCCAGCACATGGATACAGTTGCACATCTGTTTCCAGAAGGTTCTAGGTCAGAATACAACCTTTTCCCCTTTCAGCATAAATTGAGTTGCCAACAGTCAAAACATGGAAAGTGGGGCCCTAATGAGCCGGTTTTGTGACCACTGGGAGGTAAGCGAAGGAGACGGAAGCTGGGAGAGAAGAGAACTCAGATCTGTTTTTCGCTGGGCTTTGGGACTGTCTCTTGAACAAATTTGACCCTAGGTACGAGCTTGCCCTTTCCCAGTCCCAGCTTCCCTGGATATAAAATACATGTTTGGCAACTGCTCTGAAAGTTATTAAAGTTGTAGCAGTAAACTATGAAAGGCCAGAGAATTTCAAGCAAAAGTTATTGCATCGGTAACTCAGAAACTAATCCCTAAAACTCCTGACATGTTTATCCCGAGGGCGAGCACCAATCCAGAAATGGAAATCACTATCAAGGGCCACTGTGTACCTGGAATTAAAATCCATCATTCCTCGGAGTGCAGAGCTGAGATTTGGGCAGAATAGGAGAATACTTACACCTTTCAAGACCATCTTTCCTTAAAACCATAGTCCTTTATGCTTCAGAAGAACACGGTGGATTCTGTGTTCTCTGCTTACTCGTTTTTCTTTTCCTTAAGAACCCCTCGTTACATTTTTCCTTTCAAATATTTCTTTCTTTGACAGTTCCACATTTAAACTGAAAAGCTTCCTTTTTCTTATTCAATTGCACTGGTTTTATTTGGGATGGAAACCCTGCTGGGTACCGTAACAGAGAACAAGCTTTACAGCGGCAATAATCCCTTCTACAGCATCTATTGTGGGGAAACTTAATACACTTTTATTAAATGGCTGAAGACTTGACTCTAGCGATCTGAATTAACTACAGAAAAGCATAGAGACGGAACAAAAGTTCTCACTTCGTTCAACAGACATCCACTTCATGCCCCACAACCCCGCCTAGCAGGGACCCAAGACAGAAAACTGCCACTTGGGAGACACCTTTGAGAAGCGTCAATACTGCCTTAAGCAATACCGTTTTCACCAAAAGTGAACCAAGGCAGGGCTGGGGAAGTGTCTCAGTTGGCAAAATGCCTTCCAAGGGAGAACAAGGGCCTGGCTTTGGATAAAAGGTCAGTGTGGCATCTGTGTGCAAAGGCAATGCTGTGAAGCAGGGACAGGCAGATCCCCAGAGCCCCCTGACCTGCCAGTCTAGCCAAAATGCCCAAGTCTAGGTTCAAAGAGGTGGAACTGTCTTACAAACTGAGGTGGAACATGATTAAGGAAGATGCCCAGTGTCAACTTCTGACCTACACACACACACCTACATGCATACACACACACACACACACACACACACACACACACACACACACACACACACGTAAAAGAAAAAGCAAACATGGGAAAGAAGGAACAGGAAAGGCTGTTAGTAAGAAAATGCAGAAATGGACCATCAGCCTCATTGCGGTAAATGGGAGTACACTTCAGAGTTTAAAAAAACACGTACTTTGACCCTGATTGTAGTAATTTATACAGATAGCTTTGGCCCAATCGTGACAGAGAAGAAAGCAGAAGCAATGTCCAAGTTGTTAAGAACACAATCCGTGAATGAGAACCTCATCGGTGTTTATCACCTCCAGACAGGCATTGAGTGGGAATGTGCAGTCACAGACAGGCACATGTAGGGTAGTGCCACTGTGTACAATCACAGCTGAGGCTGTACGCCGACCTGGTGACTATGGCTGTCTCCAGGCAACGGATGCCTTGAGTTATTTGAATTTTTGGGATTACTGGAGACTTAATTTGATTCATTTTTACTATTTTTACAGTAAGCATCACTGTACAGTTTGGTGTGAGGGATTAAAATTTTTCAAACAAAAATTTAGTCCCCCCCCCACACACAGACACATTCAATATCCCTTGCTTTTTATATTACCATACTTAAGCCCAACCTAGTAGTGAGAAAATATAGAATATTGTAATGATCTCGTGGTATATACCCAAGTCAAAAATCTCTAATTCTTTATGCTTTAATTTATCAAATGATGTTCTTTCAGTGTGAGCAATTTATAATGTGCTAATTATACCTCAATGTAATTGTTTTTAAAGAAAGAACAAAATAATCCAGATAAGTTCTATTCCTCACAGACTATTATTTAAATATGCAATTATAAATAAATACATGCTCTCCTTCTCTCTCTCTCACTCTCTGTCATATATAGATATATGTATGTATAGTGTGATATATATCTGAGTCACTGTTGAAAAGGAAATTGGATGTTCCAATAAGTGACAGGAGGCTATCCCGAGAGGTTAATAGCCTGAGCATGGTGTAAGAATGTTCCTTTAGCTAATCCTCTGCTCTCTGGCAGGGTCAGCATCTGAGATCACAGATGGATACAGAGCTCACCATCTAACCTGCTTCCATATTCTTCTGTTTGCACTGTTTCTCGGAGTCCATGTCAATCTTAGATACCTTCTACCCCAAAGTACATGCTTCAGTGCACTTTAATTTTACAGCCATAAATAAATAGTTCTCACTAGCTTCCCTTAAGTAACTACACAGCAAACCTGGGGATGATGAGATTTTGGGCATGCCAAAACCAAGTATTGTTTCAAAGAAATAATTCTGAACAGATTGGTAAACTTTTCCTGCTGCCAGGATATCTCACGGATGAATGTCCTTCCTCTATGAGACTAGCTACAGAACTACTTCAAAGATTTGCAATTGTCTAGAAATGCCACTGTCTACAGTAAATTTGAGAATGGGGTTTCTGAGTTCACTGGACAGGAATGAAACAGATGTTTACATGTTGAGGGTCATTGTCCTCAGTACCATTTGTGGGTCCATCTCTTAGTACCCAAGAAGAATGGGATACCTGAACTCACTGCAGAGAAGTGACCCTCTCTGCAGGTTAGGCTGGTTTCTCATCACTGTCTTCCTCTGCTTTCCTCCTCTGCCTTCCAATGCATCCAGCTGGACTGTGCTGCATGGAAGAATCGGACGTCCAGAGAACCCATTTCGAGTGGCCCTAGAATACATCTCCAGTGGAAACCACAGCTTGTCTGCAGTGGACTTCTTTGCCCTGAAGAACTGCAGTGAAGGTACATGAATCTATCTTTCTTTCTCTCTCTCTCCTCTACAGCCTGTCTTGAATGCTTCAATAATTGTATTTAGCTTGAATCCAAAGTCTGCAGTGATTAGGAGTTGATTCTGAGCATTAGCAAGTGTGCCCTAGCCCAGGCGATCAATTGTCAAAGAACTCCAGAATAAAGTTGTAGCTACTTATCTTAAAATTTTATCAAATGGGCTGGAGAGATGGCTCTGAGGTTAAGAGCACTGACTGTCCTCCCAGAGGTCCTGAAGACCTCCCCTTTGCAGGGTTTAATTCCCAGCAACCACATGGTGGCTCACAACCATCTGTAATGAGATCTGGTGCCCTCTTCTGGCCTGCAGGCATATATGCAGGCAGAACACTGTATACATAATAAATAAATAAATCTTAAAAAAAAAAAACAACTTTATCCAATGGAATACAGCCTTTCTTAGATAATATGCTAGCTTAACTTCTATGGTGACAAATGCTTCCCCCTACTTAATAATATTTTCTTATAAGAAATGTAAATGGACACCAAGGAAACAGAATAGTACATGAATCCCCATCTAGCAGCCTTAGCCCAACTTAGCAGTTGGCAACAGTCTGTCCTTTTGTTTTATCTACATCTCTATCCACCTCCTGCCCTCCTGATAACTTAATGGTAATCACTATTTGGCTTTTTCTGGAGGTAAAATTCAGAAGTGATTTTATTGGTTTTTGTCTGGGCTCTTGTTAACAGACAACACGGGAAATGGTTAGATGTGGAAATTTATCTTATTTTTGTGCAAGCCCAGTGGGCATGGCCCACTGTGTCATTGAATTTCTTTTGCTCAGACGCCACATTGTGACTTTACCTCAAGGTAAGCTTTTATTCTTTTTTCCTTTTTACCTTGGCGTCCAGGAAACCGAACCAAATGCAATACTCCATCGCAGCATTCAAATCTTTGTAGGCTTGTGATGAGCTTTTCTTCTCCCCCTTACAGGGTTTGAGTCTCCTAGCCTGGTTTTCAACATCCTGTTTTGTATGCGTGTTTCATTAAACATTGTTTCAAGTCTGAATGCAAAACAGACTAACACAAACTGTCAGTAGATATGTGAGGCTGAGCTCCCCTTGGCTCATCAGAAGGGCCCCTGTCTACCGGAAGCATCTTTTACTCCTTCCCAGATGTACAGAGTAGAGGCCGGTTTCAGGGAGGAGTCGCTTTCATTGCTGCTAGGATGCTCCTGTTCCTGCTTCTGCTCAGAGGTCCACGGAAGGGCACTCTCGAGCAGGGATGCTGTGACCTGAGCATCCTAAGAATGAAGCATGGAAAGCAGCCTGTGTGGTACTTCTAGACCTTAATTCTCAATTTATAATATTTGTGAGCATGCATGAAGGCTCTGAGGGTCATCGGCTGTGGATAAAGGCCTGGGTTGGAAGCTTGTGCTCTTAGTTGTGAGGTGGGACAGTGTCTCTCTACTCCTTCTGTTGGTTGAGGTGATTCTCCATTCCTCGATGGCCTTGCAAGAACATTCACAAGTGAATTTTTGTGTTGGTCTTGTTTTAGTCAAAACTGAGTTCTCTGTGGGGCAAAGAAAACTCATCATGATGTGAAAGACTGAACTGGTTGTAGTGGAAAAGGGTGGTTAACCTGTGCTGTGAGGTAGTGCCTGAGGAGCATGTGGTTTGGGACTGAGCCAGGAGTGTGCGTGAATGTTTCCACATTCTTGAACTTAAGGATCTGTGAAGGTCTCTGGACACCATCAAGCTTCGCAGATGTTAAGGGTCTGTTTCATCCAAAAGGCACCCTCAGTTGAAAGTAACCAGTTAATGAAACTGCCACACAGAAAAGACCTAAGTTTACACAAATGGCATAATCCCATTTGAAAAAAAAGATCATCAGGAAAGAAAACAATTGAGCACAAAGGCCCTGATATCAGGCCCAGCACAGAACACTGCCAGCCTGCCTGGCTCTGCAAAGACTCTTTGCATTTTCAAATGAAGAATTTCAGCTGAGTTACACGGATGTTTCGTCCCTTGCTTTGCAAGCCCCTCTCCCCTAGAGAATGCCTCCCCCGGGGCTTGTGTTACGTGGCAGTGAATCTGTTGCAGAGCTTAAGCTTGTTCCTTGTCTGTTTCTCCATCCTTGCAAAACCAAAGGACCTCACCTCCTTCAGTGATTTTTTTCCATGACTCAGAAAATTACCTCTGCAGGGTACCCTCTTCTGCCTCTTCCTGGTCAGGAAACCTGGGGAGGTCCTTACAGTCCAGCTACCTCCCTGTCTCTAGGCCCGGAGGCTCCAAGTCCAAGGACAACATGGTCTTCATGGGGAAACAGTTGATCTGTGCACCCCTCCCCCTTTTTCTACCCAGAATGCATTAGCTACCAATGCGCGTGGAGGGTCTGCTGTGGGCATGTGAGAAAATACATCAGAGAACAGTGGTGTTAGAATGTTCTGAGCAGGCCGGAGAGATGGCTCAGCCATTAAAGGCTAGGCTCACAAGCAAAAATATAAGAACGTTCTAAGCACTTCCATCCCTCATCCCATAATGGAGCAAGTTCAGATGATGTAGACAAGTTCCCAACATAAGAAGCATCCCACAACTGCATTCATGTGTTTAAAATTCAAGGGGATTTAGCAGGATGCTTCGGTACATACTTGAGGCCTGTGTGTTATAGACCAGTGCCTGTGTTTTCTGGGGTCATGGCTTTGGTTAGGTCATGATGGAGAGGAGGAGAAAAATAATGTCCTTGAGGTGTGGATGGAGCTGGTGACATGCTAGCCAGGGCTCTAGAGGGGTCTGCAAGTTGTCTAGTCTATTACCCAATTGTAACTTGATGACCCCCCCTCATAATGAGGGACAGATAAAGTTTGAAGGAAAACACAGCTAAATAACTCTACACCTCTTCCTTGGCCCCAGTGAGCAAGAGCATTGTTTTAGCTCATCTGGAGAAAACTAACAGGAGATGCTGGGCACAGTTCTCCCCGCAAAGGAGACAGCATCTATCTGTGGTGCCTTCAGGAAGACAGATGTACCTATTTCCTCTTTGAATATTGACATCTGTCACAGTGTGTGCACTTAATCGGGGCTCAATTAATGCACGCCAATGTTGACGGGGCACTTAACATATGCCGTGGCTAAGTGTCCACTCCCCTTCGTGTGTACTGTCCCCCACAAGCTTTACAGTAACGATAGAGAGCAGGGACATTTCTTATCTCACAAGCAGGAAAACTGAAAGTCACGGGTGTCTCAAGACCTGCCCAAATCTCTAAAACATAGAGCCAGACTGGATCCAAAGTTGATCTGATCACAAAGCCACTGGCTCATCCTTGACACTCTCTTGCCTTTGTAGACAATGCAGATGCCGGAGTGTGATCTGTTACTTACTGGATGCCGTAGAATTCTCTCAACTCCTTCCTGCTCCTCTGATCCCTACACTAGATTGACCAGAACATTGATCTTACTACCGCCTTGTATTCTATCTGTGCCCACACGGGTGCTACATCGCCAACTCTTTGTTATTGTTTGTTGGTTGGTTGGTTTGCTTCAAGACAGGGTTTCTCTGTGTTGCTTTGGCTGTCCTGGAAAACCAGAGATTCCCCTGTCTCCCTAGTGCTGGGATTAAAGGTGTGTGCCAACCTCATCCAGCTGGCTACATTGCAGACTCTTGAATTTATCCTTCAGACTTCATTTTCTTAGCCATATGCCTTATTCTTCTTATATCCTTTATGTATACTGATACAGACTTTGGTATCAGTGAGGTGGTCTCCCTAAGACTACTGTCCGTCGTTCTCACACTGCAAATCTCAGTATTTCTTTTCCTTGCAGTCCTTTCAATGAGGCACAGGTAATCCCTTATCTCCTCCCATGTCAGAAAATAATATGGGGATTGTGCTGTACTTCCTTGCTTGGGATATGTCATTGGAAGCTACTGAAATTCAGCTTGGAAGACTTTGATCTAAATCTAGCAGTTATTTGCCAATTAGTCATTGGGGGACCCTAACTTGAGGTTTAATACATTGTCCTTTATTTCTTTGGTGGCTCAAGGGAGCAGTTAGCACAGTGCTAAGCACATAGGAAACAACACATAAATGCTTGTTGACAGATTGGTTAATCAATGGATTAATAAATAGTGTTCCTGTTTTATAGCTTCAGGCTAGTGCAGAGAACCTACTTCCAAAAGAAGGTAGCTGTGAGTAGAAATTGCTTGGAATCAGGTGTTCCCTGGAAAAGCTCATGAAAGAGCAGTTTATACATTCAGTATGGTGGAGGCAGACATCAACCTCCAGAGACACCCAGATATGGGCTCCCTTATCCCATTCACAAAAAGCCTTTCATTGGCAGACAACCCAGAGAAGGTCACTCCTCCATGGACCCCCGACTTCAGAGAGACCCCTACATAAACCACACAGCACAGAGTAAGCAGGACCAGATCCTGGAAATGGAGTGAACACCATCCACACAGCTCTGAGCAGCTCACAAAATACACATCACCATAAACACTCATTTAGTACTTCCTAACACCAGGCCCTGCTCTGTGTATGTGTTTCTATTAGTTTCCTTCATCCTTGCTCCAGTGCTGAATGCTGTGTACCATTATTATTACATCTGTTAGTTGGATGGGGAAATTGAGGCCCATCGAATTAAGTCATTACCCCAGAGTCACAGCTGATAATTGCATTGGAAGCCATCTGGCTCTTAGCTGCTTCCTAAGGAAGGTCACCACTGGAAGGGTGACAGAAGACATCTAGACAGCCTCTTTCACTGTATGAAAGTGTAATGAAGAAAAACCCAGAGCTTTTCCTTGGAATGTGATATATTACATTACCGACCAGGCTAATGTACTTGACCCTTCCATCACCTTTGATCTCAGTGTTTCTAAGAAATCAATTCAGCATTTCCCTCACCCTTCCTAGATTGTCAAGGGCCTTTGAGGTGCACCCCTGCCTACTGGTCAAAATGAAAATAAAGAACCGTGAAGGCCCCACCTCTGTGAAACAAGGAGGGAGCCGCAAATGACTCCAGCGGGAGCCTAAATACATCTTACTCCCAGCTCCCATAGTCCCCGTCTCGCTCATGAACCTGCGAGAAACACATCTGAGGTTTCCCAGCCCAGAGCCATGTTCAAGGTGCTCACAGATTTCTCAACCAAAAGCAATCTAGGTCCCTAACATTACTGATACCTCCAGGGAGAGTGTCATGAGGACTTCGTTCACTGACTTCACTGGCTCAGGAAGGAGAAGGGATTCAAGAGAACACACTCAGTGTTGGGACCACAGTTGCCTGGAAACATGTGTCCTCAGGGTGGGAGATGCGCACATTATCTTAACTTCTCTGGGGCTGCCTTGAAGGCACTTAAACTACACTCATGGTTTAAAAACTGAACCCTCATTTAAAAGTTTTCCGTTGGAGTCTAGTCTATAAAGTTACACATGTAGAACTGCTGTAAGAAATAAGGGTCAGAACCACTTCTTCCACAGGCTGACCTGCCCCATGATGAGGCTTCTAAAATACAATTTGAGAACCAATAGACAGCTTGGTTTTCAGCTCTTATGTTATCTAGGTTTTCTGATCCTGTATGCTCGCATATAAAATATGAAAGCCCAAACCAGTTATACTTCATACCTTGTCTGAATACTTTCAATATTAAGATAACTTTTATGAGATGAATTCTTTCCCATGTGGATCCTTGCTTTGGTATGCTGGCCATAAAGTTAGTGTGAATGTTCTCAGACGAAGGTTGGTGACTTATGCCATCCCGCCCCATCAATGATGATGATGGACAGTGGAGAACATCCTCCTTAGCCCATGAGGGGATAAGAAGAAATGAGAGAAGCCAAACAGGCAAGTTCAAATGGTTGGTCAGCCATGTGAAGCCAACCAGAGTCTGGGGTAGACTTCAAAATCCAGCTGGATGAAATGAGAGATGACTCCATGGACTCCTGGCAGGCTGGTCCAAACTGGGCATTTTGGGTTCCATCAGCAAGCTGTGCCCCAGAAGGGTCCTCAAACTGTTCTTGTACATGGAGATTGCGGTGGTGTTCTGTCTTGGGGTTGACAGCAAAAAACTTCCCCTTTCTGCTGCAGATTCATCATCTCTGCATCCACTGGTCCATCTGCCCCATTCATCCACTGGTGCATCTGCCTGTTCATGAAACAGACATTTACCCATGAGATAGAAATCTCAGTACCTACTGACCCTAGTAGACAATTGTTTTTCCTGTCTAGGGTTGAATCTGGTACGGTGGCTTTAAGATCTTCCATTCTACTTTATACGGACATTGCTCCCCAAAGGACCTCCCTGCTTATACTTAATTTGCACCAGCAATATCAAGCAGCTGCTGCATTTGCAGAGATGTCTCCCTCCAAATGAGCTCCACTGTCGCCCTCAGAAAGATCATGAAAACCCGAACTTAAGTCCTCTCCCACCTCTTCATCTCCAGAGACTAGTCAACCCTTCAGATCGGAAAGGACATTGAAGGTCTCCTCCAGAATTGGCACATTGACTGTTTTTTAATTGAAAATGGGAATAGCAATATGTCAATAGTTTTCCTGGCATGGACCTCTCTTCCTGAGGGTCAATAAGAAACCGGCTTAGAGAAGCAACATAAAGGATGCCATGGGCTGCCAAACGTCTCGGGGCCTCCATTTCCTGAAGCCACTTAAAATGAGCAGCTCTCTCCTTGCTTCTCGGTTTCCCGTGGAGAAGCTACCATTCACGGGAACAATTTGGCCCCCTGCATAGCTTGGTGATGGTGACTAATGGCCAAATGCACAGTAGGTGATAAAAACCACCTGAGACCAGTTGGAGAGATTCCGCCAGCCGGGCTGGTCACTTCAAGGGACTGAGTCAACTCTGCAAAGATTGGGTCTGTTCCTTGGAACTGAATGACAGAGGGAAAATGTGGTCACAGTCTCCAGAGAAACCCTATTTGTAGTGGATGAACCCTATTTTCAAAACACCCCTTAACTCTCTGTTTCCAAAATCTCCTACCTCTACTTTATCAAGTGGGCTGAGTCACTTAAAAGTAAGCATTAAAATTATGTCAGGCTAAGGAGAGGGCCAAAATGTCAGTAAAGCATTGGGACCTAAGTTCAATCCTCAGAACCCATGTTGAAAATAAATAAGTTAATATAATAAGAAATAAAGGGCATGGTGATACGTGCTTATAATCTCACCACTGAAAAGCAGAACCAGGACGATCCTTGGGGCTCACTGGCAAACCAGACAAACCCAATGAGATATGGGTTCAAAGAGAGACTCTGTTTCCAAAAAAAAAATCAAGCTAGAGAAAGATTAAGGACAAGACCCATCGCCAACCTCTGGCCTCCGTGTGCAAGAAACACCCCCCCCTCGTGTAAGCACACACACACACACACACACACACACACACACACACACACACACACACATATACACCACCCACACAGGAATGTATACACATATGCACACACACACACAAGTCATGATTTCATCCGGCAATTGAAATCCACTCACATTTCCCCAACACCTCCCCAGCTCCTTCTATGCGTGCTCTGCAGCAAGGGCTGTCTTCCGCAGCCATCACACTTCTTTCAGATCTCAGCTGAGATACTATTTTCTGTCTCGCTGCAGAATTATGTTCCCATGCTTTTCTATTTCAGAACAATCCACTTCTCTGCAGAGTTATTTATATGTCTCACTCAATAGATGCTAACTTCCTAGAATCAAAGTCTTTTTTTTTTTTATCCCTGTGTCTCAATTAGCAACTAAGAGTGCTGTTTTCATGGTGAGTGCTCAATAAAGGTTTGCTTATCCTAATGTAGGAGGGAGATTATGGGCTTTTAAATCAGACCAAATGAGTGTGGAAGCTCGGCTCTGCCGCTTACCACCTTTGTGAGCTTGGAAGAGTTTCTTAAATCTATGGGTTTTTTTTTTTCATCATTAAATGGGCTAATAATACATAATTATAGCTTTGTTGGGAGATTAAAACAGATATTGTGTGCAGAACTCCTAGCCAGTGCCTGGCATGATAAATACCACTGCCTCCTCTCTCTAGCGTCCCTTGACTAAGCTGAGTCTCCTCATCCTGGAACCAGAGCAGAATAATTCTGCACAGCTATCCCAGGGGGTGTTTGCAGAGTCCCACCCACCTTCTGCCTTCCATCTGTGCCTTGTCCGAGCCATGGGGTGGAGAGGAAACTACCTCATTTCCAGCAGCCTCTAATAGCCTGGATCAGCTTTGTGATTTCAAAGGCAGCCGTTCCTCTTTCCCCCACATCCGGGGCTTTAACCTCTGATAATGTCATTTTCTTTATCACTCTGTGACCCAGTCCCTAGAAGCCTTGCAACGAATTAATATTGTTTAATGCTGTGGGGATGGTGGAAAATTGGGGAAGTCATTAGACATGCAGCTCACATTGCCCCTTTCCAGCAGATTGGAATCCAAAGCAGCCAGCCAGAGCCAGACCATAGGACCAAGAAGGTCTTTCGTTGGCTTCCCTTGCCCTCCCAGTGAACAGCTACTTTGGCAACAACTTCCTTACTTTGGAACGACTTACTCATAATCACTAATAAAGCCAATTACAAATGCCCGTCAAGTGCTTGGGAACAGTAACGATTGCTTGGGTTACTATTTTAAATATTGAACCACTGAAACTCACCCTAAAATGGAGGCTAGATCCAAAAAGAGTTTTTAAATATAAATAAATAAAGAATGAATGTGCTGAGGTCATGGTACTCGCAGAAGAAAATTACTTTCAAATTACAACTACATAAAAGAAATAATTGAAAAGATTAATCACACTAAAATAATTGGTCTATTTTACAAGTAATTTGGAGCACTATTCTGTCATTGACATCGATGTCTAGTAGTAAAATAGTAATGAATTTCATTCTCTGACTAATGTATTTATTTTATTAATGGTACTAAATGGTGTTGTTACTGCTTATAAATATTTCATAACTTTTAATTCATTAAAATGTTCAAAGAATTTCCAAAAGTATTTATTAGTTTTAAATCGACCTTAGTATTCAATATGCAATTGCCACTCTGTCTTGGTAATTAAAAAAATTATTGTTTGGGGTAATGAGAGCCTCTTTGAAGGTGGAGGATTAAGCCCTAGTTATTAATGAGACCAATGCACCAGCTGATGATATAAGGGGCTTAGAGATCTATTTCCTATTTAGGTCACCAAGGACCCTGTGCAGCCATTTCTTAAAATCTGTGGCTGAAAGGTAAATGGGGACCAGAAAGGATAAGAAAATGTCAGTTCAACATTGTTTTCAACCCATCTCTTCTTCCATGGTCTCTATCTCCCGCAAATAGCAGGTAATAGCAGAACCAAGTCTTTCAACCCCACTTCTCTGTTTCTTTCATTGTCTAAAAGAAACCGTAGCTACAAAGTGAGACCCTATCTCAAAAAAAAAAAAAAAAAGAAAGAAAGAAAAAGAAAACAAACAAAAGAAACCATGGCTAGCAAGCAAAAAGAAATGCAAGAGATACAGTAACATGGACAGAGCAAAGGGGATAGGATCTGGGTATGGAAAACATGGGTCTGATTCCTGAGTCCCATGGGTGATACCTGAGTCATCAAAATGTGATATGTCGGTTTTCCTAATGGCACTCGTGTGTGTGTGTGTGTGTGTGTGTGTGTGTGTGTGTGTGTGTGTGTAATGAAGATGGCAATACATACTTGAGTGTCGGTGTGAAGAGCAATTGTGATCACGTGTGTACCACTGACATGGTGTCTAGAATTAGTAGATTAGGTCTACTCCTTCTGACCTCCAAATAATATGTTGTAGTATGGTTGACTCAATGGCTTTGGCAGTTCTTAGCTCGTAGGTAGGAGACATCAAGAAAAAGTGAGCCAATAGGACATGAATGAAGTCCAGTGGAAACCCCATCAAGAAAGACAGGATGAATTAACACTCATAGGCCTGATGACAAACTTTTTATATATACTGTCTCCAGAAGTTCAACTTGTGAAAAAAAGACTAAAGGAAATGGGCCATGGCAAACTAGGACCAGTAGGTAGGCCAACCTTCTCATACTTGGATGTTGTACCTGTCAGAGCATTCTCTGACCTTGAACTTTACTATAAGCAATCACAGTGGGAAGACATTTAAATATTAAGATCACCACAGCTATATAGCTAATAACATTGCAAACTATAGACAACACTTGAGGTAAAGTGTGAGCTTCCAAAACCCTTCCTGTTTATAGCTGACTTTCTCTATTCTCTGGCTATGAAGTACATGGGGGGGCGGTATTTGTGAAGCAAAGGGACACAGGAATGTGTGTAGGAGGAGACACATTGGGATTCTTACTCCTGTGTGTAAAGCTGGAGCCAGAAGGGAAGATATTCTCTCAATGAAAGCCATAGTCAGACAGTGAATAGTGCCTCAGGGTGACCCTAGAGACTAGTAGTTGGGTCCAACCTCCCAAGTGAGGTAGAGGAGAACTCAATTCCTAAATTTGATGTCAAGTTTAGAACCATACTCACCAAATACTAGATTTTTTTTTAAATCCCTTGTGCATTAGCCTGAAGTATTTTATGTGTGTGCACATGTATGACAAGGTATGACCGTGACCAGTGGACAGCCTGAGATGCCATTCCTTGGGAGCAGTCTACCTTGCTATTTTAAACAATGTCTCCCACTGGCTTGGGAGTTCACCAAGTAGTCTAGGCTGGTTGACCAGTAAGTCCCAGAGATCCATCTAGCCACCAGTGCTAGGATTACGAGCATATTCTACCACAACTTGCTATTTTCACATGGTTTCTGAAGTTCAAGTTTACAGCTTCATGCTTGAAAGGCAAGCGCCTTACCAACAGAGCTCTCTCCCAGCACCCCTAAAGTATTTTAAATCTTCCTGGAATTGGTTTGACTGTTCATACTGTTGGCTCTGTGAGTTGGTTGGTTTCATGAAGGCGAGAGAAATGGATATTCACCTTTATCTGACCATCCTAGATATGCTTACTCTAGGCCCGGGGCCCAGCCAGCACTCTTCACAACCCTGGAGCTACGGGAACCAAATGTCAAAAGGCCCCTTGGGCATAAAGTGAGGGAGCCTTTTGCTAGCTGACTGCTGTAGTTAGAAGAACAGGATGTATTGCTAGGATCTAATGGTTTTTCTGTGGGCTCATGGATAGTTTAAAGGTCGGCACTCGGCTGTCAAGTCACACTGAATGCGTGAGTTTGGGGACCTTGCCGTTGCCCTTCTTTTTGTAGTTTGTTGGGTGGGGGATGATCCTGGGAGGTGGTTGTTGGGTGGCTGCCCAGACGATCCCTCAAAATACAGTGTATAAGCCACCAAGGAAATGGTCTCTGAAGATCCCCTCATCCCTCAGCACCAACCGTCTGTCTTCCCTGAGCAGCATTTGCAAGGGGGTGGGGGGAACGTGAAGTCTTTGGGCTTTTGCTGCTCCTGCACCTTCATTTAGCTCTTAGCCAGCATTTTGTGTCTATAAAACGATTAACAAACATTGACTAATTACCCCTCATTAATCATTCATGCAACTGGTAGAGTAGGACCAGATCTTTTCCTTCACGAACACTGTAATATCCTGTCTGTACCCATATCCCTCACACGGGGCTGATGGAGCTCATGGCAGCATCAGGAACTGCCCGAGTCCGCTAGGGAGAGTGGGCCTGGGCTCTGGGAGGGTCCACCCCACCAGGATGCCCTTTTTGCTCTAATTAGCAGGAAGGGCAAGTGACACATGGCTGGCCAGTGACACCTGAGAGGCAATAAGCTTCCATGACAGGCTTCTTCCTGGAAATTCTCATGAACATATTAAATCTATTGTCTTAAAAAGCCCAGAGAGGTTGAAGACATAACTTTCTTTTACAAGCTGGTCCTTCCCGTCATTTACAGAGTTTAACTATAGTGAAAATACTACCTCTAGGCGAGATCTCTGATCAGCTGCTGTGCTACAGGGGCAGTTGAACCAAGATGAGGGGCAGGAATGTGGCCATCCGTTTCCATGGCCAGATGGCTGGAAGTTTGTGGTTCAGAAACAAACACCCAGTGGGGCAGGTGAAAAAATGGCAGAGAAGAAGCCCAGAACCATCTCTTGGACAGGGCAGGCCTCCCTGTAAGCATGCTGGGCTGCAAGTACCGTACTCCCAGAAGCCAAAGAGAGCCTGTGAGTGTCCCAAGTCCTCTATCCTGCAGACTTGGACCTGTGAGTATATAAAGCCAGGGTGAGAAATCTCCAGAATTGCATTTGTATGGATCCGAACAGAAGACAGAAATTTCCCAAGAGAGCTGGTCTCTGCTTCCCTTCCTGTCTAGGCATCTTGGGATCAATATCTTCCTTGTTGTGCACAGACAGAGATCTCTGTCTTTCCCTCAGCCATTTTGCGTGTGTGTGTGTGTGTGTGTGTGTGTGTGTGTGTGTGTGTGTGTGTGTGTATACACAAGGGCACATACTTCCCCGATAGGGTCCTTCTCTCTGTTTTTAATTGTGGATATACATAATGCCAAAGCATCAGCGCCATTCAGCCTCATTTCTCTTTTTGCACTGACTGATAACAAATAAACAGATGCAGGCGTATCTTCTGACCCAGCCATTTATTTTGGCATCTATCTTGGGGACAGCCTTTCCCTGCATCTCCCTGCCCTCAGCCTTAGCCCGACTTCCTTGTGTCTCTCCAGACCCTGGATGTTGTAGAGTTGTTTGTTGGTTTTGTTTTGTTTTTGCTTGGGTTTTTTGTTTGTTTATTTGTTTGTTTGTTTGTTGCATGTCTCCTAACTTGTTCTCACCCTTCACCTTTCTTCCTTACCTTCTGGGAAGGGAAGAAAGCCAGATTGTAGAATTGGCTGGCTAAGCTCTGTAGCTCCTACAATTACCAGTGAAGCCTGACTCTCTCTCTCTTGCTTCAGGCTCAGGCTGAAAGCTCTGCATCTGTGGACAAGATGACTGAAATGGTCAGATGAGGCCCACAAGGGCCTCGCTCCAGCGTGCACTCAGATGGAGTCTCCTCTTTTGGCACAGAACCTTTGGTTCTCCTCCATCCTTCCTTTTGCTTCTCCTTCCCCTCAGGTGCCTGCCATTCCTTCGTTAAGAAAGCATCATGCATGTGCATATGTGTAGATGATATCACACACATGCTCAAAGGTTTTATGAGTCATCTGGACATGATCATCTCTCAGAGGGTCACAGTCTTTTAGTTGGAGAATAAGACCTTTGTAGATAGTTTGCTGGGTTTTTTTAAATTATCTTTTAGTTATTATATAGTAATTACACAATGGAATACAGTGTGACATTATGGGGAACAGTGCATATTATGAGATGCATTGTGGCATTTTAATACATGTATTCAGTGTGTGATGAGTCACCAGTTACTAGAGTAACTGATGCATCTAAGACCTCACAGGTTTCTCGTTTTCTTTGTGTTGGGAACATGTAAAGGCCTCTTTTGCACATATGCTCGTGTGTGTGTGTGTGTGTGTGTGTGTGTGTGTGTGTGTGTGTGTGTGTGTGTGAGAGAGAGAGAGAGAGAGAGAGAGAGAGAGAGAGAATGTATGACGCCCATGCATGTAGAGGTTAGAAGACAACCTTGGGCATCTGTCCTTGCTTTCCACTCCATTTGAGACAAGATCTCTTTTGTTATTGTGATCTTTCGCTACTGCACGAGCCGGCATAGGTAGTTTGCAAGCTTCTAGAGATGCCCCTGTCTCTGCCTTCCATCTCACTGTAGGATCACTGAGATTACCAATGTATGCTCGCATGCCAGGCTTTTCATGGGTCCTGGGGGTTTGAACTCAGGTCTTTACACTTGCTCAGCATAGGTTTTACTCACCCAGTTCTCTTCCTAGCCCCCTGTCCAGCTCCTTGGATATAGTCAATTAATGGTTATCAACTGTCCTTACTCTACTGTGATATAGAATGTTAGAATTTATCCCTTCTCTCCAGCTGCACCCCCATAGCTGTTATCCGTCTCTCTCCATCCTCCTCTCCCCCAAGCCTTTCCAGGGTCTGTGAATCACCATTCTAGGCTCTGATTCATTGAGGTCAACTTTCAAGTGTAAGTGAGAATGTGGTATATTGTCCTATGCCTGGCTTATTTTAAATGAGATCTTAACCAAGGGTGAGGTCTTGGCTATTGTGGGTCACTCGGTAAAGGCAAGGATTGTGGTAAATAATATGATGCTCATTTTCCTCTAAGGGTCAAGAAGTTAAATTAGAGGCAGAGGTTCTCAACCTGTGGGTCACGACCCCACAGGAGTCATAGATCCAATATCTTGTAATCAGATATTTACATTACAATTCACAACAGTAGCAAAATTTCAATTATGAAATAGCAATGAAATAATTTTTATGGCATGGGGGGGTCACCACAACATAAGGGACTGTATTAAATAGTTACAGCATTGAGGGGTTGAGAACCACTGATTCAGAGGGACCTCCTGAGTCATAGGTGCTGAGATCGTGTTGACTACATTAGAAGACACTAGAACCTAGGCAGCAAGGTCTTGAGGAAGCCATTTTCCTCTTCCGGGGTCAGCAGGGCAGAGTGGAAATTCAGAGAATTTTCCTTTCTCTTTTCCCAGTTTTGAGTAAAGTTCTGTTGAACATCCCGGCTGATATTGGTTGCACTCCCAGAGTTTTGTCTGGGATTTTGCCAAGGCTTTAAAGGGTTTAAATATCACCCCTGAGACCAGATTTATGATGGCAGTAGTGGTCCATAGGACTCTCCAAGGAAGCAGCAAATCTCAGAAAGAAAAAATAAAAAGAGGGAGAGAGAGAAGAGGGGAGAAGAGAGAACAGAAAAAAAAAAGGCTATGAGGTCAAAGCACTTCCTTCTAAAAAGGTTCACCTCCGTGCCAAACTTGGAGGCTGAAAGCTCGCGGTGATGAAGGACGGTGCAGTCCCTCTGCTTGGCACATGCTCAGATGCGCACACTAGGTTCTCCCCACCAACTAGTACTTTCCAGCTTTTGAAACAAGATGTCCTTCATGCATGTCCACATTATCGTATTATCTTGTGTGTGAGGTGCTCCAGCCTATCACTGGTGCTTGATCCTAGAGCTAAGAGGTAAAATGGTGGTCACCTAGTCCCCGTTTGGTGAACTCCTTCAATGGATGTTGATTTTCTTCCATGGTATCTCTGTTACTGGCTCACAGCCAATCCTGTTTGGTGTGTTCTGCGGCCAGCCCAATCTTCCACCTACAGCGTCCTCCCCAGCTGAGGCTCCCTGGTCCCTAGGGGTGTCGTCCGAATGTCTACCCTCTTTGATTTTTTTTATTCCATTTTCTCTGCCACGTTTGAAATGGTGAGCCTTTCACTATAGCTCCAAATCCCTGACATTCACCACAATGCCTGGCACACAGTAACAATAAGGTTGCCATGAATTTGTAGAGTTTTGGGTGAGTGGGCCTACAAATGAGCCAAAGAGACATGGCATTGGGGAACTGTCTACGTGTACAAAACACAACAGGAAATTGAGGTCATCAACTAGAGACGGTAAGTCGTACGAAGTAGTCTTTTAGATAATTTTAGATAGCCACATAATCATAGGGACATGCAATTTTATAACTGTAGGCAAAGACAGATATGCTTAGTATCATAAGCTTAAATTCTAGGTTCTCCTTGGCCAATATAGAAACATAATTCCAAGAATGGGTCTTTTCGTATGCCCCCATCTAGAAACTCCACCCCTAAATACCACCAGGGCACCATAGGAAATGATCAGGAACACACACCCCACCACCTGGTCGGCTCATGGGAGGACTTTTCCCCAGCTCTAAGAATGTCCCAACAGAATTAATTGAACAGGAATGTGCTTAAAGTTGCTGTCTTCAGCCAACTCTTTCACTGTCTGAGGCTTATGCTGACTATATGATTCGTCCCTGTTGAAAAATCACAAAATTAGGGGCTGGGGAGGTAGCCCAGTCAGTAGACAGCTTGCTGGTAGAGCACTTGGAGCCTGGCCTTGGATCCCCAGCACCACTTAAACCATAGTGACTGAATACGCTATGGGGGGGGGGACACAAGAATGTCAGAAGTTCAAGGTTATCCTAGGTTATATAGCAACTCTGAGGCCGGCCGGAGACACATGAGACTGCCTTAGGAAAAACTGTAAGTCACATAGTTTAGGACCTGAATGAGCCTAAAGGTTCTAGTGGGAAGGGGAGGCTTTCTTCCTTTGTTTACATATTAGCAGAATGAAGCCAAGGACGTTAGTGTTTTATAGATACCCAATGGCGAACTTAGGACGTTTTGCCTCTAATTCCATTGTTTTTCAACTTCTCCTAACTACTACTCACCCTGGGATGCAGTAGAAATGGCTTTAAAATCTTCCAGTTTCCTGCTTTCTGCTACACTACCTAGGAGCTCGACTCCAGAACCTGACAACCTAATGCTGAGCCAGGTACCAATAGATGCCCAGTGTCTCCAATTAAAAAAGGGCAATGGACTGCCAATGTCCCGATTAAGTATCACTTGAGGGATGAGCACATTGGAACCTTGGATCTCAGCTGATGTTTTCAAAACAAGGCCAGCCAGAGTCAGTCAGAAGAGGGCATGCTTATGACGAAAGGAGGTCTATTGCCCGAAACAATTAGCATTTCCCGTGAGAGCTTGAAATGTGCCACGTTAGCTATGCGGTGCACTACTGTTAGCGCTAACAAGGCTGATGCTGCACCATATCTGCGAAGCATCCTGAGCTGATCATTCCAGGGCGTGCACATGTATCAACACGTTACATTGCCCTCCACAAAGATGGCCAGCCATTATGTATCAATGAAATTTTTATCACTTATGATTTATTTTTCACTTTTGATACTTTAATAATTAAAATACAGTTTCATTGATTTCTCCCTTCCCTTACCATCTGGCAATGTCTTCCCAAGACCCCTCCCTCCAACTCTGCTATGGCCAGGTTCGTTCTCTGAAAGCACAGCTTGCGTCTCTTTTTGTTTCTGCTCAGCATCCCTACCATCTATATAGTGAAGTGCAAAGACCTGGCAGCCAGGCTTCTCCCCCTGGCTCAGGCTCACCTGTTCACCTTTCTCCATCCTGGCCTCTCCCGAAACCCATACTTGGGCCTAACCACATCAACGAGCAGTCATCTGGATGAGCCAAGCATTGTCATCCCGCCTATCCCAACCCCATGTAATCATCAAGGTGTGGGATCCCACAAGGGTTTCCTAGTGAGAGCTGAGCTTGCTTTACCTAGCAGGGCTGCATTAGGGGGATGGCTGGACCACGTGCATGGTCACCAGGTGTCTGGGATGGTCTGCACTTGGCTGTGCTGTGGGGAGGTCTTTTGCTCCACCCCTTGGCATTCCTTTAAAAGCCCTTTAGTAGAAGCAGAGGGGCTGGTGGGTTTTGACCCCAGGCCCTCCTGAGGCTATCCTGTGTTTCTATCTGTCTCCCTCCTCTATATTTCTATCTACATATGCCTCGTTTCTCCCAGCTCAAGAGTACCCTGGGGAGAAAAGTGGGGGCAGGCCCCCCACACCAAGGACCATCACAAGTCTCATGTCGCTACCCCCACCCAGTGGCATCCTTGAACGTTTCTACCGTATTGCCCTTTAAATGGCTCATTTGGCTTTAACTAGCCCTAAATTATCTCCTGCTCATGATTTCTCATCTACCATGATTTTGGTTTTTAGCAGAATTCTATGTTCTGGGCACAGACTAACAGCTTTTGGTTCACTCGGCATCTGAGAGAATGTGTTCCTGCCCATCTTTGAGTACAGCATGCTACAGCAGAAAAAAAAAAAAAAGCGAAGCCCCACACAGCCCTCATCTGGCAAAACCTTCCTGAGGGTTGGTCTTACCCATCATAAAACTATAATGGCAAATGTATGGGGATGGGGTTAGATTCAGCAAGATAACCTGTGTTAGGAGAACTGCATAGGGAATATTCAGAAAAGCTCTATTCCCTCCTATTCCATAGAGTTTTGTATTGCTGCTTCTCCCAAGCTCCTCCATTCACCAAAAAAGGTCCTACCAGGTCCCCTAATGGCACAATGCCTAGAGCATAAGTGCCCCATATAGATGAGCTTGATGGGTGAAAGACGATGCATGAATGAACTGATAAGAACAAACAGAAGGTTAAGAGTGCATCTTTATCCATGCCTGCTCCCCGCCTCCGAGTTGGTCCCCCCGAAGTGGCTTCAGTTAGTTTTAGGAGGCCTCCTGACTGATGTCCTCTGCCATAGCAATTCCATGGCCACTTTGCTAAGGAAAAGCTTGGCAGGGACCCCTGAATGGGGCTTCAGCGTCCTTGCGAGTGAAATCTGAAGCCTGCGTGAAGCTTGTGCCTCGAGGATGCTGAACCCCTCTGAAGTACCTGGCAGGCTGTCTGTCAGAGCCCAAGTCCCTCCTGATGCCCATGTGCAGGGATACTCCGTTCTTCTAAGCAGTGGGGTGAATACCATGGTAAGACAACCTAGTTATCCAGTTCTTCAGCAGCTCTACCTCTGACCTGGGCCTCAGAGAAGTCACCATGGCAACTCACAGCCCTCGCTCGGTTTCTCTTTCTTCATGAAGGAAATGGGGGAAAACAACAGAGATCGCAGTCTCTTACCCACGCCAGGATTTATCATTACCAAAGCTGGGCTCTCGTTCCCTGTCTTTTAAACACAGGTGTCTGCCATGAAGCGCAGGTATCTATTTTAAACACATATATCTGAATACCCTCCCTTCAATTAATCCCTAATCATGAAGAACTCTGATTTGGTGTAGAACCTTAGCTCAGTAATATTTAGATTATTCCCATTTTGAATCTGTGTTTATAGCCCATAATAATGAGGGACTGTAAGGTTGGGTGACATTTTTAAGGGCTTAGATTTATTTCAGTGAGACCACTGGAGGGTTTCGTAATCTCACTGCCCACATGGGAGGAAGAAGTGGGTCTGGGGTGGTGGTGGGGGCACCACTCCTTCCCAGCGGTACCCCAGCATCCAGCTAAGGTATTATATTTTCCAGGGCTTTTCAAGAGCAGATTGCAATCTAGGTTCCTCAATGCACTTCTTAATAACTTTTTGAAGAGACGACAGAGTCTCTGAATTGTTGACTCAAATTGTACCAGCTTTCCAAGAATCCTGCTTTCAGAGGTGGGAATGATGAATTGAAGAGTTATTTATTTGGATTTTTAAAGTGTGTCTATTATTGAGGCCCCTGGGCTTGTGTACAAAAGATTCAAGACACAATTCCCTGAGAAAAATAGACTAAGTAACCTGTATGCAGGCCAAACCAGCTATAGTCTAGGCGACCATTTAATTCTGGCCTTTTGGGGAGGGCCTAGTGGTTCAGCAGGCTTATAAGGCTAATGTGTGTATGTGTGTGTGTGTGTGTGTGTGTGTGTGTGTGTGTGTGTGTGCGCGCGCGCACGCGCGCGCATGTGTATATTGGTAGAAATGAATTTGCTGGGTTGTGAAAGGTAAGAACAGGTCATTTCCACCAACACTTTCAAGTCAAAAGACAGGCCTTGCGCTGAGATGAATGTAGCTCAGAGGTAGATTATTTTCCTAGCATATACAAGGCCATGAGTTCAATTCTCCTCCTCCTATTCTTTTCAAAAGACAGATTTTTTATATATATATTCTGAGTGATCACCAGTCCACAGAAATTCTATAGAAAAGGCTATGCCTCTAGCTCCCTAGATAAGCTAAAATAAAATTTTTTAAAAAGCCCAGTGGTATTTGGATATAGGCCCGAAGCATCCCAAGAGTCGTGGACATATGACAGCCAGGATCTAGCCTGAATAGTCACTGGGAAAGAGAAACTAAAGGTAACTCATTCTTATTTGTGACTCATAGAGAAGGAAAGCATAGAACGAAAAGAGAGAAGAAAGGAAACATGAAAAGGGAAAAGAGGCAGGCCAGGCAAGCCATGGATGCTGATGAATGCATCCAGAGAAATAGCCTTCCTTTTTTTTACCCCACAGAAGAGTGGCAGTGTGATGGAAACATTGGATGAGGAGTTATTTGGTGTGAAATCCTGTGCATACGTGCCTCCCATACTGCCCTTGATAGACTTGGGTTTCAAGTTGGAGAGGAAGAGATTCATACTCGCTCTTGACTGGTGCCATACTAGGTGTCCCGGGCACTATAAATGTGAAGGTCATTTAACCATGTTTTCTGACCTTAAAGAGGTTCAGTCCCTGGGAAAGACAGAGGTGTGAGGAAGTGATTCCCATAAAGCGAGGAGACTGTGGATAAAGCCCGTCCCAGAGCCATGGAAATGTGGAAAACGCTATGATCGCATGAAGCAAGATACCACAACAAAGCCGTGGGAAGCAGGGAGGAGCCGCACAGAATGGCATGGGAATCCTGGCCCCCTCTTGAGAGCAGCTGGTTCTGCAAAGCCTCCCACCTCCTGCCGCCATCTCCTCCCCCCCCCCAAACATGTCCCCTGCAGGATCGATCCACCCCTGGTTGTACACACCCCTCTCACGATAGTCTTTCCACACTTTGTCGCACATTAAACACTCTGCCTCCTTCTAATATACTGTCAACCCCTGGCATGCGAGGAGCATGTTTTATTCATGTTTGCCTCTTGAAAAACTATAGTACTGTGTCAGATTGTGAGCTGATAATATGTGTTTGTTGGAAGGAGAGAAGAAAGAAGTGGAGAAGGGGAGGAGATGAATTTCATAGGCTTCCAGCGCCCATTTCCGTAGCCCACTGACATTTGTTTGGGTGTGTCCCCTCGTGCCCCTGCCAGTGAGGAAGCCTGGCCCTCAACCTTCACCTCCCACCCCCACCCACTGCTCTCGTCCATGCTTGTTCTTCCCATCCCTGCCCTGGTCCCTTCTGCTCTCACTCTCCTCTCTGTTCCTCCTCTGTTTCCTACTCTTTCCCCAAGTCCTACACCCCCCACTCAGCCTATGCACCCTGTCTGCAAGCCTCCTGCCCTGGCATCCCGTGACTTCTGATGGGAGCAGAGACCTGCCATGGCTCCCAAAGAGCAATCAAAGGAAGGGAATGATGAGCGGAAATCAGGTGTTTCAAAGGAAGCCAAGCTTATGCCTTAGATCAGTGATGAATAAAGAAGGACCAGGATGTTAAGGACTCCGTGGGGGCAAAGGATGGATGGTTCATGATACACAAGAATCATGTAGTGAATCATCTTGAAGGATTTCCAGTCCAGAGGTAAAGCCATAGAGAGCCCATTTTGGGAAAAAAAAAAAAAAATCCTACACAGTGTCTCCAAATTGTTGATCCCCAAGGTTTACCTTTTCCAGCCTCCTCTCTTCACAACTTAAAAACCAAAGAACCAGAGAGATTAAGTGGCTTACCCTAGGTCACACAGCAAGTCATAGTCACCCAACTCTCAGCCCAGGGTCTGCCCGCTCTAATGCATGGATGGCTTCCAGGTCCAGCGAGATGTTGCCTACACCCGAGATCGATGCAGCTGACACACAGACAGCTCTTCTTCCTGCTGAGAAATGCGAGCCGAGAGGCAGAGGAAGGTGACATCTGTTTAATGGCAGCTCTATGGGATGGTTCTGGACTGAATGAGGAATATTATCTCCCGCTAATGCGTTCGAAGAGACAAGGGGAAACAAAATGTAATTATCCAAACGGCTGTTTTTCCCGGATACCAAAACAAATTCTCCCACCCTGGTGAATAATACTACGGGGTCTTTAACAATTGGTTTATGCCCCCATCTGAAAGCTGTCATCCCTCTGAAGAGCATGGGGGCCTGCTTTGACAATCAAAGGGATCGATTTGAGACAGCCACCGTGATCTGCCTTTAGGGTCACCAGTTTCTTGAAGGTTCCAGGCTCTCCAACAAGAAGGGTCAAGACTGGCTCTGTCTCTCAGCTCCCAACAGTGTGGTCTCAAGAACCTCCCTGGGATGTGGCCTTTCTTCTCGGCATCAGTCATGGGCCATTAGCGGCCCATTTGTCTCAAGGCACCAATGACTGAGGGTGGGGAAGAGAAAAGGGAGGAGTCGGAGAAACACCCCATTCTTAGAGGGCCACTCTTTGATAAACAAACCTCATATAGACAGCGCTATAAAGCTCATAAATTAAGCATAATTAATTCATCTCGTCAACCTAGAGAGAGCTTCCCCTCCTGTAAACGTCTGGAGGCTTTTATTTTTACCGCCGTGATAGTATTTATGTTTTATCACAATTCCTGATTATGTGTGCGCCTGTCAGATCCATCCTGAGATTGCAACTCTGAGCATATGAGTTAATGAATCATACTGTATTCCACCCTACCCAGCACCTGCTGCAGACAGAGCCATACCCGTGAAAGTTGCCCAGTAAATAAATTCTTAATGTGAAATGCTAGAAACACTTGTGTTCAATGCCTAGCTTTAGGAGGAGATGTTCATCATAGCGGAAGTGGAGCCTTAGGTAGGAGGTACTGGGTCCTGGACCCCAAGACCTCTGTTCTCCTGATGTCAGGTGGCTGGATAATGTGGTGGGTCAGAGTTGTGGGCAGTGAAAGAATTTTTCCAAGTTGGATTAGGGGAGAAATAGACAGTTTTGTCAAATGCACTGCAAAGGATGAGGTGAACGGTGAAAGAACTTCCTGTGACAATGGTGGACTGTGTGCCGTAAATGAGAGCGTGTGTGTGTGTGTGTGTGTGTGTGTGTGTGTGTGTGTGTGCGCGCGCGCCCCCCCCCCCCCCGCCCCCACAATGTATTTGCTTGTGTGTGAGTGCATGAAAAGCTCAAATTTGCCATCAGGTTTTTTTTTTTTCCTCAATTGCTCAATCGCTATCCACTTTATTTACTAAGGTGGGGTGTCCTACCGAATCCAAAGCTCTCCAGTTCTGGCTAAGCTAGCCATCCACCTAACCCCAGAAATCCCCCTGCTCTGCCTCCCCTGTTCGGGGATTTCAAGTGGCCACCACATTTGCCTGGCTTTTCTGTGGGTTCTAGGGAAACCCCGCCCCATCCTCACACTTAAATGGCAACTGCTTTTATCTACCAAGCCAGCTCTCCAGCCAATGAGAGCAGTTCTGATTGGTTGACGGATGAAATGGAGCAGGGGTCTGGGTTTACAGGGTGGCAGCTCCGTGGTCTGGACTGTGGTCAATTTTGATTGGTCATTCTCAGTCCTGCCCTGCCCCCTAGACGTGTGTGGAGAAGCTGATTGGCCATGTTGACAACAGCATACAAACTCACATCCCTGCATTACCCAAATGAACCAGGAAGCAAACCCAAGCCACCCATGCTTAACAGTGCTCCAGACCCAGAGCCTTGATCATGGCCACGAGGACTCTTTATGGAGGCAGAAAAGCCAACGCAGTTGAAGACAGCTACAGAAAAGCTACAGACTGTGGCTGGTAAACCTAATGAGGGCTCTCGGGCATTGGACTGCCTAGATATAAGAAGAAAGATGGGGGGAGGGGGGGATGACAAAACACATGACTCAATTAAAAAATGGGCAGGTGATATGCACTCACACTTCTCCAAAGAAGAAATACAAATGACCAACAAATATATGGGGAAAAAATGCTTAGTGGTATTGGTCATCAGAGAAATGCAAATCTAAAGCACAATGAAATGCCATTTCATCACTGTTGAAATGGCTATTATCGGCGAAACAAAAAGCGAATGTTGGTAAAGATGTAGAGGAAAATGGGACTCTTCCACACTGATGGTTGCCATCTAGATTGATGCAGCCACTATGGAGGTATCTCAAAAAAGCTGCAGATAGCTCTAACCATATAACACAGCTATTCACATCTGGTGTACATACAAAGGAGATGAAATCAGCATACCAAAGAGATACCTGCCCGCCCATGATTACTGCGGCACTCTTCACAATAGCTAAGATACCAGAGTCAGCCTAGTTGCCCATCAACAGATGAATGGATGGAGGAAATGTACTATATATGCACACTGGAGTTTTATTCAGCCATAAATAAAAATGAAATCCTGTCATTTGCCCTGAAATAGATTGAACTGAAGGACATTGTGTTAACAAAACAAGGCAGACACAGAAAGTCGAATGCCGCACATCCCTCTCTTCTATGTGTAGGGAGAAGTCCACATGAAAAGACAATGGTGATTGCTAGGGGTTGAGGAAGTAAAAAGTGGGGAAAGAGTGTGAAAAGAAAAAACGGAAAAAATCAAGGTTGGATCAGATCAGTGTGCTTCATGCTCAAGTGGAAAGATCTCACTGAACTCCACTGACAGGTCCACTTAATGTGTGCTGATTAAAAAAAAAAAAAACATAAACCTTTAAAAGGAGGTTTGTTCAATATAAGCCTTCCTCCCCTTCCTCTTGCAATAATGAAGAGGCATTTGGAGAAAAACTGTGCAACCTCGGGCGCACCACAGGGCTGTGCTGCTGGCTCTGGATGAGGTAGAGTTGTCCTCAAGTCACAGGGTGGAGGATCCGAGCAGAAAACGACAATTTTGTCAAATACACGGCTGAGAGGTGAGGTGGGCGGGACCAAGAACTGCCCAAGACAATGGTGAACTGTGTGCGATGTAAATGAGGGCAAGTGCTCATTGAGTGTATGTCTGTGTGTTTGCTTGTGTGTGAGTGCACTTGCATGTGCAAGGCCGAGTGAGACTCCCAAACCAGACACTGTGCTCTTAGGATGTTAAGTCTGTAGATGAGCCTGGCGGGGGTTGGGGGAGCCAGTCACCTTTGGAAGGTGGATTGGTTGAAGCAAACCACTACCTCCACAGCGAGAGCCTGCAGGAATCGACTGTCTGGAAGTCTTACTGGAGCGTGTATTGATCCTAAAGTCACCCTTAGATGGACTAGCCGTAAATTACCAGTCAGCTTTCATTATGAGCAAGACTTTCAAATTCCAGGAGTCTGCCTTTCTCCCTTTTATTATCCTAATGAAATCCCATGACTTGGCCTCATCTCAAGAAAGCACCCCCAGGAGAAGGAACACGCTTTCTCAGACCATTAGTCAAGCTCCCCACTAAGAAAGCTTGATGCCAAACCTTGCTAGGAATTCTCCTCTGTGTGCGGGACAACATGAAAACCAAACCACATCATCACTTCAGAGGAGACAGGGTCAGCCTGGATAACCCATGCTTCAGGAAGGAGAGACTTGGTCCCAACCCCGACTTGGCAGGGAAGACACATAGGTGCCACTGTGCCTGCTGAAACCTTTGGGTCACCCTTCCAGAGGTTCACAGATTTTTTTTTTTTTTCATTTTCTACCAGCGTTGCTGTGGAAAAGGCCATGTGAGATCTAAGCCTCTTCAAGAATGCCTTTAAACTCACAATACAGTATCGCTAAATATAAGCACAGAGTTGTACAACAGAACTGTCTATAAGTCTGAAATAGTTTTAGTGTTAATTTTTAATTGACATGTAATAATTATACATATTTCTAGTGTATAGTGTTATGTTTCCAAATATGCATATCCTGTGTAATGATCACTTGGGGCAATTAACATATCCATCAACTCAAACATGTCTGAGCTGTTTGTAGTGAGAACATTAGAAATCTTCTCTTGCAGCAGCATTGAAATACAGAATGACATTATTGTTAACAGGAGTGGCTCTCGTGTAGAATAGAATACTGAACTACTTCCTATCCTACTGTGGCTCTGTAATCACTGTTCAAGTTTATCTGACTATGGCTCTGACCTCACTGACCAAGGTCACCACCCTCTTGATGATCAGCATCCCATTGTTCTCTCCTCTACTTCTAAAGAATCAACCTTTTAGCTTCTATGCCATAATGTATCTGATATTCTCAATTGTGCATCTCTTAGTTTAAAAAAAAATTCTATACTGCCACCATTTGTTTATTAAGCCCCCATTATTCATCTACAAATGTGCATAGTAGGGAACCGTGGGTCCTCACAGAGTCTGTAAGGTCGTGGAGGCAAAGAACATATAACAACTCATTATAAGAGAATTAGTACCAACGTGGGCAGGAGGCCGTAAAGCAGACATGTGACCAGGTAATACCACGTGAAAGGGGTTGTATTGCATTTGCCTGTCTGTGGGCCCACAGCCTATTTTATAGAAATTATATGAGAAGCTGTAAAGAAAGGCACCCATAGGCAGTCAACCCACCCTGGGGTTGAACTAATGAGCAGCCAACTTTTCCTGATGCTGGAGCAAACACAAGATGAAAAAGTTTCCTGTGGTGCTCATGGGAGACTCTGCTGTCAACCAGAAGGCTTCTGGGATGCAGGTGCTGGGAGATTTCAGTTCTTACTTGGAGACAAACAAGCTGCAGAGCCCTAAATAGAAGTAGGCTACCTCCCTAACGTGAGGTTCAAATATTGACCAGCTATTCTCTGCGCTTCTCCTTTTATCTGATATTTTCTCTGTGTTCACTTTGCACTTCGGACCAGAACGTTTGTTAAAAAAAAAAAAATGATAGAATTTTATTCATCTTTCCAACCACCTTTGAGAGATTAAAAATTCCAAATTAGTGAAAATCTTAGGAAGGCACCCTTGCTGATTTCAAGGAACGTGCCTAGTGCCATGTAGTCATTGGGAGTTTTAAAAAATATTTTCCAGTTTTCCTTGTAGGAATTATTTATGAGACACAGAACTTCAGAGATGCCCCCGACAGACTTGGCATTATATTGGTGAAGAGCTCTGGCTCTTGCCTGCTGTCTACCACCGTAGTCTTCTCCCTGCTGTCCACTGGCTCTGGAATTTGATCAATACTCAACTTCTCATTAGTCTGAGTCTAAATAGCATACAGTGTCCCTGTCATAGGCTAACTTTACTTGTGGCTTGTGAAAGGCACACACCAATGATATATCACTGAGCATCACAAAAACCAGAAGAATTTTTTCTGAAAACCAGGCTTGACCATCACTGGCAAGAGAACTCTCTGTCCTCCCATCCTCCGAGAAGTCCACAGCTCACATAAGACTTCCTGCCCCCTGCTAAATCGCCTTCAGATTGCACAAGGAGGAACCTGACATAGGAGAGTATGCCATGTTGCATCCCAGCCCTGGTACTTGGAATGATGGATCGTGAATACTCCCACGGAAGGATAGGCAAGGAGAGGCCACGCTTCAGAGAGTTATGTGGCACTGTGGTTTGTCACTGCGCTCGCGTGTGCTCAAAAAGACAAACTAGGGGCTGACTCTGGTCATCTGTGACCCTCACCAGCCAAGGCATCTGCTGTGCCAAGGCTGCTGAGGTTGCAGATAGGACACAACTGGTCTCCTAAAGGCAAGAAGCAGGGTGCTGGTGTGGCCCCGTGAATGAAGAAAGAGCCACGTTCTCCCTGGAAGAATGATGGAAGCTGAGTGCTGTGGTTTGGATGTATTCAGGTGTTGCCAGGGGGGTAGTATTGGGGTTGGGGTGGGTGGGGGGTGATGCTTGTCAGAATCACAAGGCCATGAACACTTCATCCTAATGAAAGGGACTCGGTACCCTTAGGAAAGAGACTTGCCTCTCTGTCTTCTGCCACGCGAGGACACAGCGGCAAGATCCTCACCAGACGCTGATATCTTCTTACTCATGGATGGTGATCTTGATCAAAGACGCTCTGTTGCAGGCATACAGAAAGGAGAAAGATAATTGGCCTTGCTGGGGGGGCTACAATGAGGGCAGAAAGCTGCAGAGGACATTCCCGAAGCAAGGGACAGTGAAAGCAGTGGGAAGGAGAGCGCAAAGGCTCAAAGCTAACTAGCATCGCATGGTCACCATTAATCATTGCTGACGAGTACGGAGTCCTGGTCAGCCAGCCACCTGACCTCATGCTCAGCACACGCAATGTGTCGGCCCGTCCCCTTACCGCAACCCATATGGCAATTAGATGACCTGGTTTCAGAGATTCAAACAACTGGTATTCAGAAGCTTGTAGCTCATGTGGGAAGGCAGAGGTGAACACCACAGGCAGGCTCAAGGTCTTCACACTGAGAAGTTTGGTGGGACCAGGATTCCAGCAAGTGGGACGGGGAGCCTTTGGGGGAAATTCAGATGTAGACAGTCCTGGAATAAGTGGGGAAGACCCCTCTGCTGTTAGGTTTTAGTTCACACCCAGGCACCTGGAGCATTTATTGACCTCAGCTAAACTCAGGTCCTTCTCTGTCCAAGACAGCCCAGAATAAACAGGAGTCAGCAGCTGTGCAGGGCCCATGCTGTGCTCAGGGCCCAGATGGCACTCTTGATTTTCTTTATTCGTCTAAACGTCATTTTCAATGTGATTGAGTGATTTCATCACCCCAGTGGGTCTTCTTGGTCTCCTAGCCCTGAATCAAGCAAGAGAGGGGTAAGTCTGTAAGATCTAGAAGGTACTTGGCACTTAGCAACGGAGTTACCTCCAAGTGGGCAGGTTATCCACGTGTCAGAGCCTGGGTCAACAAGAAGGCAGGGACCCTCTGGTCCCTCTCTTTAGTGACAGTGTTACATTTCTGAAGTCTCTGTCGGGGAAATGTGTGTGTGTGTGTGTGTGTGTGTGTGTGTGTGTGTGTGTGTGTGTGTGTAGACTAGAGGTCAACATTACTTGTCTTCCTCAATTGCTCTCTGCCTTTACCCTCTGTGACAGAGCTTTTCACTGAACCCAGAGCTCAGCAGCAGTTCAGCTAGGCCTGCTGTCCCTGCTGACAATCACAGATTCGTGCCACCACAGCTGGTTTTGACGTGAGTGCCAAGGATCCAAACTCAGGTCCACATGCTTGCCTGGAAGCAAGTTTACTAAGCCTACTCCAGAGATGTGGGAATTTTCTCTTTCATTTTATGAAGTCAATCTATTCTCAGGAAGCGGGGCCGTGTAGAGATCAGGAGTGTGGGTTACGAGTCACACTACTTGAATTCAAATCCCGATACCACCCTCACCAACTGTGGGATGCGGGACGAGGGATATGACCTCTATGAGTTCCCTTCTCTGTGAAGAGGCAGTCAGTGGTACTCTCTGTTCTTGTGGCTATAGGGACCTGAAAGGATTTAATACTTAAAGCCTCGGCATGAGACCTGCCTGTGTTCCGTGCTCAATAAACCGCTGTAGTTCTGTGGGATAAACGCAGGGCTGCCCAGGTTGCCACAGGGTGGGGGGGAGAGGGAGGAGGACTGTGGTCCCCGCCTTTCAGCCTCCACCAGCAGGCCTCGTGGAGGCTTCTGTGGCTCCTGCAGAGGCCTTGGCAGTGGTGGGCTGGCAAATGTTTAACAAGTGGCCCCTTCAGGATGGCAAGAGGGTGGAATCCTTGATTTCACCATTTGCCAATTTCCATTGTATAAATGCTCCCATGGTGACCAATTAGGAGATGGCACCATGAGGTCATTGAGCATGGAATTGGGAAGAGATGAACACAGTTGGTTCCAGGCCACCATTGGCCTTAAGACCCCGAAGGGCCTGGTATGGAAGCCAGAGAATCTTGGACACCTGCCCAGGTCTGGCTTTGGTGATCTTTCTCAGGACACCCCAGACTTTGGAGTTAGGCAATGTCAGGCTCACATAAGGGAACAGACGGAGTGGAGCAACCAGGAAAAGACTTTGGGAGGCTCAGAGTCGTGGGTTTTAATGGCTGATCCAAATGGCCCTGCGTCTAACAGTTCAGTGACTCTTAATTAGCTGAGATTGAATCAGCAGAAGCGCCTCCTGGCACTAGGAGGCCCTCCCTTCCCGTGCAGCCACTCAATTGCTGCCAGGGACCATTGGGCAGCACGCCTCTGCTGAGCGATGGGATAGTGGCGTAAGGCCGTGCATCGCAGAAACTTATCAAGGATAAGTCGTGGGCCTGTGTTTTGGGGTGGGAGGGGCATTGTGGGGAGCCTGAACCAGGATGAACTCGGCAGTTACTTGGGGAAAAAGCCCCCTGGAGATCCCAAGAGCTTCGATAGGAATAGCATTGGTACTGGAATCCAGGGGCCATCTCTGGGCCAGCGCTGTATGACTTGGTTTCTCCTTCTAAACAGTCGGGGACCAGGTTGCCCTTACTCTCAGGGGTTTCCTGGGATCAGGAAGATTGCTCTCTCTGGCGGCTCCATACATGGAAGAGGTTGAGTTCTAGTCCTCTGAGAAATGGCACAACACCCACAAGCTGACCAGAGAGGCCTAAGAAACCAGTCCATTGGTAGGGCGGGTGCTAAGCATCTCCTCCCGTCATCGTGAATAAAAGTGAGTATATCATGAGGTTTTCATAGGCTGAAATGGGAACCAGAAAACTTCAGACAAAGTCATTTTGGGGTCACACTCCTCGGGGAAAGAGCAGGGATGACCGATGGGTGAGGTATAATGAAATCAGTCATATTTAGCTTCTGTCTCCAAGGCAGAGACACAGAGGAGCAAGGCTGGAGAACAAAAGCCGTCTCCCTTGCACTTTGTCCCAGCTTCTGATTGGTTACTGCTGTGTTCCCCTGCCCCACTCACAGATGAACTTCTAGACTCAGCTGGATTCTGGCCCAGAAGAGCCCCCAAATCTACCCAACCTTTCAGTTCTGCTCTCACACTGGGCCAGCCCTGTCTTGGTTTCAAATACTAAAGAAAAAAAACCCAGATCGGCCCAAACCAGGACTTAAGCCACAAAAATCACAGGCCATTGTTGGCCAGCCTACAGAAGAGCCATCCTGTGACCCTAGCCAGAAAGGGGCATGGAATACAGAAGGGCTAATGGGACAGGCTCTTTAGGACCCAGAATGGGGGTGGGGGGCACACTAGTGCAGGCCTCTCTGGACCATCTGCCTTCCCTAGGACCTGACTCCAAGCTTCATGGCTCTCGATACAATCAAATTGAAAAAGCCCTAGTGGCCGGCATAGGAGACCACTGTGACAGTCATACATGCATACAAGGGTAGGAAAAGAAATGGCCCAGTGTCAGGGTTGAGGTTCTCCTCTATGCAAGGAGTCAAAATGGCTTTCCTTTATTGGAAACATCAGCCTTCGTCCGTTTGGGTTTCAATATCTGAAGCAGGCAAAAAGAAGTACCAGGGTTTCCCTTTGGAGTGCCTTGGAAGAATTCAGTGCAGAGTGGGAACGCACTAGGTTGACTCACATGAAATTGCTCTTTTATGGGACCAAAATGGTCCAGTGGCGACAATTTCATCTGGCTTTTCCTAATAGGAAGCCGGCAATACACAGGTTTTCCTTTACACCCTCACTCTACCATGACCTTCTCCACTAGAAAATATTGAAACCTCAACACACCGCCTCCAGGTCATTTACAGCTCAACACAAGTATGTAATAGACAAAACACCTCTCCCAGTAGACAGGCGAATAGGAGCAGGCTGGATCTCTGCCACCACCTTGTAAATGCCCTGCTCTTTGCTCTCAAGACATGGGAGACTTGCTGTACATGCATGGCACCAGACTCGGGCTTAGCAAAACTGTCAAAGCTCTGTGTCCTTTGGGCTGAACAATTCCAGAGAGGGGTTTTCTATGTAATCCTTTTATTTTCTCTCTTCCTTGAAAATTGGAGTCATTGCAATGTAAATACACACACACACACACACACACACACACACACACACACACACACACACACACACACAAGATGTCAATGGTTGATGGATGAGAGAGACACCAACATTCTCCTGGAATGGCCCTGCAGTTCCTCTGAGCACCTGTAAGACTTGGTGAAAGAGTTGGGGATGGAGGGTCGGGGGAAGTGAGGTAAAGCCCTGACAACATTGACCTAGGCCCAAGTCCATTGCTAACCTCTCTTTTTGTCTCTGGGCCTCAGCTGTCTTGTCAGCAAAATGAGACATGGTCAGATAAACTCTCACTTGTCTTTGGTACTGATGATGTCAGAGGTAAGGTGCACAGTGTAGATTACCTCAGAGGTGATGCAGCCAGGGATAACCCTGAGCCGACTGTGATGGTAAATAAGTGGTCCCTACCAATGCCTTCATGCCCTGGTCCCTGCTGTTCTTTGCCCCCTTCCCAGACTTCCTTCCTTCCTTCCTTCCTTCCTTCCTTCCTTCCTTCCTTCCTTCCTTCCTTCCTTCCTTCCTTCCTTCCTTCCTTCCTTCCTTTCTTTCAGTGCTACTGGACTGTTGACACTTCTCACACACCCTCCTCTTCCTCACTATCCCCGGAGCCTCAACCCAGCAGCTTCTCCTCCCTCTCCCATCACAACCGAGGTGTTCCGGGCTCATCACTTTATGTAGATGGATCTGATTTACTGGCTCTCCATTAGTCAACATCCCATCCCATCATCCCTTTGGACGTTAGTTTTCCCATCTACAGAGTGAGGAAATTGGATGCTGAGTCTTTAAAAGTCTCGTGGACTGTGAGTTTCTGTCCTCTATGCGTTGCTTTGGCGGTATTCAGCATGACCACGGGCAAGTGGAATTGTAGGTGTGATGTAAGAGAGCCAGACTGGAGGGAGCCTGGAGCGGAAGCCACACAGCACATGTTCTTCATGGCCACATGGTCCTCATCAGCTGGACACTGACTCCTTTAGTGTCCCCAAGCACAGCTGACCCCTCTTCCAGCTCTTAAGTACATCTCTTTGCTGTATTTTTATGGCTTCCCTCTTTGCTATATTTTTATGGCTCGTACCAGTAATGAACTGTTCCACTTACAATAAGGCTTTCAACCCTGGTGTCTCACTTGATCTTCCCTCAGCCATTACTTCTCCAGTTGAGCAGTGAGAGTGAGGATGCAGAACCCACAGGAAGGGGCACACCTAGAACCAGAACCAAGATGTGGCTTGTCTGTAACACCACACTTCATGCATTCAGGAGAGCCAGACAGAGGAGGCCGGGATGCTGCCAGAGCAGTGGACTCCCTCTGGCCTAAATCTAACTGGTCTAGAATACCAAGACACAGCAGAAAATCTTGCATCTTCCAGCCCACATTCTGCTCTTCTTTTTGCCCTTCTCCCAATGAAATGATGCTCTCTTCTTTGGCCCTTTGACCCACTAGGATCCTCTATCTAAGTAGCTGCCTCTCTGTCCCAAGCCAAACCCCACTGAGCTAACCAAATGACATCTGCCCCCTGAACTTCCCCAGCCTGAGTTCAGCTCGTGACGTCCCAGCTGTAATTGTTGCCGTAAATCAAGTCTCTCCATGTATGTGGTCGGATTTCTCCTGTTGAGAATCTGATTGTTTTTGTTAGCCCCTCAGGCGGGGCCACCTCAGGCTTAGATTGTGGCCAGACTAGGATTTGGCTGCCTGTGGCTCTGTTCGTGGTAGAAGCCAAGAAGGCCAGCTGCACAGGTGACCCTGGAGAGGCAGGAATACCTACAGCCAGTGCAGGTGCTGTGGCTAGAGGCCCTGGCACTGTCCCTGCCATTACAAGGTGATCCCGGTTGACTCATTCACTGACAGAGAGAGAGACAGAGAGAGCGAGTGTCTCCTCTAAGTTTCCATGCAGCTCTGCTTGGGTGTCACATCTCTTAGCTCCCACAAAAGAATATAAGAGCCCCAATGAAAAAACAGGGTTTTTATCTGTCTTTAATAATTCTATCTGACATGTGGCATTAAACAGCATAGCCACACACATCTGCACAGTCCTTTTGTGTTCATGGGGAGTTTTCCTTTATGACTTCTATTTCATCAACTTCACCCAGGTCTTGTAGACCTCACATGGAATTCCCTGGTGTTATATAGCAAGATAGGTCTGATCTCAACAAAACTGCAGGATTGTCAGAATAAGGATTACTTATGCCCAGTTCTCAAGTAATAATAAGCAAGACATGGAAAGACAAAGCCAGTTGCCCAAGCCTTTGCCTGGAGATCAACACCTCATCAGCCATGCCAGCTAGAAATACTCTTGAGGATTATGAATTGCTCTCCAGGACTCCAGGGAAAAAATAAGTATGATGTAACTCAGTATTTCCCAAATCAGTTGGGGTGAAAAGCCATCATATTCAAATATGCATAGGAACTACTGGGGTGTTTTGCTTGGTTTGGTTTTGGTTTTGGTTTTTGGTTTTTGGCCAAATATCCCCAGGGCAGGACTTTTCAGAAGCTTCCATTTTCCCTGGAGTGATATGAATCTCCGAGAGACAGAATCCTTCCTGTACTTCCTGCCACAAAAATCCCATCTTCAGGAAGCACCAGAACCAGCTCCAGAGCCAATGCTTACCAAGGAGATGCCAGCATGGTAAGTTCACTCCGACCAAGTGTGAAGAAGCCTCTCAGGATGTGTCTATCTGGAAAACAATAACATTTACTCAGAGACAGGAGGACAGAGTGTCCAAAGTGACCTGCACAGGGGCTGGCACTTAGCAAGTCGCATATCAGCAGCCCCTCTGGATTCTTGGTACTCCCCTGTTGCTGACTTTATTCTGGAGTAGGGCCAGGGGTGATGTCTAGAAACACAGTACCAGGACGAAACTGAAAGAGTTTCTGACCGGTAAGCAAAGGCCATCAAGACCAGAGCCACAAGCAGCCCCCTCTGAAGGGCCAGCTGACTCAGACATTAAATTCCATGGGAGGATCTATTTCCCAGGGTCTCCGCGTCTGCCCATCTCCTATCCAGAACCAATGGTCCATTGAAACACCAAAGGATCACTAGTCTCTCTCTAGCTACAACTGCCTGCCGCCCTGAGGCCGTTTTCATCTGACATGCGGCATTAAACAGTGTAGCCACACATATCTGCACAGTTCTTTTCGTGTTCATGGGGAGTTTTCCTTTATGACTTCTATTTCATCAACTTCACCCAGGTCTTGTAGACCTCACATGGAATTCCCTGGTGTTATATAGCAAGATAGGTCTGATCTCAACAACACTGCAGGATTTTCAGAATAAGGATTGCTTATGCCCAGTTTTCAGATAGGAATAAGCAAGACATGAAAAGACCAAGCCAGTTTGCCCAAGCCTTTGCCTGGAGATCAACAGCTCATCAGCCACGCCAGCTAGAAATCCTCTTGAAGATTATGAATTGCTCTCCAGGACTCTAGACAGCTCCCTCCACTCTGAGCAGGCAATGCTCCTAGCTCACCTCATCAAACCTCCCAGACAGGCAGGCCCCATGCTTCTTTGTAGCCATAGTGACGGGGACCCTGCTGATGCTGGTTCTCCTTAGGCAGCTTGGAGCCTTCCTATAAGTCACAATGTTATCGAGGACTATGGGGGTCCAGCCCCTCGATAGTCCCCTCCCAGGGTCCGCGGAAGGCTCTATCAACCAGCTGAGGATCTATTCTTTAGGGTCGGTAAATCAGTCTACGCACGCAGAGTTCGTTGGTCCATTCGCTTTAATTCCTCTGGCATAACATCCTTTATACACAGCTTTAGTTCTGTTCTCATGTCTAGCTCCTTTCTTGCCTGATTTTTCTATATTTATCTACTATCCCCTCTAAGTTCTATCTTAATTCCTTCATCTAGTTCTGTCCCTTCTAGGTTCTCATCTATCTAGTTCTTTCCCCTATCAGCTCCTCTCCCGTCTCCTTCTCTCTCATCTGGCTCTTCCTCATCTTGTTTTTCCCCATCTGGCTCTTCCTCATCTTCCATCTCGTTCCTCTAGTCCTCTCTTTTAGCTCTTCAATCTAGTTCTTCCCCATCTCAGTTCGTTCCTCTCAAGTTCTTACCCATCTTGTTCTTCCATTCTCTTCTCTCTTCTCTGTCCTCTCCTGCCCTGGGAGTTCTGGTATATATACATTTACAAGCAGTAGTTCCTTAGCAGTGCAAAGCCAGGCCTCCAGGGTCAAATGGAGGCAAAGAATAGGCTTAATTGACACATCCGCCAGGCCTTCTCAAACAGGTAACCTGGATGCTTAAGTATGTTCTTAGAGAGTACAGAGGTATCTCTGATAAGGTACTTTCCTCCATCCAGTGATGGACCTGGCCGGATGCTACCAATAATGATAATTACAGGGAGACTTGAACTGGGAGTCCTGGCTGAGCATAGCTGTTAGCACAGAAGGTTATCTAAAAATTCCTAGAAGTGGTTAGGTAAGTAGTTAGAGGTCTATAAAGTTAGTAAGGCTGTAAGAAAGGAGGGGTCTGAGCTAAATTGTGTAAAGCTATTACTTAATGTCTACCTGACCTAGGCGGTGTCCCCTTGTGGAATTTACCTTAAGTCAGGAGACTCGCCTGTGGGTTGTTATCATTGTTAGTCCATCTGGGACTAACAATGGGCACCCACCTGGGTGGTGTTTCCTGTAGTCCTTGAAAGTGGCCAAGGGAGATATCTGATTCCAGAGAAAGCCTTTCCCTGAGGCTGTTCTCCAAATTACCTGGAATGTGTATGTCCAGAGAGTGCTCAGTCTACACTGTTAGTCCTTCTTAGGGAAAAGTCAATTGGGAAAGCTATGAAGGCACACATGATTTTCATAACAGAATACAGCTGATATATAACAAGCCAAGTAACACCAAAAACTCCTTGGGATTTGGCTTCCTCTGGAGGAATTCCCTGATTCCTCCAGGTAGTGACTTTGTCATAACCAGCTGAGTTCTTATGATATATTCCTGCGGCCCGCAACACAATGTGAACACTGCACAGAATTCTCTTAGTGTAGTACATCTTCTATGCTGAGTCTGGAAACCGGTGTCTTAGACATCTCCATGATGATATGCCACCTCTTGGTCAACTGTTACCTGTCTTCCACATGCAAGATGCTTCCCAGGAGCTGAAATCATAATGAAAGAGGTCACTAGCCAAAGACAGGCTGCCTTTTTTTTTTTTTTTTTTTTTTTTTTTTTTTTTTTTTTTTTTTTTTTTTTTTTTTTTTTTTTTGTACAGAGAGTTTGAAACAGCCTAGGTGCAGAGTAGTTCTGCTTCCTGGATGTGAAGTTGATTGGTGTCTAAACAAACTCCTCCCCTCAGTCACTGCCCCCTGCCCTGAAAGATGCTGTGTCAATTGCCTTAGTATAATACACTCTGATGTCCCCACTGTGATTCATAATGGACTCTTAAGCCCATGTGGCCCCATAAATCTCAACCTGGAAGACATCAATCCCACACAAGAAGTTTGAAATGACATTCCCCGGATGAGGCCACAAGCAGACAGAGGCCAGAACCCAGGCTGAAGCCCATTGTCAAGAACTCAAGCCAGACCAGGGTCAAGAACAAACAGGAAAGCCGCGTGGCAGGCCCAGAATACCACTGTGTCTTGGTAATTAGAGCCCAGCAAGGCCCCGAGAAGATGGGCTGACTCTGCTGTCCACCCATGCTGTGGAGATGGCAGCCCCATGGCCCATTTCAACAGTGGCTGTAAAACCTCTCTTTGTCAGGCACCAAGAATTTGAGACACAGGCTCATTGGCTCTTCTGCGGGACTGCTGAAGAAGGGTCTCTTACTATTCCATTATACATGTGAATAACTGAGGCTGACAGAAGATAAACCACCTGCCAGAGCCTACGAAGAAACGGCCATGGAGCCCAGAGTGGGGTTCAGGAAGGCCTGTATTCAAGGCCACAGAGGAGTCCTGGTGGAATTCTTGTCCCTGTCACGGGGAATCCTCGGGAAATGCTGCTCACATGAAAGTGTTGAGTTAAGGGTCTGTGCTGACAGAGGACATTATAAACAGTAGAAGGAGGGATCTCCAGTTCTACCTCCTTCCTCTACAAGGTCAGGAAAAGAACCCATGCTCTCACCGGATTGATATTCACGGTTTCACAGAACTGTTGCAAAGATGGAATTTCCTATGTGTCAGAGTGCTTCAGAAGCTATGACATGTGCCATGTAAGCCTTTGGTGCCGTGACTCCCCTATAAAGTGCCACTGTCCTGTCACAGTTCTGTGACTCATCGGGTAACTGAGATGGCCAAGCTGACTTTGTAAACTATTATCTCAGGGCCTCCACTTTTAAAATATAAACTGTATTATTGACATATGGCCACCTTGTAACCTTGCTTTCAACTGACCTGCTGGTCCAATTTGGTGCAGAGCCACCATGAGCTAAGGCCCGTGGGTGCCAAGAGGATGCCGAGCACAGCATATGAACAGAGTGCATTTATTATTACAGTAATTGTGGGAAGATGCCCTCTCTAGAGAGATGCCAGCATTTTACAGACACAGTTCATTCATTTTCATAAGCAGACCCAGATGGACCACCCTGGGGGACCATCTGGCCGGGTGGAGTGTGCCAAGTCAGCTTCTGAGAAATGGAAACATTTGGACTCCGTGGCATGGGAGCCTGATCTCTCACTTTGACTCTTCTCCAGCCTGGCTCTCAGACCATGGTTCCTCTGAAAAGGAAAGCAACTCTACCACCCTCAGACTTTCCTTTCTCCTTGGGGATCAGTCCATCAGCCCGCTTCAAGTCCACGGGGAAGGCTGTGAGGAAACATGACGTACCCCGGGGGCCATCCCTCAGAGCAAAATCTACGCAGTAAAAGTTCTCAGGGTGCAAGGCCTGCACGGTCAGAATTTGCATACTTAGGAATGCAAACGGTTGACTGGATTAGAAGTTGTAGGCGTTTAAGAAGTATGGCTTTGATGTACGTTGAAGTGTGGAAACCCAAATACGAGAGCAAAGGGTAGCCAGGGCTCACAGAAGGCAGAAGTGGAGGGCTACCCCTGTGGCAGCACACTTACTGAGGAGTCATTAGTTCCAGACTAGAGCCTGAGAGGCTGCACAGACTCAAGTCACTTGCCTGTTACCTCCCCATCCTCCCACCTCTCTGCCCAAGTAGCCCATGCATCTTAGGAGAAGATGGGACCACGTATCAGATTCTCTTAAGAATCAATAAGCAATAAAAGAAATGAGTTTCCCAAATGCTTTGTTCAAAGGTCTCAGGTTTGGATCTAAATCTCCATTCTTCCCTCTAAGTACAGTATCCAGGTTTCAGCTTCAGGCTGACCCCACAAGTGGCTCAGAACATCAGCCCCATCTCTCTCTCCCCACTCACATCCTACCTAGGCAAACCAAGCGGTTCCCTTAGGTGGTCTCCCCAAATGCTCCTAGAATGCCCCTACCCCCTCATTGCTGAGCAAGGAGATCTGTTCTTGATGGATAGCTCCAGGCAAGGTAATAATTACAGTGTGGTTAGAGGCAAGCCGCTGAGTTCAGTCTAGTCCAGCACCCCTCAGCATCATGATGTACCTGATTTGAGAACCTCGGGGTCAGAGACCAAGCTGGGTCTCATTTTTCCCTGTAGCCCTATGCAGCATGGAGAAGAACGCTGTCACTTTGAATTGGGACTTCCTCAGAGTGACATCAGTAGAGCCTGGATGGAGGAATACAATTGTTACCAAGCTGTGGGTGGGAAGGACGTGGTGTGATGGTGTGATTCACAGTGCTGGTCAACGTGAACAGGGATCAATCATATCCAGATCGGAGCTTGAGATGGAAGAGGGGGGAGGTAAAGAGGAACTGCCATGAAAGTAGCAGTACTGGTGGGACAGGCTGTGAGGGAGGTGAAAAGAATGGCCAGTCAGAACCCTGAAGTCTGGTGGTCCATGGGGTCTGGATCTTACTATTACCCATGCTGTGCCGAGTACTGGAGATTTGTGTCATCACACTCATTGTCACTGCACTGTGACAGTCCAGGGACCTCAACCCAGGGAATTCTGGACATTCTGGGGGGGGGGGGGGCGGGTTTCTTCAAAACTCAGTGAGCTGTGGAGGATCCCCTCCATGTCTCTGATGACAAGTCTAAGGACAACTATTTTCAAGTGGAGTATGGAGAGTGTGTATGTGTGTATAAACCTGTAACTTGGCTGCAAGCATCACAGGTCCCACCTACCCCAAGTTATCAACCCATCAGAAGGCAGAAGACGGGTGACTGTCAATCACACTAAGGAAATTAGCAGACCAAAGAGAAAACTTGTAGAACTCCACTTACGCAGAGCTGCAGAACCTGAGTCCATTGCTTTAAGGATTCAGAAGGGGAAGGGGTGGGCACATCTGGCTGGGACTTACACTGCTTGCTGGTCAGAATCTTTTCCACCCAGGGATCAAACAAATTCTAAGCATAGAGATACTACAAGAAATTAAGGATGTGGGCATGGCCCCTCATCTTAAACAGAGTCAAAGACTCCACCCTTAGAATGTTCTAGAAAGAGCGTTGGACTGGCAGTGTGGACACGGATCCTACTTCCCACTGTCCTTCATCACAAATCTGACCTTGGGCTGGGCTTCCTTCTCTATGAAATGACCTTGGCAGTTCCATGCTTCAGAGTTATTGTCAGGATTAAATGAAAGCATTTGTGTTGTTGAACCTTGGATTCTGGAGAGCGCTGTACAAATGAAGATCTTTATTATCCCAAGTCGTTGCTTCTCAAGGAAGACAAGTGAGGTCAGGCGAGCAGATGAAGACCATCAGGGCAAGAAATTAGGAGTGAAATGGTCCCACTGATTGGAACAAAGAGCCAGGAGTCATATTGCCTAGTGAGTGGCCAGCTCTTCGGGACTGCCTGTGGAGGTCAATCGTCCTATTGTTTCTTCCCAGTTCAGAGCTCTGACAGATGGGCACAGAAATTGCTTCCTGGTTCACCCAGTGAAAGGAATGCTGTGGACAGTTGACAGTTTACCCCTGAGCCCGTAAATCGAAACTCACCCACACTGCACTGTGCCTGGAACACATTAAATCTGGCATAAGACAGGGTAGAAAACATACTGGTGTTTAGTTTGATTTGTTAATTTAGCTGTCAATGGAAATCAGATGTGGAGGTCCACTGTGGTATGAAGTAGCAATTTGTGGCTGTCAGAAGTACCCATCTATGCCATGATTTAGAGCGCTCACTTGTCCCTGCTCTGTGATTGTTCAGGAATGTGTGGTGGCTCTGATAAGTGCTAACCACACATTGGACCCACCCCCAGGTGAGATCCACCCTTCCGGTGACCTCACTCACACCAACCTTGGTTCTGCAGGATGCTCTCAGCAGTGGATCAGAGATATGAATAGGGTGTCAATTTGTAGAAGACTCCACCCAAACGATGCCTTCCCTCATGACTTTCTTCTGAAGTCCTCATCCTGTCTGCCCATTGGGTAGATAGCAAGAAACTGGACCCAAAAGTGCTTTGAAGACTTCTGTAAATAACAACACGGAGTGAGAGCCTGATGTCTTTGGAATGTAAACTTCCATCTATGAAAAGAGACGGGAGACAAATCAGCTTTCCCCCTGCCTTTTGAGTAGTCTAACTTCACTTTTTCAGGTTACAAAAAGTTGTAATTCTCGTTATAGAGCCCATAAATCCGGAAAGGATAAGAAGGAAAATTCGACACATTCATCAGCCCCTAGCTTAGCCGTCACTGGGCTTAACAATTTAATATATTCTCTCCGGTTTTTCATGGTATATAAAAATGGGTTTTGACATGCTTTTCTGACAGTCTTGCATATGGGAATGTTGGTTTTTCACTTAGTGTCTGTTTTGCTTTGGATTTAGGTTTATTTTTCCGTGAATGGGTCGCGAATTTTTCTCCGTGTGTTTGATACAGATGTGCCGGCTCTAATGACCACCTCACTATCATTGGCCTTCTTGAGACTTTGTTTTTATTTCCTTGGTACTCTGATCCATGATGAGTAACTTTGGGTCCAAACATCTGTATCATTCTGTTTCCTCAAAGGTCACCTCCTAGCAGCTGAACTCTGACATCTGAGAGTCTGAATAAGTTTGCAAAGTTCTTCAAATGTGTTCCCGGCCTTCATTAGAAAAGCTATGTGGCTTCACATTCTCACCAGCAGCACAGATGGCCCCCACCTAATAACGCTTCATGACTGTTCAGCCCTACAAATGTGCAAAAATGAGATGGCATTCAGTGGGAACCGTACTTTGAATTTTGGATTTTGTCCTTTTTGTGGGTTACTGGTACATGATATGATATTCTCTTGTGGTGCTGGACAGTAAGCCATAGCTCCCAGTCAGCCACACCAACCATGGAGAACCCCCGGTACCCAGTGCACAGTGCTAGAATCTGTAGTGTTCAGTAGGTTGGGTACATCCGATGCAGTGTTGACGACATTGTCTCAGTCACTGTTCTATTGTTGTGAAGAGATACTATGACCAAGGCAATTCTTATTAAAAAAAGAGAGCATTTAATTGTGGACTTGCTTACAGTTTCAGATGTTTAGTCCATTGTCATCATGGCGGGGAGCATGGCAGCAGGCAGGCGTGGTGCTGGGGAAGGAGCTGAAAGCTACATCCTGATGCACATGCAGAGACCAACACTGAGCCTGGTGTGAGCTTTTGAAACTTTAAAGCCCCACCCTTAGTGGCACACTTCCTCCAACAAAGCCACACCTCCTAGTCCTTCTCAAATAGTGTCGCTCCCTGCTAACTAAGCATTCAAATATACGAGCCTACGGGGACCGTTCTTATTCAAACCACCACAGACATGTTCAATTCCTGGTGGGTTTATCAGGACATACCCCCATCATACATTGCAGCACATACATACATAGATGCATACGTCTATACATACATGCATACAGTCATACTTCACACATGCATTCGTGCATGCATCTGCATACACACATGCACTCATTCATACATACATACATAATACATGCACACATGGCTAGACATGCTGTTTTGTTGCTTTTATAGAGGTAGGTGAAGTGTTGCCAACGGTACATGTGTGAACACTCAAAGCTTCTTATCAGTGTCCAGTGTCAGAAATCAGATTTACTATAGGCACTTTAAACCTTATAATTGGTATTTTTCCCTTTTTGTTCTGGCCACTAGAAAGCACAAAGCATACATATTCTAGTTATTGTGTAGAAATCTTAGGACTGTAATATCATTCTTCTCTCACCCTGATTTACTTATTCCTGAGGTTACACTATAAGTAGTGATTGCAGGTCACCTCGAGTTCCTTGGGGGATTTTTGTCCCCTTTGGGGTTGCTTGTTTGTGGTTTTGGTTTTTGGTTTTAGATGGAAATTCCCTATGCAACTCAGGCTGGTCTTCAACTTACTATGTAGTTCAGATTGGCCTCAAATTCACAAAGACCTGTCTTCTTCAGCCTTCCAAGAGACAGAACTATAGATATATGCCACCACACTCAACTCCTCAAATCTTTTTTATAAGATGCAGAAATAATTAAGTTTTTACCTCCAAAACCTTGAGCTTTCACATTGTCATTGAAGAGAAGTAGCCTTGTCAGCATGACCAAAGAAATCTATGACATCTGAAGGAAGCCCACTCACTATAAGGATGCAGCGATGCCCACGCCCCCTGACCTCCCTGGTTATTCTGACAGGTGGCTTTCATATCCAGTTCCTCTCTATGACAAGTCACAGAGGTCTCCAATCCCAGACTGTGCTGAACTCATCCACTACCCACCTAGCCTACCCTCCCATCCCTCCCATCGGGTGGCAGGAGGCCTCCGGGCTTCAACATGACCAAGGCAGGGGACAGGATGCTTGGCTGAGATGCCCTGAGTCCAGCTCTGTTCCCAAGCATCTGCTCAAGAGGACTTACTTCGCAAAACTGACTTTTTTTTTTTTTGTTTAAGAAATGGTTTAATTTAGTCCAGGCTAGCCTCAAACTTACTATGTATCTGGCCACAACCTTTTAATCGTGCTCCTCCTGCCTGTGCCTCCTGAGAGCTAAGACTACAGGCATGTGGCACCATACCTAGCTGATACAGTACTGTGGATCGAACCTCAGACTTTGTGCATGCTAGGCACAGGCTGTACCAATTGAACTACATCCCCAGCCCAGAGCAATCTACTTTTGACCTAAGGCATCCCAGGATAGTAGATCACGCCCTAAGAATGTCTTGGATGGTTCCCTGGTCATCAACCCTGGTAGAACTTATCCTTGACCTGAGATCTACAAAAGGCAAGGAGGCTGCTTTAGGCAGTGATTGAAGGAGGCTCTGCTGCTGCTTGTTCCGGATGAGAATACAAAAAATCACATGACATCTGTGACCTGAGCCGGCCCTCTCTGGCGCCTGCTGACTCCCCTCTGGTGTCCCAAGTGCAGTAACAGAGAGCCACAAGGGGTAAACCAGCACAGATGCAGCCTTCTCTGAAAGCTGGGGCCCACTGTCACCAACAAGATGCAGGTGTGTGCTCCAAGGCGTCCAGGGAGGTATTTGGCTGCTACAAAGTTAGGTCATGAAGTAATTCTGGCTTTGTGTTTTGGTAGAGGACTCTCTATCCTGTTCTCCACTGCACTTGGGTTTTACAGTCCTATCAATAATGCATATAGGTTCCGTTTGCACACTAACCCCAGCCATTTTCCATTACGTTGACAGTTCCCATCCTACATCAGTGATCTTTCTGCACATTTCTTCTATGTCCTTCAAGGAATCAAGCGACCAATGCATACATAGCAGGCGCTCATGGACTATTTCTTCATCGCCACCATCATCATTATCCCCTCCTCCCTGTCTATCACCCCTCCTCTTCTTCATAACGTTTCTCCCTGTTCTGTACTTCTAGGGTTCAACTCTAACCTATGACTCTTGTAAAGCAACTACAAACTAAAACATGCGAGGAAATTCTGGACTTCTAACCGATGTAGACCACCTCGCCTCCTCGCAGGAGGTTCAACGCCTTTCTCCCACACTCTGGACTGTGTAAATCAAACTAAAGAGAACCAAAGTTCCTCTCCTGTCCTCTGAGAAGCCCTTGTGCCACAGACTGGAAGGATGACCTCTCTGCTCCCCACTGCTAGACCAGGGGCCACCGGCGTGTTTTGTGTCTGGAAGGAGCTCTTTCTGGCTGCCTCCCAGACCCTTGATGCTTTACTATAAATTAGTCATCTGCTTCACTCTCTGTGTGCGACGCGGCACACAACAGCTTGCCTGCTGCCGCCTTATCAGTCCCCCAGATCTACAAGGTGTAAGTGTGCAGCTGTCTTCCTGCGGGGAGTTAATAGTTCCAAGTACGGTCTTTTTAAAGGTTGCACACAGTGCAAGGCACCCTCTGCTTGGTCTGCATTCCATATAGACAAACCCCAGCTTCCCCACACATAGTCATGGGAATTGGGGGTCCGTTGAAGTCTTCATCTGCAAAATGCCTTTCCCCTGAACTATCTTGCTCTAAATTGTGAACGAGGCACAAATTCCTTCCAAGCCTGTAGCACAAAGTATTTCTTTTCCACTTACAGCGGTTTCCACTTACGCTTTCAACAAACATTTATCACACTTCCACAGTCTATCAGACAGTAGTCTAGGCTCTGGGTATTCAGTACCGGAAATCCAGTAAGGACTCTCTCCATCCCTTGAATGCTAACTGAAGAGAAAGACCTAAACCAAGCTAATAAAGAAAGTGGATATTGCCTGAAGCAGGCAGCAAGGAGGAACAGCGTAGAGAAGAGTGAGAAGTGAGTCTAATGTGGGATAAGGCAAAGGTTTGAGATAAAAAAAAAAAAAAAATCTCAGGGAAAGCTCGTACCTGGAAGTTAACAGGTCTTGGGAGAGACGAGGGAGCAGGATCTCTGGTCGCCGTGAATTTGTTGTATGAATCTCAGGTGGCTTGTACTACAAATAAAATGCAGCTATTCACTGCCAACGAGGTGGTTTCCAAAGCACTTGTTCATAATCGTCTCATTTGACCCTGTTACTATTTAATCTAGAATGTTCCCCCACAGGCGCAGACTTTGGGCGCTCAGCTGGTGGCTCTTTGGGGAAACTATAGAGCATGTAGCTTAGCTAGCAGAGGAAGCTGAGTGGCCTTGAAGGCCATCTCCATTTCCAGTTACAAGCTGAGTTCCCTGATCCCTGGCCCACGCGGTATGAGGGACCGCTGCCTCAGTCTCCCAATGTTCCACACATGGCCTCCAGGTTCTATATAATCCATCCACGAGGGAATGTACCCTCAGAATCTCTGGGCCAAAATCAGTGCCTTCTCCCTGAGGCTGATAGGTGTTTTGTCACAGTAATGAGAAAAGAAACTAGTACATCCTGCCCCCCAACAACCTCTGATAGTGATGAAATTTTTGTGTGGCTGAGTGGGGGAGGGGAACCAACATCCGTGAAATCTGATATTCCAGTTCCTCTTTTACTCACTGTGCCTGGGCTTCATCTTAGTAGCTATGGATTCTCTCAAAACATTCTCGTTGGACTGTTCTAGAATCCTGTTCTAGAATCCCATAGCCTCACGCTCTAGCCTACCCCTTTCAAGGACTCACGAAAACGACCAGCTTGCTTGCCTGGGTCTCTCTTTCTTTCACCAGTCTGGTTAGCTTTTTATTTGTTTGGGTTTTTGTTGTTGTTGTTGTTGTTCGTTTGTTGTTGTTTTGTTGTGACTGGTTGTTTTGAGACAGTGTTGTGATAGCTCAAGCTGTTTCAAGCACATGGTCCCCCTGCCTCTGACTCCTAAGTTACGGGATTACAACTATTCACCACCTTGAGGGCTTTCTACTCTTGCCTGTCCTGCGCATGCTCTGTGACAGTCTACTGGCTGGAAGTCCACTGTCCACTCTGTGTATGCCTGTGCCTGCTACAATGGCCTTTCCTACTCTGGTTCATCTAGAAAGTTGGTTAAGATCTTGGGCTTCCCAGTGAGGCAGACATAAAACCCTAAAACTGCCAATTTGCTGTGACCTTGAAAATGACCTCATAAATCCTTCTTTGGAGGCCAGTTTTCACCTCAGTAAAAGCAGATAATAACCGGATACTGTAGAGTGTACATCTGTAATCCTAGCCCTCTGGAGATGGGGACAGTGGAATTGTGGGCTTTAATAGCAAGACCTTGTCAAAAAATAATAAAAATAAAAAGACAGGAAATAATATTTCATATATTTTCTATAAGGTCTAAATAAAATTAGTTAGGTACAGATATAGATGATATAGGTAGATAAAGGTAGAGAGGTACAGATATGGATGATATAGACAGATAGAGGTAGAGAGAGCACTTTTCATATGGATCTAGAACATTGTATGTGCACTCAGCACTTGGTGAGGGTGTGGCTATGGTTAGCATGACTGGTATATGATCAACATCCAATGGCCTTCCTATCCTTCAGCCAGCAGCTACCCTTTCTGCCATGGCTAACATAGATGGAACCATTGGAGGTGTGATGACCTTCCTTCTAGCTTCAAGAGGGCTGAGTCCATCCATTTCCTAACTGGAGGTGCCCGGGGACCGCCACCCATGGCCAGGTGCTACTGTCTTTATTCCTTCAGTCTGAATGATCCCTCTCCCATCCCAAGCAGACTTCTCTACTACATAGTCTGAAGCCCGGTCCCTGCAGCGATCTCACCTGTAGCTATAATTTATTTGTGATTAGTATCAATTCTCCAAAGTCCAACTTTGGAATTGTTCATTGTTTACCGAGCAAACAAGAGAAGAAAATGACGTATTTTATGGGGCGCTGGGGCGCAGAAGAGTTAAATATCACCACGTTTCAGGGAGATTAATGGTGAAGTGTTCACTGAGGTCATTTATAATATTAAAAATAAAATTATCGGTGTGTCTTTTCAGAAAAAGCAATGAAGATAAATGTCAACTAGGGAAAGCTCGGGGAAAAAAAAGACTATGTAACAAAATGAAGGGGCTATTGGAGGCTGCGAAGGAATAAGACATTTTTAATTTCTTCAGAGAGCTCAGCCGTGGAAAATGAAGCCCGTTCTGCCTTCTGATGGCCTTCAGGAATGTCTGTGAGTCTCAGGAAAGTCACAGGGAGAAGGGATTTGAAACAGAGCCTCGGGGTCCTTCCATGTCAGCTGGCATTGCAGTCTTCAGCCTAATACCATCCCTCTCATGCTGCCATCTTCCTCACCGCCACCTCCAAGCACCAATCCTGTCGAGGGCACCTCCAGCATGTCACTCATGTCCACTCATGCCTCTTCAGCTCTCTCATCATCAACCTCACCCGAGCCGTCTTCATGACTTGCGTGGCCGGGCACCGAGGCAGCTGCCCAGCTGGCTTTTCACACTTCCATTCACTCTCCGGCTCAATCTCTCCAAATCAGTCAGAGTGAACTTTATTAAGACTTCCCAGCTGGCCTGGCGAGATGGCTCAGCAGTTAAGAACACTTGCTGCTCTTGTAGAGGACGCAGGTCTGTTTCCCAACACCCACATCTCTGGTGCCAGGGGATCCAACGCCCTCTTCTGGCCTCTACAAACCTGGGTGCACATGGTGCATATACAGACAGACAGACAGACAGACACACACACACACACACAGACACACACACACACACACACACACACACAATTGAAAATTAATTACAATTTTTAAAATGACTTCCTGAAGTTCTTGATTTTGAAGTCTGCTGTTTAAACTCCTTACATAAGATCCACATCCCTATATCCCCAGTTTTCAGGTTCCTGTCTGACTATGCCTCTCCCTTCTCCTACACACAGCTCTGGTGACCCTCTGTGACCATTCTGGACCGTAATGGCATTTGCTCTGTTTCTAGATCGTGACATCCTTTCTACCCTGGCTCCTCCACAGCCATTTTCCTTGGCTGGTCCTCTCTCGCCATTCAATACCAGCTCCCATATCTGTGCCCACAATCTCAAACTAGGTCTCTAAGTCTCTCTTTACTGCTCTCACCCAGTTCCAGACTTATGGAAAAATTCTAAAAACTGTCCTCTAGGAAACCAAGCACTGAACTGGATGGCAAGGAGAGAGAAGAGTGAGAACAGAACTTTCCCTTGGGTGTAACTCAAAGGAATGAGAAACTCCCAACACGAGTCAAGGAAACCCTTCCTCATGGCATTCTTCTGCCTGAACTTGCTGATCTAGCTTACCCTCCCTTGACACCAAATCACTAGTACTTAGGACATGTCAGGCACTCTCCAGGAGGTACTGTGGGTAAGCCAAACCCTCCCGCCTAGATGGAGAAACATGCCTAGACGGAGACACGTTCTTCAGGGAGAAGAATGAGCAAGGGGATGGAGCAAGTGGCATCTGAGGTGGGAATAATTGTTCACACTGAGCAGTTCTAGACAGTCAAAACAGGTCACGCAACCACGATAAGAAGCCGCTAATCTTGATACCCAGTCGGACTCAAAGAGACACGTGGAAGTGGAGCCTGGAATTCCGGGTACATGTAGCAGAGACTATGATGAGATTGGGCCTTGAAGAAGCAGGCTTCAGAAAGCTGACTCTGAGGTGACTCCAGAGGCAAATAGAGTTGAGAATTCATCATCGTGAATGTGATTTTTTTCATAACTATTATTTGTGCTGGAAATTACCTTGGGTTTGTTCCCATCATTACTTTTGCTCTAAGGACCCAGCTCTGTCAAGCCTCAACTCTACCATGTGATGTGAAGGATGCCCAAAGCTTCCTCCAGTCCCTGAGAACTGGTCCTGCCCAACCAACCATACTTGATGACTAATTCTCTAAACTCCATGCATCTACAGTTAGCTCAGAATAAGAACCCACACTGTTTTATTTATTGGTCTATAGACATATGACCTTTACAGAAACCTGTGCATTAGACTTTCCTGAGGGAAACCTATGAGTTGAGTTTGTATTCATCCCACTAACTAGAAGAGGACTGGAACCTGAAAATCATTTCCTCTGCTCCTTAAGGGATCTTACCAACACAAACTAAACAGAATTAAGTCTTGGGCCTGCTGGAGTCCTTACAGGAATGTAGTCTGGGTTCTAAAGAAACTCCTGGACATGGAGGAACTCAACACAGTGAGAGCAGGGGTCAATGGGTGGTAGTTAGGGCTTAGGATTGCCCTAAGAGGAGGAGAAACTAGAGGATCATTTATCCAATGTGAGAAGGCCTCTGATTTGGGTGCACCCAAAGTCTTGTGGAACATGCTAGTCCATGGCCTCTTCTAGACATCCTTCTTCTGACTGCCTTCAGTGAGCCCCAAAAGAAGCTCCATCACTGTGTGATTGTAAGTGATTCTAAGGTCAACAAGTACAATAGCCCTAGTCCCTGGAGTTGCCTGGCTTGAGAGAGTGTTAGAGCTGGGAAGCTCCAGCCAAGATCAAAAGGACTTATCTGTGGTCTCAGAGGCCTGGAGACACTGTGAGGCTTCTGTCTAGCTCTCCTACTCTGTAGAAGAGTGCTTTCTCTCCCAGCCCACAGGCAGCCACCTGTGACTGGGCCTCTCCTTTAGCATAGGAACCAAGATGCCAGGTCCTTAATGAGGTTGTCCACACTAGAATTTATGAGGCTCAAAGCCTTCAGAAGGACTGGTTTCTGCCAACCTTAATTTACACAGTTCACAAGCTTTCCAACACCCCCATTAAAGTCAGCAAGGATGCTGCTCCTGTTGGCCTGTACACATGATTTGACTCCATCCTCGTCATGTCACCATTCATTTTCATGTCTCTTGGCTTGTTTAGCCCTAAGCACCTGGCTCTCCTGTCCCTGGGAAATATTTAGTTTCTACCAGGCAGGTGGGAGCCAAGCCCAGCCCTGGACTCCAGCTCTAGCCCAGGCCTTCCTGCAAATCCTCTATATTAAAAGCTCGTCCACACATCATCTCCAATGTGATTTAAGAGCAAGACCCCTTCTCACCCAAGCAGCTCTCAGTCCCCACCCCTGTAATGGGTGCCATCAGTTCAGCAAGAGCGAGCCGGTAGGAGATGGCCAGAAAACTAAGACACGTGTGCCTTTTTGAAATGCCACATAAATCCCCTTAATTAAAAATTAATTAAGAGCCCTAAAATTTGACACTCATTTAAAAAAGAAATTTGAGTTAGAGAGTTGTGTAGATTTCATAGCATCTAATCTCTAGGACACAAATGAAGGAGGGGGAGTGTGTGTGTGTGTGTGTGTGTGTGTGTGTGTGTGTGTGTGTGTGTACGCGCGCGCGCGTGCTTCTGTTTCAAATGCAGTCAGGGGAGGATTCATTCCCATCGAGTGAACCCAATAAGTCACCCACAGTGTAGAACAGCGATTCATGGAACTTGACCTGGACCACACGTGTTGCTGATGCAAATCTAAACTAATTTCTGCAGCATCCACTGAGAAGATAAATAGACAAACAAATGTGCCATGCTGTTTCAGAAGAGATGTTCCAAGATGCAAATGATGGATGACTGGGACAGGAAATGCCAATGTGAGGCCATCTTGCTGGGTGAGCAGCTTAGCAGAAGGCTTCAAGGGAGAGCCATCGACAATGGTGGGCATTAATCAAGTTGGCACTAATGATAGCAAATCCATCTCATCAACATGTAGCCATCAGCGCCATTGCTTAGAACCCAGTCAGGAGATCGTGGACAGAAAGAGGCTTTGAGAGAAGACTTGAGGTCAACACTCTAGTGTGCCAGAGGACAGTGGTAGCATAGAGACAAAGGACCTATCCAAGATTCACAGATATTAACCTTCAGATTCCTCCGGGCCTCCAAGGTCATGCCACTCAACTGTGTGCCCCTGGAAACATCCAGGGGTCTTTGAGCAGTGCCAGTGCCAAGGACATCTTCTCCAGAGATACTGATGGCATTGGCCCTGGTGACGCATGAACACCAATGCTGTTTTGTACCTGCCTGACAACTGACTCCCGTGGACATCAGGGCACTGCTTCTGGCAGATGATCTGTCATGAGTCATAGGACAAGATGTTACTAGAGGACCATCTGGCCAAGTTCTGGGTCCTTATCTTTGGGCTACTAGCTGTGAATCTCAGGCAAAACACCCCAGTAAGCAACTAGCCACATGTTTTACTGTTTAAAAAGCAACAAGCATTGCCCGGGCTCTAAAATCCCTGGTTCTTCTGATTAATCAAGTGGGGATAATAACTGTTCGACCAGGTTTTTATGAGCTTCAGACAAAGCAGGCTCAAGGAAGCACATTGCAGGCTATTAAAATGCTCCGCAAAACTAAGGAGTGGCGGGGATTTAATATATCCAGTGACTCACATTGTTGGTCTGGGGGGAAGTGCTGTTTCCAGGACTAATAAGTAAGTTTCCATAGTGATGACCATTATTAATGAAAGATCCCTGAGCACCAGTCCTCCCACAAGTGATCTGGGGAACCTGGGGTGCTGCAGTCATACTTGGAAATGACCAGCCCCCATGATAAACCTGCAGAGAATAGGCCACTCTCTGGTGCCCAAGCCTTTCCCCTTCCCCATTTCTCTGGAGACAGGCTACAACCACTCAGCGTCTCAGGGTAGCCTGCTCCTGGGGTAGAACAATGCTTGTCCAACCACAGAGAAGATGCTGTTAGGAATCGTGGGCTCTTGTTTGAAACCATTCACCAAGGGTATTTTCCTCCTAGGAATTTATGGCCCCCATAAAAAAAGAACTTAAGGAAACAGAGCACTTGTTTTCGGTTCTGCCTCATTAGTTCTGAGTTGGGGCTGGCAGGAGAGATCAGAGTACCAGGAGCCCATCTAATTGAGTCTCTGGTAAGCATAAAGCTTGCTCCATCCAGAGGAGACTCTACCAAGGAACCTGGGTGTCTCCAGGAGAGGAGGGGAGGTACCAGAGGAAGCAGAGATGAAAGAGCCAGTTTCTTTGAGTTACTGCTGAGCCTGAACCCAGAAAGAGGTTCCAGGAATGAAATTCCATAGATCCCAGGCATCCAGAGAGTGAAATTGGCACTCTCCTCCACTCCTACACCCCTCTTTGTCAAGGCTTGTGGGTAAAGGGCAAGCTTGCCAACTTCCTGCCCTTCTATGCTCACTATCAGTATTGGGCACATCCATCACTTGGATGACCCCTTAGACAGACAGCACAAAAGAGAGAGAACATAGCTGGGTGGCGGTGGTGCACGCCTTTAATCCCAGCACTCCGGGAGGCAGAGCCAGGTGGTGGATCTCTGTGAGTTCGAGGCCAACCTGGTCCACAGAGAACTACACAGAGAAACCCTGTCTCAAAAAAGCAAGGGGGGGGGGCATGGTATTGGGAGGGGAAGGACACACAATGTGGAAAGGCACAGATTTCCCCCAATCCTTCAGCAAACCAGTAACCCACTGTGGAACTCTGTATTCTCAACAGTAAATCAAATTTAATAACACCTTCCTCCACTGATACACTGGGGACCAGTTCAATCCCCAGTCACCATAGGGATGGAGAGGACTATATTACCAGGCACTGTTGCAGATGCATAAGACTCCATACCTCCCTTCAAGTCAGAAGTGGTTTGCTGAAGAAGACAAACAGCTAGTGATACTATGAGGCAGAACCTCCACCATGCTGCATGCAAGAAGAAATGTGTTGAGAGGCCCAAGCAAAAGGAATATTCAAGGAGAAAAGGGGGAAATCCATGAAAATGAGTGAGGAACAGGGTCACATACCCACTGTTGAGAGGTAAAGGCTGGTGGAAGATATCCCCAAGAACAGGCCAACCGCCGGACAATAAAGGGTGACCCACATGTGCCTATCAGTCCCACAGGAAACAAATTCTTTAAGCATCAGAGAAAGAGAGTAGAAGGGAGGGAGGGGAAGAAGAGAAAGAGGAAGGATAAGGAAGAGGAGGAGAAGAAACGATGAAGGAAATGTAGACACATCCACCATTACCCTGGAGCTCTAGATACCCGTATACCAAAATAGACTAGGAAAAGAATGAAAATGGATACTACATGTGTAAATGTAATGCATGCAAGCCTGTATTAGGTGATCTCACGAAAATCAGTCATCTTGGACGAAGGAGTGAGGTGGGTTGAGTACGTGCCTAACAATTCTGACACCGTGAGTTTGGTACCAACCCTGAAAATAATAAAAAAAAACAAGAACTTAAAAGCTGAGAACACACGAAAACCTCCTTCTCCGAAAAATTCCAAGTAAACAAAGTCTTTAATTTAAAATACAAATTCTGATAATACTCGGGGTGGACCAGGATGTGGAATGAAGGGCGTGCCTGTATGAACACAGCTGGTGAAGAGTGTAAATTGGATTCACTTCTAGAAAGCAATTTGGCAACGTGTATCAAGAGCTTTTAAAATGTTTATACCTTTTGATTCAGTAATTCCACTTCTGGGAATCTATCCTATGAAAATAATCGGAAACGCAGGCAAAGGTTTATGCACAAAGATATTCTTCAAAGTGTTATTATAAACAGACTAGCAGCCCAATCGTTGAATAATGTTGAAATAAATGATGGCCGGTATCACACTGGATTGTAGCTATTAAAATGAATTCGTAGGGGAAATGTTTAAAGCCCTTGGAAAAGTTTGTGATGGCACCATCATTATTTTAGGACCTGTCCAGGTATCACAGGATGATAAGCACTTTGTAAATCACAGAAAGAACTCAAGATAAATTAGCCAAGCCATTTTACAAAAGGGGGAGAGAGCACCTCTGGGTGGTGGGGTTCTGTGGGTGCTCTGATGTTTGCTTTTACCTTGCTTTCAACTTTAGACAACAGACTTGCATTTTAAATAAATGAAAGGCAGAAGAAACAATAAGATACATCGGATAGGAGAAACACTCCTGTGCCCTTAAAGACGCACAATGCGATGCACAATATGCATAAAACACGGCATAGCTTTAAATATCCCACAAGTTGAGGGAGGCTTTAAAATGTCCTTTAGTTTTCTTGTGTTGTCTGTGGCAGGCTGGAGGGAGAGCAATCTGTCCAATGATTAAGTATCTCCCATGATAAAACCCAAGGAAAACGCTTTGAAAATGAAGTCACCAAGCACATGAAGAGCCCTTTGTTATCATTCTAAATGTCCATCTTCTATGCAGCTCACAGCTAGAAATCTAAACAGCAGCGTGCTGGCTCTGGCTCCTCTTGAGCTGTACAGTATCATGGCCAGCGTATAAATGTGTTTCTGTCTGATCTCTTTGCCTTTTTTTTTTTTAAATGAAGCCAGTAGGATCCAATCACAGGGGACTCCACCCTAATGTGATAATCTAGTCCCTCCTCAAATGCCTATCTCTAAGTGTCTAAACATAGTGGGATGGAATTTCCACCCTCTTGGCACCATCCACACATAATTTTGAGGGCTTAATACTTGCCCCAGGATTTGAAAATGGGATAGAAACCTCAAAGGAGGGAAGAGAGGCCTAGAGGTATCACCGGGCTCCCCATTTCCTCCCACACGTTATCAATGATGAAGCAGTCCCATCCTGTTTGTCACGAGGTCAGAAAGCAGATGAGTATTGGGACCCACACACCATGCATTCCTGGGGCACAGTTCTCAGCACCCCTTCTTAGCTCCCACAGTCCTCTCCTCTGCTCTGTGGCATTGGAGAGAGAGACTGGACCTTCCCTGAGACCAGAATTGAGGAAGCATGTCTCTCCTTTCTACTAAGACCCTGTCAGCATACAAACAAAAAACCATGGTCCTCAAATGAATAACAGAGTTTATTCTGGAGCCAAATAGGGTGACCATGGCCTGGGAACACAAATTTAGTTACCCCCAAACTCCACGCTCTTACACAGGAGTGGTTTCTTTTTTTTTTTTTTTGATAATGATAAAACAAAGAAAATCATAAATCAAGAGACATTTCAAATCCATTAGTGGAAGCACCATAGTTCACAACAAGAGGAGGAACTCTTTCTGCTATTGACCTCGAATGTTATCTGATGACATTCTTAGCCTGTGGATTGATGGAGAGAGAGGCATTGGTTTGTTTATTCCAACAGGACTTACCTAATTGTCACAAAGATGTTAGGTCATACACAAGGGTAGGCAATAAATGGGGCTAAGGGGCTAAGGTAGCCCGAGAAACTTTGGTTCTGGACCTGCAACATTGCAACTCTCCAAATCATTGACCATCTAGTCAGAAGGAATGTCTAACACAGGTGTGGCTTTTTAATTTTTTTTTAATCTGGAATTTAAGTTAAAAACATGATTGAAAAGTGGGAAGTGGGTGTACAGAATCAAATCCTCAAAATGAACTCGACGCCTTACCTTTTCACAAGAGCATTGACTCTCTGGTGTGCTTTTGATTTTTGTTTCATCCTGGGTTTTCATTTGAGCGTGTTTGGAACTGGCAGGGTGTGGGAAGAAGGGCAAGCCAAAATATATGCTGTGCTTAGGAACCCTAGAGCCATTGGAAGAAACTTTGCCTTATGCTGTCCAGGGCACAGTTATAGGTGGATGACATCCTTCCCTCTCGGTGAGGTGGAGAGGGGAAAAGATGACCAGACCTGGGAACTTCTAAGCACTCATCCCAGAAGCAATTTAAAGAGCTGGGACATCCATCTACAGCCGAGCTGGGCTTCAGCTCTGATCCCTGCTAGAGCTGGTTTTAGACCGTGTATTAATTTCTTGTCCCTGCTGTAAAGAACTACCAGAAGCTTTGTTCTGGGTTCAAAAGACACAAATTTATTCTCTCACTGCTCCGGAGCGCCAAGGCCTGAAATCACTTTCATTGGATAGGTGCAAAGCAGTCTGAAATCGAGGCTTCCCTGGGAAGTTTCTAGAAGCATGCTATTGGGCGGGGCTGTTTCCTCAGGGGAACCTATTCCCTGCCTCTTCAAGCTTCTGTGGGACCTTTGTGGTCTTTGGATCATAATCTTCTCTCCCGTTCTGAAATTCATGCTTCTCTTGTTAAGTTTGAGGGGTTTGAGGAACCCAGTGAGAGACAGACAGACAGACAGACAGACTCAGATCGATCTTTAAGGAAGAGTTTATTATTGATAGAGCAGCGGGAAGGGCAGAGTTCATCCTTTTAAGGTCGCTTATGAGAGAGTAGGGAGTGGAGAGAAAGTGTTGTGCCAGCGGGAAATGGGCCCAGGGTCAGCTAACATCACCTAACTGGCCTTAGTTGAGGCAGGTATTTGAGAAGTCCCAAGGCAACTCCTGGATGAGGGGTCTTTGGAAGAACAATGGGCTAGTTAGCACCAGTTCTGGCTAGTTAGCACCAGTTCTGACTAGTTAGCACCAGTTCTGCCTGTAGCCCCAGTGCATTTCAGGGGTTGCTGTCTGGAAGGATCTGTTCCCAGGAGCAGAGGAGGGAACAGGTCCCCTGCCTCTGTGGTCTGAGAACACTGTCACAACTCCTGTTTCTCACCGACTCTCTTGCTTCTCTTGGGATCCCACTGCTGCCCCCTCCACCCCACCCCACACCCCACACACACACACCCAAATAATCCAGGAGGGTCAATCCACCTAGAAAGTTTAATCCCAGCAGCCAAGTAAAGTCCCTCTTTGCCACAGACAGTAACATTCATCATCCTATTCCGTTCTGAGGATTTGGGGACCATTTCGTCAATGTGTTCTAGAAATAACCTCTGAGCACAGATGCTCATGAACCCTCCTAGAGGCCGAGTCTGGGTAGAGCTGGAGAACATTCAGTGGCTCAGTTTCATGGAGATGATAAAAACTTGCCTGTGAGTTCTGGAGCCCAAGCGAATGGAGCCAAGGCCAAATGGATGCAAGGTATAGGGGTTGTCACAGGTGAAGTCTGTGAACTTGACCTCCGTGGGTAACACGTGAGTGCACCATCACGTGATTATGGGGCTGAAGAAAAGAAGCAAGAGGAGATTAGACAGCAAAGGCAACTGAGTCCCCATCCGAGGACCTTAAGGTACGCATTAAAGAGCCCAGATGTGATTCCATGAAAGGACATGAAGCCTCTTCTCCTATACCCAGAAGTTATAGAGCAGGCTCAGCCAGGCTGGAAGCCAGCATGGCCATGCCAAGTGACCATCTGTTGTGCGGCTTTTCCTGAGGAAATGTGAATGTCTAGTCACCCCCGGACAGAGTGCCGGTGACACACTGAAGAAATAAATGTGCCTAAGTCTGGCTTGATGAGCGGGTGAGTTCTCTGAGGCTACTTACGGGAGCACAGATGCATTGAAGACAGATGTAACTCTGCAAATCCCACCTCAGCGTGGGTAATGAGACACACGTGCTCAAGCCCCCTGCCCACCTTGCAGACAGCAACACTGACGGGTTTCTCCTCTGTAGCCACTGTTAGCCATTTGCATAACCTGGGGGGGGGGGACAGACCATGGGAATCTTATCATTCACTGAGCTTCCTGAATCTTGGGAGCCTTTTTCTCCAGGAGAAGATATTTGAATTCTGGGGAAATGCCTGCACCTTAACACCTGAATCATCTTGCTGTGGATGATTGATTGATAAATAAAGTGCTGATTGGCCAGTAGTCAGGCAGGAAGTATATAGGTGGGACAAGGAGGGGAAGTGGAAGGCTGAGTCAGGAGATGCTGCCACCACCATGAGAAGCAGATACCGGTAAGCCACGAGCCATGTGGCAAGTTATAGATTTGTAGAAATGGGTTAATTTAAGATATAAGAACTAGATAGCATGAAGTCTGCCACGGCCATACAGTTTATGAGTAATATAAGCGTCTGAGTGATCATTTTATAAGTGGTCTGCAGGACTGCGGGGACTTGGCAGTTCCCAGAGAAAAACTCTCCAACTATATCATCTGATAATCAGAGCTGTCTTTATCTGAACTGGCCTGCAGATGGAGTCAGGGGACCGCCCCCAGCCAGTCCCTTCCTTGAGATGGGTAGGGCAGCCTTGCAACCTGGTAGACTGGGTTTGAGTCTCACATGTTGGCCATGAGACCTTAGGCTACTCATCAAACCTCTCTAAACTCAGTTTCCTTGCTTAGGAAATAGAGATGGGCACCATTAAGACCAGCATAGATGCCTCATTGAGCTCAGTGTGCCAAGATAGGCTGTAGCTAGAGTTTTCCTGCCTGACCCACAGTCAGGACAAATCTCTCTCACCCGCCAGTCCCACAGCCGCTCAGACCCAACCAAGCAAACACAGAGACTTATATTGTTTACAAACTGTATGGCCGTGACAGGCATCTTGCTAACTGTTCTTATATCTTAAATTAATCCATTTCCATAAATCTATACCTTGCCACGTGGCTCGTGGCTTACCGGCGTCTTCACATGCTGCTTGTCATGGCAGCAGCTGGCAGTGACTCCTTCTCCCTTTCTGTTCTTTCTTTTCTCCTCTCTGTTAGTCCCGCCTATACTTCCTGCCTAGCCACTGACCAATCAGTGTTTTATTTATTGACCAATCAGAGCAATTTGACATACAGACCATCCCACAGCAGTAGGCAGAAGAATTATAGAGGTAAACAGGCTTAGTGTGATGTTAGTTTCCATGCCTCGGGGAGCACTCTAGTGAACTTTTTAAAAAAATGATAGAATTTTGGATATTAAAGATCATTTGTCTGGCTTCTCAGACAAAATTGGAGAAGCTTCCCTGGATGTGAGGCTCAGAGAGGCAGGAGGAACCAGGGCCATCAGAAGCACAGAGAGGGAAGGAGGGGGTGGGAAGCCTGTTAAGGCACTGGCTGCCATGGCAAGGAGTAGAAGCTAATACAACCACACCCGAGGGTCACCCCAACTGGACCCTGCTGCTCATCTCCACCATGACCAGAGCCACCCACCCGACACTGAGAGCTAAATATCTGGAAGCACAAGCCAGACCTTTCCTTCCCTCCACTCAAAAGGGAGACGATGCCAGGTCAGCCTGCTCCATGTCCTCATTGATCTCTCAGACTTGCAACGGGCTGCTTCATTCTCACAATGCATCACTATTAATCCAATCAACTCACAGCTGCTAACACGTTCATTTTAAGACACAGCCCTCCCTCACTTTCCTGAAAATGTGGTTCCTCTAAGGGTTTGGGAAGTGGAGTTCATCTTAGTAATACAGTCAAAATCCATCCTTTCATAGAAGAGACAGTGGCCAGATAGAGAAGGGACATCGTCTTCGGCCTAGCCAATCACAAAGGAGTCAGGTCTATCTCCCATAATGATGTGTGATACTCTTCACAGCAGAGAGAGCATCTACTCTCTAAATCTGCTCAGTACGTGATTCCAGTGCTAGGATCTGATGTCAGAGCCTGGGGAGATTATACTGCACTAGGCATGCCTGTTGGAAATCCAAATTCTACTTGAGGGTAGAGCTGTGTATGGGGCGGGGTGTCCACCAGGAGGTTCTGTTACATGAAAATCATGGATTCGAGGATCCTAGAATGCTCAGAGACTATGGACCAAGCCTCGACCCATTGGTGGAGTGTGAGATCCTGAGTAGATTGTGAATATGTATAAGGGGTTTGGTGCTTCCCATCAGCCTTGAGTGTGGCCAGATGGAGATGCAGGTATCTCTGCAGGTCTTGGGAATGTATGTAGTAGAGCAATCTTTCCATGGTTCATCCACACCATGGCACATACCAATCTTTCCATTGGCTTTAAGCCAATGCCTGAAGCCACCCAAATTAACAAGGAACATGTGTCTGTCTATGTGCCCTCTAGGAACATCCCCAGGCTCCAAGATGGCCTTGCAGAGTTCCTTCACTTGTTGGAATGGGACAGTCCTCCAGCTCGGACAAGCCTGTGACTTCCACCAGGACTGTGCCCAAGGAGAAGATGAGGGCCAGCTATGCAGTAAGTTGATGGGGTTGGTTCTGATCCTGCTCAATCCTAGCCATCCATGCCCATAGCCCCTTCATATCCCCGTGACACCATGCATGCAAACCTGAGTGGCCTTCCTGATACTCGGTGATTCTGGTGACTACTCTCCTGGCAACACGATTCCTAAAATGTGTTGCCAAGATATGAGGTCTAGAAACAACACAGTCCTCCATGGTCAGTTGTCACACCCCTTAAAATCCAAACGAGGGGCTGCAGAGATCACTCAGTGGTTAAGAGCACTTGCTACACTTACAAAAGACTGGGGTTCAGTTTCCAACACCCACACTGGATGGCTTACAACTCCCTATAACTCTACTTCTGCGGGATCTGATGCCCTCTTCTGGCCTCTGTGAGCACCTGCATGGATGCTGTATACATATAAACATGCATACACATATATACATTTTAAAAAATAACATCTTTTAAGTTTTGCTCTTGGCATCAGTGGGCCCAGAAGAGATGAGCAAGATGAAGCCTAACCTTGGGGTATGACATTAGAAGCCTCTATGCCTACACTGCCCTCACTTTCCAAGTCCCTCCTCTTCTCCCTGCCTCCTGTGTACCCCAGCTGCAGCCATCTCAAACCACCTTGTGGCTCCCTGGTACCTCCCTGGCTTTGCTCAAGTGGTTTTCCCTGCTTAGAACACACTTCCTTTCTTGAGTCCCGTCTGCTCCTTCAAGACTCTCAACAGTCCCTTCTTCCAGGAATCCTCTTCTGGCCCTCTCCAGTGAGCGCCATAGGTTCGCTTCACCTTCTGTACCCTTCCCACTCAACTGGGTGTATCCACTAGTAAGCATTTCCAAAAACGTGTTATTCGTGGCTTTTTGTGTACTCACTCATTGAAGTACAGGCTTCAATTCTGTAGAATAGTTACAGGGTTGTACAGCCAACACCATGGTTGAGTTTTATGACATTTTTAACATTTTACCATCCCCAGTAAGAAATGCCTTGCAGTCCCTGCGTTTTCCTCCAACTCTTTTGTCAAGGTTCCTAACCGCTCATCTTTCTATTTCTACAGCTGCACCTCCGTGAGCCTCGCATAGAAGCTAAATCACATAATACACGCTTTTTAAATTAATTTCTTCAATGAGCTTAGTATTTTTGAGGTTCAGCCACACCATGGCGCATACCAGTCCTGCATTCTTTTTTATTGCAGAGTATTGCTTCATTGTATGGCTACACCCCAATTTTCCCATGTAGATGAAATTCTAAACGGTCTTAGTAAATAAGAATCACAGAGCCAAATACAGAGTTAAAGCCTAAGAGATCAGAGCACTAGCGAAGCCCAAGACTACCTTTAGCTTACCAATCGTAACTGTCTCTTCCCCAGAGAGAGACCTTCTCCTATGTGACCTTTTTATTGCCTTTCTGTTCTGCCTTCTCATTGGCTCTAAACCCAGCCACATGATTTCCTCATCACTGCCTGTCTACACAGACCTCCAGGTCTCTATGGTTTGTACTGGGATTAAAGGTTAAGGTCACCAGTTGGCTGTGTCCTTGACTATGCAGAGACCCTGCCTGCCATGTGTTCGGGATTAAGGGCATGTGCCACCACTGCCGGACTTCTGCTAAATGGCTTGCTTTTAGCTCTGATCCACAGACAACTTTATTTATTAACATACAAATAAAATTGCATTACAGCACAAATAAAATATCACCATATTCCCATCTACTCACTGATTCATGGCCATTTGTATTATTTCCAACTTGACCCTACTGTAAATAATACTGCTATGAATATTCACCTATCAGTTTGGACACAGATAAGTGTTCAGGTTCTCTCTATATAACTCTAGGATAGAGTTCCTGGTTCACACAGTAACTCTACATGTAGCATATTGAGCAAGTGTCAAAATTTCTTTGCAAGTGGCTATACCATTTTATATGTCCACCAGTAATATAATATATAGGCTTTCTGTTTCCTCTTCTCTTTGCTGACACTTGATATTATCTGTCTTTTTTTTTTTTTTTTTTTTAATTTCAACCACCCTAGCAGGCAGGTATCAAATATTTGTTATGAGGGTAGTTTCCAGGTCCCACTTCCTGTCTTTGGGCAGATGGGTCTAGTTATCTTTTCAGTGCCAGTATCTCTTCTAGTTGCTGGCATGGGGTAAGTGCTCACTGACTAGCGACCGAAATGAATGGGTGAGTTGGGAAACTTGAGCACCGTAAAGAAAACCCAACTGTTGTGGCCACGCTGATATCTGGGAGCAGCATAGACTCCCCACCAATGATTACGCCACTTGAATGGTGTCTTCTCAGCAGCCGAGCTCTCCGTTTTTACCAGGGAAACCACACACTTACAGAGCACCTGTAGTAGGCTAGGAAATGTGCTAACGCCTAAAGCCAGGTAAATCACAAGCGTTCAATCTGCAAAGCTGGAAAAGTCCAAAGCAGGCTCACAGAATGAAGCCGTGAGTTGCCCCTTAGGTTGGGAAGACGGGAGGCATTCATGCCTGGGATGTCGTGGGACCCAGACCAGGGACTCTGAACACAGACCACAGACACCACTGACCTCTGAGGAACTGTGCCAAGTCATCTGGACCCCATGGAAATTTAAAAGAGGGTTATATCTATTCATTAAAATGAAGCAATAGACATCCATTTCTCAATTTCAAAAAAAAAAAAAATCTTTTTTTTTTAATGGAAAGACTTCAAGTAAAGTGTCCCAATGATAATGGAATTGTGGTAGGTTTTAAACGTTTGAAACAGGGTCTTGTGTATCTGAAGCTGGTCTCCAACTTGCCACGTAGCCAAGGCCTGCACCACTATGCCCAGTTTTATGGGGGACTTCAGGCACGTTAAACAAGCATTCTGCCAGGAGAGCTACATCCCCAGGCCCTGTGGTGTGCTTTCACATAAAACTCCATGGAGAGTTGCGGGGTGGCACTTTGCTTGCCCCCACACTCTTCGTTCCCAGTCTTTCTCAGAATTCTCACAGCAAAAATGCAGCTGGGCTTCCCCACAGTGCCCTGGGCAGCAGTCCATATACGCACGTCTAGTTATTTGTGCCCAAGGCATTCCCAGGGTGCTTCTGAGCTCTGTAATTTTGCAAAGGCCTTTTAAAAGTTTTTGGTTTCCGCACTTCCCAGCTGGGACACAGGTTAGGCAGGCCATGCCCTGATTTACAAGTGGGAAAAATGCAGGCAGAGAGAAGGTAATTGATTTGCTCGGGGTCACACAGCACGCACAGCCGTCCGGAACAAAGCTGTGGTTAGAGATCAGAGACCTCGGGATCCAGCCTATTACTGTGGCTTGGGGCGTCTCCCCGCTTCTCCACAGCCTGTCACCATGGATTTCTGGAAGCAGCTCGCAGACTTCAGGACAGCCAGGCTTGGGTCCCAAGGTCCGGAGCATGGGGCCCAGTGGCCTTTTCAGCCATGTTTGAAAAGCTGCTCTGACCAGCTGTCAGAAAGACCACTCCACCCTAGAGAACCTCCCCATGCCTGCTGCAGAAACCAGAAGCCAGTTGCTAGGAAGGAAGGCTCACTTCAAAAAAAAAAAAAAAGAATCAGTCCGATCTTTCCACCAGCTCTTGAAATGGGTCTTAACAGATATCCTTTCTCTCGCGTATGGCCCTATTCTTTCTGGCACTTCTGCTGTTTTCTCTGTAACACCCTTGATGCCGGAAGCCATCACCGTGATGGGAACAGCAGCCGACAGGAGCATCTGCTCCGTGCCAGGTACTCTCTCCCAGGATGAACCTATTTCGTGGTCACAGGGAGCAGGACGCTAAAGCAATCATCCACGCTTGAACGGGGCTGCCGGCTCAGTCTGACTTTGTGTTCTGGAACGCTGCGGGCCACACCCACCTGTGGCCGGAGTTTCAGCTTGGGCTGTGCCGAGTACTAAACCTTGATATAGACCCTCCTTCAACGCAGGGGCTGAGAAGAACCAGAAAGGCCCAGGACACTACTACCACCACCTTACTGTGACAAAAGAGGGTTCTCAGTTTGCTTATTTGTGACGCATCCCTGCTTTTCAGATTTTTAAAAAAAAAAAAGTCACCAAATCCAAGGGAGGCATCCCAGGTGTGTGGCCAGTGGAGAGCGTCTCCCTAATGCCCCTGTGTGTCCTGACCAAGGGCCTCAGTGACATGTGGCTCCCCTAAAAGGGGCCAGGAGTCCCTCCATCATTCCCTTCACCAACTCATTAGCTACTACGATGCAGGTAGATTACCTCCCCTCCCCCTCTGGGGAACCCAACCATCTCATCTGTTTTGTGGGCATGCACTTCCCTCCAGGCAAAGCCAGGTTTGTTTGTTTGTTTTTTTAAAGTTTATTTCTTTATTGTAAAATAAAACATTTTGGTTGTAAAATACTTGGAAGATGCAAGAAAAAATGCACAGGAGGAAATACTATTGCCCATAATCCTCCCTCTCAGACATTCCAAGATAACCATAATATTTTGATGTATTTCTTCTAGCATTTTCCCCATGACTCCATATTTTCAAGGAAATGTATAACACATATTTATCAAAAATGTTAACGGAGTTGTCACCAGGGGAAGAGAAAGAAAGCGATGTCACTTGGCCCTGCCATTTACACTTGGCAGCCTCCACCGCTGAGGCTGGGGTCACGTCCCTGCGACTCTACCCATTTGTCTCCCTTAGAGTGGAATCAGGTGTCATAATTGCTAAATGTGGTGGAATTGATTGACCCCCCACACAACTCCATTTGCCATCCAGACGATGAGAGGCCTGGCCACAGCCCAAGAAAAGGGGGGGGGGCCTGGAAGAGCAACATTTCTCCAATGAGAGGTAGCCGGGCATTCCCTGGAGAGCTTTCTCAAAGACAGATTCTAACCAGCATCCCTACTTCTAAACTCACAGGCCACCGAGGGGTCCCTGGTCCCTGGAGCCCATTTCCAGTGACAGGAAGCTAAGGATTAAACCTGTTTCCTTAAAGTCTGGCAGGGGGCCGCGTACTCAGTAGGCTCTGGGGCTGATTGAGAAGAGGTTAACAGTCAAAGGTTGAGACCATGCTGATTGACTCACCCTTCTGGGCCAGCCTTGTGCTCAGCAATTGGCCTCAGCAACGATTTCCTGGCTTCAGCCTAATCCGTCAGGGGGGTCTCTGTTTTGACCCACTCCTACACAGCTCCCGCCAGAGTGCCTTTCTTCCAGAGCACATTGCCCCAAAGTGCTTAAAAAGATGGACATCCTCTCCGCTCCCCTTCTTCCTTCAAGGTCTGACTGTCAACATAAACTAGCCATTGACCTGACTTGTTGTCTTGCCTGTCTCCTCTCCCTTTATTTAGAAATAATAATAATAATAATAATAATAATAATAGTAATAATAAATAGGACCCTGCTCCTAGCAACTCTAGTAGGCCCTTCCTGAAAGATAGGGAGGACCTGTCCCGGCTCCTCACCCCAAGAGTAGAGCTATCTGATTGTTCCCCGCCCCCCATGACTTCCCCTGGTATGGGTGTAAATGGCAATGAGTAATACCACTGCCACACTGTTTATAAGTTCTGCATAATGTTGTTTATAGGTGTTTCCACCCCCCTTCCTTTATCTTACCATAAAACCAACCCTATCAAATAGAAACTAAATGCCCCCCCACGCGCGCCATGCCTCCCTCCCCCCCCCACACACACTTTGCAAAAGGGAACCCTGAGGGGTCTAAGAAAGGAATGATTGTCCCAACAGAACCCAACCGGAAGGAAAGGCTGGGTCTAGAGCCCTAGGTGTGCATACCAGTGCTGCTGTGGTGCCAGTACCTGAAAGGGTTGGGGGCCGGTAGTGGGGCCCTTGCTCTCCCCTGACTCCTCCCACCAGCCTGCCCGCTTCCTTGGGGAGCCTTGGCTTTTAAAGCACAGCCTATGAAGGACTCTCCTAGAAGGTCACTGCTTAGACGCCAGTTGGTTTCTGTGCAAGAAGTGGATATGGGATCCCTTGAGGGCGGGAGTAAAAAATAAAACAGAGAGATCTCCTTAGCTTTTGGATTTTTAATCAGAAGAACACGCAGGGCTTGGGGGGAAATGATTTCTTCAGGGGGGTATAAATGGGAAGAGATTCTCCGAGTCGGTGACAGCCCGTTTTAATTTATAATTCTGCCTCTGTGTGAAATGCGCAGAGAATCGAGGAGGAAATGAGTAATAATTCACTAAGGTGCTGTCACAGCCAGGAAGCAGGAGGGCCCTCATCCACCACGCTGCCAAGAAGGCTGAGCTAGAGGAAGGACATGGAGAGCGGTGGGTCTCTTAGAGAGCTCCTCTCCCACACGGAGGTAGAAACCCGCTGCATCCTCATAGCTCGGCCTGGAGCTGCGGGACAATGGAGGAATAGCCTAGCCTAGAACAGCCCACCAGCTCTCCTGACTGAGAACCTGCCCAGACCCATTCTCTAGGAAAGCTGGAGAAAGTGAGTTCTCTTCTCCCCCTCCCCCAACCTCCGACTTTCTGGAGAACCCTGGGAAATACATGGCATAGAAAGCTGATATAAAGGAAGGACCATGGGCCCCTGCTGCTGAACCTTTAGATGGCATAGAGGCCACTATAACCTGGACTATTTAAGCAGGATTGCTTAAACATGCCCAGGTGATGTTACAGGAATGAAATATTCCCAAACCTCCGCTGCTGAAACTGGCATTTACAGCACCCACCCAGTGAGCATTTCTGAGTCTCTGCCTTACCATATACGAGACTGAGCTGTGGAACTGTTATTACCATTTCACTTTAAATGAAGGATTAGAGAATTACTAACCAATACATACACACACACACACACACACACACACACACACACACACACACACACACACACAACACACACCAGAAGGGGGTACTCTTCTCAGTGGGTGGCCACCACTGGTGAGGATAACTTGGTCATCCCTGGCTAATTTTCTTTGTGTTAGCATGGTTTGCCTTAGTATACTGGTAATGACGGTAGCCCACAATCTCTTCACAGGTAAACTTCCTGCTGGCTTTTACTGTAACTTCGAGGATGGCTTCTGTGGCTGGACCCAAGGTCCACTTTCACCCCATATGCCCCGGTGGCAAGTGAGGACCCTAAAGAATGCCCATTTCCAGGACTACCAAGGTACCACCCTCTCTTTCCTTCTTCTTGGAGTCTACCCTAGTGTCTAAGTGGACAAATAAAAGATGTAGGATCCTGACCCAGCCTACCGAGGCGTCTCCTCACATGCAGTATTCTGCTCAAAGCTTACCTGGGATGCTCACATCCGATCTCTTCATCTCTTCCTGAGCTCTAGAATTATTGAATATGTCCAAGCTCAACATCACCTTTTATTACTTAGATGTAGAACTTTGATGAGGGATTAGCTGAAAACCAGCAGCAATGGTCCCAATAAAACCATTCTTTTACTCAACACTGAGGTCCTACCAAGGGTCAGGAACATAATGCATTGGGAAAGAGAAAGCCATAGCTGCCTTTATGCTTGGAAAGACTTTGGCATAGGGAGGACTTGTATTAGGTGCCTGGGCTGTGCCCTGGGAACCTCGCTTGGCAGCTGGGTTATTTCCTGTGGTCCAGACTCCTCAGCCATCTCCTGCTCCCACCAACTTCAGCTGACAATAACTCAACTTCCCCTTTTCGGCATCTCTCACCATTATCCCTGCTCGGTGCCAGAAAGACATGACCACCTTCATTGGAGATGGCTGACACCAACTCAGAGTCACCAGCTAGGGGGATTTGAAACAGAGGGTCGGCCAGACCAGCATAGTTCACAAAACCAGGCTGTGGAGAACCTGGGTCAGCCACCAGCTATGATTCCCAGTGACTATGTAGAGACAGGTTCAGGTGCCCCGCCTCTGGGAAGGATGGGGACTGGGGGAGAGGCTCTGTCTCTGTCCCTCCTACTCTGTATTTGCCCTCTCTAGGTGGAACTCCAGACACCCTCACCCAAAACCCCTCCCTTCCCATGCAAACGTTAGGTATCCTGTGGGTTATTTTAAGATGCACTACCAGGAATGGAGGGTGTGTGAGAGGATGGTGTCCAGATCCATTGTGATGGTACCCAGAAACTATGTGGCTCTGAGGGGGGTTGGCTTTGGGCCAGGACACTTTCCCAGTGGCCCTGTTATACAGAAGGCTGAGTTAATGTAGCTAGAGTGGAGTTCCACAGAAGCCACTTACTGGATGGGAAGGACCCAGGGGCTCCCTATTCTTCTTCGATCCTTACTTCATGTTATTACCACCTTGGCTCCTTATCCACAGAAGGAACTGAGAAGAGCGGGACCCACAGCCAGACAAGTCCCTCATATATGCTTCCACTCTGATAGCTTCCCCTGTGGCATGATAGCAAATGATTACCCAGTCGTGATGGATACATTCCGTGATAAGGCTCCCACCACCTCTCCAGTAGTGGACTCATGATAGTTCTAAATCCCAGGCCATTTGTCCTTGGCCCCAAGAAATATCTACCTTTCTATAAATGCTATTCATGGGTCATGATATTTTCTACACTTGTAAGTTCCCTACCCCACATGACTGATTGATCTTTGTCCATCTGTCTAATCCCAACTCTTTGGTCTTGAGCTTTTTGGTATCTCTGGTCTGTACTGATAACTCTGCTCTGTAATAACCCACATTCATTACTCTGTAGCAATTTGATATCAAACTTTACTCAGAGATGGAGGACAGTAGAAATGAAGGACTAGAGACTTGGGGGGCTTTGTGGACTCCTGAGAAGATGAGAGCTCCCATCTCCAAAGCACTGACCATCTTCAAAATGCTCTGTAGTGCCTGGAGGGTTAAAGAATTTTCTTCTATCCACCATGATGATTGGCAGCTCATCATCTCCCAGATTTTCAGGCCAAGTGACCCTGAGGAAAGACAAGAAATTAGTCTCCTTGGGAAGAGCACAGGTCACAGGATGACCTGGTGTCTGGAGCAGGGTGGAGAAAGTGAAGGCCATGAGACTATCAGAAGCCAAGGGCTACCGTGATTACACATGGGTCAGGAGAGTCCAGCTTGCTTCCAGCTGCTCCTGGGTTGAAGCCAATGACCTTGAGAATGTAGACATGTAGTAGCCAGGTGCATGGTGCTGAGACCTCCTAGGCAGTTTGGAATGAAGGACTTAGGGTGAGCCGGGGTACTTATCCACTGTAGGAGAGAAAGCAGCATCCTCAAAGATGCTCTCATTCAGAACCCTGCATGATCCCCTCACCGTATCCCTCGGTGCACAGTGCTAATCTGTCTGTGACTCTCTTCCTCCCTCCCAGGCCAAGCCCTATTGCTCAGCACCACTGACGTCCCCACTTCTGAAAGTGCAACTGTGACCAGTGCTACATTCCCTGCACCAATGAAGAACTCTCCATGTGAGGCAAGTGTCTGGATTCCTCTAGGTCCCTGACTTCTCCTCCCATCCCTCGGTCACTTCCAGGTGATTCAAAACAGATAAAGAAAGTAGCGCCTGGATATCTGGGAAGACAGGAGAACTGTTTCTGCCATGTTTTGTATACATTCCACCCACTCACCCGGTGAAGACCCATCAGCAGGGAGTCTCACCTTAAATGCCCATCCATAGGTAGCTGCATCACACTTTTTGCAGCAGGACCTTGATTTAAGCAAACTCAGGAAAATATTTCTTATTATAGGCACAATAGGGAAGAGTAATAGGATTTACAAGTCTTTCTTTAAAAATCTTGTTTCAAAATATCAAGTTCTTTTAATACATTTTGAACACTGGAAAGCACCCAAAAAAAATTTATTTACATAATTTCACCAAGACATCAATGGCATTCAGTAAAGTGCAACAAAGCCATTACCCTAGTGAGTCCTGAAGCTGTTGTCTCTTGAATGTGAGACCTTGAGGTCTGATGACATGTTCTTTATCTTATGGGTCATAGTCTCCAGGGGCCAAGAAATTCATGTAAGACTCCCCCGTACCCACAATAGCACAGTTTACTCTCCATCAAGAACCAGAATCTCAGACAGGTTCCACATTGACTTACTGTACCATTTGTCTGGGCAGCTCACTGACCTCTTGGGCATCAGTTTCCTTACCTGGAGAGTGGAGATGTTATGATCTTTATCTAGGCTAGCCCACATAGATGAGGATTGAACAGCTTAACACATGCAAGAGGCTTGGGGGACCAGGGAGCAAAAAGGATGCTATAGTCATAGTGTTACCACAGTGCCTAGCAACCTGTGTAAACACAAGGAGCCTGGGCTCAGAAGGAGGTTTCTGCCAGACATGAGCCGCAGAAGACAGGCCATACCTGGGGATGTTTGCACCCCATGGCTCCTACACCTTCATCTTGCACACAACAGAGAGCCAGCCCAGAGCTTAGATTCAGCCAATCCTTTTTGCAGAAGTCCACAGAAGAAACTGCTGTCTTAGCCTTAGCTAGGCACCCTCTAGGACAGGTGTTTGCTCTCATGTTGTCGACATTCTAAAACTAACCAGGTTGCATCTCTTTCAACTAGTTTAAAAAAAAATCCCAGGAAGGAAGGCTCTAGGCAGCAGCAGAAGTACACTAGGCTCCTTTTGCTAAGGGCCCAAATTCAAACCCTCCAGGAGCCTTGTCAAATAAAAACTCAATCATTAAACAAAGAACAAAAGAGGGATACAATGATTTTTTAATCAAATGAATGGTTAAATTAAAGCAGAGATACCCCCCCGCCCCCCCCCGCGCCCCCCCCCGCCCCCCCCACCCCTGCACGCGCCTCTTAGCAAGCAAACATGTTTGTAGCTGCCTAACTTCCCAACTATGCACGGGACCCATCTTTCTTACCCTCTCTGTCCATGTCATCTTCTCATGAGGCTTTGGGTATCTCTCAGCCACCTTAACTTCTTTTTGAAAGAAGTCTGGGCAGAAATAAATAGATCCATTAAAAATAAATTGTACTGGAGAAATGGAGGTACCTGGTGCAGGTGGTGGAATTACGGCGTCACTGTCGATATGCCTCAGAGCTGGTACGGAGAGGGGAAGGCTTCTTGGGAGGAAACCTGAGTGAAGACAGATGGTTGGCCCACCTGAGAGGACAGGAGGTTCCTAAGGAGCATTTGGTCTTTAAATTTATTCTTCGCTGGGTTTACTATGAGCCTAATTTCAGCGGAAGAAATGTCAAAGCAAAGCGCTATTTTCCTAATACCCTGTCACTTCTGTGATAACCTTTGAGTTGATCAATAGCTGAGACAGATTTCCTTGACTTTCTTTTCCCTCCAGTTGGATTTGCTCTAGGCTGTTTCTGTTATTTCCTGCCCTTTTCCAGCACTTGGCTGAGCAGGCACCATGGAAGGAAAGGAGTGGGTCCCCACCCCCACATTCACATCATTCATGTTCGTGTATGTTTATACGGCCATGACTTCGCAGTCCATCGTTGTGTGAACCACATCGATCATCTATGGTTGATGGGCTCTCAGTGTTAAGAGCAAGGCATTGTTGTTGTTGTTGTTGTTGTTGTTGTTTCGGGGTGGGGTGGTGGCTGGGGGACAACAAATAACCAAAAAAGAAATGTGTGTGTCCAGGTTTATAACCTCTGTCACTCACTCCACCCCATCCTCAATGCAGAAGGTAGGAAGTGGGCTCCTTTCTTCCAGGGTAACGAGGCTCCAATAGCAGGAGCACCAGAGAATGTTAGATTGCTGTGCAAGACCATGAGATTGACTCAGGTCTTTGAACCTCACAACTCCTAAAAGGGCTTCCCTAGATTAAGAGGGCTAAGTGTGGGCTGGAGAGATGGCTCAGTGGTTGGGAGCATTGGCTGCTCTTCCAGAGGACCCAGGTTCGGTTCCCACCACCCACGCGGCAGCTCACAACTCTTTGTCATTGCAGTTCCAGGGGATCTGACACCCTCACACAGACAGACATGCCATATATGCAGGCAAAACACCAATGCACACAAAATAAAAAAGAAGAGGGCTAAATGCTAGATAGAGGTATAGGGGATGTCTCTGATGAGGGACAGAGCCATAGGGACTGATAGCCTGGTTGATCTGGACTTCAGGACTGATGCCTGGTGTAAAGTACCTTCTCTGCAGACAGCCCACATCCATCTGTGGATTCCCACAGAGCTGTAATTCTGTGTCTTCATCTCCATCCTTGATGATGTAGTGCCGACACTGGATCTTGCAGTTTTGTTTTGTTTTTGTTTTTGTTTGTTTGTTTGTTGTTGTTGTTTTGGCTGTTGATGTGCCTGCCAAACGAACAACATCTCCATCCCAACTGCACGCAGAGCCTCCCCCAATACCTTCCACCCCAAGCAGGGTAAATACACCTGGCCATTTAGGAACACGAGTCAGAAAAGAAGTTAGAAATGGCGGAGCAGACACAGAGGTGAAGGAGGCAGCAGGGCTGGAAGAGCGTAGAGAACCAGGTCAGGTACCCGCCAACAGTGAAGACGTGGCCAGCATGGACCTTGTGCCAACTCAACTTCTAGAGCTTTCCGGAGGCCTCCCAGCTCCCGTGCCCTCCATCTGGCTACCCGCAGCCACCACGCCCACCTCTCCTGCCCAGCCACTCCTGTAGGCACCACCTCCTCCTGCTCTTTGCACAGTTGCACAGAAAGCATGAATATTTAAAGACCCCCCTCCTGGCCCCGCCACAAACAAGAGAGAGCACTGTGGCTTTTTTTCAGTTCCCTTTCTCCGCCACGAGCTATTCTCTGCAGGAAACGAGGGAGCCACTTACAATATATTTCTGATTTTTATTTTATTTTTATTTTCATTATTTCACCGAGCTCCAGTTCAAATAATTAAAGTTGCCACGGGGGAGGGAAGCCTTGCCGTGGCTCTCATGCGCCGGCGTGCTGTCAGGCCTGCTCCGGTCTGGCTTGGCTTTGAGACGTTCCGGCGCGTCTAGCATTGTAGAAGGCTGCTAACGGAGAGGGGGGCAGGAGAGGGGCAGGGGCTGTCCTGCCCCTCCCCCGCCTTTCACACATCCGGGAAGTCGGACTATCTCAACAAGCCCTATGCGGTTTGAAATTCTGTTTTATTGGAATAGCCTACCTGTGACTAGAATATTTTAAGCCACGTTCTCAGGCCAGAAGAAGGCCCCAGGGCGGGAGAGAGTAGGTGTCTCTCATTCCTTTCCACCCTCAAACATGGGAGCAGTTTTTCCTTTATGGGCTGCAGGAATATGAAAGACCCTGGAAGATGGATGTGATGCACCAGTTTTGGGTTTTTTTGGGGGGGGGGCTGGGGAGGGTCAGTTCCCAACTGCTGGTTTTCTGATCTCATCAGAATTGCCGTTCTGTCCTTACACCCATGTACATGTGAGCATGTGTGTGCGTACACACAGTAGTATCCTGGAACACATCCAGACCTTTCCACCATAAGATCAGCCCAAGGCATAAAGAAAAAAAATGAATAAGAATAACTTTAACTCAATACTAGGGCAGCTGAGCTCAGGCAGAAGGTCAACTGTGAGGTTCTGCCGTGTCTGCTTGGGCTCTCTGCCCTAGAGGAAAGGAGCCGCACATCCTGTGTTGTTTATACTAGCAAATGTGGGAGAGAAGACTGGCATGGGGGATTCCATTTTTCGATCCTTCAAGCCCTGCCTACACCCCACTGAGAAAAGATAGCCTGTGGTGAAAGTCCCATAGAAGCTGGGAGACTCTCCCATCAATTGCTCTCTGGTTTAGATTTTTTAAAAGGCTTTTCTGGTGACCATGCATAGAGCAATAGCCCTTCCCTCACGCGCCTCTCAGGATGAGAATCAGCAGTGTTGACTGGACTCATTCAAGGCTGCCCCCATGTCCTCCTGAGCAAGCAGGCCAGGAAACATGGGGACTCTCTTGATGACCAAGTTTTCAGTTAATGACAAAATCTATGGAAAGGCAAGAAGAAGAAGAAAAAAAGAGGATACCAAGAATAAAGAGGCTTGAAGTCGGGGGGAAACCTGAAACAGTGGAGCTCTGCTTCGGCAATCCCTGCCCAAACAGGGCAATGTGCAGGAAGAGCCAAGGGCTGATAAAGCCCACTTCGGAGAGCAGATTCTATACACATGCATGTCAGGGTCTAGACTCCACCCAGGGTCTAGGTTAGGGTACATGCCGGGTTGCCCTAGAGAGGAGAAAGCCTGTCTTGGCAAGACAGGAAAGAAATATATCACAGCCCCAAAGCAAGAAATTAAGTCAAGACCAAAGCCAGACCTCCTGACTCTGGGTGTCATGCTCCTCTCTCATGCTGCCCTGTGGGACGGATGACCCTTTCTTAGCTTAGAGGGAGCTGATATGAGCCACCATATGCCTGGCATTCCACGTGCCTATTCAGAGCTCCACTACCCACCAGAGAGGGATTCTCACTTGTGGAGACCGAAGGAATACCACTCCATTTGTAACCGGGACATCCATCATGGCTCCCTCGTGGGATTCGTATGCTATTTGTTCCTTGTATGTGCTCTGTTCTTAGCCTTATGTGTCTAGCCAGTGCTGGCTGATGGGAAGGAGAACAGAGGCTGCAAGGCCTCCTGGACTTGATCCTGAATGAGGTGGTCATTTCCAGGGCCCGTACAGCTCCTACAGAGAGGAAAGCTCGGCCCTCCTTCCTCCTCTGCTCACCCGTTCTCCCCTGTGTTGTATTTAAGAGCTGATCAGTGAAGTACAAGCCAGTAGTACACCAGGGTCGACCTGAGCCCAGCCTCCGCTCTAGTGTGGCCAAGCAGGGCAGCACAAACACACTATGGTGAAGGGAGAACTCCTCTTGGTAAGCAATTAGGGACTAGCACCATCTAGAAGGGACTCTGGGGTAACATCCTTCCCTCACCGCAAGCACAGGTCCTTTCAGTCTGGTAATAGAGGACCAAGATAGCCATCAGGCAGAGCTCCTGTGAGTATCCAGCCCCATCTTCTCTGATGCTCAGAAGTCTCTACAGGGGCAGTTGCATCTCTGTAGATGCAGTTCTTCATCTCAGGAAGAAGCCATTCCCACTGCCAGGCTTTAGTCTTGGCCTCAATTAGGAGCAAACCCACTGGTCCAGCCAGGGGTTGTTTCTGCACTCACTTTGATGCTTTCTGCCTATGCCGTATCTTTGGGGAAAACCATTTGGAAAATACCTTCCTCCTGCCTTGGGACCAGGGTCAGGAGCTCATGCTGGATATACGGCATCCATCTGGATTGTCCATTCTCTCTCCAGGAGAACATGATTTGGAGCTCAGCAGGAGGCATAAGGCCTCTCTGGCTCCTGCAGGGGGATGCAGTCATCTGGAATAAGCCAGAGCAGCATGGGAGCTTCGTGTAGCTGCCTCCCCTTCCCCCAGAGCCCCACAGTCACACTCTCTCCTGTGCCCAGAGGAATCCAGCTACATATGGGCAGAGCCCCAGGGATGGAGACGCTAACCTCAGACAGCCTTCACTGGTGCCTGGGCAAAGGCTTCTTTGCTTTAGGGAGCGGGGAGAGGAGCACCCTCGAGTGGTGTTGGAGGCACTTTCCAAATGGCTTTTCCGAAGGCCCACGGTGTGTGTCTAGGATACAGAGCCGTCCTTTAGGTTCCCGATAGCAACTGTCCCATACAACGATAAGGGCATTGCTTACAGTAAGAATCCACTGCACATCGGGGAGAGCCGAGCTGCTTCCTCTGCCTTACACTGGCCCTGGGAAGGAAGGGATGTTCTCTGCTCCGCAGATGAGGAAGAAGGATGGGGCTATGGACTTGACCGCTTGGACCACAGACGTCTAGTGGGAGTGTGGAGCCAGCGGGCAGCAAAACAGGGATGCCGTGGGTTTGGAGAGTCAACGGTCTTGAGCCAGCAAGCATTGACTCCAACCCTACTTGGGGGCCAACCTCGCAGAAGACCCAAGACTCTCTGGAGCGCTTGTTTCATAGGAAAGTTAAAGAGAAATTTGCTTTCAATGTGAAGGGTTCCGGTCTTTGGGTTTCTCTGCATCACTCATCTGTATTACCCTAAAAGCAGGTCAAACATCTTAATTAGAGCCTTCAGAGACCCTCATTCTTTGCACCTTTAAAGAAAGAAATCCTCCCTCAGCTGGGGCCAGGGGAAGGGACTCTCAGCGTATGTAGAGTTAACTCAGAATGTCTTTCTACAACATTGGTCCCCTGGTACACAGCTGGCCCCTGTACTCAGCATTTTACTTCATCACCTCATTATCAGGACAGACTGGTGAAGATGTGTAAACCCCCATTTGCGGATGCAGAAACTGGGGCTTAAAGGGTTGAATGTCTCGCCCAAGGTCAATCTGGTCTAAACCAGATCAGTCCAAAGCCAAATCTCTACTAAACACTCCAAGGTCATTGACGTCAACGTAGGTCATGTGAGTTGAAATCCCATTGCTACCTCACCGAGGACCCATCTGACCTCCATCTGACCTCTACAAAGTCACACCTCCAAACTGAGGATAAAAATACCTCTTTTACTTGCTGTGTGAGATTGTTGCTACCATCAGATGGAAACTCGAAAACTCGGGCATCGTCACAGTCCTTAATGAATGGCAGCCATGATTGCTCTTCGCCCCTCTTCTTGTGCTCAGGTGCAAGAACAATCACTGCGGAAACACACTGTGTGTTCTCTTCCTCTCAGGCAATCTGCAATGTGTGGGCAGGTTGCAAGAATTGTGTTACTGGCAATAGTGTCGGGAGAGCATGCTGAATAAACCCACTTTATCAATAATTAATTAATTAATAATTAATTAATAATTAATTAATTAATGGCACAGCCCCTCAAGGAGAAGGGCTATCGAAAAGGCCTTTTTGTGTGTCTCAGAGATCCAACAAATACGGGCCTATTGAGACTTGTGAGCCAAAGTAATTCTTACCTCAGCACACAGAGCTAAGAAACTGGAGAGTGGCAATCTGTCACCCCGCCCCTCGTTGTGATGTGGTGAACTCTGCCAGGATACACGCTAATTGCCTGAAGTAATCAACAGCCATTACAATTACATTCGGACAGAATTAATCTAATACCTTTGAGCCGTCCAAATTTAATCTCTCCCCCCATTACATGATGAAATTGAGGCATAGGAAGAATTACTGTCCAAGGCCCAGGGGTGTGGGTGGAAATTTCCTTGGCCCATAGCAGACTTGGGTCCAATTCAAAAGCAGTGTCAATCACAGATGTTCATAGTTCCCAGTGGTGAATCTGATCTCCATGTGGCCCATCTCCAGAGGACCAGTCTGGTCGAACACACAGTCTTCCTAACTGCCTAGGGGATACATGCCTGGAGGATTCTGGGTCCGTAGACACGCACACACTTCCCAGAGCCCACGGTCTTCCCAGTAGCTGTCCTGAAGGTTGTTGAAGCATTATCTACACTCAACCCTGCTCCCTAGAGGAGGTTTACAAATCCACCTCCCGGCATTGTCTCTAACATTCACAGGGAAACTGAGGCATAGAGGAAGCTGTTGGCCAGAAACCACACCATTGTGTTCTTGAAGAAAAGATTGTCTTCTTTCTATAAGAATGGAAAGAGAATTCTCTAAAGAATCTAGGAGGGAGAAAAGTCCAAATCTTCAATACGACTCTTTCATTGCACCCCATTTATTCTGTGTGTGCATGTGCATTTGTGTATTATACCACAAACGTGGATTTCCTACCTGCCCTTTCTAATGCAGGAGAATGAACCTAACATTTACCAAATATCTTTGCTAAGCCGGGCAAGAGGCTCACAGATCTGATTAAACCCCTGCAAGAAGAGTGCCACTGACTGACCCCACCCTCAGAGACACTGGGGCTCTGAGATGGTCTGTGACAAGTAAAAGACAGACCTCTGTTTCTGATCCAGAGTCCCTGCTCTGCACCCCCCTCCCTCACAGTTCCTAGCTCTCGAGGGTCCCCTCACAAAGCCCACAGCTCAGCTGAGAGCACTGACCCTTCCTGAGGTGGGCAAAAATAACTTTAGTTCCTACTTCCCCATCGGACTCCTCCCTCTGCCTTTCTAAGTATAGCATTTGTTTTGTCTGATTATGAAGGTTCTCTGTGCTCAGTTCAGAGCATTAGGAAAATGCAATGGAGTATGAATAAGGCAAATGAAATTGCCCACAATTGGTATGCTTCCTTCCATATGAGGAAACAAAGACCTGGGCACAGAAACCATCAAAGGACTATATAAATTTGGGAGCTTCTCTCTTTGCTTATTCTTGATGCTAATATAGCAATATTGTTCCTCAGAAGCTTGATTCTAATATGTATATCATAAGTTAATTTTATAGTTTTTGTCCTAGTTACCAAACTTTGTAGATGCTCTCTCTCTCTCTCGCTCTCTCTCTCTCTCTCTCTCTCTTCTTTCTCTCTCTCTCTCTCTCTCTCTCTCTCACACACACACACACACACACACACACACACACACACACACACACACACATACACACAAGAATTAATTATCCAAAAAGAAAAGCAAATATTGCCAGGCAGCAGTGGCACACGCCTTTAATCCCAGCACTCGGGAGGCAGAGGCAGGCACATCTCTGTGAGTTCGAGGCCAGCCTGGTCTACAGAGTGAGATCCAGGATGGGCACCAAAACTACACAGAGAAACCCTGTCTCAAAAAAAAAGAAAGGAAAGAAAGAAAGAAAGAAAGAAAGAAAGAAAGAAGGAAGGAAGGAAGGAAGGAAGGAAGGAAGGAAGGAAGGAAGGAAGGAAGGAAGGAGAGAGAGAGAGAGAGAGAGAGAGAGAGAGAGAGAGAGAGAGAGAGAGAGAAAGAAAGAAAGAAAGAAAGAAAGAAAGAAAGAAAGAAAGAAAGAAAGAAAGAAAGAAAGAAAGAAAGAAAGAAAGAAAGAAAGAAAGAATCTGTGACTTTATAGCCTTACCACCCAGGGATCCCAGGTTATTGTTTTTTATGAGCAATCTACATGTTTTTACAAAGTGACATATGAATGTCCCTGGCTGGGGTGGTCCCTGACAATGTTTTCAGAAAGATTCCAGACATCCAACATTTCTTAAGCGTCTATAATTGCAAGTGCTTGACGACATTATATTTTATTTGCCTGCTATCAAAAAAAAAAGAAATCTGCATCTGGCCAGCCTCTTGCTGTTTTGGGTTGATTTTTCATTAGGCTATTTATAGCTAGAGAGTTGGTGTTTATTTTCTCCAGGTGAATTAGAAGATGGAGAACAGAAAACATTGGATTTTTGCCGTGAGTCAATATTCTCAGCTCCAGTTAATGAGATGCCACACTGAAATCAAGGAACTCTTAAAATTATAAGTTCGTACCCAGAATCACTTCTGGTACCTTAGGTCAGAGAAGAGCCTTGAGCACCGTGTTCAGTTGCTTTTCTCACTGCTGCGACAGAAAAGAAATGTTAAGGGAGGGAGAATTTATTATAGCCTGCAGTGTCAGGGTGAGAAAGGTGTGGAGACATTCTAATGATAGGAGGGACTTTTGTCATTGACAGTGGGGGGTGGAGGGGTGGGGATTGGATGAGGCATCTTGCTCATATCTCTGTGGCTCAGGAAGAAGCTCAGGCCAGAGGCAGAGCCAACCTGGAACCCCCAAGGCCAGCCTCTACTGTCCTGCCTCTACCAGCTACACCCTACGTCTAGAAGGTTCTCTAGCTTCCCCGACAGCGCCACCATCCGGAGCCCTAGAGTTCAGACACATGAGCCTGGGAGAGACACTTGACACTCACAACCCAACAGCCGGCACCCAGTGCAGTTGTGGGATGCCCCTGATAACAACTCCAAGCTTGGTCAGCGAGACTCTGTCACGTGACCCCTGGTGCCGGAAACGTTTGGGATGCCCGTTCACGCACCAGTCAAGCTCGTCTTGGCCCGTCTTGGTCTAGTCAGATGTGTTCCCCTCTACTTTTGTGAAATACACCGTGTAGCATCCATCCTTGATTTTGGCTCTAATAGTGGGCATTCCCACTGCCCTTCGGTAATTTGAAAAACTATTAAAAATAATCCCCTCCCCCAGTATTTCCTACATTTGCGGGGGAGGGGGTGCGGGTGGCGCTGCAAACAGCCTGAACAATATTTGCTGCCACTGAATCTTTCAGCCTAAATTCTACGCCAATTTTTTTTTCTTATGAGTTCAAAAGATTGTTCTGAAACAGACACAGGGTATGCATAGCAAACTTGGGGCGCATTCTAGACATAAAATTGCAGTAATTACCTCTGGAGGAGGAAAGGGCCATAGAGAAATAATAGCATTAGGCCTAGCCACAATGCTGTGCCTGCTTTACATACAGGACTTTAATTAATAAAATGACAAACACTGGTACCACATAATTGGAAAGTCTATCAGGCCCCACGGAGAGGCAGGGGAAAAAAGGCCCTTGTGAAAGGGCCAGCTGGAGCCAGGAGATATAATTGCTGGTGGCATGGTCCTAGTGGCGTCTCTATCACTTGTCTCACTCGCTGTCTGCATGCAAAAGAGTGTATTAGTCAGAAGCTGCCACTTATAACCTCCATCTATTAGGAAACATCCAGAAGGATTAAAATACTACATTGTTACAGGCTTAAGCAAGTGTTATATATATATATAAATTTATATTTGTGTAAGATTCTGCATGCTTGTGTAAATACATATACATATACCACTAATTGGCTGGCAGGGACAATGGTAACTCATGGCTTAAAATCCACTATCTCCCTAATTCCTCCAATCTGAGAGAGTCCTCAGACAAGATCTTGTTGAAATATGGATTTCAGTTCAGCTGAGCCGGGTTAGGTTGGAACTCCGTGCCCCCCCCCCCCCGCCCCGTATTTGTAGACAGTTCCTAGGGGACACCAACATCGCTGATCAGAGGACCATGATTCATGAAGCGAGGATCTGAACCTCTTCAGAGTAAAGCCCCTAACACTTCAAGGATTGTTGTGACATGCTACATACATGTGCAGCATTGTGTGGTAGAAAAGACACACACAGGCAGTGTGGAGTCCTGACTGGTAGCATCCGTGCTTAGGGTCCATGGGTGACTGACTTCATCTCTCTATACCACCCCAGATTCTTCTTCTGGCAGACGAGTGCATGGTAGCAAAATTTCTGTTGCTATGGCAAATAACCTGAGGAAAACAATATAAAGGACAGAGGATTCTTTTTGGCTCAGCATGTCAATGGTCTAGTCTGTGAGCTAGCACTATTTCATGTTCATCCATGGCAAGATGTAAATAGCGTGGAGGAAGGGCATGGAAGACAGCTGCTCACCCTGTGGCTGCCAGGAAGCAAAGAGGAGGAACTGGAAGGGTGTGGGAGACCTTTCAAGATACACCTTTCAAGGCACACCCCCAATGACCCGTTTTCCAACCAGGCCCCGCCTCCTCCTTCCTCTCATCTCCCAATGATGCCATCACAATGAATGATCCATTCATGAAGTCAACGCTCCTATTAAATCGCCCCCAGAGGTTATGTCTACTACCTGAGAACCCAGCCTTCAATCCACGACCTTTTCATGGGGGGAGGGGACATTTCACATTGCAACCACGACAGGCTGTAATAATACCTCCGTCAGTGGGGGCTGTAGGTATAAAAAGAAGACAACGTGTGGGAAAGTGCATTCACAGTCGATTAGAAAATGACTGCCTACCCCAGAGGCCACCCAGATAGGAACGAGTATTATATGTTGAATTCCGAGAGTGGTTTGCGCCTGCCGTGGGCACTGGGAACTTGCCGTCAAGACCGAGCTGGGTACACTTGGCTTGGAGAATCTTCGTCGAGTGACATGCAAGGGGCTCTTTGGAGCTGGATGAGGGAAATGAAGATCATTGGGAAGAACTAGATTTAAAATTCTAGTGGTTTTAGACACAGCAACTAAATGGGATTCTCAGTAGTCTTGACGTTAAGTCCTCCAGTTCTTAGCAATGAGAAGTTGGTGGGCTGAGAAGATGACGCAGTTGGTAGAATATTTATTTGTCTTACATACCTGAGGACCCGAGTCTGATCCTCAGAACCCCTGGGTGGTGGCCTGTACTTGTTATCCCCGCCATGAGGTTTGGAGACAGGCAGAGATTCCTGTAGGTCACTGGCTAGCCAGTGAATTCCAGACCAGAGAGAGAGAGGCTGTCCCCAAACAAAACAAAAGGAAAAAAATGAAAAGCAAAGACTGCACCCAGTAAACAACACTAGAGGCTGTACACTAGCCCCCACATGCACCCTCGTGTGTGTACACATGTGCACCTGTACATGCACAAACATACGTGCACACACACACAAAAATGAAAATGGTTAAAAAAAAAAAAAAACCTTGGTCTGCAGGTCCAAAAAAAAAAAAAACCTTGGTCTGCAGGTCCAAGAGGAGAAAATTCTGGCTTGGGTTAGTTCTCCTTGACTTCAGCCCTGGGACCTCTCACAGCCTGAGATGTCCTCAGTTTTGCTTGGGGATGCCATGTGGCGCCCCACGAAGGGGCTGTGTCCTCCCCATATCCCAGAGTCACCTCACTCTGCTTTGATAACTGTGGACACATTTCAAGCCATTTCTTGGTGATGGAGAGAATTGCTTCTAACTCCCAAGGCCAAGATGAAAATGGACCCCCTCACTGAGAGAGCTAGGCTACTTCCTGCATTAACGGAGTAATTCCCTCTCCACAGTGGTCTCCCTTCAGAACCACCCAGAGGGACTTTAAAGCCTACTGCCACCCCAGAGCCTTCCAGGATTTCTTAACCGAGACTCTCTGTGGAGACCCACAGAGGTTTCCTAGTGAGAACCTACTCAGGGTCCAAGAATCTGAGCTTGCTTTAACCATCAGGGCTGTATAAGAGGATAATTGGACCACAGGCATGGTTACCAGGTGTTTGGAAGGGTCTACACTTGGCTGTGTGGTATGCTTTGATCTAGCAAGGGGGAGGCCATGTGCCCTGCCCCTTGGCATTGTTATAAAACGTCCTTTTGAATAATCGGAAAAGGCCATGGGGTATTGACTCAGATCCTCCCGAAGCTATCCTGTGTTTCTGTCTGTCTCCTCTTCGCTATCTTTCTATCTAATGTTTTCTCGTCCCTCTCTCCTCCTCATAAGAACCCCTGAAAAGGTGGGAGCTGGCCTCCCACAGCTCTCTGCAGTGGAGCCCAGACACCGGCCGTTTGGAAAACTCCATAGCTGTTTCTACTTTGCAGCCCGGGTTGAAAAACCACTGATCCCATGTGCGGTTCATGGCATCACATTCGCTCCCTCGCTCAGTCTCCATAACAACCGTGGAAGCTAGGCAGGGAAGGTACAGCTCCCATCACAAGGAAGTGGAGCCTCAGAGGAGGTGAGTGAGAAGCTTGAGGTCTCACAGTTAATGTGCCTCAGACTCTTAGTTCACCCATAGTCCTCACGCCAGGAAACTAGAGCGGTTTGAAGAGCCCCCGAGAGAGTCAGGGGCAGTTGCTTCCAGTGCATTCTGGAAAGGTAGTAAATGAGTCATGGCCACGCCAGGGCAGAGCCCCAGGGGATGCCCCTCTTAACTCAGTGCCTCTCTGCAGACTCTGATTCCATAGGTTTGCGCACAGCCCAGAGGTTCTGCCTTTCCAACAAGTTCCCAGGTTCCCACTGCCGCTCCTGGGGTGAGGAGGATCAGACTCAGGAGAAGAAAAAAAAACAACAACAAAGATTGGCTCAGAGCCTGAACGTGGAGGCCACTGGGGGACAAATGCAGCTAAGAAGTAGGCCTACAGAGAGAAGGCGGGTTCTGGAGGGCTGCATCTTGAGGGAGCACATCCCTCCGCCGACTCAAGGATCAAGGACTATTGAATGGTGCCCAACACATTTACCAGTGGTTTCCTGACTGCCGGTTTTCAGTCTTAGTCTGGGCTTTCTTCCTCTATTTCTAAAAGCCAGACACTACTGCAGTATATGTCTTGGATTTCACATTGAGTCTAGATGTGCTTTCTGTTATAAGTCTAAGCGGTACCCTTGTAAGATGAAAGAAAAGTTGGCTTGGCTCTTTGTTTTAATTCTCTTCACTCATCGCTCTGAAGCGTCGTCGGGACAAATGGCTCTGGTGACTGACGTGTTAGGAATGTCAAGGGTCTTCCACTGTCGCGTCTCTCTTGTATGGACTAGGGAGTGGCTCCACAGCACACTCAAAGTTAGTTACATGGTTTTCATTCTAACTTGGGAGTTAGAACCCAATAGGAGGGTAGGGAAGTGTTGCATAGAATGAACCACAGTAAATATGTGTGAATGTGTAGATGATCATCTCAGAGACTGATGACAGGAAGGAGCTTTATGCACCTCCTCAGGGGTCTGAGGATGCTTTAAGCTCCCCCCCTCTCCCCCTCCCTCCCTCCCTTCCTCCCTCCCTCTCTCCCTCTGTCCATCCCCCATCTCCTCTCTCTTTGTTCCTTTCTCATTCCTCTGTGCTCTTTAGTTTGTCTCTCTCTTCCCCTCTCCAACCCTGATTATACTAAAACCTATTGCCAGAAGATGGAAAAACCTCTTGGGCATCTATCTCTGTCACATCCACGTGACGCAGCCTGGGTGCTCCATTAGTATTCACTGAAGAGCGAGCATGTTGATTTCCTTAGATCATGAAGGACCATGGCTGCCTTGATGATTTTTTCTTCCCCCCGATGGAGAAGAAGAAACCATTGAAAGCTGTTGAGCTGAGTCAGAGATGACAGACAGCCAAAGTGTGACAGAGGTTCACACGAGGTTTCAGAGGGGAGAGAGAGGGGAAGGGGCACTTTAGGAGCGAGCCATGGGTGTAGTTCAGAGACCGAGTTCTAAAGGCAGCAGTGTGTCTTCTGTTGTTTGAATAATGAAGAAGCGAAGATAGAAGCCAGCTGGGGAAAAGACTGAAGAATGAATGGGAAGGTAGCTCAGTGGTACTGTGCTGGCCTGGTATATACAAGGCTTCAGGTTCCATCCCTAACATGAAAGAGAATATAAAGGAAATGTCATTCACCTCCATATTACTAGATATGTGACCATCTAAGGGGGGCAGGGTACAGAAATGGGTTGCAAGCCAGAAGAGCTACAAGAATCAAATAGAAAGTATTTTTTTTTCCCCTGGAATGGGTAAGATCTGATCCTTTGTGGCCACGGGAGATGGAAGCAGAGAGATTGGAGATGGTAGATAAAGAAAGATCAGTTGAAAGGACAGGGCCTAGAAGGAGGTAGGACAGGAAATGATAGAATGGAGAAAATGAAGACTGCATCTTCCTCTGGGACAGAAGCAAACGGATAAATAAGCAGACACTCAGGCTGGAAGGGGAGGAGAGAGTGGCGGGTTGTGCCTGGTGTAACAGAATTTTCTCAGGAAAGTGGAAATCACATCACTGCATCAGGAGCCGGGGCCCAGGACTGTCTAGGGGAGAGTTTGAACGACCCAACATGTTAGGTGCACCCCAAAAGTCTAATATGATGGTGCACAGAGAACAAGTAAGTAGCAACAACCACTGAGGGCACTGAGACACAACAGTTAGGTTTTACAAGTCCAAATCCACATGTTCTGGAGCAAGACTTGAGAGAACATGTGGCAGAGGTGATCCAAGCAGAGTACTGCATGCCGTAGACTACAGGAAAGAAAGTTTAGTATTACCAAAGGTAGGGTTAAATTCTCTAAGTGATGGCATCCCAAAATACAAGAAAACTGAGTAGGGGCAGAAAAAAACATTGACAGATTCATTCAGCTACCATGAGAGGCTATCTATGACTGACTATAAATCAGGCTCACCACATTGGGATCCAGGGTCCAGCCACAGCTTGGTTGGAGAAAGGTTTAATAGGTAGGACACTATGGACTGTCAGGCCACTATGGTGGGTGGCACTGTCCTCTTCAATCATAAGGCAGCTGCCAGGGAGGACTTGAGAGACAAACCAGGAGAATCCAAGAACCGCAGCGATGTTGATGGTCTCTATGAGACACAACCTCTGTTATTTCAGACCTCAGTCTGCAGCGTGCACTGCCTCTGAACATGACTGCATTTAAACTTTTCTTAGATGATTAGTTACAATTCCCTTTCAAACGTCTAGGGAACGGTGCCATAGAAACCTTTCATAATAACACAACAAAAACATACGCTTGCAGCTTCCTCTTGGCAAAGCAGCATCCTCATTTGCGGAGATAACTACATTAAGAGATCATGGTATATAGACGTACGTGTGTATGTGTGTGTGTGTGTGTGTGTGTGTGTGTGTGTGTGTGTGTGTGTGTGTGTGATTTTCACCTACCCAATCATGAAGTCTCCAGTTAGCAAAGATGTGATCTGACACTGTCAAAATAAGACCTGTAATTATTTGAAGGAATACACAAATCTATCATGCCTAAATTGAAAGAAATTGAACGGAAAAAAAAATCGCCTGTATTAGGTTACATAGTGAGTTGAGTCCATGGACAGAAATCTTTGAGTGTGCTTAAGGTAGCTCACTGGATAACCCCACTGCTCTACTGCAGAGGTAGAATCGTGTGAAACATGGGGTGATGTCATCGACCTCAAGAAGGCTTCAGAATTCCTCACTGGTGGTCCTGGCTCAGATCCTTGAACTTCAGCGAATGCCTTTGGTGCAGCCGTGAGCAAGAACAGTGGGCGGGCATCCCGCTGCCCTTGCTGGATCAATTCTGGCACAAGCCTCTTGCGACATTGTTTAAGCTTCAGCTGAGAGCTTCAAGAAGGGGACTTGAGGTTTCCATTCAACGCTAACGTTTTTTTAACGGATGCCTCTCTCCCTCGCAGCTCCGGATGTCCTGGCTCATCCGTGGGGTTTTGAGAGGAAACGTATCCCTGGTGCTGGTGGAGAACAAGACTGGGAAGGAACAAAGCCGAACAGTCTGGCACGTCACCACCGATGAAGGCTTAAGCCTGTGGCAGTGGACAGTGTTGTCGCTCCTTGATGTGACTGACAGGTGGGTGACTATCCATCCCCCGCCTATTCCGTTTTTACTCTATAAGGTCCGGTGCTGAAGTCGGATGGTTTCCCAGTTCCAGTGCCCTTTATCTAAGACATTGTCTCAGTTACTTTGCTCATGGCTCGTAGTTTGGGGTTTTAATGCATCATAGTGCTGATGACTTGGTGACAAGGCGTGAGGTAGCTGGTTGCATTGCATCCACAGTGAGTAAGCAGGGAGCCGTCAATGCCCGTGCTCAGCTGGCTTCCTCCTTTTGCTTCAGTCCAAGGAAATGGACTGGTTGAACGGTGCCGTCCGCATTTAGATTGGGTCTCCCCACCTCAGTTAACCCCATCTAAAATCTTTCTCACCGACATGCCCAGAGGTCTGTCTCCCAGGCAATTCTAGATCCTGTCAAGTCGGCAATCAATATGAACCATCACAAGCGTCCACACACAGAGACATGCACATCTCCTGCCCATTACTGGGACTGCGAGATTCTTCAAGAGATGTGCTAATGAGCACTCATCTCCTGCGGCTCTCACCTGGCCTGATTAGCTTCCTTCAGGATCGGTCTGTGGAAAGAGCCAAAAAATGAGGCACTCGAGCTACTACCAAATAATACTCAGGTTTCCTATCTCTGTGGCATCTCCTCTCACTTGATGGATGTTGCCTCACCTTCCCAGTGCCATTTTCTTTTCCCTCATTAGCAACAGAAACCTTGGTAGGTGAGAAAGCTTTGCCACTATTCTCTGCCACTCTTTTAAAGAGGAGAAGCTGGACATCAGAGGAGCAAACCACCCACAAGTTGGCCTCAGAGCCAAGACTACTGCTCCATTGATTCCGCTCCAGGGGTGGGGTTGGGTTGTCAGAGGTAGATGTCAGATTCCTCACTAATCAGAGAAGAGCTTTCTGCCAGGGACCCTGGTTCATAGCAGATTCTACTACTGATGGCCTCTGGGACCTTGGACAAGATCCCTTGGCCCTCTGAGCCTCAGTTTCTTCCCCCACTTCTGAATGGATAGGGTTGGGTGGCAAGATCGTCACCTCCACATGGCGCTGGATTGGAGCAGAAGCCTGTGGAGTTCAGCTGCCACTTGTCTCCCTAAGATGGCACTACCCTGCCACCTGCAGTCAGCCTGAGGCAAGCAGTGCTTGAGTAAAAAACGGCCTGGCATGAAGGCATTCCTGTGACGCTTGTCTGTGCTATACTAAAATGTTCCGTGGGTGGTGCAGACATGTTCTACAGCAAAAGGCAGGGCAGGGTCATTTCTACGAGGGGACTGGAAGGGATAGCCATCTGATGTTGGCTAAACATCCAACTCTACCATTAGCCGAAGCCTTCAGAACAGTCTTGCAGAAGATGCTCATATTGCCATTCTGGTGAACCCACCTTTGAAATATGAGGTCCAAAGGCTCAAGGCAGGGTATAGAGTGATGTGTGTTGTCATGAGGCTTCATAAGTGTGGCTCTGGGCTTTGAATTCTTCTCCCAAGCCTCATAATGTGCTGTTCACTGTAGCTTCTAATGGGAGCTCTCTCCTGCCACGGGGAGAAGCCCCCCCCCAACTCTGAACAGCAGCCACCCACTCCTTCAGATGTATGTGGCTTGATGATCAAAGCCCATGGACGTCCCCAGGCTCAATGACCCCGGGACAAACATATTTAATTAAAGTGGAGGAACAGATAAATGTGGGTGCTGCCTTCATAGGCTGGTCTTTTATTCTTTGGGATTGTGGGGGGTTCACACATGGGGATTGGAAACTCGCTGGGGATGATCGACTCCTCCCTCCTGAGAGATGTAAAATTAATTCTAATGAATCAAAGTGTTGTTTCTCCCCTCTCTCCTCAATCCAGCAAGTTCTCTCTCTCTCATAGCCACTCCAGGGGATTTAACGCAAGTAAAATGTTGACTCTGTTCACTCCCTTCTGCCGGAGATGCCTTTGAAGGAGACTTTGTTCCTGGCTTTCTTCTTGCCCTGCTGAAGGCTGGTTAGCAGACTGATACTTCCAATATTGATACTGAGACCAAAGTGTCCAGTGAAGATTCAGGCGAAAGCCAGCCTGCTTCTTAATGCATGGTGACCCAGTTCATGCATAATTATGGGAGGGATGTGTCTCCATTCACAAAGAACCTACCAGCCATCAACATGCTCCCAAAGCTAGAGGCAGTAGGGGAGGTGTGCCAATTGGAGGCATAAAACGAGGGACCATGAGTGAGCCTACTAACAGTCTCACTTCCCAAAATCAAGCTAGTTTGTAGCGGTGACTAGAGGATAAAGCTGGAAGGGAGCCCTGATGAGTAAGCCTAGCCTTTCAAATCAGGCAGTCACAAGTTCAGCTGGCTGTGTGACCTGATCCCACTTACTGAACCTCCCAGAGCCCCGTCATCCCCTCCTGTAATCAGGACGTCTTCACCAGATTGTTATGGGAATAAATAATATGATTATCTAAATAATCTATACAGAATAGGGTGTCAGAGTTTTCATTTAGGGATCTCTCATTCTAGCCTTTAAAAAAGTGGCCTCATAAGTAATTTATTGAACAAACAGTGCAAATCCAGCCCCTGATCTTCCAGCACAGAGCAGGTTCTGCAAAACGGAGAGTTACAGTTGCCTCTTAGGTTTGGGGAAGAAAAGGGTCTTGATGAACTCCTTGGTCCACACTAAAATGCTTAATCAGTAAAAACTGCTAATAAGGAATATAATTAAAAATGGCAATAGCCCCCTCACTTACCCACCCACACAATGCCTCAGAATAGGCTGGCACCGTCAACTTAGAAATGATACCCTGTCATGTGAACCACAAAGGTGAGGTTCTTATGACTATGTAAGTTATCAGCATTCTGTTGGGTTCTAGTCACTGACGGAGGGACAAGAAATACATTCCTCTGCCTCCCTCCCAGGAGAGAGAGCCGTGGCTGCCTGGATTACCACCAAGCAAATGGGAGAAGTGGGGAAGGAGCAGGAGAATACAATTAGGCAAAGAGAAAACGAAGATGAACCAAAGACAGTGGCAAACCAGCTCCCTTCTCCCACCCCGTGAGGTAGACCTTAATACTATGTATACATCCACATCCACAGCCTTCATTCCACAAGGCTCCCTTAGGCAGATCTTCCCTTTTGTTGTTCAGCACCTTCCTCTTTAACATCAAGGTCAATCCTCAACCTTGAAATCATTAGGAACTTGATCCCCTCTGTTTCCTCACTCAAATCACCTCCACTCCCTGGTTCTCCAACCTCTACATATTAGGAAGTAGTGTTATCAGCCCGATCAAAGATAAGAGCCCTATCACCCCTGGACAGCCCATGAGCAATCCTTGAAACATAAATCCATTCACCTCCCTGGCTTCCTGTGGTTCTGACGTACCTCCTACATTCTTTAATAAGACCTTTATTTAAGACTATGGGCGATGTGTCCAATCCCAACTTCAGTATCCCATACCACTCATTTTCGCTCTCTCCCTCGCTGCCCAAAACTCCACACCACTCAGTGGTACCATGCTAAGATCCCTTCACTCCAGGCTTCACAGCTTCCATTCTCTCCACATTAATATTCTCCCTTTGCCATCCACACCTCTATGTATCACTCCTCATTCCACTTGTGAAAGAAGTCTTGCCTGACTCCTGGCTACCTGTGTGCCTAGGATGTGTCCTATGGCTCTTGAGACATCCCTGTGCTCTTTGGTCCCTTTATGATTTTTTTTTTTAAATATTTGACTTGGTTCACAAGGCAGAGATCATGCCCTTCTCTTATATGTCCCTGATTTCTGAACCTAGGACCATGCCTAACACTTAGGAAACTCAATAAATGTGTGCTGGCAGAATATGTATTGAGAAAAATTGAGTATAGCCCCAAAGCCCCGCTGAACGAACTGAGAATTCTCCAACTCACCATTGGACTCCATCCAGCACACCTCCTCTGTTCAACCTGTGTCTAGCAAAAGAGACAAACCACTTTATAATAAATACGACCACAAAGTGTTCCATATATCAAAGCAGCACCTGTGTCCCGTCAGAAGAGCCAAAACAGCATTTGTTACTCTCGTGACAGGGAACCCTCTTTAGAGAGTCACCTGATGCCTGTGCTTTCTTTGTCTGTGGTCACTGTCCTGTCAGAATCACTTTATAAGAAAGACTTTGATCTTAATCGTGTGCCCTGGTGCCTGTGAGTTGGGAGCTGGAGCCGGGCACGGAGACCAAAGAACCGTAGTGAGATTGCTCCCACACCACAGCAGTCCCGCAATAGCTCAGTGACTGCCATGGGTATAAAAGGCTGGCAGCCGGGAGCTGTGCATCCGTGAATGGCGTTTCTTCTGTCCATTCACAACTATGCAAAATGATAGAAGTAACATAATCGCCTGTCATCATTTTGGAATTACCATAATTCTATAACCAGGCTGCAAAGAGTAACAATGGAAAAAAAATATCCCAGGAGCAGTTCCCAGGATGTTTTGAGCAGGAATGACATCTCTAGAATACAGATATGTCCTCTCAAGGTAATTTTGAAGGACAGCACCAATTCAAACATGAGTTTGGTAAGTGTTTAAAGGCTGGGTCATGGTCAGACATCTACCTTGGGTAACTACAGTTCCTCTCCTCATTCTCTCTCCCACCTTTTCCCCCCTCCTCAAATGTGGACGCCATTATTTCTGCTGGAATTATTTTTATCTTTCTTCAAAATGGAAGAGAAGTGAGTTCTCTCCCCTTATGGTGACCACCAGCCTCTTCCAGGGATGTATTCCTCTCCACAATCACCTATCTTACTAAACCCAGTGTTTCCCACCACCCTAAGCTTTGACACGCTTACAGAGCGGAGGCTCCTGCAGGGAGCTCGTTATGAAATGGATCCGGAGACACCATGGATCAAATCTTGTCCCACAAATCACCGCAATCGTACAGTCAAATATAAAGTACGTAACTTATCACACCTGTGCAAGCTCCATTTCCCCAACACTGTCATTAGGAAGGCTTTTAGCTGTAGGCTGTATACATAGTCTAACAAGAAAAAACGTTCCCTCTGGAGATATTTAGGTTTCCTGTTCCCTTCTGCGTCCTTTGTCCTAAACGACAAGTAAGATGTTTCGCAAATGCATCTTGTAAACGAGCTCCGTTAAACTGAGAGTTATGTCCCCGTGCATTCATACCAGAAATGCCATAAAGGCCTTTTTTTTTTTTTCCTATCCAACTTTTGGCTATCATCCACAGCATCCTTATTTTATACACAAATACTGTGGATAGCAATAGTCTCCCTCTGCGCAGCATCTTTCTGTCCTCAGAAAAGCATGAACAGGGCCTTTTCTTCACTCTTGTCTAAGGAGAGAAGCGGAGACGCCAGACACTGCGGGTGATCCTGGGTTTACAGGTCCAGACGTGCCCCTGGAAATGTTGTGTTTCACTCATATTTTTCAGAAATTGCATCACAGCTTCCTGGTACAGCCATGGATGAGTTTCAGATGCTGGTTAGAGCTAACATGTGTTGAGCGCTCACTGTTAGCCAATCACTGTAACAAGTACTTAGCATGCATTATCTCCTTTCATCCTTCAAAGAGCCCCTTGGGATAGGAACTATAATTAACTCCCTTTATATATGAGAAATCTGAGTGCTAAAGAGGTTAAGTGATTTTCCCTTAACCCCTAGGCCAGTCTGCTCCCTAGATCCTGCCCGAGGAAATAGCACAGTATTTAGAAAGAGGTGAGAAACTGGGTACATGGTAGGCCTTGTGACTGGCAAAATATTTCGGTTGTGGGTTATTTTTAGACCATATCTCTTACACATTTCAAGCTAGTTGTCTGGTTTTCCTTTGCTTCCTTACCCCCTGAAGCTCATAATGCATTTTATTTTGTAAGGTGTAGCTGCTGGGGAGATGGATCATTATGTAAAGTGCTTGTGTGCAAACATAAAGGCATGAGTTTGATTCCTCAGAACCTATGTGTAAAAAAAACAAAGCCAAGCTAGGATTGGTGACACTTGGGAGGCAGAGGCAGGCGGATCTCTATGCGTTCAAGACCAACCTGGTCTACATAGTGAGTTCCAAGCCAGCCAGGACTACACAATGAGATCCTGTCTTAAAAAACAAAACCAGCCGGGCGGTGGTGGCGCATGCCTTTAATCCCAGCACTCGGGAGGCAGAGGCAGGCGGATCTCTGTGAGTTCGAGGCCAGCCTGGGCTACCAAGTGAGTTCCAGGAAAGGCACAAAGCTACACAGAGAAACCCTGTCTCGAAAAACCAAAAAAAAAAAAAAAAAAAAAACCAACAAGCAGACAAACAAAAAACACCAGCCATTGCTGGTGATATCACAGCCCTGGAGGCAGAAATAGGAAGATTCCTGGTCCGTGCTGGCTAGCCACAATAGCTGAATCAGAGGGGATCCAGGTTTGGTCCGAGATCTTATCTCATAATGTGGGAAATGATTGAGGGAGACATCAACATCTAGTTGCCACTCTCATGCACACACCAGTGCATAGGCACTCACACCTATGTGTGCACGCATGCACACAAGTACACACACAGACCTTAGATGAGATACATTACAGATTGTCAGAACAATTAGTGCAAGGAAACCAAAACCAACTCTTCTTCTCTGGGTTGTTCCTTGTCTGTCTTCTTAATCCTCAACACTACCTCCTGGTGAAGACACTTCCCATCCAGGCTACTCTGCCTGTTTTCTTTACCTCACACCTCCAACGGGGACAGCATCACCCAAAGAGGATGGCTCCCCCTTCCTTTCCTGGCCATTGTGCCTTTACAGGTCATCACTCTAGCGTGGCTTGGTCCCCACACCATATGTTCCCACTCTAAAACCAAGCAGACATTCTGACAAGGGTTTCTCATTGCAAGTATTTTAATGTGCCATACCTAACAAAGGCATAAAAAATAAAGACATTTAGCTGTGCATTTCATGAATCTCCCTCCCTATAGTTGGGAAATGAGCTTCAATGCCAGGAGGACTCTGAGGAAACCCAGCCTTAGAACTATGCACCAGGTTAGATGGACACCTCCTCAGTCACCAGGAGAACACAGCAGAGAGACTAGCTCTGTGTCTCTCCTCTCCTGCCTGCCTTCCCCCTCCCTCAAATTTCTGATCGCTACAGTTGTACCTCCAGTCTAGTCCCTCCCCAGAAAAGAAGCATGCAGAATAGGAGAAAGGCATGTCTCCCCGCAAAGCCCCACAAGCCAGTGCTGGCTGCCCTCTGCTGGGAAGGCTGCTGGGACTGATACCAGGGCTCTTGTATCCCCTCATTATTTATCCACAACCCACGAGCTTCTGCCCGAAGGGCTATACCCTTTCCCAGTACAGGATGCCTACTCAGGTCCACAATAGTGGGCAGCTAAGACCCAGTTTCAGATGAGAAGATTGAAATGCAAGGTCCCACGGGTCCCTGAACACAGCAGCTTCTCAGTAGAGGTCCCACTTCCATCCCCTGCTTAGCCAGATGTGAGCCTAGGAAGCTTCTCAGGATGAAATGGTGCCAACCTTCATCGCCACCCAAGCATTGTGTGGTGATATATTGTGCACCCAGTAGAACTTATCTGAGGATCAGAGGACAGAGCCAGCCACTAGATTAGACATGGAGGCCAGACAGTGATGGCACACACCCTTAATCCTATCATTCGGGAGGCAGAGATCTCTGAGAGTTCAAGGCCACACTGGAAACAAGTGGTGGCACACACCTTTAACCCCAGTACTGGGAAGCACACACACCTTTAATCCCAGGAAGTGATATGGCAGGACACAGAAAGGTATATAAGATGTGAAGGAACAGAAACTCGCTCTTGAGGCTGAGGATTTTGTAGAGGTAAGAACTTGTGGCTGGCTTGCTCTGCTTCTCTGATCTTTCAGCGTTCACCCCAGTGTCTGGCTCTGGGTTTTCTATTAGTAAGACTGTTTGGCAATTCGTGTTACAGCACTGTGTATTTATTATTCAACTAGAATTTGCTGCCTATCTAGTGTTTGCTGATGGGCTCCCATAGATGTTCTGGAACAGAGTAGCCTTCGAGGAAGACTATCTCATAGGGCCTGACCAGGAAAACGGGTTGCTGCATGTCAGAGCCAGGTGCCTGGAGGAGGGAGCTTGTGAGTCCAGAGCAGCATGGAGTCTAAGAAAACTGTTAGGGTACCTTTCTTCCCAACAGGCACCTCCCCAGGTGCTATTCAGGCACCTCTCTCTGTCAGCCACGCTACAATGAGGATTTCTCGGAAACTGTGGTCCGGTGAGATTGAATAATGATTCAGAGGCACACATTAAGGAAGAAGGAGAATCGGGGTGCCTTTTTCAGTCAGCAGTCAGACATGGAGACATCCTAGAGGATCTCACAGGCTCCAGGGTAGAAGTGAGGGAGCTAGCTCACTTGTTTTTCCTGCGGTGAGCCCATGTGTGCAAGAAACACCAGAGAAAAGAGAAAGGACTCTGCTCTCCCAAGAGGCAGGTCAGTGCTGCGAGAGCTGGAGTTCAAACACACCGTTCACAACATCAGCCAGAGTCAGGACCCGGAGCCGGGAGCAAACAGTGCATTAATTATACTGCTAACCCTAAGTCTTCCCCAAAGGGACTCAGATCCTTCACACATACACACACACACACACACACACACACACACACACACACACACACACCACATATACATACCACACCACACACACACACCACATACACCCAGCACACCACACACATACATACACACACACCACATATACATACCACACCACACACAAACACCACATACACACCGCACACCACACACACACACACACACACACCACATATACATACCATACCACACACACACACCACATACACCCAGCACACCACACACACACACACACACACACACACACCACCACCACCACCACCACACCACACACACACCCCACACACACATCACACACACCTTCATTCTCAAAGCCCACAGGGATATGGGGTGAATCTTTTGTTTCCCTGACAGTCTTCAAGGTGAGGGCTCTTGCCAGGGAAGAGTCTGGTTCCTTTTGCCTTTGTCCTGTGCTTCTTGGAGGGCTGAAGAGAACCTTACTGGGTCACATGCCCACTTACCTGCATTATCAAAACACGGGCCTTCCAGCTCTTGGTTTATCCACAAGAAGCCACGAGACAGTCTGCACAGAGACACACAGTCAGGAAGCAAAGGAGTTCTGTAACTCAGAATCCAGCTTCTTCCAAACGTCTGCTATCAGAGTCAAGAACTGACTTCTGGAATCTTGAGGATCATGGGAGCAGTGTTGTCTCGCAGAAAAAGCTGCTATTACAGAGCCAGGTTATAGAGTCTGTGCCTGAGCCTCCCAGAGACCCTGTGGAGAGGTGGTCAGCCGTGAGGAAATCAGCCAACACCTGCAGGGCCCAGTCACTCAAGGAGGATTCAGGAATGCTGGTGGAGCAAGCCCAGTGTGGCCTGGGTGGAACCAAGCAGCCACACAGGTCATCCCGACAAGGATGTACGCCTGTGATTGACACACAGGTAAAAAGCTAAGGGGTAATAGGAGGACCCAAGCTTCCATTATGAGCCCAGAGCTTCACGTACAGCACACAGGCATGGAAACGGTCATATCTTAGCCCTAGCATACTAGTACTAGAATATTCTCCCTCAATGCACCCTGCCTGGCTCACCAGGGTGCCCCTGGTCCTACAGTGTGGCCACAGTGTGTTGAGGAAAAGGCTTCAGCTAAAAGAGAAGGGTTATGTGGTCTCCTGCAGCCAGCAAAGGGCAGAGTCTACCCATCACCACCATGAGCAGATTAGTCATCAACCGACCTGTGCCCGGTGTCCAGCACAGATCCTGAGTGCCCAAGCAGTAGTGGGTACACCACTACTGCTGTGTTGATTGGATTAACAGTAAATCTTCAGTCCCCAGGGTGCTGGATAAATCAAATCTGTTCCTTTCTCGTGTAAAATCAAACACAGGTGTGCTTGGTGGGTTCAGGAACCCACACCCCTTCTACTTTGTGGCTCTGGCCTTTTCTCTAGCCTTGGGATCCTTTGCATTCAACTTGAGAAAGAGCATGGAGAGAGGCATTTGAAGATTTTTGTGTTTTATTACTTCTCACTTTCCAATGGCTAAAATTCAGACTCCAAGGATGCTGGGAAATGTAGTCTGGCTGTATACCCACATTAAAAAAAAAAAGTACAAGCAGAAAGAGATAGTAGGGGAAGGAGAGAAAGGAGGGGGTGGAGGGGAGGAAGAGGAAAGAGGAAGAGGAGAAAGAAGAGGAAGTAGAAGAGGAAGGAGGAGGAGAAGGGGAGAAGGAGAAGAAGAAAAAGACGACAAGGAAAACAGCTCCCATCTGCGGGCATCTATCAGAGTGTCACTTGAGAGTATCAGCTCCCTCATTAGCTGCTCTGAGCACTGATCAGCCAGCATCTCTACAAGCTTCGTAATTCAAAGCTGAAATCAATCCCAGGATCTATTCTGAAGTGTGAATGTTTCGTTCCCAAAATTTTATGATGCAGCAAATTCTTATTTTCTGGCAGAAATCATCCCAGAATTTCTCTCCCCAAACTTCCTCTTTCCTAAAAACACAAAATGAAGCAGGAAGAGGTTACTTTGCAAAGGCTCAGGCTGCCAAGAAAGCTTCAGCCCCACAGATCTGGCTGAGCCAGAAAACTCTCTCCCTGGCTGCCACCAGGTAAAATCCCTGCGCCCCACACATAGAGATTTTGATTAGAAGACCACATCTTGGGCTTGGAAACCTTCAAGAAGTTCCCCAAACGACTCTGGTGTGTAACTGTGTTTGAAAGACACTGACAATAACATGACAGATCCAAGTCTCTTGTGGGCCAGATGGGGAATCAAGAAGTATCTGGAGACGTATCACGGACTGTCAAATTGTCAGCAATCATATATTAACTTCCCTCCATGCATATGGCCAGCCTTTTGCTAAGCCACAGGATCTGAACGGCATTGAGAATACACACATGCAGAGGCAGCCTAACCCACCAGCATTGTGCAGGCTCCCAAGAACTTCCAGTATCTCAGTAGCTGGGGCCACGTGAATGGGGGAAATGGGCAAACTGGCCAGCCCACAAGAAAAATTATCTTAGAGAAGTAACAATCGAGGTCATTCATTTCAGAAACAGCATCAGGGCAAGCAACGGTCTAAAGATGAGGATGTTTTGCCGTTGTTTCTGGGTCGTGCCAGGGGATTGTGGGCAGCCAGCTTGAGCGAGAGGGAACAGTATGAGGCCATGTGCTTTGAGCTGTGGGTATAGGTAACAGGACCATGGAGCCCAGTGGGGCTCACTGGAGCCTTGAGTCTGGTGGAGGCGCCGGAGGAAAACCAAATGGGAAATGATGAGATCAGAGCCTCAAAGTGGAACTCAGAAAGGGGGCGGTCGGGGAGGCACTGCAGCAGAGGCCCTAGCTTCTGCTGCCTCCCAAAAGTTGCTCTCCGAGACGAAGGGAGAAGTGGCTGGTGGCTCGGCCCGCAATGTGCGCCCGGGCAGTGATATGTACAAACCAAACAGGCGTAATTCTAGAAGGATCTGTCCCTGTTTCCTTTCTCAGAAAATATCTCAGCTCACTGAAGCAAGGAGTAGATTAGTAATTCTGAGCTTCAAATCCCATTTCTGATGGTGATTTACTGTGACATGTGGGACAAGCTGGTGCTTTTTGATTGCTCAGTTTCCACAATCAAGGGTGCAGAGCACTGAGGCAGATCAGGCCCGTGAGCCCAGCTTGAGAGACAGTTGTTCAAAACAGCACTACGTGAACCCCCTTTACAGTAACTGGCGTTCAGATCTGCTCAAGATTTTCTTGGTAAGTTTCACAGCTCAGTTTACAAGTCAACAGATGTGTGTGTGTATGTTTTTCATAACTCTTAATGCCTGTGGACATGAAGTCCCATGTTCTCAGCCCTTCTCCCCCTAGGCACAAAGTCTGGAATCTAGGGGATAATTGAGCTTCTAATACTTGAAGCAAAGCAGAAGCCAACTAAATGTATTTTGTCCCCCAGGAGGAGCCCCGCTGACATCACTTCTACCCTCCCTTCCAAGCAAATGATTTACACATCCTCTTTCCACTTGAGTCCTGGACCCACACTGCCAGCTGCCTGATTGGCATCTCAGGACATCACAGCGTGACTCCCACATGCACCTCTGTCCATAGCTCTGACACTCTCCTAGACATTCATTTCTCCAAAGTCTCCTTTGGCATCTGTCCGTCCCCAGTCCCAACCAACATGTTCCCCGGCTTGAGCAGGCGTTAGCTCTGTAGGGGTCAAAGCTAAAAGGAAGTTCAGAAGGCCCATAGTGGTTGAATAATATGAATTATACAATATTCAAACTCCTTATGACAAGGTCAGTGCTCTGTGCTCCTGGCTGCAGGCACAGGCATCTGACTCACAACATGGGCTCTGATGATCTTTGCTCCAAGGCAAAGGATGATACGTATAATTTGTCACACTGTCCAGGGAAGCACAGATTTATCATTAAAATAGACTGTGAAACAGAAACAATGAAGCACAATCTCTCATCCTAGAGAAAGGCAGTGTAAAAATACTATGATGGCACTTACAAAGTCCTTGTGATTTTCTCAGGGTCCCACCAAGTCAGCAACCCCGTCCTACTTTATGGCAGTATTCTGAAATCCACTTCCCCCAAGCAAAGACGACTACCAATCCACCTCCATCAAGATGTTCTTCTCAGGGAGGAAGGAAATTAAAACCATCCTTTCCTTGGGTCCTTTCACTGTCAGAAGGCTGCCACATCTGGTGCCACCTCAGCCCTCCAGGCCACAAGCCAACAGACCGAAGTGGAGAAGTCAACATGGGGACTATATCCGCATGTCCTGATACATAGGCGTGGACAGTCCAGACTCTAAGAAGAGTGGGCTTGGTTCCTTCTAGCCTAGATGGTCTTCCACAGCCTCAGTGGCCCCAAAGGGCTCGTTGAACATTGGTGGGTGCATGATCCCAGATGAGAGTCAATGAGTTAGATGGTTCTGCAACAGATGGCAGAAATCGTGACCTGGGAAAATGAGAGGCTTGCTCTTTCTTAGTGTGTAACTGTCCAAGGCAAACGATGCCCCCAAGAGATCTCTAACATTCTTCATATCTTTTGGTGAATTCTTGCATGCGTGTCTCCTGAGTATGAGTGAGTGCACAGGTTGGGGTGTGGGTGAGTGGGGGTGAGCATTCTCATATTCTCTCTCTCTCCCTTTCTCCTCCTCCCCTTCCTCCTCTTCTTCTTCTCTACCTCTCCCTCCCCCTTAACTCCTTTTTCCACTCTGCTCCCATCCAGGACTTAGCACAGTCAAGCTTGTGCATTTTTGTCTATAGCCACCTCCCCTGCTGGGCCAGAGCTCCATCCATAAAGGAAGACCCCCTTTCCTTCTGTTCCTCCTTTAGCCCTGCTCCCCACACTAGAATGCAACAGATATGACACAGATTGAGGGAATGAGATAGCAAAGAAGGAACTCCCAGAAGGTTGTCTTCTACCCCAGTGACATCTCTAGCTTCTCCTTTTCAAGAATCCTTCGATGCCAGTTCCCAAGAAGTGAGCATAGAAAGCCAATGCTTAGGGGTGAGGAGATGGCTCAGTGGGTAAGAACACTTGCTGTACACTTGCTGGGTTTGAGTCTCTAGTACCCATGTAAAGCACAGAACAGGGTAGTATGCTCCTGTAACCCCAGCACTAGGGAGGGCAGATAAGACCAGAGATGGAGCTTGCTGGCTACCAACCTAACTCCAGGTTCAGCAAGAGACACTTTCTCAAGGGAGACCGATAGAGCCGGGTGCCCGATGTCTTCCTCTGGCCTCCACATGCACACACAAAAATGCATACACCACCCGAACAAAAATAAAAATAAACAAGAGAAAGCCAACGATTGGAAGCCTTGACCTGCAGGTATGGAAAGGTGTCTATGATTCTCCATGCAGTTTATCTGAAGATTTATTTATCTCCTCTCCTCTTTCCAGAAGGCTCCCTCACCACAACCAGCCTCATTGTGAAAGAAAGAGCTCTCTGACCCTTGACAGCCCTAGAAACTCTGCATTGACTTTTCTCCCCATCTTGGTGTTATGCCCAGAGGAGAAACCAAGTCTCCGAGGTGGTAAATTACCTTAGAGAGTCAGGCTTCAAGGAATAGGAAAATGCTCCCAACTTAGCCTAACCTTCACCATGACCTATTCCCATTCACAGACACTCACAGCATCTGCACACCTGTCCAGCCCTTGCCTGTTCAAATCCAACCAGGGCTGGTCCTGGGAATCCAAAGCTGCCCTTCAGCCCAGCCCCTCCTCTGCAGCTGGTAACTGAAGTCAATTATGCAGATAATAGGATGGATGTGGCAGGGCTTTTTTCATCACAGACATTATTCTAATAGACATGCATACCGCAACCCCAGCCTGGCGACAGTCCGTTTCAGAAGACTTTTACTGAGCAAATCAACTGAGCAATAAGAAAAGGGAGAAAGTGTTTTTTTCTCTCAGCAGCATCTGCCAGTCCTGTCCTAAGCGACCAGATCCCAGACAATCCCCAGCTGTGAAAATGGACCCCCCTCTTTTTTTTCAGATCCTACTAAATGGCCAGAGAAGGAATCTGAGCTATGGTGCCCATCCATCACATGCCTCTTAGGCCCATCCGGCATTCTTTGCCTTGCTCACCAAAGCCTTGTTATTCCCCCAGTCCACATTCAGACACACACCTTTTTGTCAGCTACTTAGAATCATTAAGTGAACTTAATTAGGTTTGTCAATCCCTGAGGCTGGGAGGATGGCAAATAAGGCCTCATATTCACTGCCCATTAACAGTCTGTTGCCTGAAAGAGACGGTGCATTTTCTGGGCTGTGCGTGAGCAGCATCCACATGTCAAAGATCTGCTGGGTGAGTTCAGGAAGCGCCCACTTCCAGAGCTGCCTCCTGGAAACCTGGCCAGTGGCCCAAACTATCACCTCTCAGAATCCCCCTGGGCTAATTCTCAACAGGCTGTCTGGAAAGCTTGCACAAGATGGGAAGATGGGTGCGTTCTTATGCAAAAGCGGACTTGAGCCAAGAGCTCTAGCCAAGGCTGGTTTAGACAAAAAAAAGAAAAGAAAATAGGAAAACCAGCATCAACTCCAGCATTTACAAATCTCCTTTGGAGAAACAGAACCAAGCAGACCAATGGTTACAGGCTGGAAGCAAGTTCTATGCAGCCAGAGAAAGGGGAGGCTCACCTGCCAGGCTCCCAGATAGCAGGAGGAGCCCCCAAAAGCTTCCTCTACCTTTTCCTTAATCAGATGCACCACTTGGGAGGGAGAAGGCTCTTCCAGCTGTGGAAAGGACACTTCCCTCCCTATCAAGAGTGAAAATGTTGGGGCCGGGGAAGGAGGTAACCTGTGTGTCTGTTAGTCTGTTATAGTCTTAGCAGTAATATGCTGTGGACCTTGCTTCCCATCTGTCCTAGAACATTCTACCTGTACAGGAGAGTAAGTGCTAGAACCTAAGGCCTGAGGCCACAGCTAACTCTGAGGAAGGACCTGGTGTCTGTATCTCTGGGAAACTGACCATAAAAGAGTAATTGAACTGGAAAGACTCAGAGCCCCAAGGAACTCTTGCCCATCTCCAACCGGGAGAGGCTATCAGAGCCTCTTCTTCTATGGTTCTGCTGAAGACACTCAACCAGACAGCATCCGAGGTAGAGAAACCTAAATCACAGCTGGTCTAATGGCCACCTCGTCTCTTGGCCAGTTCCCTCACAGAAGGTGATGTGCTAGGATTATCCCTGGTGTACATTCTATGCCTCATCCCCTGCTACTCCAGACCCATCCCCACAGTGCCTTCGCCTCTGTCCCGCCACACCTGTTCACCTCTGACCTTCATCTCTACTTGTCCCACCTGTCCCTTACCTGAGTCTCTGGCCCTAGAGTGGACAGAAGCAGCATCACTTATGTTCATGGTGCCATCTGATTGAGTCTTCCCTGCCCGTCCTGGGTGCCCCTGACATAAAATCCGGGCACTTCCCACAGTCAGCTAAATGTTTTGAAACAGCATCTTCCACTGCCATCATCTTGCAGGATGCTTTAGAGACGCTTATATTTAGAAACCGTTCCAGCCCCAGCTCGCATCATCCCATCCAAGCTAAGAGGCCTGGTGGCTGGTAGGGAACTTTGTAGCTCTAATCCCCCAGTCCTAGCAAATGAAAGCAGGAAAAGCAGAGCAAGCAAGGAGCCCAGAGGTTTCCACCAGTGTCCATGGAGAGAACAGTGGAACTTGTCCTTCCCCCTGCTCTAAAGGCACACAAGTATTTGTTCCCTTGCACCTGAAGTTAGTTAAGGAGGTATGCTGATGATGCAGCTTAGCATTGATGTGCCCTGGCCCCTCAGCCTATGGGTGATGGATAACCCAGAGAGGATGACCCCGAGAGGAGAATGAGAATGTGGGTTGTTATGGGATCAATGCCCACTACAGTTCAGGATATCTCACATTCCCAAGCAAAGAATATGACTCTTTCTAGTCACACTTTTGAGTAGCTTTATAATAATCAAACTATTATTGTTGTTGTTGTTAATTTTTGTTTAGCTTGGGATGTTTTGTGTTGTTTAAGACAGGGACTTGGGTAGCCTAGACCAGCCTCAAACTCTCTGTGTAGTTGAGAATGGCCTTGAACAGGCATTTCTTCTTTAGAATCAAAGCATTTGGGCCCTCTAATTGTGACCTTTAGACTGAAAGGGCTGTATGTGACCGGATTCCACAAGATAGATAGAGGAACAGGCAGATGTGGACAGTGGAGCAGTTAAGAATAATTGGTCACAAACGCACTGTTTAGACAAAAGTTCACATCTGATTGTAAGGCTTTTCTCCAATGGAACAGTAACTGTCCTCTGGCCAGAAAGAACTAGGCCATCCTCTATCCCTTCTAAGTGTTGATCAGGGTTACATGCTCAGTCATGATGGGAGCTACCACCTGGCTGCAACTCATGACCCAGGCATGTCCAGCCTTGTCACATCAGAAACAGGACACTGTCATCTACAAAGTTCACACTAAAGAAAAGCTCAGTCAAGTTAAGAAAAAAATAACTGCATGAAAAAGAGCCTCATACTGTTGTAAGTAAGCTTCTGATTTTGTGTTGGGTCATGACTGCAGGTGGCCCAGGTTGAACATGCAGGGAAGCTTCACTCCCTTCCTGAGCTGAGGTCCAGGGAGACAAAAGATCTTTCCCCTCACACTTCTTCCTGTGTGCCTCTTCCACCTCTCCAAAGAGTATTTCTCCTTGTCTACTACCTACCCTGACCCATATTATCAGTGTGCACTCTCTCTATATATAAGATAGATAGATAGATAGATAGATAGATAGATAGATAGATAGATAGATAGATAGATAGATAGATAGATCTTTCTCCTGTCTGTCTCTCTCATTCCCCTCCCTCTTTCTCTCTCTCCCATTTCCCTCCTTATTCCCCAACAGCTTTGGCAAGATATAATTTACATGCCATAACGTTTACCCATTTTTAAGTGTGCAAGTCAATGACTCTCAGCAAGTTTCTAGAATTCTACAAAGACTTCTACAACCCAGTTTTAGAACACTTCCATCACCCCAAAATGAGGTTTCGTGCTAGTTAGCAGTCAATATTGTTCTACTGCTAGCCCCAGGCAACCACTAATCTGCTCTCTGTCTCTACAGATCTGCCTATTCTAGATGATTCCTATACAGAGAATCACTCAATACGAGGTCTTTAACTTACTGTCTGCCTTCTTTAACTTTGCATAATGCTTTTGAGAGGCATCTATTTTACAGCATGTCTCCTGGTCCATTCTTTTTTTATTGTCGATTAGCATCCTGATGTGCAGCTATATAGCCACATGTGCTGTATCCATTCAATGATTGACAGCCATGCCTTCCCTCTCTTACCATTTCAGCATCCACACAAAGGATGCACTCTATTCATCAGGTCGTTCTGGATCGACCTTCTGAAACCTGGGGAAAGAGTGTTTAGGGTCCTCAGGACGCAGTTCCTTTATCTCAGAAGGGGGTGGTTGACCAATGATAGCCTTCCAAGAAGGAGGTCTCCCAAGAAAACAAACCGGGAAACAAATGAGTCCATGGCATCTTTCCATTTATCTCAGTCTCACACTTTCCCTGACTGCAGCCAGAGGACCTGGCCCTCAAAGCCATGAAATGGCTGGAAAGAAACATAACCTCAGTGAAGTACTGTCCAGACTTCATGACCCACTGTGGCTTGAGTACACACACTCCCAGGGGAAACAGTCAATCATCTAATATTTAACCACCAGTCAGAAAACAGTAACCGACACTGGACAAGACCCAGGATGCTGAGTACCTCTGCTGTGCAAGACATTAACCCTTTGGTTGCTGGTTAATGGAGTCAAACCGGGGAAGGAGCCCAGTTGCCTGAAGCAACAGAGACACTGAGGAGTTTGCCATCCATTGGTGTCATACAAAAGCACTTTAATGTTTAAATAGCAGCTCCACTCTACCCATGAGTGAGCATGAGCAGAATACCAAGCCATTTCTACCCACCATGCATGCCCAGAAAGCAAAGGTCTCCCAAGCTCAGAACTCCAGACTGGCTTTAAAGGCTGTATATCTGCCATAGCCGTGATGGAGCACTGCTGTGGGATGGTCTGTATGTCAAATGTGTCGCTCTGATTGGTCAATAAATAAAACACTGATTGGCCAGTGGCCAGGCAGGAAGTATAGGCAGGACTAACAGAGAGGAGAATTGAGAGAACAGGAAGGCGGAAGGAGACACTGCCAGCCACCACCATGACAAGCAGCATGTGAAGATGCTGGTAAGCCACGAGCCACATGGCAAGGTATAGATTTATAGAAATGGGTTAATTTAAGTTGTAAGAACTAGATAGATAGAAGCCTGAGCCATTAGGCCAAACAGTTTAAATAATATAAGCATCTGTGTGTTTATTTTATAAGTGGGCTGTTAGACTACTGGGGCTTGGCGGGACCTGGAGAGAAAACTCTCCAGCTACAGAGCACCCCCTTGGAAAGGGATATGCTCTGTGATGAAGAAGTGGAAGTCAGGAAAAGCTGAGCCCTGCCTTCTCACCGATGCTTTGGGATGAGGTCAGGTGGATCAAACTAAATTTCCATGCAATAGGTCGGCACATGTATGCTGACACTGAATCCTGGGACTTGGCCTACCCAAGTGGTTTCTAACACACATTCTTCTTAACATCATACAGGTTCTGGTTGCAGATAGTCACGTGGTGGGGTCCAGGATCCAGGGCAACGGTGGCATTTGACAACATTTCCATCAGCCTCGACTGCTACCTCACTAGTGAGTTTACCCCGGTCCTTTGTTCCCTTAACCCAGTGACCCATGGGACTACCCATAGTCTCATCCCTAGACCCCCAATCTTAGCCATCTTTCCTCTCCCACCTTCCTCTGTACAACCTCTTCTCCCTCCCTAAAACTGACTCTGCCTGGTTCAGCTCACTGGGTCTTCTCTATTCCAGTCAGTGGTGAGGATAAAATGTCCTCGAATGCAGCACCCAAATCCAGAAATCTGTTTGAGAAAAATCCAAACAAGGAGCCAAAATCCTGGGCAAACATATCAGGACCGACTCCCATCTTCGATCCTACAGGTAAGGGTTACTCTGGCACAGCTGTCACATTCGAATAGCGTTATGTCTTGCTGCCGAAGGCAGAAGAATGGCCTGTGTTGTGGCTGGGTCCGGCACTGGGGTTAAAAGAAAATGGTTGGTCTCCAGGAGAGGCATCACCATCTTTGTTATGGGGCCCCCCAAAGAAGAAGCTGTGAGGGTCTCTCATCACCTGAGCAAAGGGGATGAGACATAACTGTTGGAAATATACAAAAGAGTAACTGGGAACCCCAACACACAATGGCCGGGGGGGGGGGGGCGTGTCAAGCTATAGCCAGCTGTTAGGACACACACCAGCAGGCAAATGCTATAATAGAGGTAAAGGCAGGAAGATGATGAGTTTGAGGCCACCTTGGGCTTCACCTTTAGGGGTGTAGGGAGATGGTTCAGTCTGTAAAGTGCTTGACATACAAGCTCCAGTGCCAGGTTCATATCCCTAGTCCATGTAAAGAGCCAATCATAGTGGCACACACCTGCAGTCCTAGCATTGGGGAGACAGAGACAGGAAACAGGGTCTCTGGAGCTTAGGAGGCAGCCGGTCTGGCTGAAGGATGAGCTCTAGATTAAGTAAGAGGCCTTGTATCAACAAATAAGGATGAGTTGTCCAAGAAGACGTACGGAATCAACCTCTGGCCTCTGCGCGTGCACACACGCACACACACACACACACACACACACACACACACACACACACACACACACACCATGGGTCTTGGTTTCTAAGCTCCCTCCCCCTCACATGTGTCCAAGAGCCCCTGAGGGCTTTGGAACAGGGGCACTGGCATGTCCCACATGAGAAGCAAGTACTGCACACAGTCCACCGTACCCTGTCGCATACATCTCGATTAGAATAACAGCGTGTAGATGATAAATCTGTAATTCCTACTTACAAGATAGAATCCTGGTTCCGTGCAGAGTACAAAATAATTAGAGGCTTGTAGCTTTGACACCAAATTGGTTAGCTCTCTGCTCATTAGCTAAATTTTAGTTTTGCTTCGTTTTTGGAAAAAAAAAAAAAAAAAAAAAAAAGCAGAAAGCTGTTTGAAACTAGCTGTTACCCCTTACCGGTTCCTGCCTGATCTAGCCAGTTACCAAGCTGAGGAAGGAGGTGTGTGTCTCCTTTCACCCTTAACGCTCCCCAAAATCTTTCCAACCCTTGCACAGTCTACCTGGGAGCCTAACCTAGAGATCTCTATATCCTGCCAGCCGCCGTGATTCACAGAAAATATCTAGCCTGAATGAGAACCCTTTCCACTTACCCGTTGATGGTCTCTTTCTGTCACCCACCCCCAAGGGGACTCACCTCTGTGTACTACCATGTGATGAGCTTGTGCAACTTACAAATCTGTCCTCCATTCAGGAAGGGGACCACAATTCCCTTTTCACTCCCTGTGCTGAGTGAACATGGTAGCAACCCCTACCCTGGCCTCACCATCATTAGGGAGCAGTGGTCCACCCTGCCTGAGTCAGGGTTCATTACCACGTAACTCCCAATGTCCCAAAGGGGATAATCAATAAAGGGCCCATTGGCCGCTCACATGAAATCACGTGGGAGCTGGGAAAGGCCATGACTCCCCCATCATCTCCAAACAGAATTAGAAGCAAACAGCTCCCAGAGGGCTACAGGAAACTCTGGCTAAAATGCCAGGCTGCCCTGCTGAGTACCATTACCTCAGAACAAGATAGGCAACCAGCTCCAGGTCAGAGGGAAGAGGAGGGTATTGAAGCAAAGATGTCTAAGAGTAGCCTTAATGCTCCCCGGGAACGCTCTAGGACACTGAATCTGGAGCCATTAGTTTCCCAAGAGCCCAGGGTCACGTCAGGAACTGCTTAAGGTGACAGAAAAGGGGTTCAGCTCTCACAACCCTCCCTTCACATGTTCTATCGAAGGATGAAGGACGAAGGACGTATTTGTCCCCACCATGATTCGGGTCCCCTAGTCCCATCTCAGTGCAGATCCCTCTAGATGTGTATTGGGGGTACAAAGGGGGTCTGTTTGGGGGGCAAGATTTCTGGAAAGAAGGCCATTTCTCACAGGCATGTCTCCTGAGTCACTGGACTTAGCCTTATGGTCAGAGAGAGACTCCTACCTAAGCCCAGGACTTACCTAGCTTTCATCTAGACCCAACTGCTAACCTTACACATTTCTTCTGCACCTCATCCTGTGCTCGGGTTCACTGAATCGCACAACACCAGGATGGAGCACAAGGAACTCATAGTCTGGAAGAGAAGGCTGATAGACAATGACTTAACCAGAGCAGGAGGGAGGGGAGGGGGTCCCCGGAAAGGCAAAGACAGGATCCATCCCCTCCATGGTCACCACCCAGCATACACGCAGTCCTGGTACCTTCCCTGTCCCCATCGCTGTGCGTAACCGTAGCAGCGAGGGAAGCTAAGCAACCCTGGCCCACTCTGAAGCTTCTGATGCAGGGTGGGAGAGCAGCTGGCGGGCCAGCAAGGCACGTCTGCCATGTCTGGCTAGATCCAAGCTCAGAGCGTTGACCTGAGAGGAGAAAGGCAGAAGAGGGGAGAGAACGGAGAGGAAACGGGGACCGGAAGCAACGAGGAGCAATGATAAAGGAGAAGGGGGGGTAGGGATTGGGAATCAAATGATGCCTGCCATGAGCTAGGCTTTCTCACAAGCCACCTTGATCTCCTTCTGACCCCAGAGTAGTTCCTTTTATTCCTACTATAGAGAGAAGAGTGATGGAATAAAAGACTGTGAGTACATGGTTGCTTGGAAGGGGGGCCAGGAGGTGAACCCCAAGTCTATAGTCTTTTCATCAGCTCTGCCATGGCTGGTAGCGAGGTTCCCCAATCAGAGAGAAGCGCTGTGTGGGAAGGAACAGTCCCAGATAGCAGCCCCTGCGTGAGCTGTAAACAGTCAGCTCCGGGCCCTCTGACAAAGAATCAAGGCGACAAGATAATAAGATTTTCTCTCCAAAGTTCAGCGCTGTCAGCTCGCACTGAGTTGGAACAGGGGTGGTAGGTGGCATTTCAGCTCTCCTCCAGGCAGTCGGCACAGAAGCAACTGAAAACACAAAAGCCAAGCGGAGCCAGGCCTCGAGAAAACTATTACTCCCAATGCCCACCCCCCAAACTCCTTGTGTCCCACCCTCCCAAGCCTCTCAGGCTCACTCCAGGGGAGCCTCCAGCCCAGGAGCAGAGGAAAAGCCTGACCAGGTGGTGCACATGGTCTTCTCGGAAGCCTCTGAGTCACTTTAGTTAATCAGATGAAGAAGCTGGAGGAGAAAATGGGGCGAGGATTAAGTCCCGGGAAATTACGTTTGTCAGTTTTGCACGAACAATTACGCTCACCAAATGGTCGGGCTAATGCAGTTAGGGCTACAGAGTCAGGCAGGCTCTTCTCGCTCCCTCTCCCTCCAGCCCGAGCTCTCTCCACCCCCCTGTCTCTGTCTCCACCTCAGTCTCTGTCTTGGTCCCTGATGGTCACCGATGACGCTGCCCCTGAGCAGGTACAATCAGGGCCTGCCACTCTCCCTTTCTAAAAAGTTCTGTTGAGGACTCAAAAGCTCTAGGGCCCTGCACCCCTCTATTATGGGCTCAGATGCGGCATAGGTGGGACCAAGGGAAACCCAATGCCACAATTTTGGAATCTTGGCAAAAAAAAAAAAAAAAAAAAAAAATCACAACCTTGCCTCTTCCAAATCTAGCCCTGGGTTTGTTTACCATTTCCAAGTATGTGTCTTGAACAAAGAGGGAGGGAAAAAAATTGTAGAACCCTAGGTCTGTGAAAGGACTCAGCTGGTAAAAGCACTTCCTGTGCAAGCCTGGTGACCTCAGTTTAGTCCCTGGAACCTAGGATGGAAGAAGAGAACAAATGCCTGAAAGTTAACCTTTGACCTGCACACACACCTGGGCATACACACACACACACACACACACACACACACACACACACATACACCCACACCCACACCCACACCCACATATATATATGTATATATATATATATATATAAAACATCATCATCATCATCGTGTGTGTGTGTAATTATATCTTTACATATAAAATATACTTAATAAATTTATGCATTATACATTAAACATTCTATATATTTATATTATATATATAATATACATTTATATAGCCCTGAAAAGAACTCAAGCCTAGGAGTCAGAACCCCCATGCTATGTCGTGGCCAATTCACACTAGCCATGATCCCAGGGTCGTTCAGTCTCACAGGGCCTCGCCTCCACATGCCAGCAAACTGGCCGGGATGGCTCTTAAGGGAGAGGCTGGTGTGAACACAGGCAGGAACAGGTCTGAGGGATGGAGGAGCTGACTCCGCAAAGTGCTCACCATGAAAGCATGAGGATCTGAGTCCCAGAACCCATATTATATGAAGCTGGGCACACATGTAACCCCAGCCCTGGGGAGGTACTGGAGCCAGTTAGCCATCCAGCCAATCAAATCAGTGAGCACCAGACAAACCAGAGATCCTGTTTCAAGAGATGAAAGGCACCTGAGAAACAGGTTGACCTCTGGCTTCCACACTCATGCACACACACACACACACACACACATGTGCACATGCATATTCACACACAGACATGCACACAGGTGCATACAGGTGCACATATATCTGCACACACACTCACACATGCAAACACACATGAATATGTGCACATTCATCTGCACACCACACACACACACACACACACACACACACACACACACACCAGGGGCTGAGGCAATCTGGAGTAAGGGAGCCATAGCTTTCCTTGGCCCTTCTCTCCAATTAACCCATGGCTCAGCTAATGTGCCCAGAAGTCATGGTGACAGACTGTCCATTTCCACACGTGCTCCTATGATTTAAGAACAGATGCCAGTTCCAATGAGAAAGTTCTATGGGTTTCATATAAATTGATTGCATCTATTTCTGCTAAATGCATTATCCATTCACTCAGAACAACTATCAGAGTTAATAGAATTTGTAGCTAGAGCCATTATGCACCAAGCACGCCCTTCTGGGGATGACGACATCGTTGAAAGGAAGTCTTCCCCGGGCCCAGCCCCTCTTTCAGAACCCAGCTTCACATTTGCTGGGGGTCTTTGTGTGCCTCGGAGCCTTCTGTACTCAGAACCCTGAGGCTCAGCCAGGTTCACTAGAGGGGCACACCCACTAGTGAAGCGTCTTTTGCCTTCTGCTTAGCCCCATTTCTAAATAAAGACTATTTAATGGAGATGTAACACATTCTGTCCCCTTGTTGGTATTGTAGACAACCCCATGGCAGGCAAGGGATGGGGAGGGAGCCAAGTTCTCACCTTTAGCCACAGCTCTTCACTGGGTTCTAGCTTGGGAGGCAGGGAGTTCCAGGATATGGGAATGTCGCGAGACAAGGGCAGGAGGACCCTTATTAGAGTCATGGCTCAGCTGTCAGTAGCAGCTTCCCCATAAAGACCTGATCATGGACATTCTCAGGGGCTTCCCTACCCTAGGAGCATCTCACCTCATCTTCACCAGGGTCCCCTGTCTAAGAAGGGCTGCCCCTATGTGCTGCCCATTGAACATACAGATTCCTGGGCTCCTGCATGCCTGTGAGATATCTGAAATGGGAAGTTAACCATCCACATTTCACCAGGCGGTGGTGGCACACGCCTTTAATCCCAGCACTCGGGAGGCAGACTCAGGAGGATCTCTGTGAGTTCGAGGCCAGCCTGGTCTACAGAGCAAATTCCAGGACAACCAGAGCTGTTACACAGAGAAACCCTGTCTCAAAAAAAAAGCAAAAACAAAAATCTACATTTCTTACAAGCCCTTCAGGAACGTCTCATTAGCAACAAAGGTTAGAAGAAACCCAGAGCTGCAGATGAAGAACCCCAACCTGGAGAAGGTGGTGAGGTGGGGCAGAGTCATAGGGCATCTTTCATCTGCAAAGGCCTAGCATCATGCAGCAGTAATAACCATTGTTCTTTAGATGGTGCCAGGATCCAGGAGCTGGGCTAAGCTGCGTGGCTGGTTATCTCGCTTGCTGCTATATTAACCCCTTACAGACTCAGGTCCACAGAGATTAAGTGACTAGCCCTAAGTTACACATTGTAAATGGCTTAAAGATCTATTTCTTAAGACTCACATAAAAAGTAACATTTTCTAAGCCATATAACACCTAGAAGAACAAGGCTGTGATAAAGTAACCTTAGGAGGGCCCCATTGTTGGAAAGGTCTGCTGTGGGTATCGCTCTGTATGCTGTGAATATGTTGCTCTGATTTGGTTGATAAATAAAATGCTGATTAGCCAGTAGCCAGGCAGGAAGTATAGGATAAGCGGGATAAGCAGAGAGGGAATTCTGGGAAGAGGAAGGCTCCCGAGTCACTAGCCAGACACAGAGGAAGCAAGATGTGAAGGCAGAACTGAGAAAAGGTACCAAGCCACGTGGGTAAGCATAAATAAGAATTATGGGTTCGTTTAAATGTAAGAGCTAGTCTGTGGTAGGCCTGACCTAATGGTCAAACAGTTCTAATTAATATAAGCTTCTGAGTGATTATTTTTTAAGTGGCTATGGGGACTGTGGGGCTGGGCAGGACTGGAGAAAACTTCAGCTACGAAGGTCTTCTAGAAGGGTTCTTACTATTGAGAAAACCCCTGGTTTATTGTGTTGGTTTGCTGTGTGTGTGTGTTTGCTCAAACAGACTATACCTGCCTCTTCACTAACACATAAGAGAGCACACTAGGCAAACAGTACACACACACACACACACACACACACACACACACACACACACAAGAAAGCTGATCACTGAAGCTCATTGGCATACCTCCCATGCACCCCAGCCTGCACTGGTTCACTCCCACTCAGTTGGGGAAATATCTCTTTAAGTAGAAAACCTGGTGTCATAGATAGAGCCCTTGCAACTCACTCAAACACTGGCCATTCCCCTGGCCTCCTTCTCTGCTGTTGAACCCTCTGCTGTATGGACTTTTCCTGGTTTTAAATTATCCCCTCTTTAGAATAATTATAGCAGTGGTTATGCATGAAGTACCTGCTCTAATAAGGCTCAGGGGCTCCCAGTCACTTGCACAGGCTTAGCACCCTCTGAACTAACATGTCACTCTTCATTTGGGTATGGCTCCTTTCCCCCAAGAGCGAGCGTGGTGGCTGTGCTCCAGAAAGAGAGGTGATGTGGAAATAATGTGTGATTCACCATCCTCATCACTGAAATCAACAAGTTTCTTTTAGCGGAAGTGGCTTTGCATGCTGGGAAGTCGGTCAACACCCCCCCCCGGGGGGGGGGGGGTAGCCAACTCTAATGACCAGAGTCTGCTTGGTAGCCAAGGAAGGGGACCTGCTGACGTTAATCGTATGGGACTGGAGATTGGGGTGGAGGCATCCTGCTTACCAGAAAGAACTTCTCGGGGTATTCTGGGGATCTGAACTCTGACCTTCATGTTTGTGCAACCAGTGGCCATCATTGTAGACCACCATTCCCACATGCTTCCATTGTACACAGATCAGTGCATACTAAGGTCATGCAATGTCTCTCTCATGTTATGCTTGAAGACCTCTGAAGATGAATATTACTTGAGGAAAAAATATACTATGGTTGTGTGTGTCTGTGTGTGTGTGTGTGTGTGTGTGTGTGTCTGTGTGTCTGTGTGTGTCTGTGTGTCTGTGTGTGTGTATGAGTACAAGCACTTGGTTCATGTAAGCGTGGGTTCACGACTACCAAATGAACATATGAGGAGGTCTGAAGACACCCTCAGGTGTCAGTCCTAAGACACCTTCCACCATTTTTTGAGAGAAGGTCTCTCCTTGGCCTGGAACTTCACCATATGGGCCAAGCTAGCTGGCCCATGAACTTACAGACATCCACCTGTCTCCACCTCCTATCTCTGCATCACTGGTATTACAGGCATGTGCCACCACATCTGGCTTCGGTGAGCATAGTTTCTAAAGGTCTGAATTCACATCCTTATGCTTCCTAGATAAGTGTGTTACCAACTGAACCAGTTCCCCAGACCCCAAATGACAGTTTTTAAGCACAGAACACTTGGATCTAAATCCTAGCAATGCTGATCACTTTGGACAACTTCCTTCTTCTGTCTCTTTGTGTTTCTTCATATCCAAAACAGTGTTTTATAGGTCCAGGAAGATGACTCTGCAGCCAAAGAGCTTGCTGCGCAGGTTCAGGCCCCCAGAATCCACATTAAAACTGGGAGGTGTGGCAGCCTACCTGTAATCCCAGCAGGTAGGAGGTAGAGGTGGGATCCAAGAGGAAGCTGGCCAGCCATATTGCCAACATAGTAAGCTCCAAGTTCACCCTTCTTCAGTATATAAAGTAAGGAGACATTGAAGAAGACATCCCATGTCAACCTCAGGTCTCCACACACATGTGGACCAATGGGTAGGTGCACCCACCTAGACACACAGGTACCCACACACGTGCAAACACGAATGCACAAACACACGTACACCAAACATACCTGAAAAAGTATTTCTATATTATTATAACATAGGTCTTCTATAAGGACCACATAAGTTAATGCATGCCAAGCATTCTGAAGTATGTCTAACACAGTATGCTGGTGAGGCTTTCTTACTTTTCCTGTTCTAGGATTGAGAAAAAAAAAAATGAGGGGGGGGGGGAGGTCAGAAGGCAAATAACTCACCCTACCGTCTCTGCAGAGTCAGGGTTCAGCATCCCGGCTGCTTGCTTCCAAGCCTTCTCTACAGTGTACCCATGCCTGTCAGAGCAATATCCACGATGGCCCGATTCCTGACCAGCATCATGGCAGAGGCCTGAGTCCCTTGGCTGTTTGCTTTTTTCCATTCAGGGGATTCAGTTCCGCAGTCAGTGCCCAAGACAACACAGCTTCCCCCGAAACCCAATCCTGGAAGAGCCTGTGTTTTCAATGACACAAGCCTGCACTGGGTACCTACGCTGGGCCAAGGCCTGTTCCTGGGAACACAGCAAACACTGCTCTTGCAAACTGTACACCCCAGAGCTGGTCCACACAGGCCCCATAGCAGGTCACTGTTCCCGTGGAGAATTAGGACAAGTTCCTCACCACCACTGTACAGCATTGACTTCCCTCCGCCCAGATGGTGCATTGCAAATCCTGAACCAATCACCTTTTTTTTTTTTTTTTAAAGAAACCCAATTCCTAGAAAGCAGGTCCTCAACTCAGGTAGAGTGGCTCTTGCCTGTGATCTCCGCACTTAGAAGGCAGAAGACGCTGAGGAGGTAATTCAAGGTCGTCCTTGGTTAGAGAGTGAGTTTGAGGCCAGCTTGGACTACAGGAGGCCTTAGGTTTGAAAGGAAGAGAAGGAAGAGGAGGAGGAAGCAAACAGAACACCCACACTGTCACTTTAGAACCACACACACACACACACACCACCCTGACAGACCCCAGTGAGACCCTAGTCCGATGCTCTGGGGTGGCGGAATTGGAAGCTGCTGGCAAACACCTAAGGTGTACCTGGACCACCGCTGCCACCCCAAGCCGCCGGCAGGAGCCACCACAGGCCTCTCTCCCAGCTGGCCTTGAGAAAACACGTTGCCCCCCCCCCCATTTGTTTCAGTGACATGTTCCGTAAGTGGGAGACAATAAATGATCCAGGAGCTTTGGGCTCAGCATGCCTTGATTAAGGTCATTTAGCTCACGGCCAGCAGAACACACAGTGTTCCGTCAATGCACGCAGCAAGCACTTGTTTAGGAAGTCCACTTTAATCACTATTTTCCTCCCAGAGGCACTCACCGCCTCAGCCTGGAGCCCCGCCCTGTATCTCCATAGCCTTTGTTTACCGCTCTTGTTACGCTAAAGCTTCAGTGACCTTTACAGAGAAGCATTATATTTTGTAATTCATCTGAGCCAGGAGGTAGACTGAGTCTCTAGGAGAGAAGCACCAAGACGGTGTCTCTGCTTGCCCCTCCCCCGCCAAAAGGAAAAGGCACACCAGGTAGAACTGCCTTAGGGACAGGGAAAACAGAGGAGAAGGCAGAACTCCGCCCAGTCGGGGGCTCCCCAAGGGGGACAGAAGCAGAAGCCTTGTTGTGGGCAGGGACTTTTGTAGGGGAGGATCCAGTACTTTGAAGCAAGCTGCCTTAAGTCTGTGAACCTTGGCATTTGTTTATCAATGGGCAATGAGTAGGGAGCCAGGTTCAGCTCAGATCACCTACCACCAGCACTGATCTCATCTGAAGGCTTGACTGGAGAAGGAGTCATATCTATGCCCACCAGACTGTGGACAGTTCCTGGAGGATGTGGGGATTGAGAACCTCGGTTCCTCACTGGCTAGAGGCCACCATCAGTTTCCGCTCACCTTGGCAGCCTGCTTCCTTCCAGGTATGGTGTGGGCAGGGAAGAATAGGCAGAGAGAAAGAAAGAATCTGCTAGCAAGACAGAAGATGGAATCTTGAAAACAGACTCCCATCACCTGGGCATATTCTATTGGTAGAGGCAGCTCACAGGTCTCAGACTCAAGGCTAAGGGTTACACAGATGTGAGCCTCCAATGGAGACCAGCTCAAGTCCACATACAGTGGCTTTCATGCATCAGAGAAGCCACACCAAGAAACCCTCAGAGCCCACTGAACTCCCAGGCTCAGTCCCAAAAGTGTCTAATAGCATCCTATGGGCTTTTATCTATTCACAAAGCACCTACTGAGTGCCAAGACAGTGGACTGGCAAAGAGGCTGAGATACCAAGGTTCTTTCTCAGAGCTGACCATTGTAGTAAGAAAATGAGATCATTTCTAACAGGTGATCAAGGATATAAAACCAAATATTCATATGAAATGTTGTGTTACTGTTAATTCTGTTATCAAAATATATAGACAGAAATATTGGGCAAATTCACTCCCATGAGCTGTATAGTGTGTGTGTGTATTATGTGCATGTATTTTTCTATTTTATTTTATTTTATTTTTTTTTACTAAATTCCAAGAAAATTCTAGTTTCTTGCCATTAAAATCTAACCAATTTTTTTTAAGTGGAGGGGACAGTATTGTGCATTTAGAGTCCACTAAATCAATTCCCCCACCCAACCAATTGCCTATTTGCAAGTAAAAGCATTACATTTACTTGTGTGGGGGGAGGGGTAGATGCCTTGTGAGGGGTCCTGAAGGACTGCCCCATATGAACCTTCTCATCCATATTGATTGACAAAGGGTCTGTAGTCTTCCAAACCTCGTCCAGATCTTAGACATCATGGAAACTCCTGAACCTTCCCCATGAATTTTTTTTTTTTTCAAATAAATCCCAGGTGACTGGTCCAGAAAGGTCTGATTTGTTTTTAAGAATGAATATTGACTGTGAGTTCACAAGAAGGTGAAAGAAAATCTGTTCAATCTGATTATTATTGTTTTAGTAAGTGACCAGCAGTTTTAATGATCGCACTCCAGGATTAATGTTAATTTAATGAAGAAACTAAAGCAGAGCTCTGGATGGACTACCAACCTGCCTGAGGATTGATAGCAAAGCCTCCATGTTATTCAATACAGCTACCTAGGAAAGAGGACTATTTCTTTCTCCTCAACCAACCTTGTGGCTTTGACCTTTCTGACTAGTCCACTCAGCCTGTCAACTGATTTGTTCCATCAACCATCAAGTGAGTAGAGTGTCCCCACCGACCACTTAAGGAATAGTACTGCAGGGTTTTCTCAAAGATGGCGTTTCAGTTGTGTATATGTTTGGGTGCATATGAGTGTATAGACCCTTGGTAAGACTGTATCCTGGGTGGTCCAAGGGACACCTACCCCCTTTTAGTCATGGCCAATGAATGAAGTAGCTTATAGCAAGGGTATCAATACGCTATCAGAAAAATGTCCAGTTAACCTACCTCTATTGTTCTACGCTCAAATGGGCTTGGAAGCAGGCATGTGACCTGGTTTCTTCTCTCTGTTGTGTTTGGTTTAGGTTTTGGTTTTCATCTAACAAAGATCCATGCACCTCTGTCTCTGTGTCTAGCATTATTGTAGACTCTGGACATAAGGCAGTGAACAGAACAGACTTAACCAACTCTAGCAAGACTATACTAGTGTACAGAATCCTACCCTGGCAGGATAAGGAGAAAAGGAAGCTAGCCAGAGGACAGACGCAAGGGTGGCAGGGGACTGTGGTAGGTGTACACGTGTTGTGACAATGAAATACTGAGTAAGAAAGCTTCAGGGTACTTCAAGTGCATCAGGACAATACTTCTGTGTACTAATATTGGGATCCTAGGCTTTACAGCTAGGTGTGGGCTAGAGAAAGACTTTTAGCTCCCAGCTTCTGCTTTAGCTTCGAACAATAGAGGCAGGTTAACTGGCCAAGTTCTGATAGTGTACTCATATGCGTGTTAGAAAGTACTTTATTTCTCGTGACTGAAAAGGGGTCGGTCTTCCTAGGACCCCACCTCCACCTCAGTATATACTGATGCCAAGTGTACATACACTCATACATACCCAAACAAATCAAGGTTCTCTGTGACCCCCTCACAGTACCCCTATGGTCTAAAGGCCTTGGCCATGACATGTGCCAAGACACAGCAGAAGGTGGAATAAAGGAGGGCCTCTCTGAGCGATCTAGGACAATGGGGTGTCTCTGATGGCTGTCCCTCCATCAAGGAAGCCATGGGCCAGTGTCTAAGGAAGACTTAGGAACCCTGTCTCATTTCATTGATGTCACTGTTTGAAGCCTAGTAGCGAGCCCCTCAGGCCAGTTGGTGTTTTCATTGCAAGTGGGTGGGAGGCCTTGATCTAGGATGCTCTGTTCAGGTTAAACCAGGACCCATTAAAAATTTAAAATAAAAACGGGGAGGTGGTGGTACATGCCTTTTAATCCCAGCACTCAAAGCAAGTTCCAGGACCGGGCTACACAGAGGGACCCTGTCTGAAAAGCCAAAAAAAACAAAGAAATAGAAAATGCAATAAAAAATATCACAGATAACTGTTGGTGTTTATTCAGTGGCCCTGGAAGTGATGACTGTTGTTAGTTCAGTACCTGCTGATCTCAAGACTCACATCTCTATGTCCCTCTTGGCCTTTTCCTCATGATCCTAAAGTGGCCACTGCAGCTCCAGGAGGAGGGAGAGAAAAAAAACATGTCTTCTCTCCCGGCCTCTAGCTTCCCTCTAGCATCTCTCTTTGGGCTGAACATTTGATCCTGATCTTCTCATCTGTTTTCCCCTCTCCCCTTGGCTTTGGGATGCCTCACCCTCTGAGACCCAGACCCGGCAGTCAGAACTGCCTGTTCTTTGGATTTTTTTTTCTACCTGGAAATCTCCTGACTAGTGAGTGGGACTGCCCATACCTGCCTGCCCACCCTCCAGAGGGGTCATAATCCCACCAGCCTGGAAAGGTTGTAGTAAGTTGAGTCAAGGGCACACAACCAGCAAAGCACTGGAGTGCTAAGTAGTTAAGACGTGGGCTTCACGACCACACTCTCTCTCTCCAGCGATTCCTAATGACCCAACCCTGATGGCGGCACACCAATGGAGGCTTGTCCTACAAGAACTTGGCAGGGCAGAAGCCTGTGGTTCTTCTGGCCTGTGTGGGGGCAGAGCCTGTCTTTGATCTACCCTCCCTCTCCACTTACGCCTTGCCGCCAGATCCATCATGTGTAACCTGCAGATGGCTGAGTCCACAGTAGCCATGTCCATATCAAATACTTTATTAGCCCAGCGCTGGCCTGAAGCCAATTTGGGAATAACTGAATTAGCCCCCGAACCACCCTTAACTTAATTTTTACAGCTCTGCTTCCAGGGTAGTGAATTGTTTTGTCGTTGTTGGGGTTTTTTTTCCCAGTGACCTTTTTCTTCTCCAGTGTGGGACTGAGTTTCCCTTGGGGAGCAGGGGGTAGCTGGGAACACAATGCAGCAGCCATCACAGGCGCCATTAAGCTCCCGCGGATTGCTGGGTGTCAGAGCTGTTTAGGGTAATTCAGTCCTGAAAGCAGCTTTTATCTCAACAGCTCTGACATGTGGCCCTGCTGGTGGGGAGGTCCCTCTCTAAAGAGAGTGGCTGGCCTCCCAGCAGCAGGGGATTTGGGCCTCTGGTCTCTGTCTCAGGATACTTAGGAGGCATCTCACCTGTCTTTGGGGGAACTTCCTATGGAGCAAGGAGGCCCCAAAAAGTTCCAATGAGTTCTTATGTGCGAGGACACAGCTAACCAGGGCTGGCGTCACCACAAATGTCACACCTAGACCTTTCATCGGCAAAGAACAGGGGAGCCACGGCCAGAGAGCTCTATGTGAATGAACAGTGTTGTACCCAGAGCCCCCCAAAGACCAAATCCGATGCAAAAGCAGAGTCTTTGTATTGTTATGAGTTAACTCGGGACTGCCCGTACGACACAGCAGCAGAGCAGGAGAGACCCCAAGTAGCAATGGGGCAGGGTTTTTAAAGCAAGGGGGGCTTGGGGTCTACAGACTACATAGGAACAGACTCAGGATTGGCTTATATGAGTGGCAATCATGTTAGTAATTTTTAATTGGCTAGGGTTAGTTAGGGTTACAGTTACTATTTCTGGGCAGGCCTGGACAAGTCCCAGGTTCTGTCCTTGAGCTGTCATGGAGGCTGGCTGGCCTAGCATGTACTGACTGTGGAGACTGACTCAGTGGCCCAGGCTCTGTCCTTGACTCATGCACATAGCTCTAAGTTGGTGATGGGTCCCAGGCAGTAAAACAATTGACTGAACCTTGAACAGTCAGAGTATGTGCAGAAAGGGAGCTACTGCAAGGACTGTGTCTTTTGGTCATGGCCCTCCCAGAGACTGCTTGCTCAAGTCTCAGGAAACTGAAATCGAGGCCTGATCTCTGAGAGAAGACTGAGCAGCCTGTTATGGCGTCTGCCTGGTCCTTTCAAACAAGAATGTGGGGGTGAGGGGAGATGAAGAAGTCGGGGGGGGGGGGGGGGGGGTCAGGGGCAGCTGCACACAAGTACATGAACACATAGCGTAGGGGCACATACAAGCATGTGCGATGCATGTACAAACAAATAATCCCCATTGAAACAAGGTAGAAAGAAAATTGAAATTCTTCAATTCAAAAGAGCATTGAAAATTCATCCAGAAACTGTTCTGGAAGGGCAGTCCCGCTCTCCCTCACTCAGCCTCAAGCTTACTCTATCTGCCCCCCCCCCGCCCCCCCCCCCCCCCCGCCCCCCTCCTCCCCGCCACGCCTTCTGGTTAACTTTTCACATGATCCAGTATCCCCTGAGATGAAAGCAGCAACCCTCTTTCCTTCCTTTTCTATTGACCTAAAAAATAAAAAAATAAAATAAAAAATAAAAATAAAATAAAAAAAAAAACGGAAGCTTACTGTACTGGAGGACAGAGATGCTCCTCAAATGTACTGTAATTAAATATGCTGATGCTGAAGGCCTCAAGGCATTCCCAAGCGTGTTTGCTCCTAACCATGGTGACACCCTCTTATCTGGAGTCACACTTCCAGTCCTTCCCACCAGCCACTAAATAGGCAATGTAAGGACATTCCAAAACTCAGAAATAAAAGTCAAGGGCCCTACAGTCTAACCCAAGGAAGGTGGAGGTCCCCTCTCACACCCTTGATATTGGATGCAAGATAAAACAAAACACAGTAGAGCATGCTGAAGTTCTGAGAGAGAAGAAAAACAAATTCATAAAAAATATTTGTACCCACTAAAAATATTTAGTGAAAGTTCAGATGGCCCCGAACAACGCGTTAGACCTAGGGGCACTGCCAAGCTAAGGTTAAATTGTACTTAGTGGGAAGCGTCCAGCAAAAGAAAAGTGTGATACAGCAGCAGGTTCAAGGCGGTGGTCCTTGGAGATATCCCGGAAGCAAATTAGAAGAGCAGCTGCCAGAGGGCAGAGATGGATGCAAGGGGTCTCACCGGAAAGGGGCACTAAAGGGCTGCCCCTAGCAAATGGGCTGTGCCGTTGTATTTGGTTTTTTTTCAGAGGTTCTGGGAGAGAGGCAGTGATGGTTGTCGACAGCATAATTCGTTTGGTGTTTTGCTTTGTTTCCAACCTCTCTAAATCCTTCCATAAAAACAGAAACCCAAAAACATTTGGACAACATTTACAACAAAATGTTGATAAATTAATAATCTTTCAAGACCCTCAAAAGAGGAGTGAATGGAGACAAAGCATGATGTCATATTATAACCCCCAGATCTGTGTGGTAGCAGGTATGTCTAGTGTGTTGACGTATAGTCCTTTGAGTATGTCCCCAGGAATGGTAAGGCTGGATCTTACAGTAGATCTATGTTTAGTTCTTCTGGGAGCCTCCAGACTGATTTCCACAGTGGCTGAACCGATCTACAGTCTCACCAGGAGTGTGTGAGGCTTCCTTTGTCCCCACATCCTCAGGATCATCCGCTTTGTCTTTGATAGTCATTTTTACTGGAGTGAGGGGGAATGTCAGTGGAGTCTTAATCTGTATTCCCCTGAAGGCTAAGGATGGTAAATATTTTTCATATTTCTTGGCCATTTCCATTTAATCCTTTAAGAAATATTTGTTCCTTTCATTTTCTCTTGTATTGATGGTCGTTTAGGTTGTTGTGGGTTTTTTGTTTTTGTTTTGGGGGTTAAGCTTTTTAGTTCCGTCTGCACTTTGGGTAGTCATCCTCTGTCAAGTATATAGGTAGCAAATATGTTTCTCTCATGGTAGAGGCTCTTTGATGAACAGACATGTTTTCATTTCATACAGTCCTCTTTGTCAGTCCATGCCATTCTTTCCTGAGACACTGGAGTCCTTCAGAGAAAGTCCTTGTGTATGCCTATGTCTTAATGAGTTTTCCATGTTTACATCTAACGCAAGGAAGCCTGAAGTGTCTTGTAGAGTCATATAAAAAGAAAACTCCAGTCACTTCCATTGACCAAAGATATGGCAGTTTGAACTTCCAAAGGATACTGATTATGATTAATTAAAACTCAAGAAATACATTTAAATTTGTAAATTCATAATGATATGAGAATATTTAATTGAGCAACTTCAGATAATATGAAACCAATTCCATATCTTGAAAGTCAGAAACAAGGAGACAGAACTGAATGATAATACTGTCTTTATTACTCCTGTCCCCTCCCTGAGTGACCACGTTGCTCATGAAGGACAGCACCTTGTCACAGATACATTCCAAATAGTCAATGAGAAAAAGATATAATTAAAACACCATTGGACTGTAGTTTCCAGTAAATACTTCGATACAGTGAGCTTCAAGAAAGAGCCACTATTAAAAGGGGCCAAGCAATAATCAGGCATTCGGTACCTTACAAAAAAGCACCACCCTAAATCAAGCAAACAGATGTGCTGGCAAGCTTCCAGGACAGAGCTCTGTGCCAGCCTGGACTGTGGGGATGCAGTCCACAAAATCTAGACTGCAAAAAGCCACAAATCAAATGGTCCCTATTCCTCCAAAGATAAGATCGAGCAACAGGAGAAGTAGAGGAGAATCCTGTCCATTTAAAGAACCAAAAATTATATAATATATGTATATTTATTTTATAGATACATACATAGATACATAGACAGACAGGCCTGTAATCTCAGCAATTTGGGAAACTGATTCAGAGTAATCCCAGATTCAAAGCCAACCTGGGCCATTTAGTAAAGCCTTGCCCCAAAATAAAAAGGGAATTGGGAAAGGGAGCTAGCACTGATGAGTGCTTACCTAGCATATGTAGAGCTCGGGGGTTCAGTCTTTAGGGCCACAAAAGCAAAATTAATGAATGAGGCTAGAGAATGCTCTTTAGGGATAATGCACATGTGTGGGGTAAAACTATTGAGAAATCCAAAGAACTGATTACAGTGTAATCCAGGATATGATCCCTTTTAAGAGCAAGGAAGTAGAGATTAGAGAGGTCACAAAATCACTGGCCAAGTTTTATTTCTTTGATCTGGGTAGTCGTATTTGCTTTATAATAACTCATCGAGTATATAATATACACTTGATTTGTGTGTTTTCCTCCATGATTTATATTAAAATTAAAAGGCTTAATTTTTTTAATCATTGTTGAAAGATCTCCTGTTGCACCACTAAATAGAGAGAATGATTTAATTCCCAAGTGGCCACTTAACAGGCTGGAGTCTTCTTTTTAGCACTTGTAGCTGAACAGAGGAATAAGTCAGGACTTTAAAACAAACAAACAAAAAAGCTGTCTGTCGTAATAATATACAGTAAAATACCTGGGGTCTAATTCCATGGTTGCCCTCTGGCAGTTGCCCTGATGACACTATCAGACTGATTATAGAGTGGTTTTAACCCAGCCATGATTAAAAAAATATACATTGTTCTCATTTTGTCTTAGTTAGGGAACAAGCAGACTTCATGAATATCAAAGGAAAGGTCATTCTGCCTGCTTCCAATAAGGAAGGGTGCCATATACATTTATAGATGGATGACTAATCAGATTTGGGCCTGGTATTTATTTAATGGGAGGCAGGGCGCCATGAAAATAGACCACTATGCACAGCTTCTGTGAAGTTGGGCTCATTCAATGGTTATGGCTCAATTTCAATTCCAATGGAGCCCAATCAAAACGGTACAAATGGTCCACGTGAGCTGCTGAGTGCTGTTCTTTGGTACGACACACACAGGCCTTGAACCTGAGGCAGATCCTCATTGCTGTGATTAATAGAGATAGCTAAGAACTTATTTTCCTTTGTATCACACTTTATTTCTTTGCACTGAATTGAGCAGATGAGATGCCTTAGCAACAGCAATAAAACCAGCGCAATCACTGTCTGGCCTATTTTTTAAACATTGTGCTGCATATTACTAATTGATTTGTTTCTTCTTGAAGGGCTCTGCAATATACTTAAAACGAAACCCAGTGCTTAATGGATTTTTCTTTACTCAGCTGTCTATAACCAATCAGTGTCTTCATGTCTGTGGGTTCTTCGTACAATTTAAATGTGAATGAGTATTCAACTATGCTTTCCAGTGTGTGGTGTGTGGAACAGCAAGATAAATATGGGCTCTTTTCTCCCATAAAAGACTTTTAATAAAATAGGGATTCTTTTATTATTATTTTAAGGGAAGGAAGAGGTGAGCTTCCTACCTCCCTTGACCTCATCATATCTCTTCCCCAGGGCCATTTCATCCCCTTAAGGCTTCACAGAGCTTTGGGAACAAATATAGAATCTCAGCCGAGGAACGATGAGGAGCCTCAGATTGGCATCTCAGCCTTAGCCTGCCTCCCTCGTGATCTGGCTGTGACCTTCATCATTGCTCCCGCTGCTGAAGCTGTGGCTGGTGACAGCATGTGGTGCTGGCCTCCCCCTTAACTTAACCGCCCAGTGACTGGGTTTCCTTTTTGACACCATCTAAACCCCTGGGGTACCCCTGGGGCTAGACCCCTCATCTTGGCCACCTTCTTTCCTCGCTTGGTTCCCATGACTCACCAAAGCCTACACTCTCAGCCAGGCTAAGGTACTGTTGTGGTCACTGTAGGACTTTATAGGACTAAGAGTCCAATCAGCAGTCCCCTGGCTAGATGCTCACCTGTTCCTTCATGGGCCTGAGCAACTTTGATGTGGTCCTTTCAGCCTGAATTGCAGCCCAGGCTCAGAGGCTAAAAAGGAAACAAACCCTCTACAGCTTGGAAATGTTCCAAAGTTGGGAGATGAGCAGGCATCCTTGGTGATCCTAGTATTTTTTTAATACACATGTGTGAGTGTGCATGTGTGCCTGCACATGCTCTTGTACGTGTGTGCACATGTGTGAGGCCAGAAGCCAACCTCAGGTGGTGTTTCCACAGGGTCATCTACCTTAATTTTTTTTTTGAGGCAAAGTCTCCTACTAGATCGTGGGGCTCAACATTTTAGGCTCAGCGGCCTGGCCTGTGAGAGCCCAAGACATCTCCTACCCCTGCTTCTCCAGCACTGGAATGATAAGAACATGCCACCGTGCCCAGTGAACCTGGAGCTCATGGCTAAGATGTCTGACCAATGACCCCCAAATATCTACCCATCTCCCACCCCAACTCCCACCAGTGCTGGGATAGTCTGGCTTTTTATATGGGCACTGAGGAGCAAACTCATGCCTTCCTGCTCATGTGGCAAACACTTTACTGGCTGAACTATAGCCCTGCCCCCCCCCCGCCCCCACTCCACCGGGCTCCTTTTTATTTCTTAAAGTTGGCATAGGAGAGCTGCATTGAATTCCCATCTTGACCAATCATCCACTTACTTGGTATACCACACTTAGCGTCTCTGAACTTGCACTTCCTGATTCGTTTTGTTTTGTTTTGCTTTTCAAGACAAGGGTTCCTCTTTGTAGCCCCTGGCTATCCTAGAACTCATTCTATAAGACCAGGCTGGCCTGGAACTCACAGAGATCCACCTACCTCTGTCTCCTGGGTGCTGGGATTAAAGGCGTGCACCACCAGTGTCTGGTAGGGCAAATTTCCTGATTCTTACAGCTTGACCTTCAACACACCAAGTTTCCACAAGTTCAAAGGCATTGAATTTGTGTATGAAAGCACAGTGCCTGGATCACTGTTACATGCACAATATATACTGGAAGGCTTTTGTTCCTTTGTGGATGGGCCTGCCTCTCAGGTAGCTAAGGTTCAGATCTCACATGCACATAGACTCCAAAGGAGATAAATAGCTCCTACCTAAGGTTCAAAGCTCGCCTTGATTTCTGCTCCCGGGAGCCACTGCAGCTAATTCCCTTGCCCCTCAGATCTTAGCCCAGTCTCCTTTGATTTCAAGGCCATGGCCGGCCGGCTGGCGCCTTCTGCTCTAAGGACACTGTTGAACTGGTTTACTATCTGCCTGCTCTTTCATGATTCTAACCTATCTTGGACTAGAAGTCATGCCTACCCTGCTTCTACCATCCCTTGTTCCAGAAGACTCCTAGGGGGCTTACCTAGGCTCACAGCAATCACTATCACCAGGGTTAGAGCAATCGTCCACGCCTTGGGCAAGGATCTGGAAATAATTAGAGCCTGTTCCAAGCAAGCACTTCTCAGGGACGTTTGAAATAAAGAATAACAATTGTCCCCTTACACAAAGTCACAGATACACATAGTTCCATTCTAGGGAACCCACCTCAACAAGCAAATTATTCTCTTTAGAAAGACACAAGGGAGCAGAGACTCATGTATGAACACTCTTAAAAGGCTGGAAGTCTCCAAGGCAGAGAGTTGATCACCAGGGGAGGGGCCCTAGACAGACAAGGAGTAATTCTCAACTTTGATCCCTTCTTCAATGCTGACAAGATCACAAAGGTCACTAATGTTTTCTCTTCCTTCAGGACAATGAGACAGACGGGACTAGTACACAGATCTAGTTGAGTATTGGGGCTCACTAGAAGAGTTTTTATATGAGGATTCCCTCCTAACCGCAAATAAGATCTCCTGAATCTAAATCCCAAAAGCCTTGGTCATCAGGTGGTTTGGGAGCGACTGGATGCCCCATCTCAATGAGACATCTGGGCATGTCTATAAGATGTCCAGAAAGAATAAAGAGAATCAATGGCGTGAAGCTTGAACAAGACAAAGCCAACAGAGAAGGAAGATAGGCCTTGTACCCGAGGCAATAAACTCAGAAAATCCATATCCCCGAGAGGTGGCGGCAGCGGTGGTGGGAAACATAAATTGATACCAAGCAAGTTAGGCAGATTTACCGGGGTCAGAGCTATCTGCAAGAACAGGGACCACCATCGTGCTCCAAAGGCTGCTGGGAACAGCAAAATTCTGGCTGGATGAATCATGAGTCTGACCTGGGATGGCAAATTCTCTATTCCCATGGAATTCACTTTAGAAAGAGTTTCCTCTCTGGACCATTCCATCAGAAATTGTTGAAGATAAAAACAAAAATTTTGTGTATGGAAACCACCTGAGACTAATATATGTCCATTGAGTTCGGGAAAATACTGGTGCCTCTGTCGAGAAATGGCCCTGGAGTCTCTCCTTTGTGGAATGGGGGCATAAATCTTGAGGATGGGTGACTGATCCCCACAGTGAGGAACTCAACATGAATGTACCACACGATTTTAAACTGTCTCCACTAGATCTCTCTGGTGTTACATGCTGTGCTAAGCACCTGGCTTAGGTTCATCTTTCAATTTTCATCGGAAGTCTAAGCTGTAAATAGAGTCTCCATTTGTTCAGATGAGAAGAATCAAGGCTCAGACAGGTCATGCAGTCTAACCCAGGTCCTCTTAAACCTTGTCTATTTGCAACCAACCCTCTTTAGCCTGAGAAATTGTGACATGACCTTGGGAACACAGATATTAAAATGGTTATAAAATATCAAGCGTTTATTGATAATAAGTCACAAAGGAACTTGTTTCAAAACAATTCTTTGATATGCATATAGTTTTAGCAATTATGAAAGAGAAGCAAATTTGCATACTAATGAGAGAGATGCTTGTTTGTCTAACACAACACAATCCTAAGATATATCAGTTTCATACCTACATGCTGAAGGATGTTGGCAGGGAAACTATGAAAGGTCTGTTTATGATGATGAAACTATTCTGTTTGATAAGAGGAGGGAATTTTGTGTGTGTACGAAAGATGCTGTAACTCACAACATACAACAGTCTCAAGGATGAGCTTTGATATTTCAAGGACGCATTTATTGGAATTGTGTGATGTGATGGCACACACACAATGTGTGTGTGAATGTGTGTGTGTGTGTGTGTGTGTGTGTGTGTGTGTATAAACAAGATAATGGTAAAGTCACAGGATACAACATTGGTGAGCACTGCCAGAAGCATCTCAGATTCAATATGTGTTTGAGTTTAAGTGAATTTTTGGTCATTGTACCTTTATAATTTCTCATGACCCACAAGTTCTGGTTACATGATCTCATGTGATCATGGGCCCCAACTAGGATGCTTTCATCTAATCCGGGTAATCCGGGTCTCACAGTTAGCCAGGGGCAAAGTTCAGAATGAGAAACTTTGGCCCATCTGAATCCAAAGCCCTCTCTTTTCCACATCAGACATGGTAGCTGGCCAAGAAGTAGATGACCAGCTTTCCTTGGAATATCTCAGAACCTCCGAATCCTGTAGTTAACACAGGCTGAAGTTAAAGAGGGTCCTACTCAAGGTTAGGTGCTCAAGCAAGGTGCAGATGTTAAGTCCGGAACTGAACTAACTAAAGGAAGTACCATTCATCTGCGGCCAGGTGGAGAAGGCTTCTCCACATCTAAGCTATTGGCTGTTGACATGGGCTGTCTGCAGAATGGACTTCCAGCTAGACATAACAGAAAGGTGGGGTTTTCAACTCCATTTCTTAGTCTTGTGTTTCATCCTCTGCCCTACCCTCATGCTCAGCTCACCGAGTTTAATTTCCCAGATGCTGTAGGCATGGGGTTTATAATCATAGAAACTCCCCTGGATACGTTTCCCGTTGTCGGTGATGAGAACAGCCTTAGACACAGGCAGGATCTATGGAGAGAGCTCATATTTGTAGAGTTTGCGACCCTACAATGACCTTTCCTACTCCCTGCTACTTTTATCATGCCAACCAAAGCCTTTCACAGATGACGGAACTAGGTCAAGGTCTCATGATCCATCATTGATGAAGGATCAGCGCCCCCCCCCCAAACCAGGTATTCCTGAAGATGTCAATCAAAGCCCTTGGTCTTTCCACTTCACTCCTCCACATGCGTCAGTTTGGCTTTGGAACAGGTAAAGGGACAACTGGCCAAACAAAGTCTGCCAAAATACCTTTTTGTAAGCAGGACAAGTTCATTCTCTTAGCACCGAGGCAGGAGTAATTGCTCTGAATTTGAGCCAGCCTGAGTGATACAATGAGACCCTGTCTCAAACAGACAAGCAAACAAACAAAAAAACCAGAACCTCCCATAAAGAGTTAGTCCTTGGAAGTAATAGATTTGATCAGAGAGCTGGCCATCAGCCAATATGCTCCTTACTTCCCAAACCTTGAAGTGACCTTCAGAAACCACGTGGAAGTCGACCTTGCCGTTTAGATGTGTGCATGCGTCAGAATCCCACTGGAACGTCAGACCTCGAGGCCTGGGTCCTACCGCAAAAGTAAATCAAGACTGGCTGAGGCTTCAGTTTCTCAGCCCTGCCAAGGTGACCTCCTTCTGACTGTCAAACTGGCCTCTTATATTTTCATCATCCAATTAGTTCAAAGCGTTCAAGAAATTTTCTTTTGAATGTTTTAGTGATGGTGCTACATACACTCGAATTAATTTTCCATCATTTTCTGCGCACTGAATTTGACTCAATCTCTCTCTAAAAGGAGAAATAATTTGGGCCATCTGAAAATGAGATTTATTTTTTAAGTAGAAGCTTATTTATCAAAAAAAAAAAAAAACACAGTTCTTAAAGCTTTTATGAGTTGTAAAAAAAAAGTGTTAGATTTGAGGCCAAGAGATCTGACAGATCCCCAAGGTCCAGCCTGGCTAACAGAGGGAAGGTTTGAAAGGAAGTGTCCCAGTAGCAGAAGATGAGGTGGCAGGTAGGGTTTGAGTGGTGTTCCTGTGATATCCCTAGGAAGCTACAAAAGGACACTGGACAAGGGCAGACAACGGAAGGGAATAGATGGGTGCCTGGGAAAAGGAAGAAAGGTTGACAAGTCTGTGACTAGGGAGATAGCTCAGTTAGTTCACTGCTTGCCATGTAAGCATAGGGGCCCCGAATTCAATCTCCAGGACCTACATAAAGAAGCCAGGCACCCCCTTGTAATGCCTCCATCTTAAGGGCCTGGTGGCCGGCCAGTCTAGCCTAACTGGTAATCTGCAGACTAATGAGAGACCCTGTGTAAGAGGAGGTGGATGATGCTCCTGAGGGCGACACTCAGGGTTTTTCTTGGTCCTCCACATATACTCTCACAGATGTGCATGTTGCGCACATACAAATGCATTGAAAGATTGAAAAGTTCAGCTTTTCTCCACTTTTGACACTGTCTGTTATAGAAAGACCTTAAAAGCCACTCACTGGCCAGGGCAGTGGTGGCGCACGCCTTTAATCCCAGCACTCAGGAGGCAGAGCCAGGCAGATCTCTGTGAGTTCGAGGCCAGCCTGGACTACCAAGTGAGTTCCAGGAAAAGGCGCAAAGCTACACAGAGAAACAGAGAAACCCTGTCTCGAAAAACCAAAAAAAAAAAAAAAAAAAAAAAAAAAAAGCTACTCACTGTATTTCCAAACCCAGCTTAGCTGGCATACACAGGCTTTGGTTTGCCCCCATCGAGGGCCTGTTACACCAAGAAAGCATCTCTTACATGAAGCCATGTCCAGAGAGCTCGAGGCTTCCTATTCCTACCAGGGTCCCTGAGCCACGTGTGGGGTCACGGGGCTGATACTGTGTCCATTTTGCCCTTTCTAGACACTCAAGGCCACAGGGTTCTTTTATGTGCATGCAAACCCTTCGGGAACAGGTTGGATGCAGCCACAGTGTCAAAGCTTAAGGTATCTGGGGTTTGCTCAGCACCATGCTGGACACCGTCGGAGAGCAGGAGAGTACTCAGCCATTGCCTGTGCCTGTTGGTACTGAATGGGCACGTCACTCCATCTCAGTAAGAAAATGGTGCTATGGTGCTCGGTGTATCTTCCTAGGCTGCCCCCTTGCTGTCCTGCATGGTGGGTTGCATCCTTCTTCATCTAAATCTTCTCCATCTTCATCTCTTCCCTGGTCCATGACCCAGGTTCTGGCCCATAGCAGCCTCGTTACAGAACTATCCGGTTTGAATGGCTGATCTATTTTCTTCCCACAATCCCGGTGCCTTCTCTGAATGTATGCCCCAAGCCATGGTGCAGAGACACCTTGGAGACAACCCAGGGAGGCCTGTGGAAGAGGGAGATCCAGGGTAAGTAACTGACTGCCTCTCCTTTTTTTTTTTTTTTTTTTTAATCACAGTTCACTGGCTGTTCACCACATGTGGGGCCAGCGGACCCCACGGCCCCACACAGGCCCAGTGCAACAACGCCTACCAGAACTCCAACTTGAGCGTGGTGGTGGGCAGCGAAGGGCCCTTGAGAGGCATCCAGATTTGGAAAGTGCCAGCTACCGACACCTACAGGTAAGTATAGGGATAGATCAGCTCCGCACAAAAGACTCAGGTTCTCCCTGAGGTTGGCCTTGAACTTGCCCAACCTCTTCAGTCTGAGCTTCCCAAGAAGCTGGACTTAGGGGCTTCCCCTGCCACACCTGGCTCTCCCTGGCTCTAAATTGAATTTTATCCCGGGCCTATCTGCATTGTGGAAAGACAGCCACCAAGAGGGAAAGAAAGGTGGGGGGGGGGAGAAGGTGTCAGGAGGAAGGGGAGAAGGTGTGGAGGGAGGGGAGAAGGTGTAGGGGAGGGGGAGAGGGGAAGAGGTGGGGAGGGGGAGGAGATGTGGGGGGGAAGGGGAGAAGGTGTGGGGGAGGGGGACAACGTGTGGGGGGAGGGGGAAGGGTGTAAGGGGAGGGGGGAAAGGTGGGAGGGAGGGAAAGATGTGAGCAGTGTGAGCAGTGAAGCCGGGTGGGGAGGGGTTAAAGACTCAAGCACACTGAGTCAGCCCTCAACAGAAGCCAGGCACAGCTCAGCTCACTCTCTCTAACTCCCTGCTGAATCCCCCTCGCTACGCTACTCCAGCCCCCTTCTTCCCATCCCTCCTCCCTCTCTGGGGGCTCAGCATCCTTCCCCACCCCTCAGCCCCCTCACTATGATCAAAGATCACGTCTAAAAACATTTGTCAAGTGCACAGACCATGGCTTCCCATATGAGTTCCCTCCCCGGTTCACACGCTCCTCAGGAGGCCTCAGATCTCAGGTGGAGCTGGCTAACCTGGCCACAGCTGTTTCTGGTGGTCTCCGCCAATGACACTTATTTCCTCACCTGGCTCCAGGGACCAGTGTGCACAGCTGGATAGCATCATTCAACCAAGTCCTTTCTGAGGGCCTCACTGAGCTGGGGGCCCACTCCTGTACACCCAGAACTGAGCTGTTGGGGCCATACTGTGAGCCCAGCACTGAGCTTTAGAGCCCTCACTGTGTGTCAAAAACACTGAGCTGGGTGCCCAACAGTGAGTTATGAGGCACCTACTATGTATCTAGCACCGAGTGAGTGTTTCGGGACTCATAGCGAAGACTGAGACTCCAGAGCCTCACCGTCTCCGGGAAGAGCAGCTACCAAGCAGGAATTCAATAACAGTCTACGATGCCAATCAAGTTCTAGACAACAGTAGGGGAGATGTCACGGGCATGATGAATTGCCAGAGTAATTGTGCAGATAGTCATCGCACAGAGCAGGCAAAGTCAGAGGTGGGGGATTAGGCAAAGATCAATGAGCTGCTGCAAAAAAAAAAAGAATGGAGTTTGGGTCCAACTTCCACCACCCACCAGCCAATGTGACCTTGAAAGTCGTCTTCCTGCCTCGCAAAGGACAAATCCATCTGCAACCTACGGGGCTTTAGAGAGGGCCATTTTGTTGGTGCATAGAGTTGTGCAGGCCAGGTGTTGAAGAAATGGACAGCACCCCAGGAAGGTGCCACACTCCAAGGTGCAATTGGCCCCTTCAGCACTGCCCCTGGGGGGGATGCCTAATGTTTCCATTGGCCCATGCACATAACATCACCGGAAAGTTCCTGATGGCCATGCCCTCATATGTTCTTCCAGTAATCCTGTAGGCTGTATCTGACCACCCCCATTTCACGGGGGAGGGAGTCAGTGGGGGAGGGACTCGCCTAAGGTCCCACCCAAAGCTGGATCCCAGGATGGAGCATGGGTCTGCTGCACATCTGGAGAGGGCTGTGAAGGAGGAGATGCTTGTGTGTTTCTGAGTGGTGTGTGTATGTGGGGGGGGGGTCCTCTCCTCCTTCTCCCCAGCTCCCCTCCTGGGTAGACACCACCACTGCCAACATGCTGCCAGCCACCCAGCTGTGCTGTCCTTTCAGAATCCAGCGGGCAGCCACTTTGATCTGCTACTAATTCTTTATTTAAAAAAAGATTCACAACTCAATTACACCAGGTAACAATAGCTCACAGTGGATAATACAAAACACAAACCCAGTAAACATCCCACCTGACCAGGGGACACGGATTTCGATGAGGAAAAAAAAAAAAAAAAAAAAAAACAAAGAAATTACAGCATCAACTCGTTCAGAGTACTAGCTTGCAATTTCCAGCAAATTGGAATCACTGCGAGTCACTTTCCCCCACTTGAGTGGCAGGTATATTAATTTCTCATCGTTTGTCAACCATCAAAAGTAAATTGTTTACCGGGTTTGGGGAGAGCGTGTCAGAGGCTGGGACTGTGGTGATTATTCTGGCGTGGCTCGGCATGGTGTGATTCACCGAGTCCAGGCCACGGCAGCGCCGAGCCAGTGCGTGCTTTATCAGCTCAACACAGAGGAGGGTCCCCAGGGTGAAACTGAACAGGATTGGACCCACGGACCCCTGCTGTGCCCTGATCTACCTAGTGCCCCATTCTCATTTGTTCATTCCCTTCTGCCTCCCAGATGCTACCCCCAAGAAAAGCACAGGCTGGCAGGGGCGTGCTCTAACAACCTCTACACATGTCCCTCACTGACTGTCCTCTGGCAGTCAGTTAGGTCCCATATAGACATTATCATTTAATTCTCACCGTGGGCTTTTAAGGCCAATAGTATTATTATCTCCCTTTTATATTACCAAGGAGCCCAGAGAGGGACCATAATCTACCCAGGGTCACACAGCTATTGAGTCAGACTGATACAGCCAGGAGAAGAAAGCCAAAAGGAAGGCATCTCAGCCATGGACTTGAAGGAGACAGTGACTTGATATCATCCAGGGCAGGGTCTGCACCTAGAAGGAGGAACTGTGATGTCTAGGTGTTCCCTGGCCTGAGCAGCAAAGCTCGGATTTGGCTCCAGGTTTGTGTAAAGGCAAGCCCTGGGTTTTCTCACGGTGTCCTAAGTCACTCTGAGGCAGGACCAGACTTACAGTATTAAGGAAGGTAAGCTCTGAGGTTTCAGGCCTCAGAGGGAGGAGGAAGGGACCACCCTTGCCCCCAAGATGTCAACAATCCTCTAAACACTGAGTCCCTAACCCAGGGTGGAAATGTGTGGCTGAGGCCACCACCAGGAGTAAGTGCCAGTCAGACACCTGGTGGTCAAGTTTTGCTGCTGACTTTGGAGACCCAACCTTGGCCTTGCCTAGGGATTCATAGCTTTTTTTAAACCCACTTTGCCTTTGTCCCAGACATCTATGAGGCAGGGGTCCTTGCCTTCATTTTTTCCCCTCAGTAGCGGAAGGTGAGGCTCCTACAGGTGAGCGGAGATTCGCTCAGGTCACACAGCCAGGACTTCCAGGGCTAGAGCCAGTGTGTGGCTCCTAGCTCAGGGCTCTTGCCAGCCCACCTCACTGCCAAGAACTGAGCTGAGAGCTGGAGGGAGCTGGTTGGAGTTTGGATTGCTGGAAGCGCAGGAGAAATATGAAGGCAGGCCTCGGAGGTGGGGGAAAGGAGTCAGGAACAAACAACTTCCGAAATGTAATAATTTGGCTAAATTTAAACATGTGAAAGAGTTCAGAATGATTCATAATGCATGCAGATTGATGCAAATGACTATGCAAATGATGCAGGCAGGAATGAGCAGGGTGCAACAACCTACCTCTCCGCAGTAAGCGGGATGGAGCGGGACAAGGACTTCAGTTGAAGTTTTCCAAGCCCACCCCATCCTGGAGTGGAAATGAGACCTCTTCATGCAACCTGACCCAGCCCCAGAAATCCTCTTTCAAGGCCGATATTATCATGACCTCCCTTTTTTACTTACTGCCAAGAAACTGGGGCACAGAGAGGGAAGCCAGTCTGTCCATGCTCACACAGCTATTGGGCAAGCAGGGACAGACCTGGGGCCTTGGGAACATTCCCATGCCGAGACTGCCCTTCTCTGGAAGCCACATGTACCCACTCCCCCGTCTTCTGTTCACGCTTCTCTTAGCTGAATAATTCTGCTCCCTCTCACCTTCCACCAATGAGCTCCCCTTCGGGGGTGTCCTCAAGCCTTTGTCTCTCTTTCTCTCTCTTTTTGAGACAGGACCTCATGTAGCCTGGGTTCGCCTGAAACTCCCTATGTAGCTGAGAATGACCTTGAACTTCCCATCCTCCTGCCTCCACCTTCCAAGAGCTGGAATTACCGATAGGTGCCACTATGTCTGACTTTAGGCAATGCTGGGGATCAATTCCAGGGCGCATGTGTGCTAGACAAGCCTGACTACATCCCCAGCCTACTCCTCTTATCCATTTCTCCCTCCCCATCTCCCCAATCCAGGTTGTGTGGTGTGTGTGTGTGCGCGCGCACATGTGCATACACTCATGTGCAGAGATCAAAGGAGAACACTGAGTGTCCTTCTCTTAAGACAGGGTCCCTTACTGAGCCTAGAACTATGGGGGCAGCAAAAAAGCCCCAGGGATCTCCGATCTATCTCCACCCTGCACAGTGCTGGGGTTACAGGTGTGAATTCGAACTCGTGTCCTCAGGATTGCATAGCAAGTTCTCTTATCTGCTACGCCATCTTCTCGGCTCTCCCTCGTCCGTTTCCCTCGTCCGTTTATAATGTATCAAGAATGTCTGGCTGACAGTCAGAAGGAACTGACATGTACAAGGGTCTTCTTGGGCCCCTCCTGGTTAATATTCATATGCCTCCCAGCAGGACACATGGGAGAGGAAGTGGCCCTGTAGGAGAGGAAATGGTCCTCTTTCCACCACTGGCCAGCTGTGCGGCCTCAGGTGGGTTCTTCTCTCTGAGCCCCTTCTTTCAAATGAGATGAATCACATCTACCGTGAGCCAGCACGCCTTTCAGCAGGCACCCTGGAGCACGCTCCCTTCCTCCTCCAGACCTACAACCTCCCCTTCCCCACACTAGCCACCTGCTGCCATTGGACAGCAGACAGGCTCCCTTCCTCGTCACTTCTGACCACACAAGCCCTGACTTATACCTTCTGTCTTGCCTGAGAGTCGCCCCCCCATCTGTCACCCCCACACAAAGCCAACTTCAGAGCTCCAGTTCACCCCGGTACCTCCCCCTCTGTCAGTCCTCTGGCGCTCCTGGCTCTGGGACTCGGATGGTGCATACTCTTTGTGGGAATTGACAGCACCCATGCATCTCCATCACATTGTCTCTTTGAACAGCCATGTTGGTTTGAAGAATAGGAGGCTGTCCTTTTACTGGGGAAGAGGCTGGGCCTCCAATGGGGCACCCCAACTTTGGTCTCTTGGAGCCTCACAGCTGCCTCCATAAGAGAGCCACCCTTACGGTGAGGTCTCCCTTAGTATAACTGTGTGCATTTCCCAGTTTCTTCATAAGCTCTTGCAGAGCCTGGAACCCATCTCGGGTCTTCTCTCGTGCATGAAGCCTCATGCCATTCCCAAGTATTTAATAAACTCAAGCAGGTGCCTGAGTAGCCAACTGGACCATGCATGCCAGAATCCATTTGCATTCCATGGAGAACCCAGGTTCTTGTCTGTTACATTAGAAAACAGCCCATCTCCAGGATTGTCCCTGCAGAAAGGACCTGGACTACACCTTGGGAGAGACTTGGGGGTCGGGGTCTCCACATGTTGAGAACATGGGCTGTTTACAGAAGCCATTGTATATGTGGACAACACTGTCTTCCATCTCTTGCTGTCCTTTTCATACAGGACCTTCCACCTCAACACACAGGGACATGAGAACCCTCCCTGAGCCCCTGGCAACCATTCTCCAGGGAGGTGTTGGTTAGCGTTTGTCAGCTGGTAGGCTGGCTGTCTTCAAGACATGCCGTTCCTCTGCCACAGTTCATGAATTGAGTTTTTCCTCATCCTCGACTGACTTCATCTCCGCCATCTCAGAGACGGTGGATCTAATCCCACATCCCCGCGCTCGGTTTCCATTTTCATGGTGATCAGTTGTTTGTGGTCCGTACAGATTGCTCCAGGAGTTACGGCTGGGATGGGATAAGCAGTCTGGGCTCATATGCACGCTCTGCTCGGATGATGCTCCTTGTTTCTGAGCCCCCCGAGGAGAGACTTTCAAACTTTGTACCAAGCCAGTTAGTGCTAACTACTACCACCATTCACATCCATTAGCATCCAACGCTGGCTGAGTGCCTATTGTGTACCAGCCCTGAGGATTTCAAGGCTGGATTCCTTCATCATCCATAACACTTGTGGGATAAGAGATAGGGTCTTCCATTTTTTTTCCAGTCATATATAAGGAACAGGGAGGCTGTGTGTCTAGGGTCACACGAGTCTTTTGATTCTGGGCTAAGAAATCCCATCTTGAGTGGGATTGAAGTGCTCAACCCTTTCCCAAACGCGGCTCCCTCCCTATCTCACTCTCTAGAACATCTGACTAATCCCTCACCTTCCTAGCTCTGTGACTGAGTAACTCCAGTCTCCCCCGCCACCCCACCCCCTGCCCCCGACCCCTGACTGACCACTTTCTTCTCCCAGCAGCGGGGAGCGATCTCCCCCCTGGTTGAACTCATGGGGCTGTGTGGACAGGAACTCTCAGACATGATGGGGAGGTGCGTGGACCCCTGAAAACCCGCAGGTTGACAGGGGGCAGGGGATCAGTCTCCTGCCACAGTGGGACCCACCATGTTCTGGCCCTGTTGCAGCATCTCGGGCTATGGAGCAGCTGGTGGGAAAGGTGGGAAGAACACCATGATGCGGTCTCACGGTGTGTCTGTCCTGGGCATCTTCAACCTGGAGAAAGATGAGATGCTGTACATCCTTGTCGGCCAGCAAGGGGAGGATGCCTGTCCCAGGGTAAGTGCTCAGAGCAGGGGCGTGTTCCAGCCCCGGGGGGGGGAGGGGGGGGGATGAGGGTGGATTCTTGGAGGACAGTAACCCCCAGTGATCCTTCTGGGGATTCAAAGACTTGCACCAGCTCCACTGGTGAATTCCCCTCTTTTCCTAGGGCCATTTGGTGCTTGAGGACACAGGGACTGTGGGCCTATTGGAGTTTTATAACCCCATGGGAGGAGCCACAGTTCAAGCTTGGGATTCATGAGTGACTTGAAGCCAAAGGTCTGAATCCTACCTAAGTTCTGTGGATGTTCTCCACAGAAGTAGGAGAAGGAGCCCCCTCTGAGGACTCTGGCTGATGCACTGTTCTATTTAATCATGTTATCATGCATAGTGAAAAAAAAATGAAAAGACTTTACATTCACTCAAAAATCAGACATATGACCACTTGTAGGTGTACATAAAAGTGCCCAAAAATGTTCTAAAAAAAAAAAAATACAGCTTCAGTAGCTACACTTCTTGGGAGGAGACTGAATTGGGGGTGCCTGGCAAATAATGTCTGAAATTGTCGCAAAAAGAATGTTCTCAGGTCTGGGATGTAGTTCAGTTTGGTAGAGTGTTTGCCTAGCTTAGCAATTGGTTGTTGTTCTCCTGAGCGTGGTGGAGCACACCTGAAATCCCAGCATCTGGGAGATGGAAAAAGAAGAAGAAACAGAAATCCAAGGTCATCTTTGGCTGTGAATGGTGTTTGAAGTCAGCCTGCAGTATAGGGACACAGGAACCCCTAACTCAAAAAAAAAAAAAAAAAGTAAAAGAAAGAATGCCTTCATATATTATTTAATGATTAAAACTAAAAAATTTAAAGCATAGACAAACTGAGCCAGAATACTGGTAGCCCATTTCTCATCAGTTAATTTTATGTTCTGACAAACTACGGGCCAGAAACAGGAAGGGAAGAGAACACTCATTTTGACTCATGGTTTCAAAGGGTCTCAGTCCATCATCATGGAGAAGGCAGGGAGGACCTCATAGCAGCAGGTCTGAAAACAGAGAGAGAGGCAAGAACCAGGGACAAGTAAACCCTTCAAGGCCCATCATCCCTAATGACCTGCTTCCCACCCCTGAAACACTCCACACCCTCCCAAAACAGCATCAGTTGGGAAACAAACATCCAGACCATATAAGCCTGTGGGGGACGTTTCGGGATTAAACTTTACACTCCCATATTATAAATGAGGAAAGGAGGGACCACAGAGGTGAAGGGACTTGCCCAATGTCACTCGCAAAGTGGCCCAGAACTCTAGAGCATTTGGTTTGGCTGCACCCTACACTTGTCTTGTTTCCAGGATCTTCTTCCCATTATCCCCTTAGCTAGCCCATCACTGGGCGAGCCTCTGTGGTCACAAAGACAGCCTGGCATTGTGTTTCTGACCCCACTGGGGTGTCTAGCAAGTCCAACAGCAGGAGCCGAGATTGCCCAGAGCCGTCAAAAGTGATCCACAGAACAGGACAGTGAGGCTAACTAGATAGCAGCTGTGGGAGCCTCAGACAGCCCCAGTTATCTGGCTCTTGCCTTGGGGGTGTTAGCAGGGTGGCAGGACCCTGGCAGTGCTGGCTAGGCTAGCAGGAACTGAGGTGGCCCAGGAGGGCAGATTATCCTGCTTGAGTCAGGCCAAAGCCTCCCCTGAAGCACAGCTTTGCTGGATCCCAGTGCCTGGCACAACACCCTTCTCCAAGAGTTGTCCCAGCAGCCTGGGAGGAGCAGGGGCTACCAAGAAAACAGTTCAGTTCCACAAAGAAACTCAGCTCCAAAGAGCCAAGTGATGGGCTGTGAGTTCAGGGGGCAGCAAGCGAGGGCAGCTTAGTCTCCTGGTACCCCGACTCCTCCAGGCGTTAACACAACACCAGAGGCCTGAGCCTGGTGGGTACAACCTCCTGCCTGAGAAATGCCTCCAACTCCAACTTTTATTTAGGAACTATAATCAGGATTTTGCAGGCTGTTATAATATATTAAGTCATTAAATTACAGGCTGCTGTAATTTTCACAGGAATTTATTGAGTGCTAATGTAATTCTTTCATCTAAGCAGAAAGATTGCATTGACTTCTGCAAGGGACTTTCACTTGATTGGATTGTAATCAGTTATGTCTTTTCACAGGACTATGTCCTTTTTATTTTTTTAATTCAATTGTAATCTACTTGTTCCTCTAGGTTGCTGCACTTTATCATTCTTATTAATCAACGTACTTGTTCTCAAACTTTGTGGATGCATAGGGAGCAGTTCCCAAGAGGGCAGGAGAAGGCCACCTCAGCCGCGAGCAGGGGGAAGCGCCCTCTGCTGGTCGGGCCAAGCATGCCAGGCACACTTGGGCATGGGAAGAAAGCCACTCCGCACTCTCCCTATGGGTTTTTAGGAGAGAAGGACGTGCTGTCTTCAGGCATTATCTCCATCTCCAGTTTTCACTAGAAAAAAAAAGGAGAATGAAGTGAGCTCTAAGAACTGAGCAGCAGTTTAGCTGATTTAACTGCATGTCTGTGGGAGGCTTTCTACCTGGCGTTTGGCCATCCTAAGCTCCTGGTACAGGAAGTCGGCCCCAGCTGCTGCTGGAAAATGACCCTGTATACACAAACACACACACACACACACACACACACACACAGAGAGAGAGAGAGAGACAGAGAGAGACAGAGAGAGACAGAGACAGAGACACAGAGACACAGAGACAGACACGGCTTATTTCCTACAAGACTCTGCCTCATAGCATGGCTTCCTCCACAAAAGCAGTGTATGATGTTTAACAGCAACCTCAATCTCCTCCAGCACTTGCCGCCGGCAGTATGCCCAGCCACAACCATCAAAAAACACCTCCCGAAAATCCCAGCCGCTCCCTAGATGATCAAGTCACTGACCTTAACTGCCAAGCCCTGTCCTTTTAACCACCAAACACCAGGAAAGCCAGTGCATGAGCCAGACCGTCCTCTGTCTGTCCAAACTGACGCCACAAACACGCCTTGAGTCCCTGTGTGCGCCATCCACCATTCTAGGAAACTGGGACATTCCTTGAACAAGGGAGATCCTTACACACGAGGCACTTCCCTTCTAGCAAGGGGAGAAGGAGTTGGCCACGGCCCAGTCCCTGAAGTGAGAGTGTCTCTGTACACCTGAGGGGAGGAGCAAAGTGGGTAGCTGAGAGATAAGGGCAAAGGAAATGGTCTGGGCCAGGTCGCTGAAATGACACATTCCCACATCCTCAAAGCCAAATGGTGATATAACGGAATATGCTTCCAAAGTCTCGCTGTAGCTGCACCATGAAGCTTGGATCTCACGGGGTCAAGGAGCCAAGCACCAGATTCAAAGGCTACTGCCTTCAGCCAGCAAGAGATGCTGTGCCAGGGTGGCTTGGACCCCAGTGGTCAAAGTGGAGGTGGTGGAAAGCGACCGGGAGCCTGGGCGTGTTTGGAATGGGAAATTCACAAGGGCTTCCTGCCTGATAAGATGAGGAACCGAGAGAAAGAAAGGCCGAGAGGGACTCCACGGACCGAACAGTTGCCGTCGTCCGTCACCTGCCAGAGAATGCTGCAAAGCGGGGCAGCTTAGGCTGGGTTCATGCCTGCCATCCCAACAAGTTGTGAGGTCAGCCTGAGCTATGTGGTGAGTTCCAGGCTAGCCTCAATTACAAGTGAGATTGCCCAAACAAAACAACAAAAAACACAATAACAAAAAAACACCACCACCACAAAAAAAAAAAAAAAAAAAAAAACAGACTTTGTGGTGAGGTCAAGAGTTCAAGGTCAAGCACACTGACTATGGTGATCTAGTAGACAACGGGGAATGGCAGGTGGGTAACACTGATAGACCGCTGGGATTTAGAAGAGTGGTCCAGGGAGGAAGATATAAACCAGCATAAAGCTCCAACGGACTGAGATTGCCTATGGTGTGATGCAGATAGCAAAGAGGAACCAAGGATGAGCCCTGGGTCCCCAGCATTTAGAGATTAGAAGGAAAAAGAAGAGAGACTAACAAGGAGCCAGGGAGGTAGGAGGGACTTGGGGCAGGGGGAGTCCTAGGAATCGGGTGACGTGCACTGTCTCCACCCAAGGCTGCTGCTAAGTCAGAGAGATGCTAGCCTGAGAATGGATATGTCTTAGATATCTTCTGCCCGGGGCAGAAGAACTACATGGAGCAGGGACATGGAAGACAGGCCATCCTTAGGCTCCACTCCTCATGTCCCGACACTGTATCCAAAGTCTCCAGAATCAGTTCTCTCAGAAAGAGACATCCCCAGGATGTGGAGGTCACACTGCTGACTGCCGGAGGAGAGAAAGAGCGGCAGACAGGTCTGCACATCACCATAGGATGTGTGATGTCACTGTTCCCATCCCATACCTGAAGTGGGTCTTTTCGGCTCTGCCAGTTCACACTAGACAGCCCTTTCCTTTATAGACGGAGGCAAGTCCAGGACCCTGAGCGCCTCATGAAAGTACTGCTCAACCAGCAGCCCCCCCAGCCTTTCCCCCTCCCTCTGGACTCAGGACATGCCCCTTGCCACCCACTCCTGTCCCAGCAGTCTCCCTACAGGCCTGGGCATCGCTGCATAGACATGGGAGAAATGCTGAGCTCTCCCCCAGCAGTCTAGAACTTTCCATGCACACTAAATCCCCTCTAAGAAATGTCAAATTATTTCCATCATTAAATCCAAAATGCTATAAAACGAATTGCATCTCGTCTGTTTATCTGGAAATTTCTCAAGTACTCACTGCCGGCGCTCCTCAATACTTTAGCATAAGGAATGACTCAAGATGGATTGCCGTGTCCACCGCCTGGTTATGCAGAGGCGTTTGATGAAAATTTGATGTTTTATTGGCTTTTATTCCATTAAGTGAAAGAAAAGTCATTTTCCTCTGAGGTCAAGCTGGTGTTTAGAGAATTCATCTGAGCTGCTGTGGCCAAGGCAGGTATGACTGTTCTTCAGCGGTAGGCTCTGCCTCTCAGGACTCCAGGGCTGTTTTATTTTTGGGTTTTTGTTGTTGTTGGTTTTTTTTAAGTGTTACAGACATCCCGGCACAGTCCCAGCAATTCCAACATCCCATCAGGAGCCTGTGGGGCCCAGAAGTAAATTTAATGGACTACTAACTCAACCGCCTACCCATCCTTCACAAGTGTGGCACCCAAGGGTAACGGCTCACCTGCACATCACCATAGGATGTGTGATGTCACTGTTCCCATCCCGTACCTGAAGACCACTGAGTCACCCAAAGTGGTGATGAGTGTAGCTGGCAGATTCCAAGGTCCACTCCCTCGTCTACGTGGCAGCCAGGGGACTCCACTCTCTTCCTGGGGCTACGTGCTGGAGATTTCTAGAAATAAGAAATGGGATGTTGGGCGACAAGAATGAGATGTCGAAGATGGAGAAATGACTTTTTCCCAAAGGGGAGCTGAGAGTGAAAACTCCACTGTTGGGTTTTACTTGTTCTGTATTTGTTTTGAATTCTCTGCATAGTGCTCCAGAACTGAAGAGAGAGAAAGCGCGCTCATTGACTCTCCACTCCCAGATCCAACTCTGATCACCATCAAGGCCCCTTGCCGTGACCTGACTGCTCATCTAACGCCTGTAGTCGCCCCAATTTATATGCCCTCTAGCCTGTCTCACATCCCGGGGTCTTGTCTTCCTCGGCAGCCACTGGATCCTACCCGGTCCCTCCGGACTGAGCTAGACTTTTCTAAGCAAGAGAGCCTGAAGTCTTTCTCCGCACCCCCACTTGCCTCCTCCCCTGTGGGGTCATGCTACTCTCTGCTCTTGGAATGACACGAATTGTCCTTCTCTGTGCTGAAACCCTCCTCCTTATACTCCAGAGCCCAACGAGGAGCCATCTCCTGCAGACAGTCCTCTAGCTGAAATCCATCCCCTAGCTTCTCATAACATTAGTCTCCAAGCTGCCCTTGGGGCCCTTTCCTAACACTGCGCAAAGTGATCATTGCGAGTATTTATTTTTGTCTCCTCAGTTCAGTCACAGGCTATTTGACACGTGATCAGAGCCTACCTTAAGCATACAAGATACCAGGTCCCCGACTCGGGCACCAAACCCAATGAGGTGGTTTGTTTGGTTTGTGCAGGCGAACCAACTGATCCAGAAAGTCTGTGTCGGCGAGAACAACGTGATAGAAGAAGAGATCCGAGTGAACAGAAGCGTACACGAGTGGGCAGGAGGAGGAGGAGGTGGGGGTGGAGCCACCTACGTGTTTAAGGTGAGGTCTTCCCCGGAAGATGGAGCAATGGCTTCTGCCCGCCATGGTGTTTTAGCCCCAGAACAAATCTAGATAGAACCCCCTGGGATGTTCTATGTCGAGGTAATGACAAGAAACCATGGCCCAGGGGGAGTTCAGGTTTGTCTACCCAAGAAAGGGTATCCCGGTACACTACACTCCTCCTTTGCATTCAGGGCTCCTTGTCCACCCGGGCCAGGCTGACTTTTCTGACATTGTCAAAGCCAGGCTACAGATGGGAAGCAGAGTTTCTTGCAGGGTGCTCCCCTTGGAGACAGTGATGCTAAGGGCTTATGCTTGAACTTGTGGAGGTCCAAGAGATGACAGAGTACAGAAAGATAAAGCAAGACCTGCCACTAATCACCAGCAACAAGACCTCCAAGGAGCTTCAGGGAAGGGGTCCATCCCAGCTCATTGTAACCTTGGGTACCCTAGTGGGCTTGCATCACTGACTGAACCCCACCTGATACAGAAACTCAGAGAGGGTTACTAGAACATCAATTTGGGGCCCTCAAACCCCCACAGGTGGAGAAGTCACCCCCACTGCCCTGCAAGTTGTTAAATTGAAACATTTAAACTGGGGCATAGGATCTCCCTAAGGGATGCCTAGCTCAGTCTCTCCATCTCTGAATGTCTCCCCTGAGCAGATGAAAGACGGAGTGCCCGTGCCCCTGATCATTGCAGCCGGCGGTGGCGGCAGGGCGTATGGGGCCAAGACAGACACGTTCCACCCAGAGAGACTGGAGAATAACTCCTCAGTTCTAGGGCTGAACGGCAATTCCGGAGCCGCAGGTAAAGCCCCACCCTCTCCCAGAAATCTCCCAGGGACCCTGAAGGCGCCGTCCACTCCACTGAGTGATGGGAGCGTTTCCCATTGATGCCAATATCAAGGGAAACGGAGCAGGCATCCCCCTGCTGCCTCTGAAGCCATCTTGCTGGCTTGAGGCTTGATGATTAACCCTCTGAAGGCCCAGGGCCCCAACCCCGAGGGTGCCCAGCAGTTGGCCACAGAGACGATGGGCGGCAGGTCTCCTTAAGATGGAAACAGTTAGTGAAAGCGCACCTTCAGGTGGTATCAGCCATACAGTAAGAAGTTCCGCCATCATTCTGCCTGTCCCCAGTGCCCCCCAAATACCTACCGCAGTACACTGCCTACTGCTGACCTAGAGGGGCCTGCCAGGAAGCGGGGCACCAAGCTCAACAACTGTAGGCACATGGTGTGGCCTCAGAGGTATCCCTAGCGCCAAGGGCATGATGATACTCCTAGCTTCCACCATGAACAGGGCCCTGGAACAGGATAAATGGGCGTTCCCTCCTCGGCCCCCACCCCCGTCCCCCTATCCCCCCCGCCAGGGCCCACCACATCCTCTTTCCAGCTTCTCCAGCTCCATCCTCCTTCCAATCCCACCACCCGCTCCTCCAGAGAAGCGTCTGCTTTCTTCCCCGCAGGTGGTGGAGGCGGCTGGAATGATAACACTTCCTTGCTCTGGGCCGGAAAGTCTTTGCTGGAGGGTGCCGCTGGAGGACATTCCTGCCCCCAGGCCATGAAGAAGTGGGGGTGGGAGACAAGAGGGGGTTTCGGAGGGGGTGGAGGGGGGTGCTCCTCAGGTGGAGGAGGCGGAGGATATATAGGTAAAGATGATTCGTGTTCTAGGTGTCACACTTTCCCCCCTCTTAGTCCTAGGCTCCTCCCTCCCCGTCACCGCCCCGCCCCCGCCCCCGCCCCGCCCCAGTGTGGACTGTGATGTGACTGCATGCTCCCCTCCCCTCTGCTTGGCTTGGGCCCGCCAGAGGTGGGGTGTTGGCTTCTGAGCCAGCATCCCGCCTCCAGGCTTGTGTAGCAAAGCAGCATCAAGATCCCACGTGATCCCGGATCCCGCGCCCCTTCAAAGCTGAACCTAAAATGTGTTTGGCTTTCCAGGAGGTGGCATAAGCCACCAAAGGTCCAGGCAGCCCTGAAGTCCAGACTCTTCTAGCCCCTACAGCTCCTTTTGGGGGCCTGGCCAAGCCAGCATAGAAGAGACTGATCTGCAGTCTCTTGGGCTCCTGGCTTTCCTGTCCCGGCGGGTGGGAATTACTCCCAGAAGCCACCTCAACCAGTCCTGCAGCAAACAGCCTGTTGTTGATTCCCCCCCACCCCACTTTCTTGGGAAGAGTTTGCAGCTAAGAGACTGGCAGATGATACCCCCCCCCCCGTCCCCCAGATTAGGACATACTGCATGCCAGCACTGTGATGTTCGTATCTGTGTGTTCGCTTTGTTGCTGTGTGGAAAATGCTTGTGCTAACCACACAAGCTTCCTTTTCAAGCTTTGGGTGGATGGGAGGACCCCGGGGCGGGGGGGGAGGGGAGCCCCAAGATCATCCAGCCCCAGATAAAAGGAGGGACAGGAGACTGAAGGCACAGCGGTTCATCTCCCCCAGGCCCCCAGCATGATCCCAAAGTGTCCGGAGAGTAACCTCCTTCAAGCCACAAGGGTGCACCCTTAGCCTCCAGAGACTAGAACCTTCTAGACTCTTGCTCACTTGAGCTACTTAGGGGGTCTCAGCATGTGGTAGAGATTCCCCTGGATGGTCTGGCCCCAACCTGGAGGGGAAATTGACCCATTCACCCAGCACCTGCAGAGCTAAACCAAAGTATATCCTCTGTGCCTGGAACCTCCTTTCCCTCCCCGCCTCCCTACCCCATAGCCGCCCCCCTCCCCCCAGTGACCCATAGCCTTGGCCAGAACTGCATGCCTGTTGATGTGCATGTGTGTTGAGTCTTGGGCACCCACCTTTTGGGGTTCAACGCTTCTCTGGTTTACCACAGGGGGCAACGCAGCATCAAACAATGACCCCGAAATGGATGGGGAAGATGGGGTTTCCTTCATCAGTCCATTGGGTATCCTGTACACCCCGGCCTTAAAAGGTACCCCCTCTACCAGGTGATAATACAGACTTAAGTCCCTTCTTCCGCCCAAGCCCAAACCTGGACTTTATTGACATGGGGTCAGGACACCAAGGCGTGGCTATGGGCCACTTTATGACACAAGTCTTCCCATAGCTCATCTCATCATATTTTGTGGAAGTTGGGGTGTGCAGTGGACTGTAGCTGAAGTTTTCTCTGGTCCTACCCAGTTCCACAGACCCTGCAACCGCTTAGACCCAAATGAACACACAGAGGCTTATATTAATTATGAACCCTATGGCCTATTGGCTCAGGCTTCTCGCTAGCTAGATCTTACATCTTAAATTAACCCATTTCTATAAATCTATACTTTGCCACGTGGCCTACCGGTATCTTTACATCTTGCTTCTCATGGCGGCGGCTGGCAGCGTCTCCTGACTCAGCCTTCCACCTCCCAGAATTACCCTTGTCTGCTTACCTACTGGCCAATCAGCATTTTAGTTATCAACCAATCAGAGCAACATATTTTCACAGCATACAGAAAGGCCTTCCCATCAATGGACCACCAGGCAGGCAGATCCTAGAAAATGATAACAAGGGCGGCTAGAACATCTGTACCAGCATCAGGATCCTGACTACAAGTCTCTCACTTACACCCAAACACATCCTCACTCTCAGCTCTGCTCACCGGGGGCCCAAAGATGCTTCCCCAAACAGAGATGTGTTTGAAGCGACAGAGGGATTTGGGACAAGGACCATAGGAAGCCATGGCAAGCAGCCAGAAATAAAGTTCAAAGTCGGGACCTAAGGGTACAGGGCAATCGACTTTCATGTTCATCCTGAGACTGACCCCTCCCCCCTTGTCACCAGTGATGGAGGGCCATGGGGAAGTGAATATCAAGCATTATCTAAACTGCAGTCACTGTGAGGTAGACGAATGCCACATGGACCCCGAGAGCCACAAAGTCATCTGTTTCTGTGAACACGGGACCGTGCTGGCTGAGGATGGTGTCTCCTGCATTGGTAAGGGGCAGCGATGGGAGGGGGGGAACAGGGCCAAAGCTTGAGCCAACTGAACAAGCCCAGCTCTTTTCTATATGTCCCGTCCCTCTCTTGCGCATGTTCTGGCAACTGAGCAAAGAGACCTTGTACAAAAGGTGGGTCACCACACCTCAAGGGGTCTCCGAATCGCCAATGCCTTTCCCTCAGCCAGGAAGCAAAACCTCAGGCATCTTCACCAAGGGGTCAGACATCGCATCTCCTCTCAAGTGCCCAGCAGCAGGGACCATAGCTCTCCTAAGACACCCTGTGTCACGGAGTTTCAGAGGCAGGCTCTGTGCCTTTGAGCTTCCTGTAGATGGTTCCCGACTGGACACAGCCTTTAGCACACACGTTCACTAAGGATGCTCTGTCGGTGCCTCTTCTCCAGATCCAATAGCTATTTGTTGTGATCACACAGAGCGCTAAGCCTGCTTCCCACGCTAGAGTCCCTCTTCTACACATGCTCCAAGTCTCCCTTGAGACATGTAGTGTCCCAGCCAGGCCTGGGAGCACAGGGCTATCATCCCAGCGGAGACAGAAGAATGGAAAGTTCAAGGCCTGTCTGGGCGACACAGGGGGTTCAAGGCTAACCTGAGTAACTTAATCAAATCCGGTCTCAAAACTGCACAAAGGTCTGGGGGTGTAGCTCAGTGGTAGGGTGCTTGCCTAGGTATGCACTAGACCCTGAGTTCCAATCCAAAGGGAGATGGTGGGTGGAGGAAGGAAAGAAAAGGAAAGAAAAAAATAAGAAAGAAACAAAGACTGGAGAGGAAAGAGGAAAGGATAGGGAAGGGGGGAGAGGAGGAAGGAAGGGGAAAAGGAAGAAAAGAAAAGAGGAAGGGGAGGGGAAAGGGGTAGAGATAGGAGCGGGGAGGAGAGGGGAAGGAAGGGGTAGAGATAGGAGCAAGGAGGGGAGGGGGGAGAAGTAGAGATGGGGGGGAGGGGTAGAGATAGGAGCAAGGAGGGGAGGGGGGGAGAAGTAGAGATGGGAGGGGAGGGGAGGGGAAGGAAGGGGTAGAGATAGGAGCAAGGAGGGGAGGGGGGAGAAGTAGAGATGGGAGGGGAGGGGGGAGAAGTAGAGATGGGAGGGGAGGGGAGGGGAAGGAAGGGGTAGAGATAGGAGCAAGGAGGGGGAGGGGAGGGGAGGGAAAGGGAAGGAAGGGGTAGAGATAGGAGCAAGGAGGGGGAGGGGAGGGGAGGGAAAGGGAAGGAAGGGGTAGAGATAGGAGCAAGGAGGGGAGGGGAGGGAAAGGGAAGGAAGGGGTAGAGATAGGAGCAAGGAGGGGAGGGGGGAGAAGTAGAGATGGGAGAGGAGGGGAGGGGGGAAAAGTAGAGATAGGAGGGGAGGGGAAGGAAGGGGTAGAGATAGGAGCAAGGAGGGGAGGGGGGGAGAAGTAGAGATGGGAGGGGAGGGGAGGGGGGAGAAGTAGAGATAGGAGGGGAGGGGAAGGGAGGGGTAGAGATAGGAGCAAGGAGGGGAGGGGAGGGGAGGGGTAGAGATAGGAGCAAGGAAGGGAGGGGAGGGAAAGGGAGGGGAAGAAGTAGAGAGGGGAGGGGAGGGGAGGGGAGGGGAGGGGAGGGGAGGGGAGGGGAGGGGAGGGGAGGGGAGGGGTAGTTTTGTGAACCAGAATATGGCCTGTCTAGGATGGGGCTCACCGGACCTTCCCCTGTTCCGGGACTTCCATAAGAAGTAGTTCCAGCTCTGAAGGTGTCACCAAGGGACTCTACCGCTGGGTCCTCCTGAGTGTGGCATCCCCTAAGGTCCCCACCTCTCTTCCATGCCCACTTCTGTTCCTCCTCCTGTCCCCATCCCATCCTTGTGCAGCTGATGTTTGGGACCAACACCCAAGATTGATATTCATCCCTGTTGAATTTTCCCTCTACCCCAAAGCTACTTCTGGGAGCCTGTGAAACCAGGATGAGCCTGCTTAGGGCCCATGGTCCCCTGAAAAGGGAGGTGTGACAAGATCTCCAGAGACGGGAAACAGCAGGTGGCTTTTCCAGCTGGGGAGGGTATTTCTGACTTGGGAGCTGCTCAGAGGAGAATCAGCATGGTGGTCAGTGCCCCCCATCGGGACCTGTCTTCCAGTGTCGGCCACCCCGGAACCCCACCTGCCGCTCTCACTGATCCTCTCCGTCGTGACCTCTGCCCTGGTGGCCGCCCTTGTCCTGGCATTCTCCGGCATCATGATTGGTGAGTGAGCCAGGGCCCAGGCAGGGGCTTCCAAACGGGGACCCGCAAGAATAGGATGTACAGTGGCCACCAAGGCATCACCCTGCCCTGCTGGGTCCCTGCTGAGTGAACTGCCAGGCCAAGTGAGAACAGAAACATCAGCCCTCTACCCCACCAGAGAACCTGCAGTTTCAGAGGGGAGTCTCCAATGCTGACCTTTGACCCTGCGCAGCCTCCTGGCTACTCACGCGATGGGCACCCATCAGTGGCCAACATGATAGAGAAAGCCCTTCCTGTTCCCCCACCTTCACTGGGGGCTCCTTCTGTGCCCGAGGGAGCCTTGGTCGTGGCTGGAGCCTGTCCCTTGTATAAACAGCTCAAGCTGTACTAGCTAGCCAGGTCCTCCCACTCGACCAGAGAATGAAAGTTGGTTTCTGAGCCTTTTCCAACCAACCAAGGTGAGCTGATCTCAGGTCACAGAGGCTCCATAGAGACCACCTGGCTATCAGATGCCCTGACACATGGGCAGGGACATGAAGCCAGGCAGAGGGAATGTCCCAGAAGCATGCAGGCAGACTCATTCAGAGGAGACCTGAGATACCTCTGATGGCCAGCTTGGGTCCCAAAATGCCCCCCTAAGAACCTCACTAAAACATCTTTCCACTGTGTGGCCTCCAGCCTTCCCCTAACTTTCCCTGTATCATTCCTTCCTGTCTAGTGGACAACAGCCATCTCCCTAATAAAATCTCGGCACGTCCACCCAGGGTTAGTTTTAATTTTCAACTTGACACAGTCCAGAATTACCTAAGAAGACCATCTCAATAACAGATTGACCTGTAGACATGTCTATGAGGGGGTTTCCTAATTGGGTTAATGGACATGAGATGACCCAGTCTAAAGGTGGGCAGTACTGTTCGCTCCAGGTTTGGTTACTGGACCTGTATTTAAAGAGAGCGAGCTCAAGATGAGTGCAGGCATACATACACGTATTCCTTCTCTGACCTTGACTGTGGATATGACCAAACCACTTCAGGTTCCTGCTACCTTGACCTTCCCACAAAGATGGACTGTACCCTGGAACTGTGAGCTAAATAAAATAGACCCCGCCTCCCCTACATTGCTTCAACAGAAACAAAACACTGTCCCCGTGGGACACAATAACATCTCTTCCAGTTAGGTGGTTTTAAGCTTCATGCTTGCTTCCCACGAGGGAGGAATACTCTGATGCACATCATCGCTTTGTTGGCATTGCTAACGGTGATAGAGAAGTGTAAAGTTTAAGGTCTGGAGGAGGTGGCCTCTGCTGGGCTTGACCTGAAGGTCACCTGGTCCAGGCCCTGTAGAGCTGGAGTTTTTCTCTCCGGGTCCTGCCAAGTCCCGGCAGTCCCATAGCCTGCTTATAAAATAAACATACAGATGTTTATATTATATAAACTGCTCGGCCATTAGCTCAGGCCTACCATTGTCTAGCTCTTAATCTTATACTCGGCCCATTTCTGTTCATCTGTATGTCGCCATGCGTTCCGTGGCTTTACCTGCTGCCTTTACATAATGCTCCCTGGACGGCAGGCTGGCGTCTCCTCCTCTCCGCCTCCCTGTTCTCTCAATTCTCCTCTCTGCTAGTCCCGCCTATACTTCCTGCCTGGCTACTGGCCAATCAGTGTTTCATTTATCCATCAATCATCCACAGCAAGGCCCCCCTCACTACAGACCCCCCCCCCCTCTGTCGACAGTGTACCGCCGGAAGCACCAGGAGTTGCAAGCTATGCAGATGGAGCTGCAGAGCCCCGAGTATAAGCTGAGCAAGCTCCGGACCTCGACCATCATGACCGACTACAACCCCAACTACTGCTTTGCGGGCAAGACCTCCTCCATCAGCGACCTGAAGGAAGTGCCGCGGAAAAACATCACCCTCATCCGGTGAGCATCCCGCCACTGTCCCAGGGCTGGACTTGTTTCTCTGTACCAGAGACGACTCTAGCCACAAGGAGCATGAACAGCCATCCTTGGCTTCTACCCCCAGCCTCTCAGGGAGACAAGGCTCATGGGGATGTTTGCTTATTTCCACACCTTGTATGTTCGTGCAGTTTGTGCAGTGAGAAGGATAAATTAAGAGGAAGAACAAAAGTTCTCAAAACCCATCATGTCCCTTCTCCTAAGGATTCCTGGCCCCACCCCCTCCACCTCCCCCACCCCGTTCTCTGAGTGTCCAAAACACCTGTCATTCATTACAATGCTCCACAACAGGGATCTGTCAATCATCTGTCATCCCCAGGAGCATCGCCCTCTTCCAGACAAGAGTCATCTCTTGCTTTTATCCCTGGCAGATACCAGAGACTCACTAAATATTCACTGAATGAATAGACATTTGACCATCTTCATGAATCCCTGGTTAGAACTGTATTTGATCTGTTTTCCGTTTGCCATGACACAGTACCACAGGTTAGGTGCCTTAGAGAGAAAAGAGGTTTGTTCAGCCTCAGAGTTAGGATCCGAGATCTAGAACTATATCTGGTGATGCCCTTCATGCCGGCAAAGACAGAGCTGGGTTTATGAAGCCAACAGGATCCAACCAACGGAGGCGCCACCCTAATGACCTTGTCTAAATCACTTCCCATCACAACACTAATCTGCCACATTCTTAACACCTCACAGTCAGGACTGCTTTTTAGCCTGCGAACCACCTCCAAATCTCAGCAGACCTGTTCTCACCAGAGTTCAGATGAAGTAATGGAGGCCTCGCTCACAGAGGGGAAAAAAATGAGTTTTCTTTCTCTAACAGAGTCTCAGTGGCTGTCCAGTCACATTTCAGGGCAGGCCTCCTGCCCAGCAGTAGATGTCCAATACAAAATGAACTCAGTGGTATTTTAGGGGTTGTTGTTGGCTTGTTTGTTTGCAATGCTTTTTTTTTTTAACCTTATAGGTCTTTTGCTTATATATTATGGTTTCTGGTTTTGTGTTTTTAGGGAATTTCTCTGAGTCTATGTGTGTTTCTTATGCTTTTTCTTTGGCTCTTTTTTTCTGTTTGTTTTGTCCTAATTCTAGTTCATTGGTTTTCTTTTCTTTGTTTGTTTGTTTGTTTTTGTTTTGTTTTGTTTTGTTTTGTTTTGTTTTTAATGACAGTGAGAAAGAAAAGATGTGGATTGGGTGCGATGGGGAGGTGACAAGGACCTGGGAAGAGTTGGGGGGGCGGGGGAGGCAGGACCATCATCAGAATACATTGTATAAACAAGTATCCATTTTCAATCAAAAGAAAAAAAACAAATAAATAAATGGAGGCCCAGGGTGGCATGGCAAAGCTGAGCTGAAGGTGTAACTTCTGAGTGTGTCCACCTTGCCTCTTGTCTGTGTGCACTGAGTGTGACACTCACCTAAAGGACCCCAGCTGCCCGTGGCTCACTTAACTATGACTTATCTTGTCTTCTCGGTACAGGGGCCTAGGCCATGGCGCATTTGGGGAGGTGTATGAAGGCCAGGTATCTGGAATGCCCAATGACCCAAGCCCTCTACAAGTGGCTGTAAAGGTGAGGGGTGGCTCCACCTTTCGCCCAGCCTTAGCCTGAGGTCCCGGTAGGCTACAACCCACAGCTCACGGCCACCTTCTTCCTCCCGCCCTCCCTTCCAGACACTGCCGGAAGTGTGCTCAGAACAAGATGAGCTGGATTTCCTCATGGAAGCTCTGATCATCAGGTAAAGTCTCAGAGATCCCAGCCTCTCTCCCCACCCCTCAAGGCATATGAAGATCTTTCTAATTGATAGGTGTCTCCCCGGGGAAAGGGGTATGTTGGTCCCAGCATGCTCCATCATCACCACCACCCAACAAGCAGAAAGATCCCTGGAGTGGAACGACCCCAGTGATTAAGCCACGCAGATAATTTCTGAGATAATCATTGATGGCACTCTGCCTACAACCAGCAAACCAGTGTCAAACATTGATTCTTGCTCCTCACTTGAGAAAGAATGCTCCTTTCTAACATTAGATGATATCTCCCACCCCCACCCCCTTAAAGTGACTCTTCCATAACTGAGATCCTTCGCCCATCCCAGCACATAGGTTTGGTATAAAGGAAGGGAATCCATGACATGATGAAAGATAGCAGACCACCGTACCCCACATCTACAGTGTCAGGCTTGGCTTCCCCCTGAACCTGGCGGGCCAGGCCTAGATGGAAACTGAGGGCAGCTACTCTTGACATCAGTTCTCCTGAGGGAGGAGGCAGAGAGTCGCCCTTAAGACCTGAAGGATGCTCACAGCCACCTGTGGCACTGAGCTGCCTCCAGACATCCTGACCTAGACAGGTGGCCCAGGGTGGTCAGGTTGAAGTAGTAAAAGAATACAGCCAAAGCTGGATGAGTGATACGTCTATGGGCTCTGGAACACCAGGAAGATACACAGCCAGGATAGCACTTTGCTTTAAAAACAATATTTACTTTCTGGCTTTATATGTAATGGGAGAGTATTAAATAAAACCTTAAAAAGTGTAAAATTACATAAGAGAGCTTAATTATGGAATATTCCTACTAGGTAATAACAAATGGTTGTATTTCAGCCTATAATCACCAGTCTCTCAACTCACTCGTGTGTGTGTGTGTATGTGTGTGTGTGTGTGTGTGTGTGTGTGTGTGTAGTTTCCCTAGCCCCGCTGTTCTACATACCCTAAAATGACAAGATGACCAAAATCTCAGGACCTCATGTCCCAATCAGTCCCTGCCCATGTGGTGTCCACAGGAGACTGCAGAGATCAGTAGGGCTATTTCTTTTCTTCTCTTTCACAGACTGTCTGTCACCCGGCAGGTCACATATTGTCCCTTTCAGACACCAACCAGCCCTTCAACTTCTACCTGAGACCTTTCTTAGAGAACTCAAGTATGAATTCATTCAGCAATGCCCACACACAAACACATATACATGAACGTACACACGTGTACACACCACACACACACAAACACAAACACATATACATGAATGTACACACATGTACAACACACACACACACACAAACACATATACATGAACATACACATGTGTACACACCACACACACAAACACAAACACATATACATGAATGTACACACGTGTACACACCACACACACACACACACACACGCACGCACGCACGCACGCACGCACGCATTCACTCATACATATACTTTGTCACTTCAAGATCCCCCAACTCCAATAGAATTCTTTCCTGCTAATTCACCTTCCACCAGGCCTGCCCCATCTGCACAACTCCCCTGGAAGGCTCACCTCAGGCTCAGCCAGGGACCCTTGCCACCCTGCCACCCTGCCACCCGCCCAGGCATACAGAATGCAGCTTCACAGCATGGTTGCCGAAACTATGGCTCGGGTGTCCTGCTTCTCCTAATGGTCTCAGGCCCAGCTCCGTTAAATTGGGTTATGTCCTCTGCCCTGCAGCAAATTCAACCACCAGAACATTGTCCGCTGCATCGGGGTGAGTCTGCAAGCGCTGCCCCGCTTCATCCTGCTGGAGCTCATGGCCGGTGGAGACCTCAAGTCCTTCCTCAGGGAGACGCGCCCTCGCCCGGTGAGTGAGTAAGGGAGGGAGTGAGTGAGTGAGTGAGTGAGTGAGGAGAACTAGTCTTCCCTTCGCTGCTCACTGTAAAAGAGCGAGGATGAGGAGGGGAGCGGGAGTGGGTGGTCTAGGAAGATGCATACTTGATGGGATCCTAGGCGTCAGCACTATGGTTCCGGGATGAAGGGAATGGGCAGGATTGGATGGACAGAAAGAGCACTAGGCTTAAGGAACCTGGGCAAGACTTACATAATTGATTCAATAGCCTGACTTCTTTCCATACCTGATGACTCTGGATCAGAGGGGGCTTGCATACCAACCATGTCAGTAACTCGCTTCCCATCCACTGATTCTGAACCCACTGATCTCTTCTCTCAAGCAGATATAAAAATACACAGCATCCTGACTTGGTAGTTTTCTGTAAAATAATAAATTAATAGTAATAATAATAATAACAATCACGTGCTGGAATATTGATTAGGGTAGTGTATGTGCCTGTGGTGTCGTGGGTGAGGGACAGAACTTGTGACGAACTCTAAGGTGGACCCATGAAACCCAGCCTCCGGCCCCTGCACTGCCATCAGGTACCACGTGACCCAGAGCAGGCCACCTTCTTTGACCTTAACGCCTGTGCAGGTAGAACCTGCGGCTCGGAGTGGGGCATCTTAGAAATTGCTTGAGATGACAAAACGCTGCCTCTCCAGCCACCGAGACTTTAGGACCTTTCCCTGAAGGGCCTTCAGGAGGCCCGAGTCACTAGGAACTGGAGCAGAGCAGGCCTGGGTAAGGGCTCGGGGTAAGAACCGTTTCTCAAGGCATCGCCACAAAGACGACTAGCCCTGCCAGAGAAAAATAGAGCGAGCCTGACACCCTAGTGACGGAACGTCAAGAACTGACCACACTGTTCACGGGGACTAGAAGAGGAGGCAGGGCCCCTGGGATGTCGGCTCTAATCTCCATCTCCAGCCAGGTCCAGTAGCACCCACAATGCCCCAGGTTCAATCCCCATGTTGCATAAACCAAGGGTAGTGGAACACAGTTGGGAAATAAAGGGACAATCAGGAGGTCATGACCATCCTCAGCTACATAATGAGTTTGAAGCTAGCCTGGGATAAATGAGCCCCTATTTCAAAGAGAAATAAGTAAAGAAAAGTAAAATAGCCTCATTTTAGAATCCTACACATCTGGACACCTAAAAGGTCCCATCATATCCCCTTGAAAAAGAACATCAGGATGCTGGGAGACAGTGGGGAAAGATTAATTCCTCTCATGAACTATTTTCATCAGCATCGTTGTCCTCTGAGCTTTCACACATAACAGCACTCCTCTATGAAGTAAATAGTGCAAAGCTCATGCCATTTTACAGATGGGAAAACTGGCCCTGAAAGGTTACCGGCATGCCAGGGCCACAGGAAATAGAAAGCTGGGGCTAGAACTTGGGACTCCTGGTTTAGCTGCCATGTAGGTGCCCAGAATCGAACTCAGGTCCTCTAGAAGAGCAGCCAGTGCTCTAACCACTGGCCCATCTCTCCAGCCCCATGTCTAAAAACATTTTAAGGGCTAGAGAGATGGCTCAGTGGTTAAAACACTGGTTAAAGTGTTTGCCACACAAGGACTGGAGTTTGCATCCCCACATCATCTCACGTAGATGTCTTGTGAGCATGATAACCTGTCTGCAGTTCCAGCCTCAAAAGGTCGAGACAGGGCATTTCTAGAGAAAGTGCCTAGCAAGACTAGCCATATTGAGGCACTCTGGGTGTGACTGTGGAACCCTACCTTAGTGACTAAGATGAAAGTGAGTGGTTCCTGACATCAGCCTGGGGCCTGTAATGCACAGACATGCATAACCATGTGCACACTGTACAACACACACACACACACACACACACACACACACACACACACGCTTCACGCTTGCACACATGCACACTCACACACTTACAACACATGTGCAAATGGAAAAATATAATAAATACATAGACCATTTAGAGACATTGCAATAGAAGATTTCGAAAACACTATGCTCCATTGGTTTTCTCTCAGGCCTGTTTATCAGGTTGTAGCATGCCCATGAAGTTTGGAGTAGATGAATGTGTAAAATACATAAAAGAGTAAGAACGCCTGTCCTGGATTCCTGTGGCCTGGACAACCCTAACCCCGGCTGTACATTAGATCACCTGGGGTGCTTTTAAATAAACAAAGCCATGCCTATCCAAAAAAGATGGATTCCTTGGCCACCGTTGGGGCAAAGCAACTGGTTTTGAAAGGGGCGAGACCCCCGTTAGAACAGCCTGAGTGGGCTCAGCCTCCTCGCAGACAGAAGCCAATATCCCATCTTCCTCTCCTCCACCAAAGCCTCATCAGTGGTCCTCTTGTCTTCCCACAGAACCAGCCCACCTCCCTGGCCATGTTGGATCTTCTGCATGTGGCTCGGGACATCGCCTGTGGCTGTCAGTACCTGGAGGAAAACCATTTCATCCACCGGTGAGCCAGTGACCTTCATGTCCTCACAGCCCGAAGGAGACCCTGTTCGTCCCGAGAGCAGATCTCCCCCACATTTTTTAGCAAAGGCTAGGTTTCTCTCCAGATCTGTTTGTGTGTGTCACCTTCGTCTTTGAGGGGGACTGTCTTCCCAGGCATCTCCTGTCCCTGGGTGAAGTGAGTGTCTCTACACTTCCCCACAGGGGCTAGCTGGAGGCTGGGGGATGACTCCCACCCTCCCATGGTCCTCCTGCCTATACATTCAAGTTTTACATCACCTTGAGCTTCTCCTATCTAGAAACTAGGCTCTTCAAAGGAATGTTTCTTTAATTCACCCTTGTATCCTTAGCATATTTTTGTACACTGAGTAGTGGCTGGATGAATTTTTTTTTTCCAAAATACTCTACAGTGAAGCCTAATAATAGTTTCCTCTACTGCTGCGTCATTTCTTCCACCGTCTGTGAACCTTGTGTTTAAATACTGTGTGGACTGAGGCATGAGTACTCACACTCGATGCTCATGAACATCCTGGGTTCCATGTTTCCTCCCTCATGGCCATTGATGATAGCTGGATCGGAGATCCGAAAAGTCAAATATATTACTAGGTTCTTTTTTGTTTGTTTTTCGAGTCAGGGTTTCTCTGTGTAGCTTTGCACCTTTCCTGGATCTCGCTCTGTAGACCAGGCTGGCCTCGAACTCACAGAGATCCGCCTGCCTCTGCCTCCCAAGTGCTGGAATTAAAGGCATGCGCCACCCCCACCCGGCCTGCAAAGCTCTTAATGGTTTGCTTCTAACTCAGTAAATGATAGCCTAGTGAACTCACAATTATTTATTAACCCATGTCTTCAAACCATGCTCATCCCCATTAGCATGCATAAGAACAGAGCAGAAAACAAGAGTCCTGTATGCATTTAGGAGAGAAGTGTGGAAGCGCATAGCAGCCAGGCGTTCTCCCTGCTAGAGTGAGGAAGCCAGAGAGTCAGGAAGTAGACTCGCCCACGTTTTCCAAGTCACTGTAAAGACCAGACAGTGGCCTCTTTTAAACCACCCTGTCTCTTCACTGCTTTGGTTCTTGGTCTTTCCTCTTGTTTTTAACCTTTTCCAACTTGCAGGCCGACCTGACTGATAGAAATTGACGGCAACCCAGACCACTCCTCTGTGTCTTCATCCAAAGCCACACAGTCTGCTGCCCTTTTAATTGCACCCCACACTTTCCATAAACCCCCAACTCTGGGCTCTTCCGTCTCTCAGTGGAGGCAAGTCTGTGCTCCTTTGGAAATCGGCCTCCACTAAGGCCACTTCCCCATCTTTTCGCCCATGGTCTTTAAGTCTGGATTCATCTACTAGCAGTCTGTGTATCACCTGGGTGACTTCAGGTGTCTGTCTTTGCTGCTCATGGAGATGGCTTCAGCACTGGCAGTCCACCCACGTCCAGCACCATAGCTGACAGAGTATCTGGCTGAGGGAATCATTTCCTTTACTGACAATCTGAAATCCACTTTGTTAAGATATCTCACGTTCTGTAAGAGAGAACATGAACACATTCTTCTAAGACGCCTACCGCCTCCAGGTCTGGAAATGGTTCGTGAAGATCAGAATTAGGTCTCTGAGTAATCATTTGCTGCTCTTTTGGTGTGTGTGCGTGTGTGTGTGTGTGTGTGTGTGTGTGTGTGTGTGTGTACGTGCATGCACGCACGCGTGTGTATGTGTGTATGTGGGGAATGGAGCACATACATGTTTGTGTAGGTATGTGTACATATGATTGCAGGTGCAAGTGTGTGCACATGCCAGAGGTTGGTACCAAGTGTCTTCCTCAGCCACTCTTCATCTTATAGTCCTTAACCCAGAGCTCATCACTTCAGCTAGACTGGCCAGCCAAGGAGCTCCAGGGATCTGCCTGTGTCTGCCTCCCCAATGCTGGGTCACAAATAAAAGCCACCACCTCTGCTGATTGTGTGAGTGTTGGGAGATCTAAACTCAGTCCCTCACGCCTCCACGGCAAGCTCTTTACCAGCTGGGCCACCTCCCCAGCCTCTCATTTTGTCTCCTTCAAGAAATTGAATTGTCAAAGGTCAAGTGAAGATTGTGTTGAATGACCTGTTTGAAGCGAAAGGGAACGTCTAGAAATTGCTCACCTTCATCAGAGTTTTCCTCCTGGGCTCCCGTGGTAGTTTGTATCAGGGAAGTGCCTTACAGCTTCTCGCTGGCTTGAAGGTTCATGGGACACTCAACAACAGTTACCTCTCCCTCGCCCCACCCCCACCCATCCCCACCCCCCTTGAACCCACCTTTCGGATTCCCAGGCTGCTACTCAGAGTGGACTCCCTCAAATAGAGCCACACTTCCCCACAATCTTTCTTCACGAAAAGCTGTTGCTTTGGGACATGCTTTGCTGAAATTCCAAGCTGTATGTGCCATTCTACCAACTTCTTGTGTATTTGATATTTATTTCCTTATCATTAAATTCAAAGTCACTTTTTAAGCAATGGTCTCATACACTTCCATGTCAAGACCTTTTGGGAGACAGAAGCATTTCTCCCAATCCACTTCATATTTCTCTTCAGAATTAGTGGCTAATTGTTTTCCTGACAAACACTTTATGCTTTTAAGGTTCTCTTTGGAAATTTTGTGAACCACTGCTCTTCAAAAATTCAACTTAACGAACTGGGTTAGTGGTGTTAACAAGCATCCAATTCTCACTCCAGACCATTTCTCTGAATCTTAAGCCATGATCCCCAAGTCACACTTTTAAAACATTTAAATTTAAACTTTTGTTTCTTTTAGTTTCTTATGAGTAGGAGTGTTTTGCCTGCATGTATGTATGTGCACAGTATGTGTGTGGTATCTGTAGAAGTCAGAAGAGGGCATCAGATCCACTAGCTCTGCACTTACAAATGGTTATAAGTCACCATGTGGGTACTGGGTATTGAACCCAGGTCCTCTGCAAGAGCACCAAGTGTTCTCAACTGCTGAGCCATCTCTCCGGTTCCCTCTTATTTTATTTTTTAAGATAGGGTCTCACTAGGTAGCCCAGGCTAGCCTAGAGCTTGCTAGATAGCCCTGAATAGCCTGAAATTCAGGTCCTCTAGTCTCAGCCTTTCAAGTGCTAAGAATGTAAACATACACCACCTTCCCAAGCTTTCTACTTTTTCAATGTGTGTGTGTGTGTGTGTGTGTGTGTGTGTGTGTGTGGTGTTGGTATGTACACATGCATGTTTTCCATAAATATGGGCACACATGTGTACGTGCATGTGCATATGTGTGTTCATACATATGAAGGCCCAAAGATAGACGTCGTGAATTATTCTCTATCACTTTTCTACTTTATTCACTGAGGCCGAGTCTCTCAGTCAAACCCAGAGCCTGTCGATATGGCTAGTCTTGCTAGCCAGCCTGCTCTGAAGATTCCCAGTATCCACCTTCCAAGGCTAGAAATGCAGGCATGCTACCACACCATGCCTGGCTTTCTATGGGTTCTGGAGACCTAAATCCAGTCCTCATGTTACAGACAGCAAGTTGTGTAACCACTGAGAAATCCCCAACCCATCCTCATTTTTAAGAGCCATCTCAGCCAGGTGTTTATCCTCCAACTTCATCCTCAACCAAGGCTAAGAACCTCCACAAAGCCATCTGAAAGCATAAAAACACCATCTGTGCCCCCTAAGGTACTTGGTTTTTTGTTTTTGGTATTTTTTTTTCTGCATAGGGCTTTAATGTGATTAGCACTGCATTCCAGACTTCTGGCTGGGGTCTGGTTCCCACATGTATGTCAATGCAGAAGCAGTCTGGGGCCAAGGGGGACAAGTCTGGGAAGTCCAGCCCTGGTGCCTCACAGGTGTGCTGCAGGAAAATGAGCCACCTGGAGCCCAGGAACAGAGTGCCAACTTCTTAGAAGAAGTGACTCTTCAGCCGCACAACTTAGCAAAGGCAGTGGATCGAATCACAGGTGTCAGAACCACACTGGCTATTAAAAAACAACAGCAAAAAAACTAGAAATGTTTGGAGATATGGTAACCTATTTGAATTTGAAGTCATACTGTTCTGGAACATCTCTTCCAACTACTGGCAAACGTTAACCCATGCTCTATGTAGAACAGTATCCCAAAGCCAGATAGCATTTCTTACACACTTGTGTTGTCTGCCTTTAGCTTAGATTTTTTCATAAAAGGAGGATCATTATAATACCCTGTGTTCTGTAATGAGAATTAGTCTTTAACAATGCCTAGCACACAGTAAAAGATCAGCAAGTTTTGCTTTATATTATAGTTGACTTCATTACTCATAGCTCACTAAGCACTGTTATAGTTGTAAAGGGTCCCTGGAGTCAGCACAGAACACACCCAGACACTAAATTTTCAGCATAAAGGAGATTTATACCCTGGAGGGGCAAGTCGACGGGTGGGGGGTGGCTGCCTCTGGGTAGGTGTTTCTGCAGGGCTGGTTTTTAAGGACAAAGGGGGTAAGTCTGTGTTAGGAAGAGTTGGTAAGTCCTGATTGGACAGGTTAGCCAGTGTAGCCAAACCATGAATTTTAATTTCTAGACTTTGGTATTTTGATAGTTGGACCTTGGAGTCTGGTCTCAGGAATGAGTCAGCGGCCAAATAAGGGAATGGACCTTGGGAGTTAGCCTTAGGAACGTAACCTAATGGTTTCGCAAGGGAGGGGGAGGGAAAGAGCCAGACCTGTTGGCCCCGTGCTTGCCATGTTTGGGCCTGTTAGAGAGTCCCTCAATATGAGTTGCTTTTCTGTGGCTGAGGTAAACCACCATGACCAAAAGCAATCCCGGGAGAGTTTATTTGGGCTTACGGTTCCAGAGGGAGAGTCCATAATGGTGAGAGAAGTACCAGGAAGCTAAGCGATCACATCTTCACCCACAAACACAGAGAGTGAACTGGAAATGGGGTGAGGCTGTCAAGACTTAAAAGTCATCCCTAGGGATGTACTTCCTCCAGCCTCTGCCTCCCAAAGATGCCACAATCTCCCCCCCAAAAAACACCACCAGCCAGGAACCAGGAAGTGTTCAAATACATGAACCTATGAGGGGCATTTCTCATCTAAACCACAGAGGTCTGGAATCAGCATGGCAATTTCCTCCACAGTGAAGTATAATATAACAGCATGAACACAGGGTGAAGAGGAGAACTGTTGGAACTTCACTGGGGATGAAGGGGCTGGGACGTTTTATGTATAAAATTAAGAAATCTATTTTTCTTCCCAGGGACATTGCTGCTAGAAATTGTCTTCTAACCTGTCCGGGAGCTGGAAGAATAGCAAAGATTGGAGACTTTGGGATGGCCCGAGACATCTACAGGTGAGAGGATTGCCTTGTGCCACCACAGCCTTCCTCCACCATCCAGTCTCCTCCAATAAATGCCTACGAAGGCCTGCACCTTACATCATCTGGTACCTTTTCAACTTCCCATGCAGGCTGTCAGTGAGTGCCTTCCATGATACAGGAACCTTTAATTAGTGCGCAGTCTAATGCTTGGCGGTATTTGATACCACATTTCATCTTGGCTTATGTCTCTGGCTCCAACTCTCTTCCCCTGACGTGTCCTAACACAGAATAACACGGGCACTCGATGTGCGAAAAGCTTTGAAGTGGGTTTTATATCTTACTCAACCCCTCGACTCTCAAAAATCCTAAACGATTGCAGGGGCATTCATCACCAGAGACACACGCTCCCCAGGACGGACAAGGTCTGGGGCCTTGCCCGCACCCAGAGACACAGAAATAGAGTTCCAAACACAATGGTCCCTTGTTCAGCCTCATTGATTTTTTTCCCCTATCACATTCTCAAAATTACCTAAAAATTACCAATCAAGGAATGATGATACAGCATAGTGGTAAAGAATTTGCCATGCTTATAAAAGGTCCAGTCTTGGTCCTCAACACTATAATGGTAATAATAGTAATAAAGAAAGGGTTTTTCATCATCAAATATAGTGTTTCTGTTGCACCTTCTCTATTTCCCAACCTGTAGTTTCTTATTTTTCTAATTATTTGCAACTCTGACTTGCTAGATGGGAGGAGCAGCAAGATGTTCCTTTACATGGTCACTAATTAGTCCCTTCCCTAATGCTCACAAGTGAGAACCTGGTTACATGGAGCTTTCATTATCTGAGGAATGAGTAAGAACATCTGGAAACTACAGAGGACTTCGGTGAGAATTAATAAGCATCTCCAGAGGGCCAGGGGTGTTGATCCTCTGCTGGGACCCTAAGGCCATGGTGTATGGAGCACAGAATCAGGGAAGAATTCTTTGGAGCCATCGACTGCTGCTATCATTGCATGATTTCCCCATCTCCCCACTTTGCGTTTTACCCCCATTTAATTATTTTTCTCATCTCTGCGATAAAACACCCCGACAAACGCAACTTCGGGAAGAAAGGGTTTACTTGGCTTTCAGCTCAAGGGTACAGTCTAGCACAGTGGGGAAACGAATGCCGAAGAAGCTTGGAGCAGCTGGCCACATCACGCCCACAATCAGGAAGCAGAGAGAGATGAATACATGCTCAACTTGCTTTCCTTTTTCCCCCCCCTAGTCTAGAACCCAAGTCCAGGGAATGGTGCCATCCTCCTCTGGGGTGGGTCTTCCCAGCTCACTCCACCTACTCAAGATCATCCCTCACAGGCATGCCTAGAGAGGCTCATCATCCAGGTGATCCCAGAGTCTGTGAAGCTGAGAATCAGTGTTAACCACCACAGCCTCCTCCCCAAGGCTCTGTACACCTCCCTCTACTCTCTCTCAGGACACTGGGGAGTGCCTCCAGTTTCAAATACAGCAGTGTAGCGTGACATCCAGCTCCACGTCCCTTATTGGGTCTTCCTCTCTGACAACTCCTTGGAAGTCAGATTCTCATCTCTGTGACAAACACATGAGCTAAATGAATCTACGGGGTGAAAGTATTGATGTTGGACCACAATTACAGAGCCCTCAGTCCATGGTCGTATGTTTGACTCTGCTGCTTCTGGCCTGTGGTATTATAGGACACGGGGCACAGGAGCACATGAGGCCAAGTTCACTTCATGGTGGACACAAAGCAAAGATAGAAAAATGGATGAGTGGACTGTGGTCTACACATCATCAAGAGCATGCCACCAGTGACGTAACTCCCTTCTGATAAGCCCCACCATTTAACGGTTTCTACTACATCCCAGAAGTACAGCAGGCTGGTGACCAAGGCTCTAGCAGATGGCTTCTAGGGACACTTGAGATCCAAACCAAAGCAATCCCTTATCTCCAGACTTCAGCCATCCTTGCTTCTCTCCAGTCCCATGCATCTGTAGGTGTTCTGGACTAAGAATGGTCTTTGGAGAGAACTCCCTGGCCAGCTCCATGATATACCTCTCTGTGATGCTGCCCCAGTATGGACCCTTATTTTATATACAGAAAAATCAATCTTTCATCTGTATCTCTGACCTCCATTACTATTATTATATGTGGTGTTAGTGCTGTGATTTCAAGTGTGGGTTTCTTCTACCAAACTGTATCCTTGGGAGAAAGAGAGACTATGATTTATTTATGTCCTCAGTACATGGTGGAGCACTTGATACATCCTAATACTCAGAAAGTGTTTATTGAAGTCATTAATTAGTGTAGACAGCTGGAGAAAAGCTGCCTCCCATAACACACACAGGCACAGAACATCAGGCTAGGTGTGGAATTGGCTTAACAGGTAAATGAGTTAATTTATTAGTTCTTATTAGCCAGTTGCATCAATGACATTGCTGATGAAAACTAATAAATTAATTCATCTATATGTTAAGCCAGCTCCATGCCCAGCCCTGTGTCCTTCTGTCTGGATGTGCTTATGGGAAGCAGCCTCCGGCCAGCTGTCTAGATTATTTGTTGAGTGCCAACAATGAATGAAATGCCACTGTATAAGTACCACGGAGGACCCGAAATGAGTAAGACACGAGCCCTGTTCTCAGCCCTCCCATTCTGGAATTACTGTAGGTCATCAGAAACAGGCTGTACTTATAAGGTTGGAGTAATGTTATTCATTGTGAGTTATAATAAACAAAACCCAACAGGGAAATCTAAACAGCCTCTAGCAGGGATCTTAGTCACTGCATAGATCTTTTCCTCCGCGCCTCCAGTGGGCGATTAAGTGACACCAAGATTCTTAACTAAATGATCTGTGCTCCCCCGCTCTCCTCCCCAGCCACCTAGGACGTGTCTTTAATTTTGGCGTTTTTTTTCACAGGCAGGCAGTATTGCTGCCCCTTTCCCAAGCTTCCAGGCAGAGCTTCTGTTCACTAACCCATTCTGATCCAAGCTTGGTCTCCTCTTCTTCCCCCACAGGGCCAGCTACTACAGAAAGGGCGGGTGTGCCATGCTGCCGGTGAAGTGGATGCCCCCAGAGGCCTTCATGGAAGGAATATTTACTTCTAAAACAGATACATGGTGAGTCTTCCCTCTGCCCTCCTGCAAGTTCACTGTGACTTAGTGATGATCTTGGACCAGCTGGACCACGCCTGGGAAGCTCTTCTGTTGGGGGGAAGGGGAGGAAGAAGCCTCAGTGGAGACTCTAAGTGTTGGTGTTTATCAGAATGATCAGAACGGTTCCTTCAAATGCACATCACAAGACCCCACCCTGAGAGCTGATCATTCAGGAGTGAGATCCAGATGAGCTTGCGTTTCTACCAAGCTCCCAAGTAATGCTGACTTCCCTGGCTGGGAGGCCACACATGCAGACTCCCTTATCATTTTAAATGACAAATTAAACTCAAGCCCCCTTCACAGAGCATGAGCGCGCGCGCGCGCACACACACACCCACCAGTAAAGAAAGTCTTTTGAATTACATTAAACCCCACAGTAAGAAGAAAACAGATGGGGTGGGGGAGGACGGGAACCACCTAAAACAAGTTAGACCTGGGCAAGTTCATGGACAAGTCATCCCTCACTTCAAAGAGAAGAAAAATGTTGACATCCAAGCCCACAGTTCAGATCCAGACCCCAGGCTGCTCAGTCTCCTAAGAGTCCCAGAAGGCCCAGGAATTGTCAGGGTACAGCAAATAGGAAAATTGGTTAAAGGTCTGTAAGAACTAATTGAATTCTCTGGCTCAGCCCTCCACCCCCTGAATCTTGGGGACTGTCCCTCCGCTGCCATCAAGCCTGGTGGTCTCCCAGCAAAGAGATCCAACCAAAGTCCCCCTGGTCTTGGCGGCGTAGACATCGGCAAGAGTGAGGTACTCAATCATATGCAAGAGCAGCCTTCAAAGTCTGCCTCGTTGAGGGTGTGTCTTCCCTGCACCAGGCCGGCGATGAGGGAATGAATTCCTCGGCAAAGTGAGCCATGAGGTATAAGGCTCACAGTGAGGGTGTCCATGAGGAGTTAGGCTGAAAACTGGTCACCAGACCATAATGTTCTGATCCCAGAAGCCCACAACTGTTAGCTGATTCAGTGATAATGTCTTAAGAGGCACCATGACCATAGTAACTCTTATAAAGGAAAACATTTAACTGGGGCTGGCTTACAGTTCAGAGGTCTAGTCCATTATCATCATGGCGCTGGAGAGGTAGCTGAGAGTTCTACATTTGAATCCACAGGCAATAGGGAGTGAGCACTAGACCTGGCTTGAGCTTCTGAGACCTCAAAACCCACCCCCCCCCTAGTGACACACTTCCTCCCAACAAAGCCATACCTACTCCAACAAGGCCACACCTCCTAATAGTGCCATTCCCTATAAGTCTATGGGGGGGGGGCATTCATTTTCATTCAAACTGCCACAATGACAGAGCCCTCTTCTGGCCTAGGTAGGATACTATGAACAAGAGCCTTGGCTATTTCTGGGCCAGTGAGATTTGCCTGAACCTAACCCAGAGGGTCTCAAAGTGGGGTCTACAGGTCAGCAACATCAGATCCCCTGGCACTCATTAGCAATGTAAATATGCAAATCCTCAACCCCCCACTTCAAATTTCCTGAAGGGGTATGATTAAGTGAAGGATCTTGAGGCAGAGTAGATTTTTTTTTTCTGGATAACCTCCTGGGAGGAAGGAAATGACATGACCAGTGTTCCTATCAGAGTTGGGGAATGGGGAAATTCTTCATATACAGAGGAGTGAACTGTGTGACCCCAGAGCCTTTAGTGAAGTAACTGCACATGAAAGCTGCCATCAGGGACGGAAAGAAGCAAACTGAGTAACTACTTTGCCCTAGAGCAGTGGTTTTCAACCTTCCTAATGCTGTGACCCTTTAGTACGGTTCCTCATGTTGTGGTGACCCCCCCAACCCTAAAATTATTTCGTTGCTACTTCATAACTGTAATTTTGCTACTGTTATGAACCGAAATGTAAGTAACTGATATGCAACCCCCAAAGGAGTCGTGACCCACAAGTTGAGAATCACTGCCCTGGAGGCTCAGGGGGAACGTCACACTAACGTTGTGACATAAGCCCACCAATACTCATTTCAGATGTGCAGGCTTCAGACCCATCCGAGAACAAATTACTGTTTTGTTAAGCCACCCAGTGAATGACATTTTTCCCCCTCCAGCTACGACAGGAAAAACAAAAACCACAAAGGCCACACCTTGTCATGGCGGCAGACTGGCTCACTTAGCGCTTTCTTCTAAGCTTTTGGTAGTCTAACCTTAAAACACCATCAGCCAGCCAAGAGCAACAAACATCTGAGAGATGGTTCTAAGGAAGAAAAAGCACAAGAGACCAGCAGGGAGGAAGGAAATGTAAAAACACTGGGAAAGTCTTTTAAAACTACAATGTCCTCAGAGAAATAAAACACTGCAACCCTTAGTAAAGGACAATGCTTTTGGGTGTTAGAAAGATGCCTTGGCTAACTCGCCAAGAGTGAGGACTGGAATTCAGAGTCACCAAAACCTATGTCAATGTAAGAACGCCCACCTGTAATAATTCCAGCCTCAGAAGGCAGAGACCAGGGATCCCAGAAAACTGGCTTGTGAGACCAGCTGTAGCGAGTCTTTCTCTGTCCTGCCAGCCAGCTCCCAAATAACCACACAAAGACTTCTTATTAATCATGAAAGCTCAGCCGATATAGCTTAGGCTTGTTTCTAACTAGCTCTTATAATTTAAATTAACCCATTTCTATTAATCTATGTGCTGCCCCAAGGCTCATTTACCTCATCTATACGGTCCATCCTGCTTTCCTGCTTCCTCTCTGGCTGGCTCGTGACTCTGCCCTTTTTTTCCCAGCGCCCTCTGTGCCTGGAAATCCTGCCTAGCTACTGGCCATTCAGCTTTCTGTTAAAGCAGAGTAACACATATTCACAGTGTACAAAAAGAGTATTCCAGCCGGCGGTGGTGGCGGCGCATGTCTTTAATCCCAGCACAGGGGAGGCAGAGGCAGGTGGATCTTTGTGAGTTTGAGGCCAGCCTGGGTTACCATGTGAGTTCCAGGAAAGGCGCAAAGCTACACAGAGAAACCCTGTCTCAAAAAAACAAAAAACAAAAAGAGTATTCCACAACAGCCAGCCATATTGGAGAGCTCTGAGTTTTACTGGGAGCCCTGCCTCAATGAATACAGTCCCCAAGAGAGATGGAGGACGAACTCCAACATCAACCTCAGGTCTCCACATAGACCTGCACCCACCTTTAGGCACACCATACACACGTCTACACACACACACCATTCACACACATTAAAATGGAAAATAAAGCAGTCCTTTGGAGGGGGACATTGTCAGCAATAAAAACGTGATCAGTACCCTCAAGGAGGCTCTCAGGAGCCCATGTGGCTGTTCGTAACAGCATCCTTCCAAGGACACAGGAGTGGGGCAGAGAGAGACCCACAGTTGAGAAAGCTGGACAAAGACAGCCTCAGCCAGATGCTCAAGGCCAGCATCAGCATCGTGTCACCTTGATAGCACGTACTCCCGAGACGAAGGGGTGTGAATGTGGTCCTCCCCAAACTCCTTAGTCCCAGTGTAATCATGAGAAAAGCGGGTAAAGCTGAGAGATATCCCACTGAATCCCTGACCTCGGGTAAAGCTGAGAGATATCCCACTGAATCCCTGACCTCGGGTAAAGCTGAGAGATATCCCACTGAATCCCTGACCTCGGGTAAAGCTGAGAGATATCCCACTGAATCCCTGACCTCGGGTAAAGCTGAGAGATATCCCACTGAATCCCTGACCTCGGGTAAAGCTGAGATATCTCCCACTGAATCCCTGACCTCGGGTAAAGCTGAGAGATATCCCACTGAATCCCTGACCTCGGGTAAAGCTGAGATATCTCCCACTGAATCCCTGACCTCGGGTAAAGCTGAGAGATATCCCACTGAATCCCTGACCTCAGGTAAAGCTGAGAGATATCCCACTGAATCCCTGACCTCGGGTAAAGCTGAGAGATATCCCACTGAATCCCTGACCTCGGGTAAAGCTGAGAGATATCCCACTGAATCCCTGACCTGCCCAGCCGGAACAAGGACCTCCAGAGAAGCCAAGGGAGGGTGACAGCTCAATGTAACATGATGTCCTAGTGGGATCTGGGAAGAGAATAGGGACGTTCCATGAAAACTGAGGAAATCTGAACAAACCATGGGTTTTAGTTAATAATGCCTTAATGCTGATCCATTCATTGTACTTAATGTACCATGTTAATGTGTTGCTGAAGATAGTGAGAACCGTGTATAGAGTGCATGGAAACACAATATTGCTAATACAATCCCTTCACAATGTGAACCATTCTATTTTTTTTAAAAAAAAATGAAGTTTATTATTTTTCCATCTGATAACTGAAATGTAAAAGTCGTGGATGGAACAGAATTCAGAATTAAGTAAAACTTCGGGAAAGAGAAACAATTCTAAAGAGATGGGAGATGAAGGAAAGAAAAGAGAAGGAAAATGAGAGGATTAAGCCAATCGATCTGATAAGCTAGCAAAATAAGAGTCCCGGGAAGAAGGACATGGGAAATATAGAAAATAGAAATGTCAAAGCAATAAAGGAACATTGTCCAGAATAGGACACACATCTCCCGGGTAAAGGTACCCACTAAGCGTCAAGTCACACAGCTCAAGAACCACGCAAGCATATCGCTGTGAAGTTCCAGGCCAGAGCCGGTAATGACTCTGCATGCTTCCAAGCAGAAAATAAACAGAGAAACTGGCCAGGGGTTAAAAAGTCAGGGAATCAAAGTGGCGTGGAAATTGTTCCTAGCACAGAAAACACGAGACAATGGAAATGTCCTCCAGTTCTAAAAGCCCCATATTGAGATAATGTCCTAAGATGGGAGACTCCCCTTCTTGACCCAGGATGGCTATTTTAAGCAAGTAGCTTAGTTATTTCTAAGCCCATGAGATTCACCTTGACCTAGCCCACTGAGTCTCAAAGTGGTGTCCATAGGCCAGGGGTAACCTGGAACTCATCATTAGCACCTTCAAATCAGCTCCCCACCCACCCTCCCTCAAGCTTATGCAGCAGGAACTGCAGGGGTGGAAGCCTACCCATCTGCTTTAACAAGCCCTCCAACGGACTCGCAGGGGCACCAAAGAGAGTGATAGCCACCAAACCTGCCCAGAGGCAGAACAACATCAGCAAGTTAGTCATTGCTCTGAAGACATGAATGACCTATGACCCATCAGGTCTGCTCCTGAGTGTGTGTCACCCAAGAGAAGTGACATAGATGGACATGGGCCAAGGTCCCCACTGACACAAAACCACCACCTAACTTCCCCTCAGTCAGGGAACGGGAAGACAAAGGGACAGAAACTGCTGAGCAGTATTAAAAAGACACACTAAGCCTACAGCATCAACACGGAAAAATGCTCATCCACAGTACGAGATCCAGTGGGGGGGGGGGGGAATCAAGCCACAAAAAGGAATGTGGGAATATTTAAAAACAATTTTACAATGCAAAAAACAAAAAAAAAAACAAAAAAAACCCTCCTAACTTTGTGATACAGTCTGAGTTGCATAGTCTTTACATGTTAAGGAATATGGAAAAAAAAAACCCAAGGGGAATTTACTCTAAACTTGCGGGGGGTGGGGGAACACAAAGAAAGAAGAGATGGAGAGGGAACATGTCTATATCTGTTTATTCAAGAAGAAAAGGAAACACTCTTATCAGGAAGGCAAAAATAACACCTCAATTCTTTCAAACGATGTGGTGGCACATACCTGTAAATCCAGCACTGAGAAGGTTTGAGGCCAACCTGGGCTAAATAGTTTCAGGGCAGCCTGAGCTACAGCCAGGCCTTGTCTTGTCTTTAAAAATAACAACAAAGGATACTTCGATCACTAACTAGTATCTAACTCTATGTACTTATCTATATGTACGTATCTATATGAACCTATCTATATGTACCTAGCTATATGTACCTGTCTATACACAAGCAGAGAATGTATAACTGTGGCTCTTCAGACATCTTCCCTACTGGATTTTATTGTTTGTTGTATTGATGGGGATCTTCTTTCCCCTTAGAAGTCAGAAAGACTGCATGAGAGGGGTTAATTCATGTTCCTGGCCATTTGCAGGCAGCTAATTTCACCAACACAGTAACAGTAAAAGAAAGCATTCCTACTCCACAGACGTGCATTTTCCGTACCACTGTAAGGCAATGTTTCCTGACAGCAGAAAGCTGCATGGACATACTAGAACAAAGACAGGTTTCCTTTCTCCAAAATCTGATCATTAAACTAAGAGTTGGAAATAGAAATGTCATCAGAGTAGAAAATATTATTTCTGGAACCTAATAAAATGCATCTCAAAAGTCCTTCAAAACAAATAAGAGGAAGTCAAATACCTTTTTAAAAAGAGGAAAATGTCTCATGTGATGTCAGAACACATACAGAAAAAGCGAAACAGCATGTTGTCAGTGCAGAAAGCGAACAGATGAAAGTAATAGGTGGGCATGCCTATTAAAAAACGGCCCTGTCTTTAATCAAAAACCAACAGGGAAGAGGGACTCATTGTAAAAAGTGTTGGAAGCATCATTCAGAGAAACAAACCAATTTTGACCCTTCCCTCCCACTGTACATAAATTCTAACGGAATTCAAGGAGAGAGAGAAACACCTAGAAAATAGTAAACATGTATTTAATCTTTGGTGAAGAGAAGACGACACAATTGTAAAGTAAATAGAAGAAATTACAAAAATTTAATAAATATATTTAACTACTTGGAAATGCAAGCCTTTGATACACGATAAAGTTAGATCATAAAACAACTAATAGAAGTATTTTGTCTAGGCCTGGTGGTACATTCTTGTCATTGTAACTCTTAAGGAGCTGAGGCAGGAGGATTGCAATATCAAAGCCCGCCTGACCACAGAGTGAGTTCAGGGCCAACATGATCCCCTACCCAAAATTAAACTTTAAAAAAGAAAGTAGCGAGACTCAACTCAGTGGTAGAATGTTTGCCTAGCACATGCAAGACCCCGGATTCGGTCCCCAGCTAAAGAATAAGGATTTTTTTTTTAAACTTGCTATTCTTTGTAGATTTCACATCATGCACTCTGATCCCATTCATCTCCCTGTTGCCCCCCCCCCATTTATTTTTAATTTAAAAGAAAAAAATCTCATCATGGAAGCTGTAGTGTGTCACAGTGAGTCACACAATATACCCTTTAGTCCATACATCTTTACTTGGTAGTGTTCACTGCAATGAGTCATTGGTTTGGTCTGAGGTCTCTGGATTCTGCTGCACTGTCAATATTGGGCCCTCATGGGGACTCCTCTTGAATATCCTGTTGTTGCCCTGTGTCGTGGAGATCCTCAGCTTTGGATCCACAGGATTGACCCCTCACTGCAGCAGCAGTTCATAGACGGGATGGATGGATGGATGGATGGATGGATGGATGGATGGATGGATGGATGGATGGATGGATGGATGGATGGATGGATGTTGGGGTGGGCCAACTTACAGCCCTGGTTCTGGGCCTGGGTGGTAGCCGGGTTGGCCAGCCCACCAGCTCATCCTCACCACCAGGCGAGCTCTCCAGCACTGCCCCAGCTAGCTCACCCAGAGCAGCTGTTTTGCTCCCACACCCTCAGGGCCAGCTCACCAACACCCACACCACCAGGGCCAGCTCTACCGTGCTGAAGGGCCAACATCATTAGTTCATATAAAAAATGTCTACAAAACAAAGACCAAATTGAGGTCCTCAAAGAATATGGCCTCTCAGATACAATCCTGCAGAAGATGGGAACAGACAACATGTCGGAGAAAAATCAGGAGTAGATGAGCAAATGTTAGTAAACCACTCCACCATGTGAAGTCAAGAGTCACCATAGTCCACCCTACCTGGAGAGACTGCTCAGCAGGTAAAGGCACTCACCGCCACACCCGAGTTCAGTCCCCAGCACACACATGGAAGAACAGAACAGGCTCCTGGAAGTTGTTTGATTTCCCCATGTGCACTGTGCCAGGCCCTCCCACAACATTAACTTGATTAACTAATTAGTTGATTTAAAAATCAGAGTAAAATATTAGGTTGGAAACACTTCTGCCCTGAGGTTTTTGTGTTGTGTTGTTTTGTTTTTCTTTGTTTTGTTTTGTTTTGTTTGCGCAGGGGGTGGGGTATTCTGGGGCTGGGGAGAAGCTCAGTGGTTAAACACACTAGCTGTTCTTCCAGAGGACCTGGGTTCAGTTTCCAGAACCCACAAGGCAGCTAACAACCATCTTTAACTCCAGTTCCAGGGGATCTGATGCCCTCTTCTGGCCTCTGTGGGCACTGGAGGCATGTGGTGCACAGACATGCATGTAGGCAAGATACTCATACACATAAAATAAAAAATAAAGGTAAAAAATAATTAAAAAGTTACCCTGTCATATTTCGCTTTGAAATGAGCAAACATTACTATTAGTATACATACTGAGAGTTGGGGAGAGGAACACTAATGGACAGACAGAACCGGGTGGCCCAAAATCAATAGGTACTAGAAAGGGTTCAGAGTGTGTGTTCTTTAAATCTAGTTTATTATACTAGAAATAGCATTGGTTTTACTAGTCTATTACTTTCAGATGGTTTAGCCTAAGGAAATCTTTAAAAATGGACAAAAGCCAGGTGTGACGGCCCACCCTGTGGTCCCCCCAGTCCTCAAGAGGCAGGGAGATTTTGAGTTTGAAACCACCTGGATTACGTAGCCAGTTCAAAGTCAGGCTGCAATACCAAATGAGACTCTCTCTCATACAAAAAAAAAAAAAAAAAAAAGTAAAATAAAATGAACTAAAATCAAAGTACAAAAAGTTGTTCACACAATGTTTAAAATATTTTGAAAACTGAGAATAAATGATAAGGCAAACCATGTTACATTTCAATGGAATACTTCACAGGCATTTCCAGTTCTATTTATAAAATGTTTAGCATGGGTGTGTGGTAATGAAATGAGGAAAATTACCAAGGTTCTATAGCTACGATTATGTAAAAAGAAATCTAGGCACAGAGCTTGGCTGGAATGAAAAGTATGCTAACGGGTTATCTTTTAATGGAGAATCATATGGATGCTTGGATATTCATTTTTCTGGATCTAGAAATTCCTCTGGACTGGAGCGATAACTCAGCCAGTGAAGTGCTTATAGGTTGCAGGCAAAAGGACCTGGTTCCATCGCCAGAACTCAGAAGAAGAGGGGGGGGGGGGAGTTGAAGGATAGAGCAGCTTATAATGCTAGAAATTGGGGGATAGGAAGAGACAATTTCTGGGGTTCACTGGCTAGCCAGCCTAGCCTTTTTGGTGAACCCCAGGCCACTGAGAAATTGTATCTAAAAATATAAAAGAATTTTTTAAATGAAAAAAAGCAAGTTAGGGGCAGGAGAGAAGACTCCATGGTTAAGAGTGCTTGTTGCTCTTCCAGAGGACCTGGGTTCAGTTCCCAGCTCTCACACTGGATGGCTCACAACCACCTGTAACTCCAGCTCCAGGGAATCTGATGCCCTCTTCTGGCCTCTGTGAATACCTTCATACACATATGAGCATGCATATGTGCACAGGAACACGAACTCACACACACACACACACAGAGAGAGAGAGAGAGACAGACAGACAGACAGAGACAGAGAGAATCATTATTTAAAACAAAAAAAAATGGTAGATGGTTCCTGAGAAACAATACTTCAGGTTGTTGTCCTTTGGACTCGGGTGTGTGTACACACACATACACACAGAGCCCTTTGTTACAGAAGGTGGCATTATGGAAAACATACTAAAAACTTAGGTATCTGTGCGTGTGCATACATCCATATCCGTATCTGTGTCTTCTGTTCCATGCCCAGGTCTTTTGGAGTGTTGCTGTGGGAAATATTTTCTCTCGGGTATATGCCATACCCCAGCAAGAGCAACCAGGAAGTTCTGGAGTTTGTCACCAGTGGAGGACGGATGGACCCACCTAAGAACTGCCCTGGGCCTGTGTACGACCTTTCAGAACTTCCTACTAGAAACTGAGCACGGTCTTGTTTTTAAGTATTTGGATCCACATATGCCCCTTTAATATTAAAGGGAAAGTGGCAGCCTTCTTTTAACATGTCCCCAAACACGGTGGGCCAGAGACTTCAGCAAGATGGGTTTGTCTTCCAGCCTTTCAAACAGAATAATGTCATCCCAGAAAGGAGTCCAAATTGCCCGGCTGGAGGCTATGGACTCACTAGCCCTACACACTTCAGAATCGCCTTTCACCCTTACCTCCTTTCCCAAAACAAGATGGGAATAAAATATCCTACCCTAAACGTGGCTTCAGAAAAGTGGGATTTGATGTAAACAGCAGGGACTTACGTTTGGGCGGGATTCCCTGTCACACCAGCAGGGGGCAGAATAGGTCAACCACGTGGACTTAGATGGCGTCCCATCCTAAAGCTTTGGCTTGATTGAGAAAGGAGCTGGGGGAGACAGGGCCGCCTTCCTGGGTGCTTCTCCTGATCCATTAATGTGCTATTCTTACAGCTATCGGATTATGACTCAGTGCTGGCAGCATCAGCCTGAAGACAGACCCAACTTCGCCATCATTTTGGAGAGGATTGAGTACTGCACCCAGGTAAAGTGTTTTCTCCCCTGACCAGCCTTTAATCTCTGTGGGAACGTTACATACAATTTGATATTATATAATATTTATAATAAGATCGGTGATCGTGAGGCCCGATATTCCTGATCTCTGAAATGACACGACTGGCATCTCACTGTGCCCGCCCATGTCCTACAGTAAACCCTGGAAATGTCCACTTTCTTCACCAGCGCCCGACAGAATCTGTCCACTTCCCAAGCATTAGCTAATCCTGCTGGATAGTTAATGGGCTTTTGTTGTCGTCTTTTAACAATTAAAATATAATTACATCATTTCCTTTTCCTTACTCCAATCTCTACACACACACACACACACACACACACACACACACACACACCCTCTTTAGTGCCTCTCAAATCATGACATTTTTCTTTGATTATTATTGGTACATATATATGCATATAAATACAACCTACTGAATCCATTTTGTGTTCACACACAAGGAGATATATATATTTCCCCATTCATATATATATATATGAATGACTATTTGATTTCATGGCCAACCCCAACACAGCCCCCCCCCCCCCCGCCTTGATATTGGATAACCAACTAGAGGATTCCACCCTGGAGAAGACTAATCCTCCCTCTCAGCCATCATTAGTTGCCCTTCATTCTTTGTCTAAGCGTGGGGTCTGAGAGATTTCCCCCTTCCGTGTTAGTGTGTCTGTTGATGCTCAGGTCTTGTTTAGGTAGCCATCTTGTTGTAGTGTCATGGATAGCTACACAGCTAACGCTTTGTAGATGAAACTGGGGCTTCAAAGGAGAATGAAAGCTCTCAAGACTTACAACCTGGCTAGACAAATACCAACATTAAATAGATGGTGACTATAGAATTGCTAAAGCAATCAGGAGAAACAGTCCAACCATCACCCATCGGTAGCACTTGCGTGGGATTATACTACACAAGTCGCTTTCCTGTGTCTTTTTATTTTGTTCTCATGGGGGGTTCATTTTATCCCATCTTACAGAGGAGGGGGCTAGGCTTGGAGAGGCTGTCCAAGTCACAGGGATTCCTAGCAACCTGGGGTCTCTGCAGATCCCTCTCCTACTTCCTCCATCTTGACTGAATTGTCTATTCATCTTCAGCAGTACCTCCCACTCACCACCAGGTGGGGATAGAGGTGGTGGTGGGAGAATCTCTTTCCTCCCTGTCTCTGGCACAGACTTGCCAGGCCACCATCCTCAGTGACGACTCCATTCCCCAGTCCATCTCCCTATCAGCATGTCACCAGCTACCCCTCAGGACTTCATGTCAGTGTCCACTTTTCTCTTTACTGGGTCCGATCGTCCCCCCTCCCTCCTGGCTCTGATCCTATCAGGATACAAAATTAAGGTGGCATAATCTCCCTATACCTCAACACCCTCCCCCTTTGGCCAGTCCCTTTTGTTCCCCAGTTTTTCTATTTATGTTCTCCCCCCCCCCACTCTACATACTTTACCCCCTCCATCTCCTTGGTATCTTCCTAACATGGCCCCTTCCCAACCTCTGGTCTTCTTTTTTAGTGGTTGCTCGTGTTTGTTGTGTGTCCGTTGGGTAACCCAGGAAGTCCAGTTAGTGCTACCCATATGTCTTAGTGAGGGTTTCTATTGCTGTGATGAAACACCATGACCAAAAGCAAGCTGGGAGGAAAGGGTTTATTGGGCTTACACTTCCATATCGCAGTCCATCACTGAAGGAAGTTAGGGCCGAAATATGGAGGCAAGGGCAGAGGCTACTGAGGGCTGCTGTTCACTGGCTTGCTCCTCATGGTTTGCTCAGCCTGCTGTATTATAGAACCCAGGACCAGCTGCCCAGGGGTGGCACCACCCACAATGGGCTGGGCCCTCCCCCATCAGTCACTAATTAAGGAGATGCCCTACAGGCCTGCCTATAGCCAGATCTTCTGGAGGCATTTTCTCAATGGATGTTCCCTCCTCTCAGATGACTAACCTGTGTCAAGTTGACATAAAAACCAGTCCACACACGTATGTGCATGGGCTTCTCTGCTGGAGCATGGGAAATGCTTACCAGTGGCCTCACCACTGAGATGTTTTAGAAAAGTCCAACAATGAACCACTCTCTCTCCAAATTCCCTCAACTGGACCAGGGACTGACGCTTTCACCTGACTTCAGCATCTGTCTGTCTAGCCACCCTCTCTCAACCCTTCATCGAGGTGGGCGTCAGTGACCATGTTCGCTGGGGGCTGTTTCAGGGAACCTTGCTCAATGACATTTAACTTACTATGTTGTAACAGGAAGAGAATACGCTCATAAACACATATACACACTCACACACCTTTGCAAACGCAGATGATTCTACAGCTGCATATTTTTAATGACTTACTGTGAAAGTAAAAAAAAAACAGGGAAGAAATGAAATGGCTTATTAAAAGATATTTGTTGTTTTCTTAAACCCTTTGCTGATAGATACTGGACTGGTGTGTTCTTCTGTAAAGCTTAAGTAATGGGGGTTCTCCCTCCATTTGCATACACTATTACTGAACTAAATTTCCCCAGAGTGTTCGCCCACCAATTTCCCTTAAACCCTTGGCAACCGCGTCCACTTTCCTATTACAGTCTATGACCGTGACAATGATCTAGGACCAAGCTGTTTTTGTGAATGGTTTCTCCTCGCCACGATTGAGAATTTGCTCGATTCCACAAAAGCCCTGTCCACATCAGAACGGGCAAATGAGTCTCTTCATTGGGACGGCTGCGTGTGTAATGACAACATATGATACAAAGTCACCCTTAGGTGACTTTGAACCATCGCCCAAATATGAGGGAAACTGCAGGTGCTTGGGAAGAGAGCAAATGACACCCTTTGTAAGCCAGGCGCGGTGCCCCTCTCCTCTGCCACACCCCCTGCAGCAAAAGAGAAGCCACACTACCTTTCATCTTTTAAGTTGCAAGAATATTATTGGACGTAGACCATAATATTGTTCAAACAATGTTAAAAGCAAGACAGACAAAATGCAGGGGCCTCAACAAGTTAAGGTTCTTGCTTGCCAGAACCAAATGATGTTAAGTTTGATCCCCAGGACCCACTCCATAGGGTTGTCCTCAACTTCCATGCACGCACCAAAGCACATGCATGTCCGAATGCATATACATACACACATTAAAATGCATATACATACACACATTAAAATCTAATGAAGTTTTTAGAATCTGTAAAAAAAATAAATAAAGTAAAATTGTCCCAGGGGCTTCTGCTCTGCTCCCATTCCACTGCTCTGGATGCGGTTGCTTAGCAGCACCCCATAAGTACCTGGTACCCACTCCTACTACAATGGTTTCTTTGAAGGCTTCCAAGAACAGTGATGCCCGCTCATTACTTATGCCTACCTGTTAATGTATTACTTTACTGTTGCTGCGGTGACCACCACGAGCAAATGCAACTCGGGAAGGAGAGATTTACTTCATCTTAACACTTGACTGTCCATCCTCATGGGAAGCCAGGGCAGGAGATCGAGGCAGGAACCTGGAGGCAGGAACTCAAGTAGAGACCATGGAGGAAGGCTGCTTGTTGGCTTGCCCGGAGCTTGTTATTTGTTTTAGACAACCCTGGACCTCCTGCCAGGGGTGACAGTGCCCACCGTGGACTGGGCCCTCCCACATCAATCATTATGAAAATGACCCACAGACATGCCCACAGGCCGATCGGATGGAGGCAGTAATTCAGTTCAAGATCCCTCTTTTTCCTGAGTGACTCTAGTTTGTATCAAGTTGACAAAAATGGCTCCTCTGTAAATAGATATGACTCTCTGAGATCTCTTCCAGATCCAAGATCTCTGCGATTCCGTTCTCATCTGTCCTCTCTCTCCCCTTCCCACAGGATCCGGACGTCATCAACACAGCTCTGCCCATAGAGTATGGCCCGGTGGTGGAGGAGGAGGAGAAAGTACCCATGAGGCCCAAAGACCCCGACGGCATACCTCCTCTGCTGGTGTCCCCACAGCCGGTGAAGCACGAGGAGGCACCCGCCGCCCCCCAGCCCGCAGCCCTGGCGGCGCCAGGCCCCTTGGTGAAGAAGCCCCCGGGTGCAGGCGCCGGAGCGGGAGTGGGTGCGGGTACCGTCCGGGTACCCCGGGGGGCGGCCGATCGGGGCCACGTGAACATGGCGTTCTCCCAGCCCAACCCTCCTCCCCCGGAGCTGCACAAGAGCGCGGGCTCCAGAAACAAGCCGACCAGCCTGTGGAACCCCACCTACGGCTCGTGGTTCACGGAGAAGCCGGCCAAAAAGACCCATCCCCCGCCGCCGCCGCCGCCGGGCGCGGAGCCGCAGGCGCGGGCCGGAGCAGCAGAGGGGGGCTGGACCGGGCCGGGCGCGGGGCCCCGCAGACCCGGGGCTGCGCTGCTGCTCGAGCCGTCGGCGCTGAGCGCCACCATGAAGGAGGTGCCGCTGTTCAGGCTGCGCCACTTCCCCTGCGGGAACGTCAACTACGGCTACCAGCAGCAGGGGCTCCCCTTGGAAGCCACCGCGGCCGCCCCCGGGGACACCGCGCTGAAAAGCAAGAACAAGGTCACCCAGCCGGGGCCCTGAGCCCTGCGCCACACTAGCTTCTCCCTCTGACGGAGCTGGAGCGGGAGAGGGAAGATGGACAGAGCGGCTCCACCACAAACCAGAGACCAAATGTCACTTTCATTTTGTGCCAACTTGTTTTGAAGTGCCACATTTAAAAAATCATTAATAAGGAAAACTTGTATTTTCAAGATGCGTTAGAAAGGTTTTTGAGCATGGGTTCATCTATCCTTTCAAAAGAAAATGCCATTTAAAAAAAAAAAAAAAAGCGATCAGTACAAGGCCCAGATTGGTTGCGTCAAATTTCCGTGCATGGTCCGCTGTACAGTCCCCTAAGGCTTCTTTCCGATTTTTGTGTGCTCTCGGCTTCCGTGTCGTCAGAAGTAGCTGCTTCCGTGTCTCATAGGGGGAGTCGTAGATGTTCCCTTGCCTTGCGGACATGGACCGTTCCAGGGGCAAGGGGACAGAAATGAAGGAATTAATTGCAATGACTCAGCATGGGGAGAGACGTTCTTCACTTGGAAAAGAAAAATCATAAGCTGACATCACTGTGGGTGGTGCTTAGAGGCTTTTAATTGTTCTAACTCATTGCCTATTGTAAAAAAAAATGTCGTGAATAGTTCGTAGTGTAGTGAAAAAAAAACCGTGTATATATTCATCTAAGCGAAATGCATACATCTCAAGTGCTTTGCGTCTAAGGAAACACCAGTAGAGGTCCAGCGATTCAAACGCCCTGTTAACATACCTCATGCCTTAAGAAAATCTTCCTACTAAAAGTAAAAATAGTGTGAGGTTTCCTACTGGATTTAAAACTGAAGATTGAAATTGCTTATTTTCGAACTTTCCATTAGTTCAGATCTGACCACTTTAAAAAAAAATTAAGTAGCAGTGATATATAGAAGCATAGAAAGATACCCCATTGGTGGACATGTCTGTCAATACATCTGAGGCCCATACCAGAGTTCCTTCCCTTGGTGACTCATTGGGCCATTGGAGGAAAGGGCCTTCCAGTGGCCTAGACCCTGGCCCATCCTTTCCCAGTCCCCCCGAGTTTTCTCGAGTTTTCTCGCCCTTAGCCATGAGATCCTGGTATGCTAGGAACACAAATGTCACATATTCATAGCATAATTTATATAGCTCTCAAATGCAGGTAGCAGCAAAGCCTTTTTCCTCGAGGTGGCAGTGAGGACAGGCATTCAGGGTTGCTTGGACAGCAGAGGTTGACGCTGTGTTTGAGTGGGAGTTCTGAACCTGGTTTTCACAGAGGAAATTTATTTCTATGAAATGGAATCGGGAACCCATTAAATTTTATACACATGCTTATGCAATACCGAGTTTATCTGTATGTTTTCATTTCCCTTCCCTCCGGTTCTGTAGTCTCATGTCCAGTTTGTTCCTGATGGGAGCTGTGACGAAGCATCTCTTGGGGAGAAAACAGTTGTTACTTGATGGGTATAAAGCATTCCCAAGCATAAGGAGTGTGTGTGTGTGTGTGTGTGTGTGTGTGTGTGTGTGTGTGTGTGTGTGTGTGTTGTGTCGTGTCTTTCTCCCCACCTCCATTTCATCTACTTCAAAAGTTGTCACTTCTGAGTGTAGGAGAGCCATTGTGTTCTATGGCAATGCCAGACAACTTTTCAGTTTCCTTAAGGCAGTTGCCTGGCCCTTGAATTGGTTCTGAACATCTAAGGATTCACTGGTAACTCCAGGGGCTACTTTCCATAACTGCCCCCAAACATTTCCCATCAGATGTCCCTGAAGCTGGAAGACAGGTGTGCAACTGTGTGGATAACAGTTTTGAAAAATAAACATTATCAGCAAAGTTTCGGTGTGTGCCAGCCTTGGCTCAGGTTTTGATGCAAAAATAGTCATACAGTTAAAAAGCCTTGTTCCAGCACACAAACCACCCAGAGGTTCCAGAATCTCACTGAGAAACACTGTCCTGAAGGCTGATGCCAGTCAGTAACTGAGAAAACAGCTCCATTTTCTATCTGTAATGTCACTAACCAACCAAGCAGGCAGTGTGCCCGTGGCTGATCAGCTAACTTTGTTACTAACGGGGGATGGGGAGGAATCTTGCCCCTTTCCACTCTAAAAAAACTACAGATTCAGGTTGTGCCTTACTCTCACTGATATGGGTTTCTCGCTCTTCTCTAATCGTCTTTATTGGTATCAATGTTCATGTAAATAATGGTCAAAATCTTCAAGCCTGTGTACATGGATAAGTCAATAAACAACTCCACACCGAGCTACAATGACATCAAGATGTTTCATTCAAGTTGGTGTAACCCCTAGGTGCCATGAATCTGGATTACTGTCCACTAAATATTGTGCCAGCCATATGGCTATGGCAAATTATACAGATACTGGACTTCAATGCATTTATTCAACATGATAGCAAATTCTACTTAGGATGTGAGCTGTGAAGCCCAATTAAGGTTTGCAGGAGACATGCTAAGTAAACCATAAGCTAGTATAATTATTTGTACTCCATTCTATAAAGAAGGAACCTAAAAGGTCATGGCTGTTCTGCTGTAGAATGGGCAATTTGTGAGGAATGACCAGTTTGTTAATATGGGACACCTCTAGATTACAGCAAATCAGAAGAGTTGAAACCACCTTTCTCCAGCAGTACATTCTGCTTCACAGACAGGACTAGACTGTCTTGCACTAAGTGATGTCTGAGTCCGGGCCATCTGCAGTTAAATCGACTTGGTGGCACCTCCATGCACAGAAAGACAATACTGCTCCTACCCTGCTACCCCCTGGGAGAAATCATGAACTGTGAGATAACAAGCAGCCCTCTTGCCCCCCAGATGTGGTGGGGTTGGTTGCGCTACCCACACTCAGTACTCCTGGCTTTCCAACTATGGCATGGTTTCCCTTTATCTACCCCTCATCTATTGACAGCCACAAGAATACCATCTTGACCGGCTCCTTTTTGGTTCAAAAGAACACTGTAGAACTTTTTTTAGACTGTAGAGACTCTAAAGTCCCCAATGTGGTGATAAGCACCACAGAGAAGAAGCCATTTCATCAATTTAAGGCAATCTTTTAAAATAGTCATTTCCATATAATATTTCGTGAACCCTAAGACAGTAAAGTATCACATAATTGCAGAACAATTTTATTATTTTAAAATGTGAGGCTTTTCCATCCAAATCCACAGGGCGCACCTGTAAGCATTTCTAATGGCTGGGCTATTTTGAGAGGTTTTCTCCAGTAATACAGCGGGATTAAAAATCCCCCCTGAGCTATACAGCCCGAAAACAACATGTATGTGAATCTAGGCTGCTTCATGTCCCGGCTTTCCACGACAAGATTTCCAAAGCTGTGTGAAGCGTTGTCAATCTGTCTTTAGCTAACTTTTTTTTTTTTTTAATGAGTCCCTAGAGAACCACAATTTGACTTAGATACTTCACAGCAGCAGATGGTCCCCCATGTTGTGCACACACAGACACACGCCAGTGTTCCTGAATCCCTTGACATGATGCCCTGAAATAAAAGAGGATGCCTGAGAGACGACAGGAAGGCGGTTATTAAGATTCTATTTTCACTTGGTACCCTGAAGCAGGTATATTTAATGTCTAGTGCATCCTTGAATACCAACTCTAGCTAAGCCGGAAACACTCGCAAAGTCAGACAGGAGCAGAATGCCGATGTGAAATTAGCGGGGTAGAATGAAAGTCCCGGGAAGTAGGACAGGAGACTAGAGACACCCTGCTCTCTCTGCGGCACGACACACATCAAAGTGCACTGCCCTCACTTGCGATGACGGTTCTGCCACGCTGTGCTCAGAGAACGACAACCAACGCCTGTTTCCAGTTCCTTCCCAAGTCTACTTCTTGTAGTCCTTGTTGGACACTCCTGCACGCTTCCCCGTCACGCCATCCATCTACAGAGGCCTAAGGCCTCCCTGAAAACCCTCACCCACAGTCACCTACCACGCAGTGTTCCTCTGCCAGCTGGTGTCAGTTAAAAGGTGAATTCTTATTAAACCCACCTTCATGCTGAGCAACTACACTGTCAGGTGTAGACTATTCACATGGCAGGGAAGCCATCTGCCAACAGCAAGGAACATCAAGTTGTTGTAGAATGTTATTTTAAGGTGTGTTGCTTTTGTTTCTGTTGCATTTGTTTATCTCTGTGAAGCTGTGTTCCTGTGCCTGTCTAAAACACCCGATGGTCTCATAAAGAGCTGAACGGCCAATAGCAAGGCAGGAGAGAGGATAGGCGGGGCTGGCAGGCAGAATATATACAAGGAGAAATTGGGGAGGAAAAGAAGGAGGAGCCAGAACAAGGAGAGGAGTATGCTAGGGACCAGCCACCAGCTACACAGTAAGAAATAAAGGTATGCAAAAAATAGAGAACGGGAAAAGCCCAGAGGCAGAAGATAGACACAGTAATTTGGAGGTTTTTGTTGTTGTTGTTTAAAAAAAAAAAAAAAGGCTGGCAACAAACAAGGTAAACTAAGGCCAGGCATTCATAATTAAGAATAAGCCTTACTGTGTGATTTATTTGGGAGCTGGGTGGTGGGCCCCCAAAAGAGCAAAAACATCAAGTCGATAAAGTTTCAGCCGATTGTGTCATGTGGGATGGGTTAGCACTCATCCATGGCTTTACAAACCCTGAGCCATCTGAACAAGAGTTTAGGGACTGTGTTAGCCAACATTCACCCACCTGGGTGACTCAGGCAAGGGACAGGAAGTTTCTTGTAAAAATTGGTTCCAGACATGGTGACACAAACCTGTAATCCGAGCACTTAGGAGCCTGAGACAGGAAGACCATGAGTTCAAGGCTAGCCTGAACTACACAGAGACACGATCTCAAAGAAGAAAGGGGGAGAGCCCCATGGGGGGTGGAATGAAGGGTTCAGTCTCAAGGGATCCTTTCAACTCTGAATTGTGTGATCTATGATCAGCTTGGTCAGCTAAACCCTAACAGCCAGCCCGTAATCTGCAGAGCATAGCTGTTGTATCCTTTACCCTAATAACTCATTTAGTGCCAAAGATAATGAATTCAGGGCTCAATCCTAGTGAGACAAATTAATTACATGCAACCTTCACAGGGAAGCAGACCAGGAGGGTCAGCATCCATTTACATTTCCCCTTCCTAGTCAAAAATCATAAAACTATTAGCAAAATGAGGTGGGTCTGCATGACTTCCCGGCAAGCTGCGTAGTGGAAGGGACTATTAGCCATGTCTGATGACACCACACCTTCAGCGTGACTTCACTCACATCTCTGATATTTGCTGCAACCACAGCCTGATTTCCCAAAGAGAAATCCTAGAACTTATCTCTTGAAGCTAGAATGATGGTGAGATCCCTGGTGTACAGGCAGTGGCCACTTTGCTTTTCTTAGTGCCCATCCTCAGGGAGGCGGCAAAGCCCAGTGTGGGCCAGATGTTTCCACAGGGAGGTGTCTGAATTCTGGCATTCCTCACCAAGTGTTGTTCCAGTGCCACAATGATAGGGAATTCATTTCGGAGTCTTCCTAATGACCCTAGGACTGGAAGAGTCTCTCCTTTCAGACTGATAGACAGTTGCCTGTTTTCAATGATGTTCTTCTATGGCATATCTGGGAATGGAAACTCCAAAGAACAGCCAACTCAACATCGCACAAAGGTAGGAAGAGGAAGACTGTAGGTAATTTTCCTACAGCTTGCATACCTGATACTTGGTTTTTAAAAAAAAAATCAAAATCTCCATTTTCAAAGTATTATTTACATAGTATTTCCAAGACCCCCAAAGATGTCATTTTAAACACAGAAATTCTTTTTCCTCACGTGCATGCTGATAAGCAGCTGGCGACAGCGATAAAAGAAATGAGGCTGAACACGACAAAGGATTTTCCCTTGTCACAACAAGGTGCATGGAGTGGGATCACGGGACTCTCAGGCAAGTTCTTAATTCCCTAAGCTCCATGCCCTTAAGAGAGAAAGACAGAAGAGCGGGGGGGGGGGGGGGGGGGGGGGGGGGGGGAACGACACGACAACACTCCAGCATTTTTACTAATATGGATAGCCTGCTGGGATTATGAGAGACCCACTTTGACCAGCACGTCAGGATGAAGGCTCTGGACACCCCGCCACACACACTGAGCAAGGCTGCTCCGCCCACTCTCAATCTGAGACTTGCCAAGACTATCAAAACTCACTCTAAAAGTCCCCCCCGGGGGGGGGGGGGAGCGTTTTCCCCACAGAAGAGGACAGCGACTCGTATCCTTCCCAAGGACTGTCAGAAACAGCCGACATCATTGACACTGTTGACTGGGTTTTAAGATGGACCTCCTCGGCAGGGGCAGGAGAGGAATGGCTGGAAGCTGTGCATATAATGTTAACAGGCTTCAGTTTCACGTCGGTCTGATTTGACGTGTTATGTGAAAAACAGTAATCAGCTCAGTCTTCAGTGAGGCAAGTGCTCTGGGCGAAGCTGCAGAGAGTCCTATGGGGCTACATAGACAGGGCTTCGCTTCCTTCAGACCGACAGTGGGGACGCGTAGCACCAGACATTCAAACTCCCGAAACTTTAGAAATGCCTCAAGTTCAAATTCAGCACCAGGCAGGCAGACTTCTGAGAGTCTCTATTTGATCTCACTGATCTGGTTCAAACAACCAACAACTCACCCAATCTTTAAGATCTAACTCAGGATGAGTTTGATCCACCAGGGCTACACATGCGTGCTATTATCTGTGTGAGACATTAACTATGGGATCACCCAGGACTCTACAGCTGAACTTAAGCCAGATGTAGGAGCATTTCTTCAATACTGGAGATCGCTAAGAACAGATTATATTTAAGTAAACAGCCTCAAACACTCGAAATACCTTACACACTCCCGGACCCTCCTCAGCACACCACGACTACACACTTTCCTCTTGGAAAAGCATGCTAAAGCAGGTGATGGGAATCACCACTGATTTATCGTTATGAAAATTCTACTCATGAAGACAGTGAAGAAGAAAGGGGGAAATCCCCCACGCCTGGTCCTTTTCCCTGAGGGCGAGCTGTAAAACAGAGTTTCATTTCCACCGAACATAATGAAACCACATTAATGGCAGAAATGCAGGCCCATCTACTTTAATCTCCCTATATACACTTTTCTTCCTCTTGTAAAAAGCATTCACAAAAATGTGAATAGAAAAAAAAATTTCCTTTTTTTTTTTTTTTTTGCCTAGGTAAAGGCATCATATTACACTGTAATGGAATCTTAACACATCCTATAAGCATACCTTGGTTGACCCAATCATGAGCCTCCTTAGACATGTCTGTTGTTAGAGGTTTTTGCCCTTTTGGGGGGAGGGGGCGCCACCCAGCTCCCATATAAATCACACATGGAGGTTTATTCATAATTATGAACGCCTGGCCTTAGCTTGGCTTAATTTCTAGCCAGCTTTTTGTAACCTAAATTAACCCGTCTATCTTTTGCCTCTGGGCCTTTCCCTTTCCATTCCTAAATACCTTTCTTTGTTACTTACTCCGTGGCTGGCCATGTAGCTGGATGACTGGTCCTGGGAATCCTTCTCTGGCTCCTTCTCCATCCCTCCTCCCACTTTTCTCCTATATATACTCTCTGCCTGCCAGCCCCGCCTATCCTTTCTCCTGCCTTGCTATTGGCCAGTTCTTTATTAGACCATCAGGTGTTTTACACAGGCACAATAACACAGCTTCACAGAATTAAACAAATGCAAGATAAACAAAAGTAACACACCTTAAAATATTCTACTACAAATGTCTTTTGCACAGTCAAGCTTCTTACACTGTAAATGAGGACTGGTATACCAAAGGACCTTAATTAAAAACATAGGTGACAATACGACTTTTTATTAACAAGTGTGTTTGTATTACAAGTAAATATAGTGAATCAAAGGGCATAATTTATTTTTAAATTTTCCTACTGGCTTGCAATGTTGTGAGGTATCTATATATAGAGAGACAGATATATAGATGTATTTTTTTCCTACTGGCTTGCAATGTTGTAATATATATATATATATATATATATATATATATATATATATATAGAGAGAGAGAGAGAGAGAGAGAGAGAGAGAGATTATGTCTCTGTGTCAATCATTTAGGCAACAAATATCCAGCCAATAGTTAAAATTACTCAATAATGTTCCTCAATTAAAATGATTCTAATATGGTATGTTTCTAGCTATTGATCAATGAAATTTAAGTACTATTAGTATGAATTCTAAACAGGGCAGTACCAGTGCACTCAGCAACTCACATCAGCTGCTGCGGCTGCCTGTACAAGAGCGAGCCAGCACACGTGAGGGAGGGGATCAAGCCACGCCCCCCCCACGCCCTGCCGAGGATCTATTGGCAGTTGACCGATACTGGGGGAAGAAGAGTCAGTTTTCAAGAGGGTGGCTCTGGGGAGGTTGTCCATGTTCTAGCAAATGGCCCTATACCCATGCACGGATGGGCAGTGCTAATTAGAATTAGCTGTTCAAAATAAATACATAGATCAATAAATATATGAAGAGCAGGCATGACGTGGTGAGAGGGACATGGGGGCATCTGAGAGGAGCTGCAAGTGGGGAGCGGACAGATATGATCAAAATACATTGCAAACATGCATGAAAGTCTCAAGAAATAAAGTGCTGTATTGAAGACCGTTAAGACTCTTCATTATAAGGATAGGGCAAACCTTAGCCGTTATGGTGGGGGTGGAACTCAGAGCACACGGACCCCAGGACACGGAGGAGAGTGGCGGAAAGGGTAAATGACACACCACCAGTCCAGCATCTTCCCTTTTTATTAGTGTTCAAGAAGTGAATCCGAATGATATTTAATAAGCAAAACACACACACAAAAACACCTAACTTGCGCATGTAGCATACATAAGCATATACACTATGTGGATTTAATAATCCCCATCTAAATACGAACAGAACAACTCGCTTTTGACCTCAAAAATAAGTTCAGTGTTGACACTGCTTCTCTAACAGTGTTTAGTATAGAACAGGAAGAACTACAGATTCCCAGGCTCGCTCTTGTTGTGGATTTTTTTTTATTACGGTATAAATAGATTTTAAGAAATCATCTCTATAATAAAATAAGTTCACTTTTGAATTGCAGCAGTCATTTTCTTCAATCAATAAAAATATTCCTTGATTATAAAGCAGCTTGAGTGTGCAAATATATTTCAGGAAAATAACTCTATTTGAAATACCACACTTTAAAAAAAAAAAAAAAAAAGGCAACCAAGTGACCGGAGTTAGATTTTTAAGATAGCATATTGCAAAATAGTTCAGCAGAGTATATTTCGAAGCACAAAGCAAGTTCCACCCTGAAGGATACTTTTAATTTTATAAAGCAAACTGTTCCAATATTTGTGTGGTCGTTTCAAGTCTAAGTATTTACAATAGAGGATGAACGTTTATACGAAACAGGACAGAAACGTCAATCCATATCCACAAGACAAATGTGATGGTATCGCATCACTATCAGGAGGCTTAGTTTAACATGTGCCCAAGACAATGAGCGCATCGGAGCAGCTCTGTGGCCGTGTTAACAGGCACAGCGCAGCAGCCACAGCTAACCCCACCCCACCCCAAGCCCAGACACCATGAACATCCAAACGGACAACACACCCCGCCTAACGCGTTTTAATTTACTTTCTTCTGTGAAATACTTCTTTGATGTTTTTCATATCCCAGGAGGAGATGATGGCAAAGTCTCAAAAAAATATATATATAAATAAAGAGAAGAAAAGTGCATCATGTTTCAAAAGTGCTGTGCGTGTGTCAGGAACATACAATGTTAAACAAGTGTGCAAAAGAATTCTGCCTTGAGGTCATGAACTTAACCGCGAGCCTCTTGTGGTGCGTGCAGAGATGGGGCCGTCCAGCTGCAGAGGGGAAACCTGAGAGCACTGTCTGCAGGGGCGTGTGCTGAGTCAGGAGACCCCCGTTCACTCTCAGCTCTGTTAACCAACTAGTCGGTGGTTCTGGTCAAAGGAATTCCATCTCCGTGGTTGTCAGTGGGTGCAAGGTGGAGCCAGACACTGGCAAAGCCCCACCCTCCTCCCACGTTCTAAGTGCTCACAGGAGCCTTTTCCGGAAAAGGGCGAGTGCGTTTACCGAACATAAAAGATACACCAGTTATGTAGCAACTGCTCTCTTGGTACTTTTGAGTAACAAACCCCAGACAGAAAGGAACATTCCAGGACACTTGGACAAGACACAGATCTCGTGAGCATCACGAAGCTGGTGAAAACTTTCACCTCTGTGAAGACGGTGACACCATGTGCAAAAATGAAGCCGAGTGGCAAAGTCACCCTCACACATCACTTAATAGCACATTCTTTTTTTTTTTTTTTTTTTTTTTTTTTTTGGGTCCCAGAATTTTCTTGGGACCTAGCTTTTCAAAGTGCTTATTTTGAAATTTGCAAAAGAACCATGACCCTCAAAGTTCAGATGTGTGTTCCTTTGGAGTTTTTTTTTTTTTTTTAATGAAGATTATTGTATTTTCTGCCTTTATATAATATCTAAATAAAGTAAACCCTTTGTCATAGACCCTATTTTACACCTAGCACATATACATATTCAGAGGAGCTCACTTAATGCCTCAAGACACTTAGCAGCTCTCATCCACGAGCTTTGACCCATTAATCCCTCGGTAGGTCACTCTGCTTGGCCTAACCAGCACTCCGTAGTTTGGCTTGCAGGTAAAATAGCGCTTGTCACCCACGGCGCCGTCATTTTTCCCCTTGGCACTTCGGAGCTCCAGTCCAAGCCAGATGCCTGAGGCAAAGTCCGTGGGGCCCACGTACCTAACGGTGGCCATTTCGTTAGAGCTCGTGAGCAGGACCTGAGATCCCTCGTGCAGCTTCGCGGTCCCCTCAAGGCCACCCGCCGTGGCCGTACTGCTCCAGCTGCGGCGCAGGGTGGTCTTGGACCTATCCAGGAGGGAAAGGAAGAACAGGCCTTAGACACTGGAGCCACTCGAGGCAAATTTCCACATCCGCAGTAGGAACGCCCACCGCCACCTCCATCCATCTCCAGTTACAAAAGAGGAAAGCTTGGTAATAACTTCATTTTTATGTGTGAGCAATTTGCATCAAATTTTTTTTATTAAGTTTTACTGTTCTATTTCTCAGGAGAATCTAAATTCTGGGTGGAAATCTTTTTATTTTTCCACTGTCACAAGGATATCTTTTATTTTAAATCACCATTGCTCTCTAATTAAATGTAAAAGGCAATTTCCATTCATACAGTTAAAGGACATTTGGATTTTTTTCTTTCCCTTATTTTTTTTTTTGAGATTATAATTTTTAAAATTGGAAACAGCAGTATTAGGAATATACTTCCAATTTCTAAATGTTTTCCTCTTTTGGCTCTTTTAATACTGCAGTTTATAAAAATATTCTCACTCACACAAACACACAGAGGGAGAGAGGGAGGGAGGGAGGAAGGGAAGGAGGGAGGGAGGAAGGGAAGGAGGGAGGGAGGGAGAGATTTCAGTAAACAAATAATTTTAAAGAAAAGGAAACTGGCACTCTAAATGTGGTAAATTAAATTTTCCTTTTGTTCACTTTAAAATATTTCTTTAGATGAAAACAAATCTTAAGCCTGTAACTTTGGAAAATCAATTTTAGATAAAGATATAGAGTCTCTCCCATGGACTCCAGTTATCTTTCCCTTCTGCTAGCACAAGAGGGTCTAGGCTGTGCTGAATAGCATTCCCGTCCTACACAACATCTAAGATGCTCTAGAGGTATCCTTGGCACCTGCCCCCTAACTGGCTGGAACAAAACAGGCCTAAGCCCATACTGCCCTCCCAAGGTCCCTCCTCTACCCAAGGAGCCCTCCAGCTCATTCCCTACCCATACTGCCTCCTAGGGCTCCCTCCACGGCCCACACCCCCCACCTCTCTGTGTCCACCGGAGGCAGCTGACCCTAATACTCACAACAGAAACTTTACCTGGACCTTGCTGCCCTCTCAGTGGGGACCATCCAGAATGGTTATTTGGGGCCTGTCGAGGAGTCTTCTGCCTCAGGGCCCTGGTACCCTCCCTTTCCTGCGCCTACTGCAGACTCGAGGCAAAGCCTTGCTGCCCAAACTGGCTAACATCTTACCATAAAGAGGAGTGGCTCCTACTTCCTTTACATTTTTTTTTTTTTTAGATTTATTTATTATGTATACAACATTCTGCCTCCATGTATGGCTGCAGGCCAGAAGAGGGCACCAGATCTCATTACAGATGGCTGTGAGCCACCATGTGGTTGCTGGGAATTGAGCTCAGGACCTCTGGAAGAGAATAGATGGTATTCTTAACCTCGGAGCCATCTCTCCAGCGCTACATTTTGTTTTATTTTCTACGTTTTTAAAAGATGAATTCATTGTGTACCATATGTGTGTGCTAGCCCATGTATCTGCTGAAGAAGGCATCAGGCATCCTCCATACAGTCTACTTATTCTTTTCAGGCCATTCTCACCCCTGAACTTGGAGCTCATACTGTTGGAAGCCAGCAAGTCCCAGCCTTCCTCCTGTCTCTACTCACCTCAGAGCTGGGGTTAGAGTTTCTTGGTACACCTGACTTGTAGTGTAGTGGGTGTGAGATCTGAACTCTGACCTTCACGACTGTGAAGAAGGGTTAAGAGGGCTCTTAACCACTAAACCATCTCTCCAGCTCCCGCTTTCTACGGTTTTAAATATGCTACCACACCTAAGATCTCATTTGTTTCTATGAGTAACCCAGTAAGAAAGGAAGAGGATTTAAAATTTATAGCTAGGATGCCATAACACAGAAACTTCCCTAAGATACACCTTCCAAAAAGTGAAGGAACTGTAACCTGTAAATACTTTTATTAGAATCCAGCATGCATGATAGCACACACGTGTAATTCCAACACTCAGGAGGCTGAGGCAAAATGATCATGAGTTCAAGGACAGTCTCAGCTACATAGTGAGAACTAAGCTAGCCAGGGCTGTATGGTGAAATCCTGACTTAAAACAGCAAACAAGGAGCCAGGCATGGTGGCTTATGTCTGTAAGACAAGCACTCAGGAGGCTGGGGCAGGAGGATCAGGAGTTCAAGGCCAGCCTAGACAATATGAAGAACTACTTCAAAAATGAAATAGGAGCCAAAGAAAGGGGGAGGTGGATAAAATAAAATAAAAACACAAGATTATTTATCACATCAAATGCATAATGCAATAACACAGAAACAAATTTTTACTGAATACACAAAAGAAACAATAGAATTCTATTCCTACACAAAAGCATCCATCCATCCATCCATTCATTCATTCTCCAAACTCACACCAAATGGATGCTTTTTGCAACCTGATGATGAGTTTATCTAAATTTTTCTATTATTAATAAAAACTCCAGTGTCAAATATCAGGGTAGACACCCAATTGATTTCAGAAGTGGCAGAGAGGGGACCAGTGGCCTCCTCTCTCTCTCCTTCCCTGATCCAAAAGGCCCTCGAATCTTTCTAAACCCCTCTGTACTACTTCCTGTGTCTCTCTATACGTATGCTGGGTCCTCCAAAAACTCTATGGCTAATTCTGGTCAACTAGTTGCTAACTCCACCCCCTGATTCAAGGTTAAACTTTGCTAACAGACTCGGAGTATCAGTGTGAACAAATATCCCGCAATAACCTGACAAAGCTGGTGCAATTTCTCAGAAAAATAATAGCAATATGCTGTAGTTTGTGAACACTCGCCATGCGCCTCATGTAAACACAGTCTCACCCTCACACAAGCCAGGAATTTCACCAACTCTGTTTCCCACATTCACGCTGAAGGTATCACTTATTTCCATATAAATAATTAACACTACTTAACACTACGTAGCACCACATTGATCAGTCCATCATCAACTCACTTTTCAACACAGATCCCTCCAGGTGTCTACCAGCACAACAGCAAGTTCTGCAGAACCAGCCGGCAGGCTCACCGCCGAGTCCTGCCAGACTTCCCACTCACAGCCAGTGCCCAAGTCTTACGCTCCCAAGAACAGTAATCAGAAAGCCCTGGGGTCATGTGTTTTCTATGTTTTCAACAAAAGAATATTTCTAGCTAGCACCTGAAACACTACACTGAGCAGGAGCGGGGTATGTGGGCACCCTTGTCTTCTCATGTTAGTGGGAAGAATGCCTCACATTTTTTTCTCCATTTAACAGGATGGTGGCTATTGGTTTACCATATACAGTCTTCATTATTTGAGATATGTTCCTTCCATGCCTAGTCTCTCCAGAGTTGTTTTTTTTTTTTTAATCACAAATGGTTATTGGACTTTTAACTGAAATGATCAAGTATCCCTATCTGCAGATGCCATGACTCTGTGCATGGAAGACTCCAGAGACTCCACCAGGAAACCCCTAGAGTTGACTGACCAACAGGGGAAGCAAAGTGACGGGTCACAAAATTAGCATACCAAGACCAATCTCCTTCCTATACACCAAAGACAGCCTGAGAAAAAAATCCATGGAAACAATCACACTCACAATAGTCAGCAAACCAAACAACCTGAATAAACCTAACCAACAAAGTCACAGACACCTACAATGGAAACTTTAAAACTGTAAAGAAATATAGATTGAAGATGGAGAGACCTCTCATGTGCATGGATTGGTAGCATTAATATTGTGAAAACAGCTATCCTACCAAAACTAATCTACAGACTCAATGCAATCCACATAGAAATTGCAATGCAATTCTGCACAGAAATTGAAAAAAAAAACAATCTTAAAGTTCATATGGGAATATAAAAGACCCCAGATATCCAAAACAACCATAAACAATAAAAACTCTGCTGGAGGTATCACCATTCCTGACTTCAAATTACCCCAGAGAGCCGTAGTAAACACACATATCACTGGCACAAAGCCACACACACTGAACAGGTGCAGCAGAACCAGGAACCAAGATATAACAAAGCCCCCATGCCTACAGCCACTTGTTTACAAAGACGCCAAAATACACATTGGCGAAAAGACAGTATCTTCAACCAACAGCACTGAGAAAACTGAATGTTCACACAAAGATTGAAACTTGATCCTTCCCTCATCCCCTGCACACAGATCAATTCCAAATGGATCAAAGATCTTAATGTTAAACCTGAAACACAGAGACAGCTAGACGAAAAGAGTACAGAGGATACTTCAGGACATAGGCTGCGGTGAGGGCTTTCTGGACAGGACCCAAATCGCCTAGGAAACAGAAGCAACAACCAACAAGTGGGACTTCACAAAGTAAATGGTCAACCCAGTGAAGAGGCAGCCTGCAGAAAGGCAAAGACAGATGATAGATGGATGATGGATGGACGGATGGATGGATGGATGGATGGATGGATGGATGGATGGATGGATGATGGATGCGAGGGTGGATGGGAGGGTAGGTAGGTGGATGCATGCATACATGCACGTGTGGACGGGGGATGGGTGAGTGGGTGGGGGTGGGTAGATAGGTAGGTAGGTAGGTAGGTAGGTAGGTGATAGATAGATAGATAGATAATAGATGATGGATGATAGATGAATGGATGATTGTAGATAGATAGATAGATAGATAGATAGATAGATAGATAGATAGACAGATAGATAATAGATGATGAATGATAGCTGAATGGATGATTGTTAGATAGATAGATAGATAGATAGATAGATAGATAGATAGATAGATAGATAGATAGATAGATAGACAGATGGGTGAGTGGGTAGCTAGATGATAGATAGATAGATAGATAGATAGATAGATAGATAGATAGATAGGTGGGCATCTTAGGTATGTAGGTAGGTAGACAGGTGATGAAGTAGGAAGATTGGAGAATATATATATATATATATATATATATATATATATATATATATATATATATAAAATCAAAGTAACTTGGACAATTAACTATACACCTGACAGAGGACTGAACAATGCTAGAATATACAAAGAAATCAGAAAACTAAACACCAAAAAGACAAACAGCCATATTAAAAAGTGGGCAGTGGAAATAAACAAAGATTTCTCAGAAGAAATACACACGGCTAAGAAGTATTTTTTAAAGTATTCACCGTCTGTCCTTTGCCACCAGGGAAATGCAAATTAAGACTACTTTGAGGGGCTGGAGAGATGTGTCAGCAGCTAAGAGCACTAGCTGCTCTTCCGGAGGACCCAAGTTCAACTCCTAGCACCCACATGGTGGCTCACAAGCGTCTGTAACTCCAGTTCTAGGAGACCCAATGCCCTCTTCTACCTCTACAAGCACCAAGTGTGCAAGCTATGGAGACATGCATGCAGGTCAGACACCCGTACAATAAAATAAATGCTTAAAGCAACTCCTTTGAGTTTCAGCATTCTAATATTTTTATTTCTAATATTTATTTTATTTTACACGTACGGATGTCTAAATGTCTAAATGTCTGTCTATGCATCCCATGTGTACAGTGCCTGTACAGGCCAGAAGAAGGCATCAGATCCCCTGGGAATGCAGTCACAGGCAGTTTTAATTGAGCCCAAGTCCTGTAGAGAACAACCAGTACTCTTAACCACCAAGCCACCTCTTTAGCCCCGATTTTATCTTTCTTAATGGACAAGATCTGGGGGGAAAGGGATCGCTCATTATGCACTGTTGGTGAGAGTACAGACTGGTACAGCCACTATGGAAATCTATCATATGACCCAGCTATAACTCCCTGGTCTATACGCAAAGGACTCTTATTTCCTACTACAAAGACACACGCTCATCCATGTTTATTGTTGCTATATTCACAATGGGGAGGTTATGAACAGTGAAGATTTCAATCAACTCATGAATGGATATGAATGTGGTACCTACACACAATGGAATTGTATTCATCTGTAAAGAAAACTGAAATTATGGGATTTGCAGGTAAATTGATGGGACTGAAAAACATTACCCTGAGGTAACCCAGTCCCATAAAGACAATATCACCTGCTCTCACTTATATGCAGATCCTAGCATTGGATCTTTAAATTTGTTTAACTTGGAGTGCCTGTGACATCAAAAAAACTATCAAGAGACCGTTGGTGGGTGTGGGGGAGAATACTAAGAGGGGGGAATAATAGAACACAGGTGATAAGAGGGGTAAATGGGATGTTTAAGTGGGGGGAGGGAGGGGGGCAGAGGTCACAGGAGGAGGTGTGACAAGGGCTAACTAACTGTGAGGATACTTGGAAAAACGATATTGAGACCTGCCATGTTCTAAGTGTCATGGAAGTGAGGCTGGAGAGCGCGCTTGGTGCTCACTGTTCTATCACGAGGACTGGAATTTGGATCCTAACACCCAAATCTGGCAGCTCACGAACGCCTATAACTCCAGCTCTCCAGGGATCTGACACACGGCCTCCACTGGTGCGTGTGCACATGTGCACACACACACATATATGTGCAGACACACATACACAACAATAACAATAAATCTTAAAAACGAAAGGAGTTTATTTGAAATTGTCCTTTACATGGGATGATGCTCCTACAAGAAGCATAGGTTGACCAATTAACGGGCCCAGTGTCAGGTAGGAGCTACCTCCCCTCAAGCTGCTAGCCAGGGGTGTCCTAGGAACCCCCCAAATAACACCAGCTATCGCCGCTGCTCTTAAGTCCCCACCAGAAACGGACGGCAAGACCCGACTGCTGAAGACACCGCACAACTTAGTCACGAGTCATGGAGAAATGAAGTCGGTTCTGAGCGGAAACTTTCTCCCTATACAGGAAGGTGCTGTGGAGGCTGCTGGGAAGAAAAGTCACCAACTGTCTCAGCTATCTGTGTACCCTTCGGGTCCCAGTAAGGGCCAGTGTGGCAAAACAGCCCCCTGGGAGCAACAGAGGTTTAAAAGCTATGGGAGTAACCAACTGCTCTCTGATTGGATTAAGGGACCATTCCACGGGAGGAAACACATGGCTAGTACGGTTAAATCTGGCCAAGAACCCATGTGTGGGAAACCCCCAGGCCACAGGACCAAACACTATGATTTTGCTACATGGACAGGGTATCAAAATGCCCTCTAATTCACATTCCTGTATTCTTAGATTAGTGCAGCTCTCGGACTACATCAAAGACGTGTCTCTGTGTGGTAGATGCGTTTGGCGCAGATACAACTGGTCAAGGTACAGAGTACAAGTGTCTGTGGGATGCTCAGCCACAGATGCAGCGTCTATACCACACCCCCTTCCTCCAAGGTTCAGGGACCACTATGGAAAAGAGGCCAGGAAAAAAAAAAAAAAAGTAAGAACCAATGGTTTGGGAGGACTAGACTGGAACAGTATCTACTGGACCGGACAGGATGGCCGCACTCATGACGCACAGCGGCTGTGGGTGTCGGCATTAGGCCTGCGCAAGACCAAGCCATCCAACACTGCTAGAGCGCGCGCGGGGTGGGGGGGGGACGGGGACGACGGACGGGGGATGGGACACAGGGGGTGGGGGGCGAGGGGGTGGACCGGGCATCCCCAGCTGAGGAACTACTGGCAGTTAATGGCTTCTTGGGGAAGGGAGAGTGAGTTTTCTTTAAGAGTGTGGCCCCTGGCAGGTCCATCACATTCCAGAGAATGGCCCGACACTTAGGAGTTTACGGGAGTATAAATTGGACCCAGTGGACTTAAAAGAAAGACATAAAGTTGGGAAGGAGTAGGAGATGAATCTGGAAGGAGAAAAGGGTGAATAGGATCAATGAAATATGATCAATGAAAGACATTGTGTGCATGTGACATTCTCAAGGGACTAATAAAAACATTCTATTTTTAAAACGTTATTTCTCTAAACAGGTACTAGTGTCGATCTGTTTACATTTCCGTAAAGTTCAACTCCCTGTTATTTCCACAGGCAGCAGGTAAGTACTAAGTACTATACCTGCTCCGTTTCCCTCCACTGTGCATGGGACCTGCTGCTGTGCCCCGGACAGGGATCCGCGATTTCTCTCTTCCCTGCATGCTCTGGGTCACCCTCCTGCTCAACAACCCCCATACTGGTTCTGCTGCCCCGGCTTCAGAATCCTTTCTGTCCAGAGGGTCTCTTCCCAGTGCTAACCACCATGCTGCCTAAGGATGCCTGTCTATCTACAATAAACGGGAGCAGGAAGTTACCGTCCTTAATCTCTCAGCCATTTGATCGGGGAGGCCAATTTCAAACCCCAAGGCGGTGATGGATTTGAGCAGTAGACGCTACCAGGGGAAGCAAGAGCATTTTTAAAAAACGAACTCTAAGCGACTGCCTTAGGCAGATGGGCCTTACTTTTCTTTCATGCATGGCTGGGCATATTAAATCAGATCGGATTAATTCGGTAAACAGGACTTCAAAACCAACCCGCCTTACTCGGAGAAAACGCCATGTAAATACCCCCAGCTTCGATTAGTGGCCATCCTAACCTCTTAAATAGAAAACACACGCAGCGCACTGCTTTTAGCCACTTGTGACATTTTTAATTGAGCTTTTAAAGGAGGGCGGGAGAACTCAACACCACCAGTCACACTTTCTCTCTTACATGCTAACATTCTATCGAGCAGGGCGTAAGATACAAAACTCCATTTTTCCTTCCTTCACGGAATCCCGGCATGCGCATCTTGAAAGGCAGTTTTCTAAGTCTTCTCAATACTCACTTGGCAAAAGCATTTCTCCTGTTAATCTCTTTTTGGGAAGAAGCAGAGGTTGTGCTGAAACTTCTCCTAAAACCTAAAGGTGAGAGAGTGGAGGTCAGAAGAGGGAAGAAATACACCGCTTGTTTTCAGTCTTTACAAAGAGTTGTTTTTAAATCACTTCTAAAGGTGTTCTAGGACCCCAAGGTTTATTGTTTTGTTTTTGTTTCATTTTTTTTTCTTGAGAAAACAACTATGTAGCAGTTACTCTAAGATAAAAACCCTCCATCCTGCAGGGAAGTGCCTTAAACCAGGAAGTAAACAAATCAAAAGCCTCAGGAAGTCCCTAAAACTGACCAGATACAATAGATCCCTCCCTCCCTCCCTGAGCATCCATGGGCAAAAGAGACAAGAGCCCAGACCCCCTGCCTGAAAGTCAATCTTCCTGAAAGATAGTCAGACCACCTGAGCTACCTGAAGAGATGCCCTCCAGCCTACGGAGCTGTCTGTGGGTTGTACACTCTCCTCCCGGTTTCTAGCTTCACAAGCTGTCCGCCACCTGTGCTGTGGCGGGCTCTTGGTGACACTTTTTGCTGTCTTTGAGTGACTCCTGCTCCTGTAAATCACCTCTCACCCACAGTCCTGTAAGGAGCCTCAGTACAACTCACTGGGTCACTCAGTGGGACTTGGGTGACATCCTTACTTTGGTCTGTTGTTTCGTTCCTACATGGGGTGAGTAAACATTGGTTCACATCTCCACAGGAGCAGTATCACACAACGAAAATAAAACAGGTGCCTACTGCTGGGCGGTGGTGGCGCACGCCTTTAATCCCAGCACTCGGGAGGCAGAGGCAGGTGGATCTCTGTGAGTTCGAGGCCAGCCTGGACTACCAAGTGAGTCCCAGGAAAGGCGCAAAGCTACACAGAGAAACCCTGTCTCAAAAAACCAAAAAAAAAAAAAAAAAAGAAAGAAAATAAAACAGGTGCCTACTCAGAACGTAACTAGTTTAGGTTTCTGGGCAATTTCTCATCTTTGCCTTCTTCACCAAGCTCTGCTCACACGGGGATTAGTGATGAACACAACATGACTTTCAGGGCTTTCTCCTGTAGGATTTCTTGAAAACTAAGTAACACCAAGTCACACATGGATAACATGGATTCGGTATATGATGAAGTATTACAATCTTGATAATTGTATCATATGGGAAGGATGTTTTTTCAAAAATTATCATTAAAAATATTCCAGTAACAGAACACTGGATAATAAACTTTCAGAGCTCCTCAGTGCTCTCTCCATACAAAAGAGTTCAAAGATTAAAAGACTTCACAAAATGTTAAGTTAAAAATGGATTTCCAATTCAGGCAAACCAGAAGTGCTGAAGAAATCTCTTGATTAAAATAACTCCCAATTTAAAATAACTGTAATTTTATATAATGTACTGTTGAGCTAACTCAAAATCATATTCTCTGTATGTCTCTCTCTCTCTTCCCTGCGCGTGCGTGCATGCGTACATGCGTGTAGATGTTGGCAGCACATCCAGGCCCCCAAAGTACAATTTCAGAGAGGCCAAACCTAAGGAAGAAAGAAGCCAGGAGAGGCTGCCAGGTGCCCGGTGTACAATCCTATACCACAGGGTTGCCACTCAACCCATGGGCATGGACTCCTGACTGGCTGCACAGGACATGGCGAAGGAAGGAGCAAGGGCCTGGAACATGGGAGATCCCACCAAAGACTCCTGGGAAAGGACTTCATGCTCAATGTAACTTGGGGTAAGAAGCCAAATGAAACAATGGCTTTCTGATCAGTGCAAGGCTAGAATTACTGCTCTCCGATTTGATGGCCATGAACAAATTCATGCTATCTATGTCATTTATTTTATTTAAAAAAAAATAAAGGAGGAAAAAAGAAAACCACTGCAGAGAAGGTCAGGAAAAGCAGATCTAGGGTGCCAGTGTTTCCAGGCGAACAGCAGAAGTCAACGCATCTGAAGGCAGCCAAGGACGGCCGTCTATAAAATTCTGATTAGACAAACATTTCACAATAACAGATTACCAAGTCACAAGGAAAGCAGACACTACAAGTCAGGTTTAACAGACACGGGTTGCAGAATTAGACTCAGCAAAGCTCCAGATACTCAATAAGTTAACATACAGTAATCCATCATAATTAAGGTTTTAAGGACAGGAAAGAAAAACTTGGGAATAGAGGGAAACGTAATAGTAAGAAGACATGTGAAAAATAAAAGCAGACAGCTTCCTATTGATGTTCTAGTTGGATTACGCAGTAGAACAGACACAGTTGAAGAGAGAAACAGGAAATGGATAACACTGAAGGTTCCCAGAATGTGGTCAGAAGGCCCAGTTGTAACAGACACAAAAGCAGCATGGGAAGTATAATGGAGAAGAACTTTAGAGGCTTGGTTAGATGCTAACCTTCAGATCTAGGAAGACCCAGAATGCCAAACGGAATGAACAAAACCAAATTTCCCCCTGCATACACCGTAATGAGACTGCTCAACAGCGATGACAGAGACCCTTCAAAGAGAGCAGCACAAACAAGAAGGCAGGATAAATCACCCACGACAACAAGGAGTCGTCAGATGCCAGACTTCTCATCAGCAATGGAAGCCAGAGCATCCACGTGCGGGAGAAAATTCTAAAACTCGACACCCATAAAAATGCCACTGGAAGAGACAAAAACTGAGTGTACATAGGCCAAAACAAAGTTATCCTAAGAGGAAGGTGTGAAGATTGAGGAGTAAATATGGAAGAGAGATAAACTAGTACAGAAAGATTGTTGTGATGATGCCTAATTTATAGGGGTGAGAAAATAAAAACAAGCCAGCTCCACTTCTGAGGATTCATATTATGTAGGAAGGGGGTAAGAAAGCTTGCTTTAAGCTGTGTGGAGTGTGCACAAGAAATGATCTACAATAATTACTAAGAAGCACATTCACAGTGTTGCTTGTACACAATAGAAAAGTAAACAGGATGCAGAACGGAGGAAGAGAAAGAATATAATACAGAATGAAAAGAAGGAAGCACACCGGACATGGTGGCACACACCTTTAATCCCAGTGCTAGGAGGCAGAGGCAGGGGATCCCTGTGAGTTCAAGATCAGCCTGGCCTACACAGGAATTCTAAGTCAGCCAGGGCTACATAAAAACCCTGCATCAAAACAAAACAAAACAAGACAGAAAAGAGCCACCATTTATGACTCATTAAAAAACCCATCATTTACAATACACAAAAACCAAAATGGATTAGGAGCTGTAGGGATAGCTCAGTGGTTAAGGGTGCTTGCTGGGGCTTGCTGTCTAATCATGTGGACCAGGGTTCAGATCCTAGCACCTGCAGAGCAAGCCACGCATACAGCAAACACTTGGAACTGCAGCTCCAAGGAAGCCAGCATCTTCTTCTGACCTCCATGGCACACAGACCCATACACATACATGCTCATCCACCCTCAAAGACCCAAACATACAAATAACTATTTTAAACAGAATAGGAAGTAAATAAAACAGCATAGAGAACATTGCTAATATATCAGTGACTGCAATAAATTAAAATGAGTAGAACTGTCTTTGAGTAAAAGATAAAGACAATCAGGTTCTTAGCAATGAGAGCCTGATGGTGCGTCCCTGCAACCACAGTACTCAAAGAGAATTGTAGGTTAAGGCTAGCCTGGGCTACATGGTGATGCTCTGTAGGGAGAGGAGAGTAAGGTCAGGAAAGAGAGAAGAGAGAACAGGAAAGGGAAAACAGGAAGAAAAGTTATTACATTAAATATACCAAAAACATTCAACAATAAATAAAAATAATAAATAACAAAACATGTACAAAAAGCTGTCTGAGGAAAGCTACAGAATCCTGACGAGGCCAGAGAAGGCACACCGCAGCAGTCTTCTCATCCACATGGAGCGTGTTCCTAGGACTTCCCATGGATGCCTCAGATGTACAATACTAGACCTAGTGTGGTTTTTCCCTACAAACACATTCTTGTGGTAAACCTCCCTCTTCTCACTTACAAGGACACACTGGCAGTTTCTCTCTGTAATGTTCAAATTGCCAGTAACACTGCTTGCAGCATTACTAAGTAAAACTGGCCTTAGTCGAACAGAAACACGGCCTGGACAGTCAATCCGTAACCAGAGGACTGTTAGCTGACCAACAGGTAGGTAACGTGCACATGTATCGATATGCTGAACAAAAGGACAATTCATGTCCTGGGCAGGACAGTGTGACATTTTATCATGCCACTCAGAATAATGAGAAACTTAAAGCCTATGAGTTGTTTATTTCTGGGATTTTCCATTTAATATTCTCAGACGATGACTGAATGCAGGTAATCAACTCCACAGAAAACAAGGGGGAGGCTACACATGTAAGAGAGGGCGTCCATGTTCACAGACAGAGCAGTTAGTAAGATGAGATCTTCCCAACTTCGTCAAAAATCCCAGCACACTAATATGTGGCTTTCAACCAAATGATCATAAAGTTTATATGAAAAGGCAAAGATCCCAGAATAACCAACACTATCTCAATGGAGAATACAGTCAGAGAACTGGCACCATTTGACGTGAAGAATTAATCAGAACAGTGTGAAAGAGCAATTGATTGCTAAGGAACACACCCAAAGTTGACCTCTGGTACACACGTGTACACACACACACACACACACACACACAGAGAGAGAGAGAGAGAGAGAGAGAGAGAGAGAGAGAGAGAGAGACAGAGACAGAGACAGAGAGAGACAGAGAGAGAGACAGAGAGAGAGAGATCACTGTAAAGGTGGGAAAATGCCAGAGGAACACATCCATACAAGTCAAAGGAGCCCAGCAAACACACACAGCACCTACCACACAGCATCAGGAATGTCACATCAAAACAATACTAGAACAGTGATAACCCATGGGCATGGGGTTGACCTCAACAGATATCCAAGGATCGTCATTCTATGAACAACTCTTTCATAAACAGCTATCCACAGACTGAAAAGAAAATCAAACTCGATCCTTATCACACACAAAATCAATTCTGGGTAAACTGGAAAATATGAAACACAAAATCTTAAAAAAAAATGTTTAGGAAAGAGCATTATGGTTTCTGTCTCATGGAAAAAAAATCTTAATATAAAAAACTCAAGCCATGAAATGTTTTATTCTTTGACTACATAAAATTAAGTCTTCTCACCAAAAATATGTCAGAAAAGTGAAGACGTGTCATCAGCTGGTACATATTCGTAACACACAAACCAACGAAAGATTCATTCCCAAAATATACAAAGAAACCTTCAAATTAGCAAGACAGGAAGCAAATCACCCGAGAGAACGAACCAGAGGCTTAAGCAGAAGAAAGGAAACGTGTGTGTCCCACAAACTGAAAACTGAAAGGACCAACTGCTTTCACGTCAACTAATTAAAGTCTGGAAAATGCAAATTAAAGTCACAACCAAGTACTGTTTAAATCTGGCTGAGCGGCAACTATTCCCACGCCAAACACGACAGCAGTTGCCGAGGTGAGGCGGAGCAGGGCCTCGTCAGTGGCTGCGGGGCCTATGCAGTGCAAACACCTGGCGGGGATGGTAGCCATGCTTCCCAACCCCGGGGCAACGTCTACACGTGTGCGCAGCAGCACACCTTATAATAAGGGAAAACAGGACGCAGCAAAAATGACCGTCACATATTTCACTGAAATGCTAAGAAACAAAATAGCAGATAATGGAAACAAAATATTGTTTACTGTTACAGCGGCATACGGCAGAAAAGATCAAGAAAATCAAAGGAATTATGAATGCAAAATTCAAGGCTCGTAACCTTAGGGCTGCGACACACAAAAAGGGAGGCAGGGGAGACTGAGATGGGAACTCGGGGTTTCCACAACACAGCTGGGAGGCAGGAAACAGAAACGCTCCGGGCTTACATGCACTATACAGAGGCATTTCAGACGCTCTTTGATAGAAAGATATTGATACAGATACTGAACAACAGAAACACATTCCAATGAGTGAAAGTGGAGAAATACTTTAAACTGGGTTTTAAAAACATCATCTTACCAGGATAAGAGTGATTCTGTTTATTTGAAGATATTTCTGAAAGTGTATCCAGGGAATCTGATAGTCTGTGAATAAAACAAACAGAGCACGCCTCGTTAGATGTCGCTGGTCTTTTGGTTACGGTGGACTCTCAAATGCTGCTTTCACATCAACTGGTATTTGTTACCTCATCCATTCAACAAGCATTTACTGGGCAGCCACGCGAGCCAGGACAGAGCTTTACCCCAGCATGAGAGACGGGTGGGGCCTCACTACCAAGGACAGGTAGCATGGACAATTTAGTTCATTTGAACCGGGGACCTGACTTCCCACATTTATTTGCTTGGTAGCGTTTATGGATCTGGGAATTGAACCCGGGCCTTTGGCACATGATAGGCAAGTACCCTGCCACTGTGCTGTACCCGGGGCCCTGCTATTATCTGTAGTCATTGCTGCTATTTTCTAGTACTAGGAATTGGACACACGGCGACATCTCATTTTCCTTTGGAATTCTATCTTCTAGGGAAAAACTAAAAAATATGGAGATAAGCTTATGTTATACCAAGTTTAAAATTATTAAAAAAAAATCACCAATTCTGATATTGGGAAAAAGAGAGTGGCTGAACTCTTTCTTTCTCTCTCTCTCTCTCTCTCTCTCTCTCTCTCTCTCTCTCTCTCTCTCTCTCTCTCTCTTTCTTTCTTTAGATTTATTTATTATATACACAGTGTTCTACCTGTATGCCAGATCTCATTACAGATGGTTGTGAGCCACCATGTGGTTGCTGGGAATTGAACTCAGGACCTCTGCAAGAACAGCCAGTGCCCTTAACCTCTGAGCCATCTCTCCAGCCCTGGTGAATTTCTGATAAACCAGGACAACGATATAATCCAAGGTCTTCTATGCTCGATTCTGCCCACCACTGTGAGGGATACCTCCCCGCGAGTTGCTCCTCCTTTTTATTGATTGATTGATGATTGATTGATTGATTGATAGATATTTGAGTCATTATTTTTAAAAAGCCAGATCCTGAAAGCCTCACTTTTTTTCAACCATTTACTGACCTAAATCTGCAAGGCCTCCATCTGTCAATCACTTCCCCCAACACACTTTATTTCCATCAAAGACTCCTGCAGCCCCTGTATTCAGTTACATCCTGCAGTTCATACGCATCATTTTTACAGGACACACAGCACATATCACGATGGAGGAGGGGCTGACGGACACAGAGCCTGCCACCAGGAAACTGGAGAGAAGTGGTGATGGACAGCTGAGGGGAAACGTCTTCTGGAAGTGGTCAGTTCACAGGAAATAAGTGCAAACAGCCACGACAGGAAAAACATGAACGCCATGTTCAGGAGGACCGGGGAGGCAGTCGGGGGACGGTCAAATTTGATCAAGTGGGTGAGTTTCTTTAGACTGCCTTTAAAGGACATTCGCTGGTGTTATTAACCAAGACAATTTACTAAATGAAAATTGGGGAATGGCAGATAGAGCGGGAAAGCTATTCAAACGGAGGAAGTTGTGTGGGCGGATCCTGGGACAAGCGCCCCGTTTTAAAAATGTGGAGGAGAGGAATAAACAGCCAGCTCTGATCCTGAGGGGAAGCACTAGAGGTCAGTGTGTGACTAGTCCCCCAGACAGTCTCCAGCAGTCCCTAGTTTAAAGTCTTCCCATCTTGAAGCCCAGTGGGGCCTTTAAAGAGCTCCACACTGGCTGGCATTAGAAATGCCTTAAAATCAGAGACCATGTCTGTTTTGTTTGCTCATAGAATGCCTAGCGCAGCACAAAGTGCTAAAAGACACTTAATAGTATTTGATGATGATGAATGAGACAATCAGAAGACGACAGGAAGACAGCTGGATGGAGACAGCGGTTCATTTAAACAGAAACCCGTTTCTTTTAAGAAGTGGGGGTTGCTTTCAAATGCACTACCTTGGAGAAGACCAAAGAAAGGCAAGAGTGAAAGTGAAGCCAGCCTGTGCTCTGAAAACACAGCACTGAAACTAGGAGGAAAGGTGTAGAGGCAGAGAGAGGACCAGCCCGGACTCGGATCGACCAGCACCTACTCTGCCTGAACTACACCAAGTTCTGTACCCTGGGTAACCGAAGGTGGGACAAACCCCAGTCCTCCTGACTGAGAGACAAATCAAACTCGTGCAAAGTAACGTGTCAATCGTCTGCCAGACACGGATCCAGAGGAGAGTCACAGAAGCCCGGTAACCATTACAGGGTTATGGGGAAGAGCTCACTTCTGACTCCAGACATCTGGGAGTTCAAATCCCCACTGCAGAGCACAGTTGGCATTAGCTCTCTGGGCCTGACAAGTCTTCCTCTGTGAAACGGGACAATCACAGGGCAAGCCCCGGCCGGGGTGGCTTTAAGTCACTGATACAGGGACAGCAGAGTAGGGTGCCCAGTGCCCTAAGGCTGTCGGGGCTTAGGGCAAACAGCCGGATAACAAAGCCGGGCTACACGCAGCTCTTCCATTACCCAGCGATGTGACGTCACCGCTGCTCCCGTGGGATGGGAACAAGCATAGCAGTTCGGGTCTCCCCGGGTCTGCAGAGGACAAGGACATATGCCACCTGGGTGCTCAGGATAGAGCCTACCACTAAATGCTCAATAAAAGCTGATACTTGGGGCTATTTTCCAACTCACCTGGCCAGGTATTTATGAGGATCGAGTGAAACAACATTTAAGGGAAGGCACCTTAAGAGCTACAAAGTACCGTATGCTGAAGGCTTTACTGATGTCAAGAATAATGTATCAAGTACACTGGAAATGAAGAAAATTCACATCAAAAGCATATGTAGTTATTCAGCAAGAAAGAGATAGGAAGAAACATGATTTTTAACAACTCGAGTTTGCCCAGAAACCATCAGCACGCAGCTAAAAGGACCAGCAGAGACTCCAGCCTGCCGCTGCGGTTCTAGTCTCGTGAGTCTGGTTATACTGTGTATGCTGTGTCTTGCTCGGAGATTCCAATCCCTTTCCCTAGCCTCTGAAAACCAGACAGAGCCAGCTTCTCCCAGCTCCACGTTTCACCGGAATTTCATGAGGGCCTGTGTTTTGGGATCAGCCTGCTTTTTAAAACCAGACTGAGGTGGCCCACGAGCACACTGTCTTACCGAGAACACTCTGGAGGTTCGGTACATATAAATCCCGGAGACTTCGCTTCCTCCCAACAGCCACTGCCTGTCTATTTTTGAAAACTAAGGAAATCGGAGGGAAAAGCCATTTTGGTTCCATTAGGTTTGTAGGAGAATGAATGGGTGCCTGCTGGCAGGAAATTTAATGCAGTTAGGATGTGACTGAAGTAATCAGAGAGCATTTTCACTTCTGTTTGCATGACAGATTAAGCCTGCTCCTCGCACTGTTCTCAGCAGCACACGCCACTCCTAATAGCCCGACGCACACACACACAGGGTTTGCAAATGAGGGAGAAAGGAGGTTTTTAAAATTGCAAATCCTCAGCAAGGCAAATTTAGCTTCCCATGAGCCTCCCCTCTGAAGAGGGTGGCCAGTTAACCCATTGAAGGCACTGCCATGTGCTTATCGTTCGGATGAAATCCGGGTCCCCCGTGGGCCACGAGGAACTGCGTCTGTGTAACCAGGTACCCGTCCCCGTTCCTCCTCACCTCTGCACCCTGGAGGGGGGCGCAAATATTCCGTATCTCGGAGAACAGCTGAAATACTGCACACCTCCAACAGAACCGTCATTCTTCCCGTGGGGCTTCTCCAGCTCTATGCCGTACCAATACCCTAGAGGACACGAACGAACAGAGCGTCCGAGAGCATCAGCACTTCATTCACGACCGTTATGCGCTAATACGAGCTCAAAGTCTGGATGGCTTAGCGTTTTCACAAATGACCGAAATGATGGAAGATCACCATGATCATTAAGCTCTTGAATGATGAAATTATAAAATAAAACTCGAAAATTTGAAAAGTGGGAGAAACGTTTTAGCGGCGTAATTGCAGAGCAGTACATTAAGGGAGAAAGATAAAACGCACAAACTCAGATTCGCAGAGAATTAGCCATTACGCAAGGGGAGCCCCACCAAGATACATCTTAAGACTATAATGCAAAAGAAGCCGCCCTTGACTCTAATGTAACGCGCTTCAGTGAGAGCAGCACAGAGCGATATTGAGACGCATAAATCCTAGCGTGGACCGCACTCTTCGGTTCGCCCTCCCAAGAGTGGAACACCACAAACAGTCATTAAATAATTAACCAAGGGCAGAGAGAACACGGAAAACACAGGGCGGCATCGTGATATCGCTCCATCTTCCAGCTAAATGAAAAGTCTTAGGTTTGATAATAGGAAAACCTGCCTAAGCGATCGTATGTATGTACAGGCCCCGCTCTGAGGAAGGCGAGTCTCTGGAGAGACTGGAGTTGAAGCAGCGTGGCTGCACTTCCAGGAGCATGAGCTAATGGGCACATTCCTACAGCCGGGACTCCGGAGGGTGCCTGGGATCAGCACACGCCTCACAGTTTACACACTCATGGTCTGGGAAGGCAGCACAGGGGTGACCGTGTTTGGTCTTTCGTAACCAGCAGCAAATAAAGAGTAAGCAAGTGAATACCAACCAACTTACTACCTACAAATTAGGAAGTACAAAAGACTCCTTTCGGATTACTAGCTCAGAGTCAGTTTCAATTATAGGAACCTTAAAAGGCCAACTCAGAATACGCTCTCACTCCGCTTTTTTGTTGTTTGTTTGTTTTTTAGTGTTACACCTGGGCCCATTCTATACTACGATTGGGGCTGAAAAGACTCAGGCACAGACTTGGTTGTCTTTTATGTTTGTGTGGCCCTGCTATGCCCTATAAGCAGTGTCCACAAGCCTCTTCTTTAACCACACTAATTCTCTGCAAACAGACATTCAGCTTTCTGACTCGCCTAAACCAGGTTAGTCTGGTGAGAATTATTTCTGCGTGCCATAGTTATAGTTATGATTTTCCAGTCTCCCTTCCTTCTGCCTTTGACACGCCAGTCCATGTAATTGTTTCTCTTTAATTAAAAGTCCCATTCTCATTGGCTGCATTTCTGTTCCATGATTACTATATAACTCTTGAAAATGTGTGACATACAGCGGAAATAGATACATTCTAGCACAGTGGATGTGAAAATAGCCTTGGCAGAGAGCTAGATGAAGTGCACACTACCTAGTGTGAGACGTAAGGGAGGCCTGGCCTCTAAAATAGCTCAAATCACGCACCGACTCAAACTCAGAGCGGCACTAATCCCAAAGGATGTGGTGGCAGGACGATCACCATGGTTCTCATGCTTCTCTCACACACAGCAGTGGACATTCCTGGTGAACAGGTGGGGTTCCTGGTGAACAGGAGGGGTTCCTGGTGAACAGGAGGGGTTCCTGGTGAACAGGTAGGGTTCCTGGTGAACAGGTGGAGTTCCTGATGAACAGGAGGGGTTCCTGGTGAACAGGAGGGGTTCCTGGTGAACAGGTAGGCTTCCTGGTGAACAGGAGGGGTTCCTGGTGAACAGGTAGGGGTCTCCTTTAAGAGCAGCAGCAGCCATGCTGAACAGCCAGCTCATCACAAAAGACCCTGAACTTCCAAAGGTTCAGGCTCATCTTCTAGAACATGGGCTTCTGGGGGTGCAGGTCTGGCCTGGCCCTCTCTGCCCCCGCAGAGAGGTGGAAACTGGGGCTCGAGGATCAGGGCAGGCGGATGCTGACAGTCTGCCTCCCGCTGTTATTGTGAGTACTATAGTCCTGCCTCCGGCAGGATCATTATGATTTGGGCAGCATCTATGACACTGTGGCAGGCCAATTTGCTAGTCTGCAAGCAGAGTACGATCTCAGCTCCTTCAAGGGTCTTGACAGAATGCTACACTATAAACTTTTCTTTTTCAATCAGTATTGTAGGTAACTATTTCCTAAAATGCTACAATGCCACCATGTGTTAATACGGCATATTGCTACTTAAGACCCAAAGACATGGTTCCATGCAACTGGCTTCTAGTTAAAATGATCATCTTTGGAAATACGGAGGAAGATCATCTTTACCTTTTAAACATATTTATTCCTCTGTGTGTGTGTGTGTGTGTGTGTGTGTGTGAGTGTGGTGTGTGAAACTGTGTGAATTTATGTGCACCATGCGTGCAGGTGCCCACGGAGGCCAGAGGGCATCAGATCCCCTGGAATGTCAGTTACTGGTGGTTCTGAGCCAACTGATGTGGGTGCTGGGAACCGAACCCAGGTCCTCTACAAGAGCAGTTAGTGCTCTTAACCACTGGGCCATCTCTCCAGCACACATCTTTACTCTAGGAAACACAGTACTAGCTAGATTAGGCTCAACATTTAAGTTCACAGAGATGCAGTTTTAGGACCCAGGGTACACAACAACTTGTATATTTTCTTTGCTTTTCTCTTCAAGCCATTCTGATAAAAGCTAGACAGTCCACCCAGCTGCTCAACTCCAGGATTACCCTGGAGGGGCTGAGGAGGGGACCAAGCCTGAGACACTATCTAGTCATTCAGCATACTCTACAGTCAGTGAGAATAAACCAGGGCAGTCAAAACTCATTTTAATATTAGACAAATGTTAAAACATGGCTATGGACGCCAGTCAGTCCGAGCGCAAACGGTTGAATCCGTATCATTCCCCACACTCTGTCTGTCTCTGCTGCCATCCACAAGAACTGGCGAGTTCTCGCTTCCCAGTGACTAAATCACATCTGCCGCTTAAGTTTTAAACCTTTTGTACAGAACTCATGCTAAGTCGGGACCGTTCGGGCGTGTTACCTGGAGCGAAGTTTGTTGTCCCAAAGAACTTAATGGTCCCCACTCTCTGGCCGACCACCAGCACCTTTTCTCCAAGACGGAGTTCTCCTTCTCGCCGGGCGTTATTCGCTGCAGATGGTGCTGAAGAACTCGAACCTGTTGAAGTGGGTGGGTTGGAGATTTGGGCAGACAGGGAAAGAGGAAAGAAAACAAAGGGAGAAAAAAACTCAAAAAGCACACTAGTTTTAAAAAAAAACACTCCATGTATTCTAACTAGTCTGGCTAGTTGGGTATTTCATTACATATTCGTCACAGCTATGATCCTCACTAGGGACACTCAAAGTGAGTAAGGGTTCCCTGAGCAAACCACTGCTGTGGGAAATGCATAATCCTCCATCAACTCCACTAACACAGCCGGGTACACTCCCACAGGACACTGGACGTGCAGAACCAGAGCTCTGCAGGCTCGACCTCCTGTCACGTGACTCACCTTCCATGCTACGGCATGAGAGCAGGACAGAGACAACACAGGAAGACCATGTGAGACCAAGTGGTAGGGCAGGTGTGACCAGTGGGCCACACGGTCGTACGAAGCAGAGAGTTACTGCATTTGCCCAAAATCAGTGTAAGTGATACCCGGGAGTGTAGTTTCAGCTGAACTGCGGCAGGCTGAGCAGCCCAAACGGGACAATCCAAAATGTACGGTGTCCCAAAGTCCTCAAATTCACTCAGGTTAGAGAGCCACCACTCAGAGCGTCGGAGTTTGAAGGATTTAAGATTTCAGGGCTTCTGGTTAGAGACGGTCAACCAGTAGACTGTGCGAATTTTCCAGAATCCCAAACAGCACACATTCAAAACACTCTGATCCCAAATGTTGTGGGTAAGGAACAGCCAACTTATGACTGGTCCTGATTATCCCAACTTGCTTTCCTTTAACGTAATTCAAAACTACCCCTAAAATGCCCACTCGCTGGTATCTGGTCTCTGCCAACTACTGTCTCAAAGCTGTTCAAATCCAGACAGTGGACTCCTGGACCCTGCCCTATCAGCAGCGAGCAGAGATTGAACACTGCCCTATGAGGAGGCCTGGGGAACGCCAGGCGAAGGCCTGGGAGGGCTCAATCGTGGGAACTGAGAGACTGAAAACACAGGAACAATGTGAGCCTGTGAGGACGGAGCTGTGGACCCATGGGCCCTGCGGAGCCCAGATCTAGCCACCAAATCTACAGCAAGCAGTCTACGTGGTGCATCTCATAAAAGGTGAGTGAGGAATAAAGCTGGACCTTAGGAGTTAACCAGGACGGGTGTTCACAGCCAGACTGACCCCCAGACCCAGGGCCTGGACACCTTGTACTTCACACACACACACACACACACACACACACACACACACACACACACACCATTCTCGGCCCCTCCCCTATGAAAGGTGATTCTTTACATTCTGATCATTACCTTCGTCCTCACTATTATTTAGGTCAACATGACCCTCAAGTGTCTGGAAAGGAATAATAATAGTACAGTATACAGGCACACTGGAACCGCTTGTTCCGGGGCTGGGAGGTAATTCTATACTCATATATAAATTCTAAAACCAAGTAAAGGTCAAAAGTCCACATTCCAAACACGGGAGTGTTTAAAACGCAAATGAAGTAGGAACTTGACATTCCTCAGAGCTCAAGAGAAAGTGGCCAGAGCGGAGGAAAGAGGACAATTACGTCACAGAAGCAGTCCCAGGCCCAAATTCCAGTCTCCCCGCTTTTCAGACTCCAGCTTCTAGGTTTACTGTATTAGGGTCATTGCGGAGGGTTTTTGGACTCCCCCACCACCAGGAGGTGGTTTGGGGTTTTGTTTTTATGGGGTGAGGATTGAACCCACAACCTCACTCTGCTAGGCAAGCACCTGAAAACTGAACCAAACCTCAGCCTCCCCAAAACGTATTTATAAACAGAAAGGAAAAAAAAGAAAAGAAAAACCAAAATAAACCCACCCTCTTGAACGTTTTATGTAATAAAATACTGATTCTGTGCAGGTATTAAGTGGTGGTCATTATGAGAATATTTAGAACAATCTACACCAAAAACCAGCTGCACTCTCCTATGGGGCAAGGTGACCGGGGTTGACACCATCTAAGTGGACTTCCGCTGCAAGCCTGGCAGAGTGCTTTCCTCATCCCCACACATCCTGAGGAGCAGTGGTCAGGGGGAGATCATGTGTGTGTCCCCATCACTGCCATCCTGGAGGGACCCCTGAGCCTCTCCTGAACAGATTAAAACCACCTCAGCAAAAGCAGAGTGGAGACACTTTTCTAAACAGGGAGCCGATTGGAAGGCACGTGAGACAGCTGAGATGCAGAAACTAGAGGACAGGCAAGGCAGCTTCTGCGACCCACTGCAGAGCCAGGAGTCCTGACTGGAGGCTGAGGGGACGGAGCGGGGAGAGCAGGAGCAGAGCCAGGGAGGGACTCAGTGTGACTGAAGCCAAGGGTAGGTAGCGTGCTAAAGGGCTCCTACGTGGTGTCACCCAAAAAGCACAGCTCACTCTGCCTGGGGTGAAGGGGGAGTGGGGGAGGGGAAGTGGAAGTAGGGAGGGGGGGAAGGGGAAGGGTAATGGGTGAGGAGGGAAGGGGAAGGGGGAAGGGTGGGAGGGAGAAAGGTAAAGGGGGAAGGGTGGGAGGGGGAAGGGCTCCTTCTACACGTTAAAAAGAGCAAATCCACTTACAAACAAACCAAGATAAAAAACACCAAGAAAGCCTGGTTGAAAAAGCCATAGATACCAGCACTGGCTCTGGACGGGAGGGAGGGGCTTTTGCTGAGGGTCTTCCTGCTGCCGCAGCCGCTGCTTGTGGCCAGCTTCTTGGGGTGGTTCTGCTTGTGGTCCAGCGAGGATGTGGAGGAGGAGCTGCTGATGGACCCAGGCCGGGGAACTGGCAGGGGAACAGGAACGAATCAAAGAATTAAAGGGTGTTTTTTTAAAAAACAGCAAAAACAAACAGAAAAGAAAAGGACTAATAAGATGTTTGCTGGGCAAATTCTTCTGAAACGCTTCATTTCGTTTCCTCAATTGTGGATTATCTAGTGTCAAATTAAATGCCTGATTTCATCCAAACGCACGGCTGTTGACACACAAAACAGATCCCTGTTTACACAAGCAGAAAATTTTAAGGATTCACAGTAAACGATCTTATGCAAGGGGGTGTTACCCTATCAATTAATAATGTTAACTAACCTAACCCCCAAATTCTCTCCATTCTCCTTAGGAGAAACTGTAATACATACACACACACACACACACACTACCAACACGTCTTAAGGTGACAAAATGTTTAACCTTCTGAAAGCCCTGCACTGTGGATCGCCTCCTGCTAAGCTGGTACTTCTTTGTGTATGGTGAGAAACATACAGGAGTCTGTATTTCTAAAGGGTTTTTCCCCCCCAAGGGTAGTTTTTTTACTATGATGATTTTTTTTCTTCCCAGCTTTAACACAAGTCATGTAAGCTGTTTTCACCATGTTATCTCCAAGTCCCACCATGAAACGTAGCTTTAGAACAGGAAGCGATCGGTTACATTACCATCATTGTCTGCTACAGTCTTGACTTCTTCACTGGGAGGCAGTGAGTGTGTGGATTCAGAAGCAGGCTCTTTTTTTGATGGCATCAACCCTGGTGAATAAACACCAAAATGATTTCAGAAAAAAAAAAAAAGACAATTTTGCTTAACATTAAACAAGAAAATGCATTTTCTTTAAAGTATCCGCATCTCTCGGTATCTAAATCTCTTCCACTCCTTTTGTGGTTTGTTTTGTTTTCAGAGAGGGTCTCTCTATGTAGCTCTGGCTGTCCGGGAACTCACCCTGTAGACCGGGTGGGTCTCACAGAACTCAAGAGATCTGCCCACCTCTGCCTCCCGTGTACGGGGACTGAAGGCATGCACAACCACTCATACGCTTCTAAAAAACGGAATGAATACACTCTCACAGACAGAAGGAACCAGCACAGCACCCCCGTGTTTAAGGTAGTGAAAAGGAGCTGGACACACTGCCCAGCGCACTGCACCTGCCGAGCACGCACGGGTCCAGACTCCAGCACTGCAAAACTAAGAAAAAAGAAAAGGATGTATTTGCAATGCATCTAAGAACTTTGCCCAGCTTTGCCCCTGCTAAAGACCTCCAAAATAGCTGAAGCATCATATCTGATCGTTAATAGGCTTGCTCAGAACTTCTCTGTCACACCACAGGATGGACGTGGCAAATCTGTCGCTGCTGAGATATGGCTGAGGAGGACTTGGAAATAACTTATATGTTTCCTATCACACCCAATTCCCACAACAACCCCATCTGAAACAAAAAAAAAAAAGCTCTTAATGAATAATGGCTGTTGGATAGGACTTTCGTATCAACTGCATCAATTTATTTAAAGAGAGCAAACGGATCTTCCCACCTTCATTCCCAGGCAACTCAAGAAGTATTTTGAGGGCTGGGGATTTAGCTCAGTGGTAGAGTGCTTGCCTAGCAAGCACAAGGCCCTGGGTTCGATCCTCAGCTCAAAAAAAAAAAGAAGTATTTTGAGTGAAGAACTCTACAAAGAAGTCTGCTGCAAATGGAAACAAGACATAAGTCTTCTCCCTGAAGAGGACCTTTTGGTTTTGTACAGCCCAAGACCTCCGAACTAGTGACTGTGTGAGGCCACTTCTGAAGGGGGGGGGGGGGACTCTGCAAAGAGAAACCAGTGGCTCACCAAGATGAGTGAGTGGGCTGAATTTCTTCCCCCAGAGCAGAGGTCTAGTAGGAGGAAATCGAGCGGGGATTCTGGAAGGTCTGTCAGAGAGAAAAATCTCGCAGAAGGACACAGCACATGCATAGCTTGGCTGGAAAGGAGTCCCCTGGGGACTCAGATGAGGTAATCTGAACAAGCAGGTAACAGCCCCTCAGAGGGGGCAATGGCTGGCTTTGAGTGCACCTCAACTGGACGGCACTTGCCCAGCATCGGGAGACCCCTGAGTTTATCCCTAGTTCTGCAAAGGAAGAGGGAAAGGGGGGAGCGGGAGTGGACTGCAGGGGAGGCGGGGGGGGGGGGTCACTCTCCTGCAGAGAGGACAGGTGGGAGGATCCTGCAGAGAATGAGTCTTGTCCTGGACTTGAAAGGGAGGACTGGCCTGCACAGAAGTCCATCTGTGCGGCATCTCTTTAGCAGCCACAGCTAGAAGGAAGGGGAGGGAAGGCTGGGAGCAGAGGCCGGAGGAAGGTGCTCCAGCGGCCCAAGGAGGGCAGGAGACACCAGGGCAGGTGCAGAGTGAGAAACAACCATGGAGTGCAATGTTCGATTATCTTATTTTTCAGCCCTAAAATTCCATTTGGCCCTCTCATTTGAACCGTCATCAAGATAAGTGAACATGAACTTTTAGAAATGTATATGCCCAGCATCCCCCAAAAGATTATTTCACAAAACTATAGAACAATATCCCAACCAGGACACATGCATTGCTCCCAGCCACTGATGTTACTCCAATCACCCCAAGTTTACTTGACACCAGTGTGGGGTGTGTGTGTGAGTGTGTGTGTGTGTGTGTGTGTGTGTGTGTGTGTGTGTGTGGTGTGTGTGGTGTGTATGGATGCATGTGTGTATGGTGTGTGTGTATGCATGTGTGTGTGTGTGGTGTGTATGGATGTATGTGTGTGTGTGGTGTGTGTGTGTGTGCTGCGTGTGTATGCATGTATGTGTGTGTGGTGTGTATGGATGGATGTGTGTGTGTGTATGTGTGTGGTATGTGTATGTGTGTGTATGCGTGTGTGTGTGTGTGTGTGTGTGTGTGTGTGTGGTGTATGCACTTATGCATGGATGTGTATGTGTGTATATCATAGCATGACTGTGATACACTCTTTAAAGCATTCTGGTTTGGGTTTTTTGAGGGGAAGGTCTCATTATGTAGCCCCAGGTATGAAGTAGCAAGAATATCTACAGAAAACAACTTTACAGCCATATTAAGATGTTTGAAATTATCCACCTAGACAGAAAACTATTCCAATCACATAATTAAAGATGGCTGTAACAATGTCAGCTCTTTTTAAATTGGTAAAAGATTAAGTGAGCGCAGTTTAAATTTTAGTAGTTTTGTTTTTAAAAGAAACCTAAGAACTTACTCTAAAATATGTAAAGAAATGTGACTTATAGGGGCCCCAAAGAAGGGAGACAATCTTTAAGAATAAGATGGGAGGCTTTCCTCTCCACTGGATATCAAGATTCTTTTTTAACATCACAGTAATTATGAAGTACAACCACAGGCACTCGAGGAAAGAAACAGAAGAGAAGAGACAAACTGAACATCTGGATACATCATTTAGATGATGGAAAGCCTTTCTGCTTCAGCTACCAATGGGTTAACAGATATGTACTGAATACCTGTTTTGTGTTATGTGCTTCTGTGAATACAAAATCAGAAATTATCCTCCAGGTCTAATTCAAGTGTAGAATTTGACTGAGAGCACAAAAGATTTACACAAATAAAGCAATCAATGGACACAATAACAACTGGGCTGAACAGGTTAAAAGCGCGCGCGCGTGCGCGCGCGCGCGCGCGCGCGCACACACACACACACACACACACACACACACACACACACACACACACACACAGCTGGAGAACAAGGAGGTTCAATGAGTCGGGTTCCTGGGGAGGGGCAGGGTCTGTGTGGAGTGAGGAGCAGTGGGACCTCCACAGGCTTGCCCACACAAGAGGAGTGGCACAGGGGGAGAGTGAGCAAGAGTCCGCAGCAGGGCACAGGGGTGGCAAAGCACAGCCAACCCCAGGAGCCCAAAGAGGGCACCCGAGGGACCTCAGAGAAGGGGTGAGGAGCAGGAGGCTCCAGACTCACTGGAGGAGTAAACTCCAGGCCTGCGGCTGGTCACGGGCATCGGAAGCACACAGAAAGGAGGAAAAGACGAGGCTGAACCACCACTGTCCGGACTTAAGTTAGTATTCAAACTGAGGCCAAACACACAAAGGCCTTGCTTTTGTGAGGTGCGGCTTTTGCGATGGACTACCAAAGGGAGTGAAGCGGCCTAAATACCGTGAATCCCACAAATACAACTTGAAATGCGGTTCAGGTGGGCATGACCTTCCAGGTTTGACCTACCAGAATTCACTTTGGACGTGACGTGAGCTACATCAACCTTCTGGGACCGGATGTGAGGCGCCGCTCTCGTGGAAGGAGTCTGCGTGGCGTTTTTCCTTCCTTCTTTTACTTTAGTTATCTTTGAGAGGGGCGCAAAAATACCTGAGGGCAAAGACAGCACTGTCATTAGTGTGGGAGCGACCGACAGCATTTCAAATGCAGGGCAAATGTTAACGGTTGCTAACACAGGGCTCTGTTAGTACCTACCCGACATGGCGCTTGCCCTCAGAGAGTGTACAATCTAGTTGCCAAGACTAAATAGACAGTAATTTAGGAACCACATTAAGAGATACATAATCTGCTGTGGGGTTAAATTCAGGGGAAAAAGAAATGTGTCAAAGTTACCACCTTCTCTAAGCAACTGAGAATAAGTATTACATAGTGTAAGCCAGGCCACTTCATGCCTGCTTGGGATTTTTGTGTAATGTTGGGCGTTATAGCCCTTCACGACCCTGACTCATCTTCCTTTTGTACTGCACACCTTTTAAAGACAAACTCAAATGTTACTTCTGTCTGAATTCTCCCACTGTAACTAATTACAGTCCCTTACACACAGTACAGACACAACAAATCCTTTTGACTGTATAAAATAATCTTCCCCCAAGGCCTAGCCCTCAATGCCTGCCAGTCAGAAACAATACAGTGTGTGCTGAGGAAGGGAGGTGAACAGAGGCAGGGGACTGCCTACCTACAGCAGCTGGGAGTATAAAATCCCACTGAGGGAGTTTATGAAGGCAATAAAACATCCAGTTTGAGTAAGTACTCACAGACATTGAAGAGAGTGAATACAGACTATAAATCCCAAGATTATCTCCCTAACACACTTAAGAAGAAAATAAAGTCATAATGTGTACATTACACCCTGAGTGTTTACAACCTAACAATCGTGCATCATATAGGAGGAAATCCGTTAAAGCAGGCCAGGAACACTCGCACCCTTACAGAATGTGAGCACTCGGCTCATGGCCGACAAGTGCCAGCTACATTTCTTTCCTAGAAACCTGTGAAATTCTTTTCTCCTCTGAATTCTGGACGACCTTCTCTGGATTTTCCTGTTTTTTAAAACTTATTTGTAACTATCTTTCCTGTCACTGACCTGAGGCTATCCTTGACTTTCTATTCTAAATTATTTTCATTGCCAATTGTATACACACACACACACACACACACACACACACACACAGAGAGAAAGAAAGAAGAGAGAGAGAGAGAGAGAGAGAGAGAGAGAGAGAGAGAGAGAGAGAACAAAGCTTGACTATGATGAGGATGACAATGATAATCACAATTAAATCTGCCAAGGATTAAAGAAGGAAGTATTCCGCCAGGCGGTGGTGGCGTATGCCTTTAATCCCAGCACTCAGGAGGCAGAGCCAGGCGGATCTCTGTGAGTTCGAGGACAGCCTGGTCTACAAAGTGAGTTCCAGGAAAGGCGCAAAGCTACACAGAGAAACCCCATCTCGAAAAATAAAAAAAAAAAAAAAAAGAAGGAAGTATTCCACCACTCTGGATTATGAATTTCTGGAACTTGGGAATTCTCTGCTAATCCTCCTCGTGGAATTAATTCTAAGGAAATAAACTTAGAGGTGTGCACACAGGCTAGGAGGTGATGCTTGTCTAAGGAAAGGATACCTTGCGAGAGAGACACAGTATTTCTAGTTTATCAAAATGTCCTGACCTCTAACTTATTACCATGTTCCAGAGACATTTCTGGGAGAAAATAAAATCTAGGGGGAAAAGGAACTGTCTGGCAAGAAGACAAATGAACTTGATCTCATCCGCGAGCTGCAACAGCCCCTCCATCAGCCCAGATAGGTTCCCCGGGTGTTCTGCAGGGACTGTTTTTCCTATCCAGACCTACGGTAAAATGTAATCTAGAAATCAAGTACAGTAGGTCATCAACAACAGCCGATCACAATGCAGAACACCGACCAAGGTACTCTCAGCAGTGGCTGGTGGAAGGATGTGGGAGACCTAACGGGGCTGCGCTATGATGTGGTCAAGGTTGACCACGGACAACTGAACCCACACAGTAATCAAGCCTGCTCGGCTGCGTCACCACCACCAGTGAACAAGACAACGAAGACAGAGTAATTCATGAAACACGGGCAAGACAATTGAAAACCAGGCCGGTAAGAAGGCTGAGCAGGCTAGAGGCCACCAGGTCTGACAGTCTGAGGTCAATCCCTGGGAACCACATACTAGAAGAGAACCAACTCTCTCATAAGCTGCCCTCTGCCCTCCACACACCATGACACGCTGAAGCCCCTACACACACACACACACACACACACACACACACAAACACACACACACACTACATACATGTAAAAAAAAGAAAAAATATTATTGTTATTACATTATAAAATTACATTACATCTGTAGGAAACTTTATATGGATCTGGGCGATCAAAGCAAAGAACTGAAAATTAAAGCGCATGTATGAGAACATTTCTAATTTATTTGATTGGTGTCAGTAATATCACAAATAATGATCAAAAAGTGGCCTGCTTTCTTTTGTTTTTATTTTGAGACAAGGTTTTGTGTAACCCATGTCCTCAAACTGGCTATGTATCCATGGATGAACTTAAATGTCTGATCCTCCTGCCTCTACTTCCCAAGTGCTGGGATTACAGATATGTACCACCTCGTGTATATCATGTGGTGCTGGGGGCCAAACCCAAGCCTTGAGCATGCTCAGCAAGCACCCTACTGAGGCAACACCCCCAGTCCAAATTCCTTCTTTTCTTAATCTGAAAGAAAAAGGTGACTTTTCTTTGATAATCTCAAAAGAAAATTTCCATATAGAAATAATTTGTTTTAAAGGATAATCAAATATTTAGTTCTAATGGTTTAAAAGAATTGTATTGTGCTGGGCGGTGGTGGCGCACGCCTTTAATCCCAGCACTCGGGAGGCAGAGGCAGGCGGATCTCTGTGAGTTTGAGGCCAGCCTGGGCTACAGAGTGGGTTCTCAGAAAGGCACCAAAGCTACACAGAGAAACCCTGTCTCAAAAAACCAAAAAAAAAAAAAAAAATTGTATTGCACACAATTCCTCATCTGCATAGATCTTGTTCGTCTTCATTTATTATTATTATTACTATTATTATTATTATTATTATTAATCGAGTAATTTGGGTAAACCACGACTACATCTGAAGCTGTGGCTGGCTACACTGTCCACAGCGGGCACAGCTGGTGGTCTCCCTTGCTGCCCGGTCACCCAGCATAATCACTGGCTTCCCCGAGGCTGACACACAACTCTAAGGTTGACCAAAAAGCAGCACATAGACTAGTCTCTTTCAAAAGGAGAGCAATGAATTCTCAGATAAACACGGCTTGTTTAATGCGTTCAGCCCCATTAAAAACGTCAGCAATGAATAAAAACCATATAAATTCTAAGAGAAATTTATTTCTTGAAGGAGAAAATAGAAGCTTCTGAGAAGGGGAGAGAAGGCCGAGCCTGAAACTCCTAAGTAGCCATCCGAGAAGCTCAAGAAAGTGGCTGGCAAGCTCCAGAGGGTGAGAGCCACATCCTGGCCAGCGCTCGGCTATGTAGCTGCCCTGGCACAGAGCCGCATCGGTCGATCTGCTTACACCTGTGAGGCCCACAAAGGCGTCACTAGCTGGTCTCTGCAGTACAAGTTTGCTACGTTCTACATTAGCTAATACTGTCTTCAAAACACTAAGAGGGCACGTGTGACCATTTCCCAGTCCTCTTCCCAAACTACCACATGAAATCGGGCAGGAATATGCATGTTGTCAGAATGGAGGGCTCTCGTGTTACGCCCAGGAGTCTCCTCTCAGAAAGCTACTGAAGGATCTGCTCCACCAGAACTAGTAAGTAAGCTAAGAAAGAAACTGATGGAACAAAGTCAGAGCACCAAATCTTTCCCTTTACGGAACGAAGTGGAGAGATGTCTAAGACTGGAAAAACCAAGACACAGGCATGTGTACAGATTCTTAACAAACATCAGTGCTGACATCAGAAAATACAAAGGCTCTTACCTCTAAAGAGCCAGTGTGGCCGGGAGGTGGTGGCGCACGCCTTTAATCCCAGCACTCGGGAGGCAGAGCTAGGCGTATCTCTGTGAGTTCGAGGCCAGCCTGGGCTACCAAGTGAGTTCCAGGAAAGGCACAAAGCTACACAGAGAAACCCTGTCTCGAAAAACCAAAAAAAAAAAAAAAAAAAAAAAAAAGAGTCAGTGTCAGGGGGAGGGAAGGCTTGTTTCTTTTGAATAAGCCTGACAATCTATCCAGTTACATACGTGTTTACTTTGGTAATTATGGAAAGCATAAAAATAATAGTATCCACAAGTATTAAATCAATTATTAGGTGGCTACGACTTAACAAACTAGTCCGTGCTAGAGCTAACAAACAGTAATCCTGAGATGAACCACAGCACTAACATGAACTCAGTATAAAAACACACAAGAACCAGAGGCAGGAATGGGAAGAGAGAAGACAGAACCTACGGAGAAGAAACTAATTGGATGTTTTCTGATCTGCCTGGGGATCCACAACTCCCCTGCCCTCTACCTCAGGCACCTTAGCAATGACCTAACTCAGTACACCAAGATTACTCAGCAGGAGGGTGACCTTAAGTTTTAAACAACCTAACATGTGGCCCCCACATCCCAACCTGCCTCTGAGTATTTAGAGTCCAGAAGCAGACTCCCAAAGCACCCAGCTCTGCTTTATCAAGCTTGCCTGTCCTCGGAACCACGCGAGTCAGTGAGCCCACAGCCCATGAGAGTCTGCCGACAATCTCTGCGCTCCCCACAAATCTGACTGACCTTACCCTGTGTGTGACTAAATGCCTTTGATCCTGTCCTTCCTGAGCCTGGCAGCTGCCAAAAGCAGGTATGAGAGGAAAATTCAAACTAAAGCCTTGACCCTGTTCCAGCAAGCTCCTAATGGGTTTCATAATTATTTACAGAAAAACATTAACATTTCCAAAGGAATAAAAAATAGAATTTGTAACTAATTCTTGAATTATGTTATATATATTAAAGTATGAAAATAAAATAATAATCATAAAGGGAAAAATGTTAGCCCTATATTAAATATCACAAAATACTGTGAGTGAAGTTCAAACCCTAATACCAAATTGGACAAATACATTTTTTAAATTCTTAGCAGTTTTTTGAACACTAATATTTCAGTTTAAATGGGCAACTATGAATATTCAGGAGCCAAAATAACTTTCTGTCTCTCTCCTGTCTTCTCTCTTCTCTTCTCCTCTTCTCTTCTCTTTCCCCCATTCTCTCCCCTCCCCTCCCCTCCCCTCCCCTCCCTTCTCTTCTCTCTCCTCTCTCTCTCTCTCTCTCTCCTCCTCTCTCTCCTCTCTCTCTCTCTCTCTCTCTCTCTCTCTCTCTCTCTCTCTCTCTCCTCTCCACTCTCCACCGCACCCCACATACAAGGCATAACAAAGCATTTACAATGTTCTCGCATGGGACTGGGAAGGTAACTTAGCTGATAAACTGCATGCTGTGCAAACATAACCCGAGTTTGACTCTCAGCTCCCACTTGATCTGAGAAATAGGAATCAAAAGCAAGTTTTTACCTATCAAATTAGAAAACTTAAAAAAAAAAAAAGGAGCCATTAAAAAATATCACATTTTTGATCAACATTTAAAGATTTACACAAATTATAATAGGATATTCAGTAGAAATGTAGAACATATATATTATATATATATAAAAAATCCAAGCTTTGTGGGGGTAAAATTTTAAACAGAACAAATGTATGTAAGAAGTACTACAAAGAGCCCAAGAGAGGAATGGTGGGCAGAGATGATCAAAATACACTGCTTAAATATGTAAAATTTTCAAAGAAAAAAAAAACATTTAAAAAGTGTTATCAAAAATATGCAAGTGATTTTTATTTTCTTCTTTCTCCTGTTTTATGATTTTTTATGTCTCACACACTGAGCATTTTTGTAAGCAAAAAGTATAAATAGACAAAGACAAGTATGTGGCAGAAAAAAAAAATAGTAATTCTGGAAACTTGGTAAGAGTCAGCTAATCGCTGACAGTCCTGTGCTGACCCATCCCTTTCCCAGGTAGTTTATGTATCTCTTGATATACCCTGTCCTCACACAAAGTCCTGGGGCTCTGTATCCCTATTTCATAGATGCCAGATGGGAACAAGAACAGATCGAGGCTCACATGGCCCCAGCCCTGAGGAAGAGACCTGATCACATCAGCATCAGACTCCAAACCCCACAGTTCTCATCAGTGTGCTGGGCAACGGTGGAGGTGATGTCAGAGAAGAGGAAAAACATCAACAGCAGAGTGAGAAAGGCACACTGACCCCAGTGTCAGTGTGTGAAGGAGAGAGAGAAACAGAAGACAGGGCCGATGTGAGGAGGAGGAGGAAAGATGGGTGGGTAGGGGTGAATTTAAACAAACGTTTGTCAGAAAGAGAAAGGACTGGCCCAGCTCGGGAACAGAGTCAAAGCTGGTCTCACTGCTTTTCCAGCTTCTCAAATTCTCCATGGTCCATTGTCTCCCTCTCTGTGGCCCGACTCTACCACAGGCAGATCTACAGAACCAGTCAGGTGGGACGACTCCTGCTGGCTAACCGTGCTCACAGCAAGGACTAAGCGGCCGGCCTTGCCCGCCTCAGCATCACTCACTGAGACGACTCTGCTCCACTGAACTGTCTTCCCCTCAAAACGACCCCAGAGAAGGTGAAAGACAGCTCAACGGGTCACCTGCCTTGTAAGCGTTAGGATGTGCGTGTAATCCCCAGCATCCATACAATGTGTGGGCATGTGATTGTAATCCCCGCATCGTGGGGCAGAAAACAGGGGCTCAGTGGCTAGCCAGCCAGTATAGCTGAGTCCCAAGACCCAGTGAAACACCACCTTTGGCTTCCACATGCACACTGGTGCATACACACGTGAGTGCACACTACACACACACACACACACACACACACACACACACACACACACACACACACACACGCACGATCAGTTCCAATGAATTCCAGGGCAGGTAGGTAGATATTCTCTCCCTGAAAGAACAAGCCAATCCCATCATATTCTCTATTTACCAGTCTCTCTACCAGGTGCATGAGACTCCTGTTAACTGGGTGTCTAAAACACAAAAGCCTCACTTGGTCCTTCAAGCCGGGATCAAGTCCCTGGGATCAGGAACCACAGATCCCAGTATGCTCTCCTGGGCTCTCCTCCCAGTCACATCCTCCTTTTCCTCCCTGGCCACCTTGGATTCTTACATCCATCCCTTAGTCTACTTCCTTTGTCCCCAGCTTTCTTACAGACTTCTTCTGGTAGAACATTCTAGAAGAAACACCCCTGGTGAACTAGACTCTGTGCTTCATCAGTACCCAAACAGTTTGACAAGCCTTGTCGAGAAGAGGACTTGCCCTTGCAGCCTGCTTACGACTCTACATTTATGTCCGCAAGTCTGGAGTTGGTCCTTGGCACCACGTGGCTGCCTGCTGCACTGCCCTGACCTGGCTGCAGTCTGTCTCCCCTCCCTGCCCATCTCCACCCCGCTCTCTCCCAACGCCACCCACCCCCAGGTCCCTCTCCTTACATCAGCAAATGACCTCACTTCTCATTTGCTGAGAAAACAGAAACATCTTCCCAGCATCTCTCTCCTTAGGGAGGCTGAGCCATGCCTGGACTGACGCCAGGCTAACCCTGGCGCAACCCTTTCAGCTTCTCAAGGACCTTCCTCCTCCAGCCTTTCCCTCTGTCTCCAGCAACACCACTTCCCTCCTGTAAATCATTCCCATCAGTGGAAACACGACAGACCAGCTCCTGCACTGAAAATACCCTCAGTCCACACCCTCTTACAAAGTATATGAGTAACCAGGAACGGTTCTCATTTGAAAACTTCAAGAAAGGGTGAGGCGGGACTGATCAGTGGTAGAACGTGGTCCGTCTTTGTCGGGCCCTGGGTTCAATCTTACCGTATTTGGGAGCACACTTGAAGTACTGGACTCTCCCAACACCTCCGTTGTTTTTCCCTTCCGGTTCATCCAGCTCAATGCCAGCCCACTGCCCGCTTGCAAATTCTGTTGTTCCACAAAACCTTAATGTCCCAACCTAGAGAAAATATACATCAAAATAGGTTTTCAGTCTTACTAGGAATTCTAAATGCCCTGTTCTTGGCAATATTACTTTCTATGTCTTTCAAAGTGGACGTCTGAATAAGGAACTCTGCCAAAGATTTTTTTGTTTGTTTGTTTGTTTTTTAGTTTTTCAAGAGAGGGTTTCTCTGCGTAGCTTTGCACCTTTCCTGGATCTCGCTCTGTAGACCAGGCTAGCCTTGAACTCACAAAGATCTGCCTGCCTTTACCTTCCAAGTGCTGGGATTAAAGGTGTGCGCCACCACCACCCAGCACCAAAGATTTTTTTAAATGGCAAAGGACTTCACCAGGAAGACATGGGGTCCTTCCTAGGTGATGCTCTTTCCCAACAGAACAGGAAAGAAAAGTTCATGTTGCAATGGGATTCAGCTCACCTCTCTCAGTTACCAACAGACTGAGCAGGCCAGAACTCAGTGAGGATATATATACAAAAAGGAAGTCAGCTATAAACCAACTCAACTCAACTGGAGAGATGGTTCCGCAGTTAAAAGCACTGACTGCCCTTCCAGAGGACTGCTCAACTCCCAACACCCACATGGCAGCTCACAACTGTCCGTTACTTCAGTTCCAGGCAATCGGATACACTCTTCTGGCCTCCATGGGTACCAAGCACACACGTGGTGCACATATATTCATGCAGGCAAAACACCCAAACACATGCAATAAAAATAGATCTAAATTTGTTGTTTGTTTTGTTTGTGTGGAGAAGGTTTCTCTGTACAACAGCCCTTGGCTGTCCTGGAACTCGTTTTGTAGACCAGGCTGGCCTTGAACTCACAGAGATCTGCCTACCTCTGCCTCTTGAGAGCAGAGATTAAAGGTGTGTGCCACCACTGCCTAGCTAAATTTTAAAAAAAGAACAGAAATCACACAAAATATGTTCCTGAACCATAACAGAGTTAAGCTAGAAATCATTAGCAGGGAGATACATGATAACCTCCAAATACATGGAACTGCACCAAGTAACTATAAATAACCCATGGTGAAAGAGAAGAAAATCACAAGGAAAATTAAAAAACACTTTGAATGAAAATGAATATATCAAACTACGTGGGAATCGGCAAAAGCCGTGCTTAGAAAGGAACGCAGACCTTAGAAACAGCTTAAAACCGATAGCTAATTCCTACCTCAGCAAACTAGTATTAAGACCCAAAGCCAGAGAAAGGGAGTAAGTAATAAGTATTCAAATAAACTGAGAACATAAAAATAATATTGAAAATCAATGAAACCAATAACAAGTTCTTTGAAGGATAAAAATTAAGTCTAAACAGAAACCAGTTTTTTAAAAAGAAAGATAAAAGACACAAATTGCCAACACCCCCAACAAAAGAGGGACATTGCTGTCAATATTTAGAAAGATGGGACGGTACTGCAAACAGCTTCGCCACCCATGTCACGGGTGCTGTAAAACTCTGCAATTCCTTGAAAGACACAAACTCAAAAAAAAAGAAAAGAAAAGAAAAAGAAAAAAGCTCCCAGGAACAGATGCCCTCAATGGTAAATTCTACCCAAAATGTATGGGTGAAATACAAATTCTGTACAGGCTCTTCGAGAATTTAAGTGACGAGGCTGGTTCCCAAGACATTTTAGGAAACTGGTATTAGCTTGACATTAAAAATGGCCAAAGACACAGCAACTACAGACCAGTACCCCTCTAGAGCACAAACACAGGCATCTCCAACAACCATAGAACCAGTCAACACAGTAACTAGGAGATACTACGTGGTGGTAAGGGAGGTCTCCAAGGGATGCAAAGCGGGGTCACTGAGGGAACTCCCCACCAATCCACCTGTCCACACGCTGAAGAGAGAGAAAACACCTCCAACCAACTCCAACCAACTGTGACGACGACGACTTAAAGAAAAGACAGTTTGGCAACTGAGGAGCTCTTCAGTGACAAACAGCATCCACACTAAAACCACAGCTACCCACGTAAGGAGACCTCACTTAGAGAAGGAAGGGAAAGGAGGGGAAAGAGAAGAAGGATGAGGAGACAAGATGAATGCTTTACAGAGAATCCACAAAGTAAAAAAGTAAGGGTTTGTGGTTAATATTCAAAAATCAACTATTTCCATATTCTAGAAATGAACAACCAGAAAAGGAAATTTCAGCAATAGTGCACACACACACACACACACAAACAACCTTGAAAAAACGTGTCTAAATCTAGCAAATCATATATACTACCTAAATGGTTAAAACCACAGAAGTTGATTAAAAAAAATCCAAAGCCCTTCTAAGTCACAGGTATATGAATACTACAAAGACTGGATGTTTAGCCATAATTTTTTAAAAGCTATATATTCAATATGTATTTATCTGTTCAATTTCCTGACATTTTCATTTCAACCTGTGAAAAGCTAACCTATGTCCTAGTGTTTTGTAAACCGGTGAACGTCAAGTCACTCTTTACATCTGTGCTTGTCATTTGCAGGCCAGTTTCCCCCACTAGATCAAGCTTCCGCTCCAGGGTTCTCTGAGAAGCCCTCCTCATCCATCGGAACACTGAGAGGTAAGCAGTTAGAAACGTTCATGTCCAGGCACACGTTCCCTGTTCCACTCCACACTGGAGCGTCCTTGTACCTTAAACTAAGAATAAACACTGCTAATGAGTGGACTGTGGCTCAGTGAGCCAGCACTTCCCACGCTTCACGGGGCCAGAGCTCAAGTCCCAGCACTGAAAGAGGAAAAAGAAAAGCTCCCAAAAGAAGCATCAAAGAAAAGAGAGGAACGGTCACAGTGAATGAAGGTCACACAGAAACCGCAGCTCCATCTGTCTATCAAGCCTTTATGTACAGAGGCACTGGCTGACCCCCCGTCTACAGGTTTTGTAGCGTCTGAGTGTTCCCTATTTGTGAGATTTCAAAGTCAAACACAGAACAGTACTGAAGGTTTCCTTTGCTCGGTTGGCAGGAGAAGAGCCACGGGCAGGGACAGTCCAGAGTAGACAGAGCAAGGTCACTTCTCAGCTCTTGTCTCTAAACTCAGTCAACGGTTCTCTATGCCGCTTGTCCCTGTGAAAATAAAAAGACCTTCGCTATCAAGTTCAAATAGCTCATATTCTTAAACTGCCCTCTGTAAGTGTACGGAAACTTACATTTAAATTTCACATTTTCACTGGGCGGTGGTGGCGCATGCCTTAATCCCAGCTCTCCAGAAGCAGAGGCAGGAGGATCTCTGTGAGTCTGAAGACATCCTAGTCTACAAAGCGAGTTCCAGGACAGCCAGGGCAGTTACACAGAGAAGCTCTGCCTCAAAGACCAAAAATTGCACATTTTTAATCAAGTATGTTTCTGTCCACAGTGTTGAAGTTTCTCCCAAAAAACGCAAAACTGTGATCGTGTGGCACACAAGCCCTAGACACAGACCAGGAGCGAGGACCATAAGAAGGACTTCAGGGACCACAATGACTTACTGTACCTTCTGCCCTGCGATGACAACCCGGTCCCCCAACTTCAGGCCAAGAGAGGTCAGCATGGCCTTGCTGGTGACATGATCACAGTTTGGAACCACGGCCTTAGGGATGGGACAGGCCAGAGGCGTCGCACCCAAGAGCATCTGCTTGATTTCCTTAGCGGTGGCTGCGGCATCGGCCATCTCCAGAGGCATGTCCACCGGGTCCGGGACAACATCCACAGGGGTCTGTCCTTTGTCATTCTACCACAGAGACAGGAGAACATCTTCAGCTCTGACATGCTCAGAGCATTAGACAGCCATCGACGATTCGTAACGGAGGACTTTGAAGTCAGACACGGTCATTTATTTACTCAAAACCACTCAACAGACTCATCTGCCATACCAGGAACCATTCTAGGTGCTGAAGACACCACAGGGCAGAAAGCAAAACACTCTGCCTACCCTCAAAGAGCACACACACTCGTAGGTCAGACAGACAGAGCTTCAACAGACTGTGTGGTGTGCTAACTGGGAGCTGAGTGGTATAAAGACACCCAGGCACAGAGAACATGGGCCCAGAGGTGACTGTAGGGGGGGAGGGGCTGGTGACATAAAGATGGTGAGGGAACCCTCACCGACAGCTGCATTTAAAAGGACATGAGGGGAGGTGGTCTGGCAGGGGAAAATCATTCTGTCCACTGAGAAGGGCAAGCGCCAGGGAAGAGAAATAACCCTGCTGCACATGAGCACAGGAAAATGGCAGGAAACCCCGCTGCCCAATCTGAGACCCAGCTACATCCACGCACACTCCTTACGGACATTTAGTCAACCAGGGCCACATCCACAAGGACCCCACTTCACAGACACCTCCGTTTATATAAGTTCCCGCAATCCAGTTTGCAGAGGTAGAGAATCTCCCCCACAGTGTTTCCCGGAGCCTGTCCCTGTCATTAAGGGTCACATGACTACATCCCGCCATCCCACGGCTGCCACACTGGCTCTGTGACCTCAGCCACCTGCCTGGTCACGCAGCGACTCAGACTTCGGAAATAGAGACAACAGTCTCTGTACTACTGACCGCATCCTAAGCTGCAATCAAGACTTGCCCCGCTCTCCCTATGAAGGAAAGGCTGTTTCCTGGAGTAGTTTATCTGTGACAAGATAAAATAGCCAGCTATAAACCCAGTTCCTTGCATGGTGTTTATAGAATTTAAAATCCACCATTTCAAAAAAAAAAAAAAAATCACCTCACTTGGTTCTCTCAAGGAAGAGCTTACAGACAGAATCTCCAGAGGCATTTTAATTCTGAACAGTGAGGGGTTCACATTATAGCCAGAGAGGCAGTAATCAATTAAAAACATTCTGAGATGTCCAGTAGGCCAGTTAGAAAACAAGATGTGGGGAGATAAAAGCAACGTCCAAATTCAACTCTTCACTGGAGATCCCGTGAGGTGTTCTCACTCTCTGGCTTCCACCTCTTACCCTAAATGCGGGATTGGCTCCATGCTCCAGTAAGGTTTTCACGGCTCCCGCACACAAGTTGTACGCTGCAATGTGCAGGGCTGTCCCGAAATTAAAGTCGCTGCAAGTGGCGTCCACATCTACAATTAAACATCACAAAAGTATTAACTACAACTTTAAATTCAGCTAGCACAGTTTCCAAGGAGATGGGGGGGTTGGCGGAGGGGATTTTACCCTTTTATACACTTACGCCTCCCAGGTGCAGTATTTCACAGCGGGAAAAATCTCCGTAATTATAACTTGCCTACAATAACCAAATGACTATCTTCCTACTTCAGCGTGATTCCTTGTGAAATGGAGTGCTGTATACATCACGAGTGTTCCAGCCATCCTAAACTACCTTGCAGGAGAGGCAGTGAACGGTGGTAATACATCCCTGTGCCATGGCCAGCCTTCCGTGGCTGCTCACTAAACTCAGGCATTTCCTTGGAAGGTAATGCCCCTTGTGGTACACAGTAAGAAAGTCAGCTTCAGATCGGGGGTCAGCAAATGAACCCTGTGGGCCAAATACACCCTACTCTCTGCTTCTCCAAGTTTTATGGGAACGCAGGCACACTTATTCAGAGACATGTTCTCTGAGCCTGTACCCAAGCTCCAACTACAGAAATGAGTCGCTGTGACAGACACCAGATAGTCTAAAAAGCTAAAATAGTTATCTACTAGTTAGCCTTTCACAGAAAAAGATGGCTAAACTGTGCATAATCCTCAAGTCAATAACAAGTACCTGAACATAGGTGTGCTTACATACTGATTCATGACACTATTCGACAGATGAATTTGGACTCCACAGTAAGAAAAGGAACCTTGCAATTCTAAGGGTATTCTAATAACAGTAAATCACGTTGCATTATACCTGAGCAGGAAATCGCCTGCAATGGAAGATCCTATTTTGAATGTTTCCTACAAGGGTCTAATAGTCTCTGGCTCCATAACTGTACATTTATCTGCAGGGGACTTGTGGCTTGACTACGCACCTGAGACAACACAGCCCTGCTCACCCAGACTTCCTGCATTACTGAACACAAGACCATGGACAGAAACTCTCTTCCCAACACCACTTGGAAGTTGGAAAGGTAGAATTTTAAAGAGAGACTAAATTTTTGTGCAAAGCAGAAATTAGAAACTAACCTTCTGAGAGGTCTGTCTCTTGAATCTCTAAAATGTCTTTTGTAACGGGGTGGCACTGGACACTCTATCTAAGCTAGAAGAGTCCTCTCTCTTGCTCTTATTCTTCTCAAAAGAGGAGAACCAGAGAGAATATCAACTTTAGGGTATCACCATCGAGACGTGGAGGCACCCTAAAATGTATCAAAGAATTCCTGGAAGGAAAGACATCTAAAAGAATCCTCCCCTGAATTATTCCAATGACGGACCAAACCACTCTGCTGCTCTACCCCTAGCTTCCCCACAAGACAAAAAAATGATAAAGCACACCCAAGGGTTACCCATGAAAACTACTACACTGGAGAATCTGCAGAGACAGGAAGACCCAGAAAACACTTGTTTTTTTTAAGTTGTAGCTCTTTGAACAAAGCCGTTTGTGAAAGGATAGTAACCTCCAACAAAGAAATCTAAACTTTTCAGAAGGAAAAAAAAAAGGGCGTGGGAAGAAAGCCCTCCTCAACAGTGACTTGGAGGACATTACGGTACACCCACTGGTAACGGAGATGTGCCAGCACTTGGACGCAATTATGGAATACCCACTGGTAACACAGATGTGCCAGCACTCACCTTTTGGTTTTGATGTCTTCAAAATCACTCTTATAAGCTCTGGGACATCAAAGTATGCAGCGTAATGCAAGGCGTTCATGTTTGTCCAGCGACTCCGCAAACTCGCGTCTGCTCCCAGATCAATAAGTTGAGCTGCAAATTTTACAGCTGTCTCAACATCACCTGAAGAAGAGAAAAGGACCCCAAATTATTTTTCTTCAGTACACAGTTTAATACCCAGTCTATTTCTCTAATGTCTTTCTTTAAAAACCAAAGCAAACAGCATACTGGACCTACATTTATACTGCAAAAATTTCACCTTCAGGAGTTAATCCCAAGCTAACACTCCCATTCAGAAGTGTGAATAAACACAATGAAGGTGTTCACTGTGCCATTACTGATTATGAGTGAAATTCTGACAGCCTACGAGTGTGGTAAGAAATCATTTAAATAACCAAGACCGCCATCCTATGGAATACAGTGAAGGCACTGAAAGAAAAATGTCAGACGAGTGCAAAAATATTTGGGCTACTATTTTTCTTGATCTCCTTTTTAGATTATAAATTCAATTTGATTTTATGGAAATATCAGCCCATTGTGGATTACTACAAGAAGATAAGGCCCTTCAGCACCAACAATTTAAGTGCTATTACCAGATTACTGAAACAAGGAGAGACAACCACAATACAGAGTCTAGTTAATCCCTGGTAACGCACCGAAGAACAGTAATTGTGGACATATGGGGCACACATGTTTCCTAAGTAGGAATAAAACTCAGAGATAAGCCTATACTCTACAGTCTTGAAGGACTGCTGCGCCAGAAAACTGACCTTAGCCCAGTCTTGGTGAAAGCCCCCTGGTAGATTCTTGGGTGGTATCTCAACTACTGGGCAGTGAGGCACGAAGCCTGCTACAGAACATGTTGAGACGTAATCACAGGTATCAAGACTTCCGCAGGGGAAAGAAACAAAGTTTTGAGTGGACCAAACTGAATCCACACCTACTCGGTCGATGGTCAACTGGATGCCCCGCCCGGGTCACTGGCTGGCAACAGATATTACGCAGGCACAGATGGAGAGCAGGGAGGGGCAAGCCACATACTCACCGATGCCATGAGCCCCAGACTTGCAAGTGTAATGTAACAGAGTCATGTCCGTCAGTCCATCTCTATCATTCACATTGCAGCCTCTCTTGAGAATCTGAGGAAGGAAATGCAATAACAGTAAGATGTCTGAAAGAGTCATAGGAATCATCTATCTATTTACCTAAATTTACATATAATCCATGTTAAAAAAAAACACACACACATATACATCTATAATTCAAATGAAATTTTCCCATCTGGGCTGACAATGTCCCTCTACCTACCCCAAAAGCCAAAGTAACAAAAACCCCAATAACCAGTTATGAAAACTCCCCTTTTGAGTTGTTGGTCAGGTGTCCAAGAGCCTCTGAAAACATCATAGGCTATTTCTGCTGCCCTTGGTGGCCCCCTAGAAGTGGAAGGTTAAGTCCCGATTGCTGAAGAAACTGTGCTTAAGACATAAGACCCAGAGGACCTGGGCTGGATCTGACCTAGCAGCCTCCTCCCTGAGGACTAACTTCCACAGCAGTAGAAGGCACCATGCAAGCTTCTAAGGGAAGGAAGTAACCAAGACTCCTACCCAGGTATGGCATGTATGAACTACAATGGCCCCCATGGCATGATATCCCTAAAGGTACAATGGCGGCAGGCATACCTTGGCTGTAACCAATAGTTACAAGAGGAAACAAGAGGAGAATCGGAGAATCGTGCCTGATACTGGAAACCTAGCCAGCTACCCAGGAATAGTGAAGTCACAGATCCTGGAGGAGACCCTACCATCACCACTTACCTAAACCAGAATAACTCTTAACTACATTCTAAATCGTTATCTGTATGTCCACAGATAAGTATGTCTCACCCTCTCATCAAAGGAATGTCTCTTTGCAACAGACAGAGATCATTACAGAAAACCACACTGATCAAGATGCAGAAAAAAAGTGTGTGGTACCTCGCCCCGGTTGATACATCTACAACCCACGTCCCAGACCCATGCTCAGAGATCACAGTGTAAGAGGAGTCAGAAAAACTGTCAGAGCCAGAGGAACAAGAAGTCTGCTGTGAACTGTGTCTTCTAGAACCATCCGAGAAACTACACCCATCATCAATATGGCTCCCTGAACAAAACCTGAAGAAGGACAATATCAACAGACATGCTAACACGGAAGGGAACTATCTCATGGGGCCCCAACCTGACTAAGAACTACAGGCAACTCAGAAATGCTGAGATCAGGAGAAATAGTTTTCCCCAGAGAAGAGCTCCCTAACTGGTTATCCAATACCAGTGATCAGCTCTGAAATCATACACACAAGTATCATTATACAAACTGAGCAGGTTTTATTTGTATTATATTATACTGTATTATATATTATATTATATTATATATAACATATATATATTAACAAAGAAAAAGAGGTCATGAATTTGAGATACATATAAGGGTACATGGGAAGGATTAGAGGGAGGAAAAGGAAAAAGGAAAAAGATGTAATTGTGTTTTAATTACAAAAAAAAAGAAATTAAAGTTTAAAAAAACAGGGGCTGGAGAGATGGCTCAGAGGTTAAGAGCACCGACTGCTCTTCCAGAGGTCCTGAGTTCAATTCCCAGCACCCACATGGTGGCTCACAACCATCTGCAATGAGATCTGGCACCCTCTTCTGTATACATAATAAATAAATAAATCTTAAAAAAAAAGTTTAAAAAAACAATCTGAGAAAGCCCACGAGTGCAGTGTGACACCCGAGGTATCCATGCCTTCAGCCCAGCTCAGCCCATCTGATTACACTGCACTCAACACTAATGAAATCTGAACCTGTCTGTGGGCAGGAGGCCATTCCTCAAGATGACTCTAGCATCCAAATACGTTCTTCCAAAAATGAGCAAAGATTTTTTTCCTTCAAAGGTTACAATGATACTTGGAAAAAAAAAAAAAAAAAAGTATGCCTGCCAAACCCTCCCTCAAAAAGCCAAACGTTTTAAAATTATATGTAAGCCCAGATCACTACCAGACCATCCCAAAGTGTAGAAGGAACGTGATGGTATTTGAAGCCTTCATGAAATGTACGAGCGTTCGCAGGACTGCTTTATACAAAGAAGGGGGCACACAGAATGCCTCTCCCTGCTCCCACCAGAAGTCTGTGATGACAGCGTGCAGGTTCAAGAGCTCAGGGTGGGAAGCATGCACAGTACGTCCACTGCTCCATGAAAACCTGCAAATGCAGACAGGCTGCAGCCCGTGATGGGCTTCTCCCCCACAGGGGTCTCTCCTCTCAGAAGGAGAAATAGTCTAATCATTAACGGGTGAAATAACACAAAGCTGAACGGGCCAGACACGCTTACCTCATTTCCAATAATGTCAATGTTTTGCTGGACCTGAGGAACCCACTGCCTTAAAATAGCAAATAATTCTGAGACTGACGTTTTGGGATCAAAGAGAATTTCCTGACACGACGCGTCGTTGGGATCAAAGAAAGAAAACTCTGAAACACAAAACGGTGCAAATTGAATGTATGAATGGTTTCTAGCATTTTGAAGGTAAGCGACGCGGCAAACTTTCAGCTGATACAAACGTTTTTGGAAGCTGGCGAAAAGCCAAATAACAGTAAAGCAAGTCTCAGAACCAAGAATGAGGCTCGCTTAAAGCGTCCTGAGAGTGAGGCTCCCAGGTACCATGCATATGAAACCACGTGTGCAAGCACAGGTCTCAGAGCCCGCGTGGTGCGAGCATGCATCTCAGAGCCTGAGTCGTGGGAGTGTGGTTTCTAAGGCACAGAGACATCATCAAACTTCATCAGTATTTTTTCTCTCAAAACACAAATGGCAGATAGTGGATTCATGTCAACGAGTACAACACAGGTAAAAATGAACATACCAAGGAAGAGGTCCACATGTTCTCTTTACTCTTCTGCATTTCCCTAAGGCTCTTTAATAAACAAACACCACTTGTGACCCACCTGATAAGTATGAGGCATAAGCCATGTGTGGTGGTTTGAATAGAATGGCCCCCATAGGCTCACAGATTCAAATACTTGGTCCCCAGGCAGTGACACTATTTGAAAGGGTTAGGAGGTGGGGCCCTGTCGGAGGAAGGGTGTCATTAGGGGTGGGCTTCGAGGTTTCCAAAAGCCCATTCCAAGCCCAGAGTCTCTCTTCCTGCTGCACGTGGATCTGAGTGCAAACTCTCAGCTCCTTCTCCAGCACCATGTCTGCCTGCACACTGCCATGTCCCGCCATGATGACAGCGGACTAAACTTCTGAAACGGTACACAAGCCCCATTAAAGGTTTTCCTTCCTAAGAGCTGCTGTGGTCATGGTGCCTCTTCACAGCAGAAGGACACTGACTAAGACGCTATTCCAACAGATGAGGACCTTGTGTCCAGTGATGCAGCAATGTAGAACAAGGACACAAAGTGGCTGGATTATTTGCGAATCTGCACTAGTAAAAACCACAAGAAAAACCTGAAGGAGTCATCTCGGGATTTCTTACCATGCCTTTTAAGGGTCGGTGAAAATCAGGGAACATCCTAAGGGTAAAAGAGACTGGCTAGTGAAGGAAATATGACCATTCAGAAGAAAATCAGATTCTACTCTCTTAATCCAAAAAAGAAACTATAAAAGGCAGAAAAGACCTAAAACTGGGAAACAGTCCAGAACCAACATTTGCTGAACACCAACAGCTTAACAAACACCACATAAATCCCCACAAGTTGTGATTCTGATTTTGCTAAGGGGAAATGACATCAGCTCCAAGTCACCCAACTAAGACATGGCAACGTGGGGTGGGAAGCCAGGTCTGTCTCCAGGGTCTGTCTTCCTTCCTCAATTATGCTGCTCTGATGAACTAACTCATGGAGTCAGATTGTGACATCAGACACAGTCCTGGGATTTCGAGGACTATGGGGGTCCAGCCCCTCAATAGTCCCCTCCCAGGGTCCGGGAAGAATCTACAACCAGCTGATAATCTTTGATGAGAAGAAATGAATCTATGTACATGAAACTCCTTAGTCCATATACTTTATTATTCTGTGTCAGTTACAAGCTTATATTCTGCTCTCATATTCAGGTCATCTTTAGCCTGATTTCTCTCTACACTTGTCTGCAATCCCCTCTAGGTTCTATCTTAATTCCTTCATCTAGTTCTGCCCCTTCTAGGTTCTCATCCATCTTGTTCCTTCCCATATCATCTCCTCTCCCGTCTCCTCTCTCCTCTTCTCGTTCTACCTCATCTTGTTCTTCCCCATCTGGCTCTTCCTCCTCTTCCATCTCGTTCCTCTAGTACTCTCTTGTAGCCCTTCAATCTACTTCTTCCCCATCTCAGTTTGTTCCTCTCAAGTTCTTACCCATCTAGTTCTTCCATTCTCTTTTCTCTTCTCCTCCTCTGCCCTGGAAGTCCCAGTATATAAAGGGAGGGTTCAAGCTAAATTGTGTAAAGCTATTACTTAACGTCCACCTCTCCTAGGCGGTGTCTCCTTGTGGAATTTACCATAAGTCAGGAGACTTGCATGTGGGCTATTATCATTGTTAGTCCTCGGAAGTTGGGCACCCACCTGGGTGGTGTTTCCTGTAGTCCTTGAAAGTGGCTAAGGGAGATAATCTGATTCCAGAGAAAGCCTTTCCTGAAGCTGTTCTCCAAATACCTGGAATGTGTATGTCCAAAGAGTGATCAGTCCACACTGTTAGCCTTCTTAGGGAAAAGTTAACTGGGAAAACTATGAAGGCACACATGATTTTCATAACAGAAGACAGCTGATATATAACAAACCAAGTAACACCAAAAACTCCTTGGGATTTGGCTTCCTCTGGAGGAATTCCCTGATCCCTCCAGGTAGTGACTTTGCCATAACCAGCTGAGTTCTTATGATATATTCCTGCGGCCTGCAGCACTGGGACTCCTGGGATCTCTAAGTTTGTCTTCTCTGTGCTTTCAAATATTTGGGATGGGATAACCAAAAGGTGAAGGGGAGGCACAGGCCGAGGGCATCTATGAAAGTCCAGCAGCTGTCCATGAAGAGAATATCATCTGGTCCTGTGCAGGCCTTTCCTACAGCCTCCTAGTTGATCACCCCATTGGAATGTTCATATTTAAACAGGGAAAGAAGAAAGCATATGCCCCCCTGTGTTTCAGGGAAGTTATTAAAAAATAAGGGGTCATAGGTAGGACCCCTTAGAGAAGCTGAAGGTAGGTAGTGCACACCTTAGAGGTGTGTTTGGGACCCCAGCCCTTGAGAGGTAGAGGCAAGAGATCAGAAGTTCAAAGCCAGCCTTGGCTACCACAATAGACATAGTAAGCTTGAGGCCAGCCTGTCTTAAGAAAAAAAAATCAAAAGGTTCTTTTAAAAACTCTAAAGCAAGGATGTGCTCCACTTGGCCCAAAACCAGCTACTGACTAGTAACCAGTGCCTTTTTGGAGAAATGACAACTTTGAGAAGCCTTTAACTAGAGTGATGTGCCACCCTTCAGACTGTCCTGGAGAAGAAAGGCTCCTGAGGCTCTCAGAGACCGAGGCATGAAGTCTTTGATTTGTATGACGAGTTTCCAGGTCCTAAAGGATATAGAGGATAGCATCTCTAAAAAGACTCTTGCAGCATGTGAATAAAAGTCATAGGTAGAAAGCTGTGGCTGAGTGGGGAGCTTCGATGTCTTCCAAGGACACATGATGCCCATCCAGCCTCCTTTATTAACCAGTTTTATGTTCATTTGACACAGGCTAGAGGCATTTGAGAGATGGGGACCTCAACTGAGAAAATGCCTCCATAAGATCTGGCTATAGGCAGGCCTGTAGGGCATCTTCCTAATTAGTGATGGATGGGGGAGGGCCCAGCTCATTGTGGGTGGTACCATCCCTGGGCTGGTAGTCCTGGGTTCTTTAAGAAAGCAGGCTGAGCAAGCCATGGGGAGCAAGCCAGTGAGCAGCACCCCTCCATGGCCTCTGCATCAGCTCCTGCCTCCAGGTTCCTATCCTGCTTGAGTTCCTGTCCTGACTTCCTTCAATGATGAACAGCGGTATGGATGCATAAGCCAAATAAACCCTTTCCTCCCCAACTTGTTTTGGTCATGGTGTCTCATCACAGCTATAGTAACCCTGACTAAGACAACCAGAAAGCCTCTGATGGCTATTCTACCTGGCACACTGCTAAAATATTTCTGTTCAGGTCTGTTTGTGTGGATCTGTGTTGTTAAATAGATGTAAGTAAGAAATATTCCTAAGACATCTAGAAAATTAAGAACTAACCCAAATGCTTCTCAGGACATGATTTGAATAAATGAAAATCCTATTCATTTACTTTTTCCAAAATGATATAGCTTCAGAATTGTCAGCAAGAAATATATGCAGCATTTAACCTGAATTCTACCTGATTTCCTGCTCAAAAAAGCTTGTTAAAGAGTTACTAGTTAGCTTGTGCTATCTCTACATTAAAAACAATTCCTAGTAAGAAAAATAAAGTGGTTAGCCATGTAAAGTCTCATAGCATTTTTGAGAGTCACCTAATATAACTTTAAGTCTATTAAACTGATATAAATCTATACAATAAAATAAAAATCAATTGCTAAATCTAAATGCATCCACCTTAAGCCAGAGGAGTAAAGGGTTACCTGGGTTTGGTAACGACGTCTCGTGCTCCCCTGAAAACGTGTATGTTAAGGAAACCTGTGTCTAGGAACTGCGAAATGGTGCATCCTACAACCCAGAACCACAAGCACGACAGCTCCGTAAAGGTATTAAGTAGGAAGACAGAAGTTTTACTATGGAAGGGGACAGAATCAAAAGGTCCCAGGAGGCTGGAAAGGGAAAGGGGTTCTGATGTGAGTTGATCTGTTGCCATTGGTTCCACAGCAACAGCATTTTCTTCCGGTTCTGGTCTGCTCTTGGTGGTCGAATGTGAAGGATTTTTAATTTTGGAAGAATCCTCCTAGGAAATGAAGATTCTGCCTCTGTCAAAGTAATTTTCTGTGCCTTGTGCCATCTTTGAATGCTTCAGCTTTTTAATTAAAACAACCAAGGGGTTTTGCTCATCTTCTTTGAATCTATGTGGCTTTTTTTTAATTTGTGTTTGAAATTTCTGTCCCTTTGGTTGAAGAGAAAACTTAACTATTACCCTATTTAATCTCTTGGCCTTTTTTTTTTTAAACAAATTTAAACAAAACTCAAATTCTAAAGTCATTCTGACTTCACATTAACTCTGGGGCTTTTCAGAGGGACCCAAAATTTTCTAATGAAAATGGATTTGTTCCCTCTCCTTATATAATGGGGTGGGGTATAATTAATATACTACTAATTAATTGAGACTTATTTGCTTGGGAAGAATTATCAAGTAAAAGTGAAACTAATTGGAGGCTGACTTGTCTTATACTGAGCAGCTTAAAATGCTGACAGCAGCAAGTGCTGTTTAACTCTATGATGTGATACTTCTGTGTCATAGACAGATGACTGACAGATGATAAATATCAGTGAGTTGTCCAGAAACTGTATGAAATGCTTAGAAATCTGGTAGGCCCTGGTATAACTTATCAGTTACAATTCAAATTATCTGAAATGTCACAGAAATAACCACTTTTCTATATCAATCACATTATAATGAGCTCCCATTAAACCTTTAGGCATGATCTTAACTCCTGAATGACCTACAGGTTTTTTTTTATTTTACTCCAATGTCTTTCTGAAAGTGTTATAAGCATCTACTATTAAAAAAAAAAAAAAAAAAAAAAAAAAAAACAGAACCTGCCAGAAGATTTATGGGAAAACTTGTAAACAATGGGTTTCTGGTAACTCAGAGATCAGAGGGTCTGGGTGAGACCCTCCAGAGCCCCGTGGAAAGCTAAGCTACCAGGAGGCCGCAGGCCTGGGCTGGGCAGAGCAAGACTCCAAGAACTGGCAGGCTAACTCTGCTTATGACCTTGTATTTCTGGTACTTCACTGTGTTGCTGTCCAGATTTCAAGTGCCCCCTTTTCACTTAAGGCCTGCAACGTCACAGCAGTTTAGAAAAGTCGGCCTTGACAAACAAAGGGAGGCAGCATTTTTCTCTCTGAATTCACCCCCTTCTGTCTGAATTCCAAACCCACAAGCTCTCGCTGCGTGCCCTTCATTTTTACAACACTAAGCTTGGGTGGGAGAGCCTGTTTTCCTTCTAACAGGTCTCGGTGTGTGAGGCTTTGTCTTGAGGTCTCGGCCTGGAATGAATTTTAAAAGTCTGCTCTGAGGCTCTGTACTACCAGACGGCCTGGAGAAACCTGGCTGTCTCTGCAGCGCCAATGAAGCCTGGTGGGTATCGTCAGAGCTCTGGCTGGAACGTCCTATTTGAGAGCAAAAACAGAGCTGGATTTTCTGGTGCACTTCTGTGAATACCCAGGCCAAGTCTAAATAGACCAAACTTACTTTACAAGCACGTTAGTTTTACTGTGATTGTCTCTGGTAAGAAATGTGGATGGCAGCAGGAAAAAATTATACTTCTGTAGAGAACCATGTTGCACCCATTGCCAGACCCTCACCCTGTCCACTGTCTTCGAAGTTTCAGCTCTCTGTAAGCCTGACGGCATCCTATGTTTCTCTAGGTCTCCTCCAGTCCCTGGCCAGCACTTTCCAAACCGACATTTCCAATTTTCTGAAAGTGCCTTTCTCCTGATTTCTCCAAGCTGAAGCCGAAATCACCGTGTGAACCTCAGGGAGACAGCCACCAGCCACACAGGAATACCTACACGCCTGCTGCTGAGTACCTTACTCAGAAGTTTGCTAGAACATCAGATGGCAGCACCAAACATTCAACTGGAAGCCAGGGCAGCCCATCCATTGAGAGGGCTGTCCTCATCTCAACATCTGGAGACTCGAGCCCGAGTCCCGAAGCCCAACTGACTGGAAGCAGTTTACAGCGTTTCTTCCAAACACTTTCAACTGTCCCTTAAACACCTGATGGCTAATGTCACAAATTGGGCAGAGCAGTGGTTCTCAACCTGTGGGTCCCAGTCCCCTTGGGAGTCCAATGACCCTTCTACGGCGGTCACCTAAGACCATCGGAAAACACAGATATTTATATTAAGATTCATAACATCAAAATAACGGTTATGAGTGAATAATGAAAATAACTATGGTTGGCGGTCAGCACAACATGAGGAACTGTATTAAAGGGTCTAGGCGTTAGGAAGGGTGAGAACCGCTGGGGTAGAGGCTTACGTGTCTTGATATCTCCTGAAAGGAAATGTTCTCATGTTCACCATGTACTAAGTGATCATGGTGGGTCCCGGTGTGAAAAGCACTAATACAAGGTGTCAGGGTGAATTTCCACCAGGTCCCAGAACCGTCCTGTGACCTGCTTTCCAAAGACAACATGCCCAAACACTGAACCTAGGAACCTCGCTTCCTGAAAAGACAAGGACAAATGGCGCACTTGACCCTCACGGGAAGGAGCCTCACCTATTACAAGAGCCTACAGACTCTTCGGCCAGCATTGCCTGAGGCACCACATGGCCTTGGACGACTTACCAGGCATCATGCTGTGCACCTAGCTCAGTCACTCGGGAAAACTGAAGCCCTGCTGTACACTAACTAGAAAAAGGCAAACTGGCCTGGACAGGTGAAGCCTGGATCTAACTATAGCCCACTTGACCTTTTCAGCTGGTTCAAGCTGGATAAACGGACACCCTGACTTCACGGCACTCCTGGACGCTGCGTAATTCCCTCCTGGCAGGGACGCTCACACTCTCTCACGCCTGAGTCTTAAAGCCTTTAAATGGCCACTGACTTGGCAAACAGTCTTCCTGGGAATCAAACAGGAAGCGCATGAACAGGAGCCATCAGAAGAGTCTGCTGAGGTGCCGCTGTGTGGTCCCAGATGCCTGAGGAAGGGGAGGAAGGGAGGCCTGGGAGAATGCCTCAGAGCTGTCATACTAAGTCAACAGAGAAGAATCCGGAAGAACAAGCCAGTGAACAACCTGGAGAAACGCCCTGCACGGTTTCTCAATCATAAACTCGGGTGTGTTTCTTGCTAATAGCAGTTAATGGATTTGTTTTTCTGCTTCAATTCACTCACTCATCCACTACTCACTTTCGCAGGCACAGGACAGTTCTAATGGAGATGTTTCTAAATATATGAATACACAACTGAAGAGCCTCTTCTTCATGCCCTACAGGAATTCTCATTCTTTGCTGAGAGAATTAAGACTTCCCCAAGAATGAGCTCCCTAGTTAGTTATCCTATACCAAGTGGACAGTCCTGAAATCACAGGCATGCCAGCAGGACTCAGCAGGCTGTGTTTATATATATGCTTGTGGTGTGTGAGGGGTGTGTGTGTGTGTGTGTGTGTGTGTGTGTGTGTAAAACAATAACATTTCAAGGAAAAGAAGCCATGAATTTGAGAGGGATGGGGGAGCTGGGAGGGACTGGAGAGGATAGGAAAGGTAAAATGGTAGAATTACAGTTTAATTTTAAATATTTTCAAAAAGTGAATGCCTTTTCCAGCACTGATGGTACTGGGGGAAATGATGAAATGTCTCTTTAGAGGAATTGATGAAATGTATTAACAACCAAAAAAATACACTAAGAGATAATGCATATATTGATAAGAACAGATCTCAAAATGTGTATTAGTGAATCAATTAAGTTACAGAATTTGACAGACATTTACATAAAACTGTCAATATACAAAATGATGCTACCTGTCAGGTCTTCCCATAGATAACAAAATATAATACAGGATCTCATTATTTACACTTCTATTTGGTATGGATCACCAGATCCTGTATTATATTTTGTTACCTATATGACCATAGTTACCTCTGGGAACAAGAGGAATGGCATCAGAGGGGAAATAGAGAAAATCTGAACGGCATCTCTTTGAAATTTTTTTTAGCCAAATCAAACAATAATGTCTTGGTTTGGGGTTTCTATTGCTGTGAAGAGACACCACGACCACAGCAACTCTTACAAAGGAAAAACATTTCATTGGGGTGGCTGACATTTTCAGAGGCTTAGTTCATTATCACCGTGGTGTGACATGGTGGCGTGCGGGCAGACATGGTGCTGGAGAAGTAGCTGAGAGTCCTACAGCTTGACTTGCAGGCAACAGGAAGTGAACTGAGACACTGGGTGTAGCTTGAGCATAGGAGACCTCAAAGCCCGCCTCCACAGTGACACACTTCCTCCAACAAGGCCACACCTACTCCAACAAAGCCACACCTCCTAACAGTGCCACTCCCTTTGGGGGTCATTTTCTTTCAAACCACCACAAATAACTATGTCAAAAGTTCACCATCCCAACTGTGGCTATACACTGATACAAATGCATGTAAGCCAAGTGGATTATTTTCTCCAGAAAAATTATTCCTATATAAAAAGGAGAAATACGAGAAAAATACCCCATACCAAAAACCCACAAAAATAATAGGCATGCCAATAAATATAAGAGTCTTCTTTAGAGAAATTTAAAAGTGCAGACACTTGAGCTGAAAAGAAACATCACACTCGTGGATTGTAAGAGAAACGATTGAAAGCTGTCAGTTCTCTACAGAGCTTTTAAGTAATTTCAGTTCTAATCAAACCTTCGCTAGGATTTACTGGAGAGGGACAGAGACACTTATGTTCTTGTTCTGTGTCAGAGCTGCTGCTCCGACGCTGAGGGAGACAAGCCCTGGGGATCTTGTTACGATGTAGATTCTAACGGAGTAACTCTCTGCCAAGCCCCAGACCACATTTCTAATGAGCTCCAAGACACCACACAACAGCCTGAGAGACAGACAGCAGCAAACATCTGGAGCGGAAATGTAAAAGAAATAAGCAAGAAGTGTTGAGCGAAGAACATCAGCCCTGAGGGTAGGGAAAACCTGCAACAATGCTTCAGTAATTAAAAACACTCAAACGGGGTTGGAGAGAAGACTCAGTGAGAAAGAGCACTGGCTGCTCTTCCAGAGGACCCGGATTCAATTCCCAGCACCCACATGGCAGCACACAACTGTCTGTAACTCCAGTCCCAGGGGACCCAATGACCCTGTCTGGCTTCCGAGGGTACTAGGCATGAACATACACATAGACATACATACAGACAACACACACACATATGTAAGTATTTTTTTAATAAAAAAAAACACTCAAATGGCAAAAATAGACATCTCATTTAAATAATAATAGCAATGGGTTATTCTTATTAAATATTTGACTAGCAGCTGGATAGGATTCCTCCTTTTTTTTTTTTTTTTTTTTGGAGACAGGACAGGGTTTCTTTGTGTAGCCTTGGCTGTCCTGGAACTCACTCTGTAGACCAGGTTGGCCTTGAACTCACAGATCCACCTGCCTCTGCCTCCCGAGTGCTAGGATTAAAAGCGTGCGCCACCACCCCACCAAGCCCAGAATTCTTTACACCACTTTTTAAGGCGACAGACACCTGGGATGAAGAGCCTAGAAATCCTGACCACCAGACACGGATGAGACTAGAAACATGTGATCAAAGTGCAGACTAAGAATCATGTTCAAATTACCTCCAGATGTGTGGTGTTTGGAATGAGCTGTCTCCCATAAGTCTCAGGCATTTGAATATTTGTTCCCTAGTCGGTGACTGTTTAGGAAGGATTAGAAGGGGCCTTACTGGGGGGAAATATGTCACTGCGGATGGGCTTTGAGGTTTCACAAGACTCCCACTGTCTTCCTGTTTGTGGGTCAAGATGTGAGCTCTCAGCTGTTCCCGCCTCCACACCCGGTGCTTGCGGCCCTGCTCCCCACCATGGTGGAGACGAACTCTTCATCTTCTGGAACTGTAAGCCCAAAATAAACCCTTCCTTCTATAAGTTGCCTTAGTCACGGCTTTCTATCACAGCAATAAAAAAAAAAAAAAGTAACTAATAGACCCACAATTGACTAGCTACGACGTCGGGGGGTCTCAGAAATGAAATTTCCTTATGGGAACGCCCACACAGATGCTGAGTGTCCGTCATCCTACTAGAAGCAATGTTTACAGGTAGGCAAAGGGGTCAGCACTCGTTACCATCTTCCGGTGTACGTATTCAGCAAACGTTAAGCAGCTAACGTCGAGTGGCTATTCCATGCCAAGGCCTGCTGGTCTAGTCAAGGAAATAAGGTAACTGATCCAAGATAAGGTTGAGTGTCACAAGCAGGCCTGGTGTGGTGTCCTTTTGCTCAAGGTTCCCCCACATAACTGATTGTGTCAGAACTGAAATGCATGCAGACGACATTCGTCAACGCTACACAGAGATAATACACGGGACCCGGGTATGTTTCAGGTGATTCCTTGGGTGACTGTTAACACAATCTGAATACAGAAAGCACACACTTGGAAAAGGGGAGGCACTAGAATAGATATGAGGGGTTTTTAAGGCAAATTCCTAGTGTAGTAACTTTAATCATTAATAATACTCCAGAGCTGAAGTATCCCTCCAAAGACAAGCTGAAATGGTGACCGATTTGACCTGAAAACTCTTAACTACAGTGGAAATGTAACAATTCTGATTACCTCCTAAAAGTATTTTATTCATCTATTAGCAATCTTATCAAATATATTCTTGGAGGGGTTAAATCAAAAAGGACAAAAACGAGGCCCATTCCAAGTTTACATGTTACAGAGGAGGCTTAAATGGATCCACTTCAATAAAGGCCGATTTCATTCCAGCCTCCATGACGATCTCGGACTAGCCCTGCCTGAGCACATGGTGCTTTTGCAAGTCAGTATGTTTAACTAAAATTAATACATCGATAGCAGAATGGTACATGCTTAAGCACCATTACATTCTAAAAATAAAATCCTCCAAATCCATAAAAGTGCTTAAAATCAACACTTTTACATAATAAAAACGCTGACAGCGGAAATAAAGCATTGAGCTTAAGAGGCAGAAACTGTGATAAGCAATTGTGTTTTTGAAAAAGGAAAAGTTTGAAAACCTTATAAAAATCACTGCAAATGGTTTCAAGATCGTATGAGTACAAAGAGAGCCTGAGACGGGAGTCCAGTTACCAGTTCACAGACAACGGACCGACCCACGACCTACCACAGTCCGAAGGCATTGGTGCTGCAGAAATGGAGAAGATGACCGGTGTGTCAGAGCCTGTGAATAAAAACGGATATCTTCCGATCAGCGAACTTCCTTCCAGTGGAAAATCCGGGAGGTCCTCAATGGTCATCTTCTAGAAAGCCACCTATAGCAGGAAAGGGAAACTCAGAACGCATTTCCACTTCACTAGTGCGCAGCTTGGGGTGACTGCCTTCAGTCACAAGGATCCTGACATGTCCAGCGTCTGAGCAGACAGTTGTTTAAGAACTATGTGTCGCCTCCCACCGCCTTGCACCTTCAACAGCCCAAGCACTGCTGCCAGACAAAGCTCAGGAGAGAGAAACCACAATAGACTTCTAAAAACATGAACTTGCCACTAAGAGGTAAAAACGTGTTCGCAAGGCTGAGCTCACCCAAAGGGCAGCCTTAAACAAGGGCACAGTGATCTTAGCTCTCATAATGTACCATCATCTTCCATCGAAGCCCACGCCCCATGCTCATCACACGGGAAGACATAGATCAGCATGTTGCCATTATTTTCTGATATCCCCAGAAAACATCACTGAAAATTATTTCATTTATCACAAGTGGAAGAGATGGCTGAGGTTGTCCCACTTAGCAATGCTGGGGGGGGGGGCTGCTGCTTACTTGACAGGAAGAGGGCTGTGACTTTAAACCATATCAACTCATAATCGGCTTCTCCCAGAAAACATCAGGCTATAGAAGAAATCTGTTCTAAGTTAGACCTGGGTCTATTCCCAGCCTACAGCTCAGAAATACCGTAGAAAGCAGAGAAATGCTAAGCGAAGCTCAGCAATAGAACTAAAAACTTAGTGTCTTTCGATTCCGCTCTGAAATAATATGAATCCTCATGTTTATTCTTAGATATAAGTAAAACCAAATGACTTCAGACTGGCCTGTGGGCAAACCTGTGGTACATTTTCTTGACTGATGAATGATGGGGGAAGGCCCAGCTCGCTGTGGGCAGTGCCATCCCTGGGCTGGTGGTCCTGGGTACCGTAAGAAAGCAGGCTGAGCAAGCCAGTAAGCAGCATCCTCTATGGCCTCTGCATCAGCTCCTGCCCCCAGGTTCCTGCCCTGACTTCCCTGATAATGGACTTACAAACTGTAAGATGAAATAACCTTTTCCTCCCCAAGCGATGCTTCGTCACTGCTAGAGAAACCCTAAGACAGCCCCTTACACTAACTGAGCCACCTTTACAGCCCACTCAGCTCCAAGGAAACAGTCCCTTGGAACTAGCTGCTTTCTTTCCCACTTAATTCAGACCTTTTCTCTCTGAGAGCAAAAGCCGGTAGGAACAAGTGGGCTTTCTTTTGACTTAAGGAGTATACCCTTATGTGCACAGGAATGATCCACGTTAAACAAATAGCCTCGTTCTCACTCTAGTAAAGGAATCTCGAATTTTTTTGTGGGGGTAGGGGGACTGGTACAGAAATTACTTGCCACCCAATGCATGGAATCTTTTGACATTTACCTTGCCGCATACACGGGAACAACCCAGGATCAAGGGATCAGTGTTAAACAGCTGTGGTGATCTTCATCAGTCATTCCAAACAGTAAGGAGACCCACTAACACAGCCCCTTCCTTCTCATTACACTTCTCCCATCCACGAGTTTCTACTTGCAGGCCCGTGTTCGCTTGGTAACAAGTCTGGGTAAACATCCCCCCCCCCCCACACACACACACACAGTAGGTAGGAAGCTTCCTTTGGAACCAAACATCAAAAACGAAACTCCAGTAAGCATGCATTACGGTTACTACACACAAGGCCCTGTTGGGAGATGTTTCAGGGTGACCGACGGACCACGCATGGGAGGCAGCTTCTAATCGATCTTTAAAATGAGGGATCACTGATGAGCATGGATGGTGACACACAAGAGGACGTGCCCCCACCAGTGGGGACCAGGAACCTTTGCCAGGGGGGGAATTTCAAAGAATCAGAGCATATCCTGAGCTGAGCCTGGGAAGAAACTGAAAAGGACCCCACGATGTAGGGTACGCACCTGGGGAAGCAGGCTGATGCAAAGCTAACTCCACTTTGAGTTTGGGGTGGGGTTTTTCTGTTTGTTTTTGTTTTTGTTTTGAGGGGGAGGTAGCTACACTCGTTCTTAACTGATTTAAAAAACAAAAACAAAAACCACTCAATTCCATAAGCACTGGGGAACTGGCATACCGAAAGAGATTGGTATGTTTAAAGTCGTGTTTTTTAGGAAGAGTAATCCGACTGGAATCATACTTCGGGACTCAGACAGGTTTTCTATATCCTTAATTTGTCAGCACAGGGAGGAAAAAACTGCTCACTGTGACACACACACACACACACACACACACACCCCGAGAGCACCTGTCATTCCTTGCAGATTGTCAAGACCCTTCAAGGTTAGACCTGCGTGTGGAGAGAGCTCGGTGGGTAAGGCGTCTGCTGTAAGGGTTGGAGTTCCCACCCTCAGGACCCACATTCAAGTGGGGTGGGCAAAGCGGCCCCCCTGTGGTAACAACACTCAGGAGGTGGAGATGGAGATTCCCCGGGGCAGGCTGCGTTCATGGCCCGGACAAATCAGAATCTCGGGTTTCAGCCAGGGACCTTGCCTTTGTAAATAAAGAAGAAAGCTGTGGCTGGAAGACAGGTGCCATCAACGTCTGGCCAGAAGCATGCTCACATGTAAATATGCATACACAGCTGTCACCTACCACAAGGACAAGACTACCATCTTGCACACATGTAATGAACATTAAAATTCCAGATCCAAGGTGCAAAGATAATTCACACAAGACATGGAGTCCACTTCATTGTTTTACATGATACGTCAAGGCCAGAGAAGCCACAGTGTTACCTAACCAACATGAGGAACGTTCTTTATATTTTTGCATCCTAATGGCATTTTTCCCAGTCCCATTTCTTTACCTTCTTGGGAAAAAAGGAAAAAGAAAAGGTTCTATCTTTCATTTCACCCCAAACTACACAGTACACAAAGTTTCACTGGATCTCAAATTCTTCCCTAGAAGCCACTTCCGGATCTAAAGGAACCTTGATCAAGTGTGCAGATGTACTGATCTGAGTTGGGCAGGTATTTTGTCCAAAATCTCCTGGTAAGGGCTGGTTTGAAGAACTCATCCCCGATTAACTGGGTACAAACACTTTTTACAGTTCTCCAAACTTTCAGGCACATGAGAATTTCACCTTACTCCACTAACTCACACCACTTCTGAGTAAAAGCATGTTGTCACTCGGCTCCAACCGCTCATGATTTTCCCAAGGAGCCTGACCCCGCCTTTGCATCCCAGTAATGAGGAACATCAACCAACGTCTTCAGAGAGGTCGGGGCCTCCAAAAAGAGTTGACCAAAGCCAAGAAGTTCTTTCAGAATTGTTTGTTTCTATGATGCTGGGGATTGAACCTCTGGCCTCAACATATGCCAGGCAAACACTCTACCACTGAGCTACACCCCGGCCTTTCCCTCAAGTGCTTGAGAAATGGCTGAAAAGCAGCATACTGGAGTTTCTTGACTAACAAGGAGAGCCAAGCTGTGTCCATGTTGATTCACAGCCATTTCATACAGTTTCCCATCACTGTCAGTCATGGGTGTTTATTTTCATGAAATCCCCAAACAAGACTACATATTTACTTTTTACAAGCACAACTCCGGTGATCCTTTTATTTGCTATCCTATTAAACATCCGTTCACTCACCACACGTCTACTGCAAGCGTGTGAGCCTTTGTTTTCATGAGATTCAAAAACAAACCGAAGCAGATAAGGACATAAAGGCAAGGCTCCAATAAGTCTTTTATTTGCTACAGATAAAACACTGGAAAAGCAGCTCTAGAGAGAACATCAGACACCCACCCTCAAGAAGTTCAGTCACATGTTTGATAAATTTTGTTTCGCATTAAGTCCTAAGCTGTCCATCCCAAAGATAAGGAACCAAGTTATGTCCTTGCCGTCCTGTGGATTCCAGCCCAGGGCTAGGTTGCTACAAGAAAGCACAATTACTGTACAATAAGTACTAAGACCGAGGAGAACTGGGTACTATGCAGATACAGATAGAAGACAGTTAGCATAGGATTTCTGGGCCCTATTAATTAAAGGTTGGAATGCCCAACTAGGTAGCTACAACCCACATGAGGCTTTACAAATTAAATTAAAATTTCCATTGGTCTAGCTCAGACCAATGTCTGTGGGCTTCAGGTGGGGGAATTGGCTCAGACAACTAAGTTTGGGGTGTCACACACACAAAAGGCGATCTGAAATAGTTTAGGTTTCTAAATGTACACTCACCTAAAACTAATACAAACATCAAATACATAATGTGTTTTAGACAGTGCTTACAGCGTGATCATGTGACCTCACTTCAGCCTTGGCTCTGATCACACAGTGTGTGTGTGTGTGTGCATTTAGCACGGCACCCTCGGACATGCCATGCAATGCCATGTGACTCCACCTGAAACAGCACCACCCAGATGCAAGACCAGGTGTCTTCATGGGTTGCAGTGTTTTTACACCGAGTTCTGCTCTTACAGAAACGTAACGGTTTAATTACAGAAAACAAAGGCTTTTAATAAGTTCCCATTGTTGCTCTTCAGCATGTGAGCATCAAATCAGCATATTTTAGAATTAGATTTTGTTAGAATGTTGATTTTGCTAATTGCTGTTTGTGTTCTAAATTAGAAAAAAAAAAAATCACTAGCTGGGCATGGCAGCACATGCCTTAGCCCCAGTACTTGGGAGACAGAGGCAAGCAGATCTCATGAGTTCAAAGCTAGCCTAATCTACATAGTAACAGTCCATTCCAGGACAACCAGAGCTACACAGTGAGACCCTGCCTCAAAATATAATTTTTTTAATCAAGAATTATTGGCGCTAAAGAAATGACTCAGTAGTTACAAGCCCTGGCTACTCTGGTACCCAGGTTGGGTTCCCACCATCCACACGACAGCTCCAGTTCCTGAAACTCCAGTCCCAGGGGATGCAACAACCTCTTCCGGCCTCCACAGGCACCACGCACATACATACAGGCAAGCAAAATACTCATGCATGCAAAATAAAAATAAATGTTTTTTAAATCATAAATTAATTCTGGTTTTGGATTAGGGCAGAATTTCCAACAACTTTTGAAAGGGTCTTAAACATACATATATTTATTATGTATGCTTATAATGTTTGTATTTATATTCATACAAAACAGCATTGTCAGCACTAGAGATGAATTCTGCAAAATGCTGAAGATGTTCTATATCCTGTAGTATTAAATGTTCATCCAACTTAAACGTAAAAATAAACCATCTCTTTATCACACAAACTTGTTTCCATCTTTAATAAATAGTAAAATCATACGTATACCAAAGAACTGTTCTAAAATACATTATTTATTGTCAATAAGTGTTTGATTTGTATGCCTGTTTTATATTCACGGGATTGTAATATACCCTGTTTGGGCTCTATCTGAATGTTCAAGGGGTCCATTTGCACGTGGCTCATGCCACCATAACCAGAAGGACATTTCACCTATGGACATTCTCCTAACCAGCACTGAAGGAGAACAGTGCAGGTCACTCCTCAGAAAACACACAATTTACAGATGCCTGAAATGAGAAACGAAGGCTGGCATGCCAAGCAAGCCCGCAGCAGTCTAATTATAAATAATTAAGAGAACAGACTAAAAGCAACCAGACCCTGAAAGGGTTTTAACAGAGAGACAGAGTCAAGTTGATTCCGGCAACTCATGCTCACAAGTATGTATTCAAACCTGGGGTTGTTATAAGCAAAATGGCAACATTATAATCATCGCTTTTTTTTTTTTTAAGGCCTTGCTATTGGGGTTGTATCTGGGAAATGGGATCCTGGAAATAAATCCAGCGAATAGTGCACCGTGTGCTAAATCTACAGAAGAGATGTAAACACTCCGGTTGTGTGCCATGAAGTCAATCTTTGAGCCCAAGCGGTCCCTAACAAATGAAAGCATTACCAAAAATCCGCATCATATCTACACGTTCAAATGAAACCAGGATGGTTTGCGTCGTCAAAAATGTAGAAAGCTGGAAGCCTGCCACCTCCAGGTCTCCGCTTTCCCTCCAGACTCTTGTGTCCTACGCCACCTGCTCTTCCGCCACGCAGTCAACTTAAACGGTGCAGGAGCTGACTAATGTCAAAGCAAGAGTCAACTGCAACTCAAGTATCTGACGGATGTCTCCACTCAGGAACACACTTCAGAAGAATTTCAAAGGTACTCTTTTATGCTTTGCTAGTGCTACAACATACCCAACCTTGTAACCCGGAACACACACCAAGTTACGATTCTACCAAAATAGCATTCTGATACCTGTGATAACACAGTCACAGAACAGACTTCCAAAAACCCACAGGCCTACCCAGCGCCCGGATGAAGTGAACCACCTCTCATCTATAGCTATTCATTTCATTCATGGGGTCCCGCACGGGACAGGTCTCAGCTCCTACCCTCCTGCAACTTCCCAATGCGAATCAGATCGAAGGAATCTATCTCAGAGCAGCAACGTGAGGCAGAGGCAGTTTAGTTTTGAGCACGCGTGGGCCAAGGATTTCTTCCTGCTCTAAGTCAGAATGGGGCGGCGACGGAGAACCTCAAGAGGCCCCGCGTGGAGAAACCCACCAGGGTGAGCAGTCCCGCGCGTGGGAGATCCTCCCGGGGGGGGGCGTCCACGGAGCACGAGCCCCAGCAGGGCACCCATCTCAGCCCGGGAGCAACCGACACGAGCACCCACCTCTCCCCGGCCGCCAGGGCCGCGTCCCGGGAGGCCTCTGATCGCCCCGGTGCGGCCCGGCCTCCCCGGGGCCCCACCGCCCCACCTCGAGTCCCGCCACCTGCCTGCTCCGGGTCCCCGGCGGAACGCCAGCTGCGGGACGCGGGGCACCGAGGCGAGGCGCAGGATCGCGCTCCCGCCCTCCCGCGGGGGTCCCGTGGCCGCCGCGGAGCCTCCAGCCGGGCCGCTGCAACCCGCCGCCTTCCACGCCCGCGCGCGCCGGAACCGGGCCCCACGCGCGGGTCGGCGCGCGCGCAGTGCAGCCGCCCGGGCTGCGCGCAGGCCTCGGCCCTCGGCCCCGCGCACGCGCCTGCGTTCGCTCGCCTCCGGCTTTGCGCCCCTGCGCCCCTCGACAGGCGGAACGTCTGCCGCTGTCTCCAGGCTCAGGGGTGTCTGGAGAGCTTTCCCGGGAGTCCCTGGCGTGCCGTGGACACGTGGGGGATCTGTCCAGCGCAGCAGAACCAGGCTCTAAAGAAACCTTGGCTGGCCCAGGCGGTGATCTGGGGCTGCTGCAGCAGGCATACCCTCCTCTGGCCAACTTTTAAGTTTGTTGGTCCAGTTTGGCCTCCCCGGCGCCCTATCATTCTGGGCTGGAAGACACCACCCCCTCACCCTACCCCCACCCCTGCCTGCAACATCTTAGCCTTTTTAGATAGTGTAGCCTAAGGTCAATTAAATTCCGTTTGCAGATCCTGCTGTGAAAACCCTTCTCAGTACCACCACCCCCCACGTTCAGAAATTATAAAGGAAGTGTGTCAGCCAAAGGGAAGAAGTGAATAGTCACAGTGAGCACTTAAGTTCCTTGCTTTCTGCTCCCTCCTCCACCTGCCTTCTATTCCCATCTCATCTGTCTTCCCATAACCAAAAAGAAGTGAAACTGACCCCTAACCGATGTGGGCACTGACATTCTATTTCTTTCCCGGGCTACAGGAAGAAGGTGTTGGCCTTTTATTGGGGAGACCTAATAATGTGACCGTGAAGTTTGTAACCTTGAGTTAAGAGTGTCACACCACTGCCATTGCTCTGTGAGGCCTCACAACTGATGATACCGTTGATGTGTCCTCCCTAGCATGCCGTAACATGTTGAGAGACTGTGTGAATGGATGTCCATCGGAGTCCCTGCAAGATCAGTGGTAAGTGCACACCACACACCAGAGCACCTTTTTCAGTGAGAACTATTGGCTCTCGGGACTAGAAAAACAAACACAAAATACCCTCTACTTGCTTGAGCCCTTTACAACATTGCCCCACCAAGTGGAAGAAGGGACTCGCTACCTCTTAAGTGACTAGCCTTTTGGAAGACATCCTTCCTTGGGAGCTAAAATCCAGGGCTGTTTCTGCCCTGGGAGCTCAAAGAAACACACGACTCCAGCTCAAGGTATAACGATGAGCACTCTCTGTCTCTCAGGCTGCTCACCTCCGGCACGGATGCAACCCCACTCACCAGCGTGCTGAAGGACTCTTTAGGGTGCATCCTGGCTTGTCTTGAGCCCTCTTTAAAGGTGATGCTGGGGAATGAGACTGTGACCCGATGAGTACCAAGAGGAGAGAGCGTGCCACCTCCTTCTACCTCTTGAGCGTCTACTAAACACAGCCCAAGATATCCAAATAGTCGTTGGAGGCAATCACACCACAATGGAGAGCTGGGTGGGGCACAGCGCCAACTAAAACTCAGGGTGCTTATGCAGTATTAAATTCCACCACCATCCCACGCCCCTGGGCGGCCGCCAGCTTCTCTTTCCCTGTGGACTCCGTGCCTTCATGCACTCTCAGGGATGGTAATGTAACACAGATGCTTCCCCCTCCCTCGGAGGACTCCGGCTCCTTTTCCCTGTTTGTATCACACCCAATTCTTGCCTAACCCACCCACCTGCTCAGCTGGCTAAGAGAGAAAGCAATTTGCCTGTAGTTGGCTCTGAGTGCCTTTAAATGAGTCCTGTTGCCATTGAGACGGGGAAACCCATGGAGGTCTGTTGTAACAGGAGTGACTAGTGACATTTCCAGGCTACACGGTTTACTTTTACTGCTTTTTTCTTTTTTTTTTTTTTACCATTATCCACCAAGATGGCCTCTATTAGTAGGCGATGGGGTGTGGTTAGCTGAGTGGTTCTAAGCGACAATAAAGGTCTCTGTTAGAACCAGACAGACGAGTGTCTCTTTCAGCTACACCCAACATGCATGGTACACAGGCAAGTTCCCAGGACTCCAAGTCAGCAGGGAGAGCCTTCCCCTCACTCAGTTGCCTTTATTCCAAAAATTGAGACTGCTCCCTGCCCCGCCATCAGGAACACAAGCCCTTATTGGTGTGTATATGTTCCCATCTACACACCCGCGTTGCACAAATTTTGCAGCTAGTTCTTGCCAATGAAATGGGACAATAAGGGGCCAGAATTTGAAGCTTGAATCAGCCATTGCAATGGCTTAGGCACTTAAAATACGATCCATTACACGTGCTGTGATTCCATTACATCTAATGACACAAGGTTCCTGAACGAACCAAAGTGCCAGGAGGGGGTGGCATCTATCAGTGGTCAGCACCACAGAGAGAAGAAAAGGCGTGGCCAACTGTCCATGCTACAGAACTCGACCTGGAAGATCTTGTCTTCGCCTTACCCAATGACGTGGGACAGAAGGTTCACACCAAGTCTGATCTGAAAGTCTCTCAAGCCACCGTCTGGTGTCACCTACCTAGAATGTCCCATAAAGGCCCAGAGATGGCTAAGCAGGGATCACTCAGAAATTCAGAGGTCGGGAAGCTCTGTCACCAGCTGCCAGACCCTACATCACAGGGAAGGAAGTAAAGGAAGTGAGTGGAAGAAGGCAAATCACCGCTCTTCCTCACGCTGTGCGTCGGGCAGGCTATCATTCATAGAGGAGGAAGAGAGATCCACTTTCCCAAAGCGAGTACATGAGGCCAAGGCCTGAGGACCGTGGGAGACAGTCTTCTGACAGAGCCAGGCAGATGGGAGCTCCACCAGCTGGAATGGTTACAACACTTAGCCGGAACTCCTAAAGTCTCCCTTCCTCTCCATTGTGTGCACAGGCGACGTGACTCCCCACATGTAACACCCAGAAGACATCAGCAAATTGTTAGAAGCAATTAGTTCAGCAAGGCTGCCAAAGGCAAGATCAATTTATAAAATCCAGTCGTCTCTGTCAGCAGCACACAAGGAGGAAATAGACAGAGAGACACCTCTCATGCTTGTGGTGAACCCTAACCATGCAACATCCGGGGATTAACTTAACAACTTTTCAGAACTTTATGGAGACGACCTTAAAATGCTATTGGAGGACATAAAAGGAGACGGACCAGATGAAGAACTACGCCATGGATAGGGTGGTTTTGCACTATAAAAATGTCAAGTGGATCACTAGATTCAATGTTTTGTTATAACTAAAACTTTGAGGTGCTCAGTAAACATAAAATATGTGAGGATGAACGTAACATTAAATAGGGCAGATTTCTAAAAGCAAGGAAAAAAGAGTCTTGCTCTACCAGATATTATGTCTTTATGATATCATTATAAAAATAATCAATGCTATTCTAGGAATAAACAGAGAAGTAACCTAGAATGTAGACTTCTGGCTAAGCAACACCTTGATATACATAAGTGTTGGCACGAACCAATGAAAAAATATGAATTATTTATAGGATGGTGTTGGGGAAACAGGCTTAGTTAGTATTGGAAACAAAAGAAAATCATGTGTCATATACAAAGAGCAACTCTGAGTAGGAACAAATGAAAGAGGAAAAAATGTGAGAGATAGTCTGAATGTACAGTACAAATGTATTTCAGGGGCTGGAGAGATGGCTCAGGGGTTAAGAGCACTGGCTGCTCTTCCAGAGGACCTGACACCCTCACATGGACATACGCACAGGCAAAACACCAATGCACATAAAAATAAATAAATTAAAAAAAAAAAAAAAGCCAGGCGGTGGTGGTGCGCGCCTTTAATCCTAGCACTCGGGAAGCAGAGCCAGGTGGATCTCTGTGAGTTTGAGGCCAACCTGGTCTACAGAGTGAGATCCAGGACAGGCACCAAAGCTACACAGAAAAACCCTGTCTTGAAAAACAAACAAACGAAAGAACGTATTTCCTAATACACAACTAAAGTACTGGGGGTGGATCTCAGGAGTAGAGAGGGTGCCTGATGTGCCGGAGGGGCTGGGTTCAATGCCAAAAATGGCGGAGCAAATGCCATAGGAAAGCACCTGTTCTTATCGAACCTAGAACTAACAAGGAACCACAGTTCAATCCTTACAAAATTCTCCCACCAAGTGGCCATAGTTGAACACTACCAATTAAAAGGAAGTAGAGAGAGGACAGCTCAGCAGCGGTTAGGAGTGTGTACTGCTCTTGCAGAGGACCTGGGTTTTGTCCCTGCACCCAGGCAATCAATCGCCTGTAACTCCAGCTCCAGCAGATCCAGTGCCCTCTTCTGGCCTTTGTGGGCACTACATGCATGTACATTCCCAAATGAAGATACACATTTAAACATAACTATTTTTCAAAGAGAAAAAATTATAAAGCCATAACAAATTGGGAGAAGATTATGTGAGATGTATAAACTAGGAATTAGTATCTAAAACACATCATCAAAAATCAGCCCAAAAAAATATATAAAACTGAAGAAAGGATAACAGTAGGTGGTTCATGGGGCTGGGGATCCCTTGGTTTCTTCCCCTGTTGCTGTGATAAAATATACTTTGGCAAACACAACTCAGGGGGGAAAGGAGTTCTTTTAGCTCACATTTCAAAGATATAGTCCATCATCAGAGGGAAGCCAAGGCACCAGGGGCTTGAAGCAGCTGATCACATGACATCCCCAGTCAGGAAGCCGAGAGAGGTGAAGGCTGGAGCTCGGCTCACTTTCTCGATTTTAGGACCCACTGCCTAGAGAGAGGCTCTGCCCACAGTTAGATGGGTTCTCCCACAATCAAGACCATCCCCTGGAGGCATGCCCAGAGGCCTGGCCAAGCACTTCTGCATGTGGTCAGGTTGGCAATTGGCACAGTGTGCTGCTAGTTCTGTGTCAACTTGACACAAGCTAGAGTCCTCAGAGAGGAGGGAGCCTCCTTTGAGAAAATGCCTCCATAAGATCGGCTATGGGCAAGTGTGGTGATAGATTGTGTACCCTAATAAAGCTTGCCTTGAGGATCAGAGGACAGAGCCAGCCTCTAGATTAGACATAGAGGCCAGATAGTGGTGGCACACACCTTTAATCCCTGTACTGGGAAGTACACACGCCTTTAATCCCAGGAAGTGACCATGGGGCGGAGAAAGGTATAAAAGGCTTGAGGAAACAGGAACTAAAGCAGTTCAGCTGAGATCCTTTTGGGTGAGGACTCAGAGGCTTTCAGTGTGAGGAAACAGGATCAGCTGAGGAGTTGGTGAGGTGAGGTTAGCTATGGCTTGCTCTGCTTCTCTGATCTTTCAGCCTTCACCCCAAAATCTGGCTCTGAGTTTTTATTAAAAGACTATCTAAAATTCGAACAGCAGGTAAGCCTATTAGGCATTTTCTTAATTAGTGATCAATGGGGGAGGGCCCAGCCCATTGTGGGTGGTGCCATCCCTGGGCTGGCAGTCCTGGGTTCTATAAGAAAGCAGGCTGAGCAAGCCATGAGGAGCAAGCCGGTAAGCAGCTCCCTTCCATAGCCACTGCATCCATTCCTGTTCCTGCCTCCCTGACTGCTTTTGATGGTGAACTGTTCTGTGGAAATGTGAATGAAATAACCCTTCCTCTCCAAGCTGCTTTTGGTCATGGCTCATCAAAGCAATAGTAATCCTAACTAAGACACATAGACTATCCAGAAAGGAAATGAGCAAGCAGAGAAAAAAGGAGCAAGAAATAAAAACAATCACAAAATTTCCAGGAAAATGGATGGACTTAGAATGTACAATATTAAGCAATGTTACCCAGTCCCAGGGGAAAAAAAAACCTGCATGTGCTCTTATATGTGGATTCTAGACTATAATGTATGCGTGTATGTGTGTCAGCAAATGAACTTGTGGGCATTGTATATATAAAAAGAAGAACAAGAAAGGGTAATATCAGATCATGAGGAAGGGCCAAACACAGGTAAAGGACATGTGAGTCATGAAAAATTATACAAAGCTAATTGTTATAGTCTAATAGTTTTGACTCTGTTGCATGTTTTTTAGTGGTGTGTGTATGTGTGTGTGTGTGTGTGTGTGTGTATGTGTTGGATAAGTGCATAAAAATATAATTGATAGTGAGAGATTAAAACCTAAAGCAAATCTCTGCGGCCTGAGCATGCCTATTCTCACTGGATAGAAGTGGTGTATATAGGCTTTTTCCCATCAGAGGCAGAAAGTCACTAAGATAATCCCAAACACTGGCAGGGATGTGGGAAAATGGGAAAGCTCCTACTCTATTGATGGGGATGTAATGTGAGAGATACATTCTGTAGCCTAGTCTTGCAGCACTTAATGAAAAGTCAGGATGCTTTGTGGCTCAGCAAGCGCCCTCCTACATCCCCTACAGCATCATCTCCATGAGGTTTCCAGGAAGCCAGTCTCTCACCAGGTGATCTTATCCAAACCATGCCTCTAAGTACCATCTCTTTTCCTGATCGCAAACACATATTTCCATTTCTGCTCTTCAGATATATATCCAACGGCTTCCTCAACAGCTACTCTGTGATATGCCCAATATAACATGTACAAAATGGAATTCTTCCCCATGACCTTGCCTATGTAGATAATAACAACTTCTTATTCTTCCCTTTGCTCCTTGGGGCCATCCTGTCTGGATTCCCCAAATGAAAGACCCAATCTCATTCTTTAAAACATTTGAATCATTTATTGAAGAAATTCACCAATGTCATGGAAATCTTTTTTCAACCAACAGCCACTGAGACCCCAGGAACTTCCTACTGCTTCTACCAGGCTTGCCTTTTTCTGAGCCAACTCCTCTCCCAAGGTTGCATGTGCAGACTCCCTGTTCAAGGAGATTCTAAACTGAAAAGGCCTCAGGTGGCCCACACAGCTCCTCATGGCTGGTTGCACATTTTAAATATTTGGATACCTTTTACAAAATAAACCCTGAAGGCTACCCTCAAATATGCTTGATTCGGGGCCTCATTTACACTCACACCATCCTGTAAATTTATTCTATCCTTTGTTAGCCTTAGCTCCCAATAAGAACAGATGAATTGTTTTCAAAACCAATGTCTCAGTTAGGGCTTCCATTTCTGTGAAGAGACACCATGACCATGGCGACTCTTACAAAGAAAACATTTCACTGGGGTGGCTTGCTTACAGTTTCAGAGGTTCCGTCCATTAGCATCGTGGCAGGGACCATGGCAGATGTGGTGCTAGAACTGAGAGTGCTACATCTTGCAGGCAACAGGAAGTCGACTGACACACTGGGTGGTATCCTGAGCATAGGAAACCTCAAAGCCCGCCCCCACAGTGACACACTTCCTCCAACAAGGTCACACCCACTTCAACAAAGCCACGCCTCCTAACAATGCCACTCCTTGTGAGATTATGGGGGCCAGTTACATTCAAACTACCACACCCAACTTGCTGCTCACAGGGACATGGCTGGCATCACTGCCAAAGACCAGACAGAACTACCACTTTCAAAGGCCATTTCTATGCCAACAGAAAGAAGGGGACAACGGGCATGTTTCTTAGCGTTAGAATAGGAACTGCCACTGTGGTACAAGAACTTTTTTTTCAGGGGTTGGAGAGATGGCTTTGTTAGAGAAGTGCCTTCCACACAGGCATGAGGGCCTGAGCTCAGATCCCCAGCCCCACATAAGAAGCTGGCTGTGATACCATGGGCCTATAACTGGGGAGGCAGAGACAGGGGGATTCCTGGGGTTCCACCCTTATTAAATAAGGCCAGTCATCCTTACTAAAATCAGTGAGTTCCAGGTTCATTGATGGACACAGTCTCAAAAGAAGGTGGAGTGATTGAGGAAGACACCCAACATTGACCTCTGACTTCCACAAACATACATGCAAAGAACTACATTTTTTTTACCTCAGCCATTTAAATTTCTAGTCACCAAGGTACCTCTAGAAACATCTCTGGCACATGTAAATAGCATGAAGCCACTTTCCATGAGGATTTTAGTTCAGTGGTCTCCTTTCTACCGTTGAAACTGACATTAAGTAGACTCTTTATATAGCTATCATTTTACAGAAGAAGAAAAGCATGAAGAAATATCATTAAAAAATCATAAAGATGCAATCAGTCAAATTCATACATAAGAACTTCTACAGAATCAAGAACTCATTCCTACAACCAACAAAAGAGCTCAGAGGAAGTGCCACAGAGCAGAAGAGTTCAGAGCCCTATCCACAGCCTAGTGTGCAGACCTTGTCTGGATCTAGAGTCAAACAAATACATTAGAAAAACCCTTGAGTCAGGTACAATGTCTCATGTCTATAATTCTAGCACCAGGGAGGCTGAGGCAGGAGACTTTCCATGAGTTTCAGCCTGGGCTACATGATGAGTTCCACATCAACCTGCACTACAATGTGAGAAGCCTTATTAAAAAGAGAGAGAGAGGGAGGGAGGGAGGGAGAGAAGGGAGGGAAGGGAGGGAGAGAAGAAAGAAGGAAGGAAGGAAGGAAAGAAGGAAGGAAGGAAGGAAGGAAGGAAGGAAGGAAGGAAGGAAGGAAGGAAGGAAGGAAGGAAGGAAGGAAGGAAAGAGAATATTCTTAAGATCACTGGAGAAAATTTAATCCAAAGTGGATATTATGTTATATCAAGAAATTTTTATTAATTCTGTTATCTATGATAATAACATTGCAGTTGTAGTTTTATTAAAAATCTTTATTCAACACTTTGGGGTATAGGATAAATGTCTCCTGCCTGAGATAGCTTTAAGGTGTCTCATTAGCAATAAATGCCAGGAAGGGAAGACAGATGAACAACAATTATAAAATAGTAATAATTAATGTTGAATGATGAGCAGGCCACCCTCTCTTCTTTTGTAGTATGAACTCTTCTATACTAAAAATCTTTTGTCTTTGTTCTGTTTCAAACAAGCTCCAAGAGGGCAAGAATTTTATTAGACCTCTGTCGCTGCTATATCACAAACACCGGAAACAGTCTCTGGCATAGATCAAACTCAGGAAATATTCAGTCTCTTCAATCCCAATCAAGATAGATTATTCCAACCAAGGCCTCAAGAAACCATAGTGCATGCCTTCCTTCCATGTGCATACACACATGCTTGATAATGCAAGGGCTTTGTGTATCACCGAAGTGTCTTTTTATTAGCCGTTTCCAAACCAATGCAGTTCCACCCCGGGTCATAATAGCCCATCAATGGCTTTACTAACATTGGGATTGGGAGTTGAGAGAATATCAGACCCCCCTGGAGCTACACTGAGGTTGCTCCTGCCAACAACCATCCAATGACTCACCTAACCAAAGAAAGCCATTGACAGACCAATTAGCTGGTTCTGAGTCACGAGATAGTCTCCTTTTGTGACAAAAAACAGCATCGATAATGAGAGTGATTCTGGCGTCCCCCATCTAAGCCTATTTGAGACCACAGGTAACAGTCAGGAGAAGAAGAAATGTGAACTGCTTTTTCAGATTCATGTGGAGTTCAACACAAGAATAAGGAGTTATTATAGTCTGCTTTTAGAGGCCCACCAAAATACAGGATGCAATGTGTTTTTCATAATCAAGATACTCAAGCACTTAGAAATTGCTAACCTGGGTCCAGCAAATTACCAGAAATACGTTGAGTGCCTCCGACTCCCAGGGCAGCATAGAAGCTGTGACCAGGTCTAACTTAGTTCACTCTAGCTTTCCAGTAAAGGAGGGAGACTGCCATGACCACGGGCCACCATGGGCAGCCCAAACAGGAGCCCCAGGATCAGCTCTCCCCAGCTCTGCCATCCCTGTTGTGACTCAATGTCCCTGAACCGCCATCTGCTCCTTTGTAAAATCAGATTAGAGGATTCTTGCGCCTCCCGATGTGGTTCACTATGGCAGACTCGAATCAGTGTGAGATTCATTAACGCGTCATCGGCCAAAGACACAAGTACCGGACAAGAAAGCCAGACACCCGCCAAAGAAATGAGCTAGCCCTCACAACTTCCCGAGAAGAGACTTTCCACCTGGTGGACTGATATCCTCAGGAAAGGTTTCATACAGAGACGTCCTCAGCTCATGGGGAGCATCAAAAGAGGCGGTTAGGCAAATAGGAGCTAGCTGGCCTGGAGGCTTTGTGTACGCTGTGGGTTGTATTTTCATTCCTCTAGATCTTTATGAATGAAACATAATTCAGGTTTCATTCTTCCATTTGGAGAAATCAAGGTATAGAATGGGGCTTGCTATGTTTTCCCACTCAACATCCCCGTGCACTCCTGCAGTCCGTTAGTTAGACAACCCATGGAAAGTCATGGGTCCAGCTTAAGACACTGGGCGGGGAGAAAGCCAGGCAATTCACCCAAGCGCACACACTAGGCAGCAGAGCCAGGATCTGAAACCTGGATCACCTTGATCCAGAGGTAAAACTTTTTTTAAAAGATTATTTTTATTTTAAGTATGTGAGTGTTTTGCCTGCACGTATGCGTATGAACTATGTGTGTGCCTAGGGCTAGCAGAGGTCTGAAGAGGGCATCGAATCCCCTGGAACTGGAGTTACAGATGCTTGTGAGCCACTGTGTGGGGACTAGAAACCAAACTCTGGTCCTCTGAAAGAACAGCAAGTGCCCTTAACCTCTTAATCTCTGGTACCTCTCAAGCCCCCAGAGATGAAACTCTTAACCACGATGCTTTGCAAGAGAGAAAAGACAGAAGAAAGTTCAAAATGTACTTGGGAGTTTATGGAAGAGCCCTTGGTCCATTCTGGCTACCGGTAGAGACTAGGGCAGACTTATACTCTAGAGACTGGTCTCGGGCCTGGAGGCTGGCAAGCCTAAGGTAGGGTACAAACATATTCTGAGTCTGGAGAGGATTTTCATCTTAGTTTATAGATGGCCATTATGGTAGTCTGAATGCAATGGGCTTCCATAATCTCACAGGGAGTGGCACTATCTGGAGGTGTGGCTTTGTTGGAGTGGGTATGGCCTTGTTGGAGGAAGTGTGTCACTGTGGGGGCGGGCTTTGAGGTTTCCTATGCTCAGGATACCACCCAGTGTTGGAGTCGACTTCCTGCTGCCTGCAAGCCAAGATGTAGCCAGCACCAGGTCTGCCTGCATGCTGCCATGCTCCCTGCCATGATGATAATGGACTGAACCTCTGAAATTGTAAGCCAGCCACCCCAATAAAATGTTTTCTTTATAAGAGTTGCCATGGTCATGGTGTTTCTTCTCAGCCATAGAAAATCCTAACCAAGACAGCCACCTTCCTCACCATGCCCTCACCTGGTGGAAAGGGAAGTAAGCGTTCTTACAAAGGCACTAAATGCTAAAGATATCACCCCCCGCCCAAGAACTCTCACCTGGGGACCGGAGGGCATACCAACACTCAAGCCAGAACAGTCTAACTATTATTTTATTCTGTGTGTGTGTGTGTGTGTGTGTGTGTGTGCGCGCGCGCACGCGCGCGCGCGTGCTCACATGTGGATGTTGGTGAAGGCCAGGAGAACGGTATTGGGTCCCCTGGAGCTTGAGTTACAGGAGGCTGTGAGTCTCTTGACACTGATCTAGTCTGGAGCAGAGCTAACAGGAAAAAAAAAAAAACAATTGAGATGATCTAGGAAGATAGGTTAGGGCTTCTAATGACCTCAGATGTCACATTACCAGCCAGAGACACTGCCCCATAGGGTGAAGGAAAAACCACCACGAGTTTCCAGTGAGGGAAAGAATGGGGACTCTGTCAGCTCTGTCCCTTCCCTGTGCCCCAGTGTCTGTCCCACACGATACAGAACCAAAACAACCGCCGTTGCAAGCACACAGAGGAACCCAAACATTCTGAAGTAAAATTTAGCAACTGAAAATAAAGTTGCCTCAGGATTCCAGGACTTGGGTAGCTCAGATTTTTAAGAATGGTAAGTGGATTTTACCAAATGGTTTCCCTCCGAGACAGCTTAGTTTTCCTATTTAAACTATCCTCCGTGATAACCTGCATTCAAAATGAAGTTGAGATAAGCTGCCCCGATGTCCTCAGGGGATGGAGCCCTGCTGTCCAGCCTGTCTCGTCTTCTCGTTAACCACTTGGCAGTATAACAAGAATACCCCTATTACCATCTTAACCAATGGCCATTATGTAATGATATACTAGTACATAATCTTTGAGATATGCGTCCATTGGATAAAAACACAGTCCTAGCAGAGAAGAACAGCAGTGCCACTTGCCAGAGTGATGTTCCATCCATCAACATGCTCAGGGGCATGCTGCCCACCCTAGGTACCCTGCTCTATGTGGTACCCACATTTATGTTTCTCCAGCTTCACCCATGCCCTAATCTAGACTTTCCGGCAGAGACTCTCTCAAGTTCAGCTTATCAATGACATGCCACACGCCTACTAAGAAGTTATATTTTCACCAGTTCCATAGCAGGAATGGAGGAGCATCTTTGCAGGCCATATCCAGTGATATCATGCAATCTATACGGCTCTGCTATAAGATCACCAGGCAAGCTCAGGTCTCAGCTGCAGAGGCAAATGGCCACCACTTAAGCACAATGATGCACTGAATCCTCAGCCCAGAAACCCCAGGGGGGCCAAAATAAAGTACAAAAGACCCAGAAAAGCCAACACATTATTTAGGAGAAAATAAACTAGGAGAATTGACACAACCCAACTTAAAATTTTATTACAGGAATTAAGATAAACTGTAGCAATTAAGATAGTATGGAACTGGAAAAACTGAGAAGTCAAGAAATATCTCAGAAGCACACCCGCTCCAACATAGTCCCTGAATCTTGGACAAAGGAGAAAAGGCAACTCAAGAGGGAGAAAATGATAGTTTTACCTCACACCTTTCACAAAAATGAGCTAACAACAGAGCACAGAAGTAAGTTAGAATTCAGAACCATACGACTTCCAGAGGACAGCACAGGGAAAAGGTCTAGGTCCTCTTGGATTCAATGATAATTTCTTAGATGCAGTATCAAAGGCACAATCCAAGAAAGCCAGAATTGGACTGGATCACTGGAATTAATAATTTCTGATCTATATCCATCTTCAGGGGCTTGGAGAGATGGCTCAGTGGCTAAAAGCCCTTGCTCTTGCTGTGGGCTAGGGTTTGGTTCCCAGCATCCACCTGGTGACTCACAGCCATCTATACCTCCAGTGCCAAGGGATCCAACGCCCTCTTCTGACCTCTACAGGTAGCAGGCATGTGTGTGGTACACAGACATACATGCAGGCAAAACACTCATACCCATAAAATGAAATAAGTAACTCTAAAAAAAAAAAAATTCAAGAGACCATATTGAGGAGACCTACAAATAGGACTCACTGGTTAAGAGCAGCCTACTGGAGTCTGGTCCCCGGAAGCAGTGTCAAGAGACTCACAGCCTCCTGTAACTCGAGCTCCAGGGGACCCAATACCCTCTCCTGCCTTCACCAACATCCACATGTGAGCACGTGCGCGCGCGCATACACACACACACACACACACACACACACACACACACACACACAAAGAATAAAATAATATTTAAGGGCCATGTTAAGACAATGAAAACACAAGCCAAAAACTTTGTAAAGCCAAAAGCTTTACAAAGTACGTATCTGATGTTATCCAAAAGAACTCTCTAAACGCAATAATAAGAAAATTCTAATTCTCTAAATGAGCAAAAGATCAGAAGAGACACCTCACCAAAGAAGAAACATATGTGGACCATCAGTATATGAACAACAGCATAAGTCATTGAGAACTCGAAATTAAAAAAGCAATGAGATTCCACTATACATCTATTAGAAGAGCTAAAATTCTCAACACTAACAAAGGCCGATGAGTATGGAGCACTCCAGTTCATTACTTAAGGAGGTTGCAAAATGGTACTGACACTTTAGAACACAGCCTGGTAGTTCCTTATAGTCTGACCCTATGAGCCAGCAGCTAGACTACACACACACACACACACACACACACACACACACACACACAACTAAATCTAAATATTAGAGCAACTAAGGTATCCTCTGTCTTCAGTAGATGAATGGATAAACTGTGGGGAAAACACAATATTTAGCAACAATAATTAATGGGCTATTGAGCCATAAAAAGACAAAGGGGAGCGTAAGTGAATATTGTTCAATATTGTTCAAAGAGAAAAGTCAGCCTGACTATGTATTGCATGTCTTCAGCTAAATGGCATTCCAGTTGGCGTGGGCAGTAGTGAAGGCAACTCCCTTCCAGCTGGCATCCTAGAAAAGATGAAACTATGGTAAAATTAAATACTCTATGGGCTTGGCATGGTGGCACATACTTTTAATCCCAGCACTCAAGAGGCAGAGGCAGGCAGATCTCTGTAAGTTTGAGACCAGCCTGGTCTACAAAGAGAGTTCCAGGACGCCAGCGCTATTAAAGAGTTTCTACTGTTTTTTTCAAAAAAACAAAACAAAATACAAATGAATAAATAAGTGCTCAGTGGTTACCAGGATTAGGGAAGAGTAGGAAGGATGGATGGAATGGTGCACACAAGGGATTTTGGGGACAAGAACACTGTTCTGACACTGTAATGGTGAAGACGTTATACATTTGTCGAAAACTTGATGTTGTAAACTATGGACCTTCTTTAATAATAATGTTATCAATAATTCAACAATTATCAACAGAAAGAATAGACTGTGGAGGAATTTCAATACTCTGCTCAGGTTTGGAGCACTGCCCTGACTTCCTGATCATGTACTATATATATGTTTTTTTTAAAAAAAGATGTATTTCTTTGACATCTGTCTACATGGCCAGGCGGTGTCTGCATCCAATTACCGAAGCCCGCGTTCATTTGTCTGAGGTTGTTCTGTGTGCTCTATTCAGGTCATCCACCTATGCCTCCGCAGAAATGAGTTTCACCAGAGCTCTGAGTAGACAGATTCATTTATACTATGACTTACCCAAATCATGTGACCGGCTTCTCAATGTCACCCAGAAAAAAAAAAATATATCGGTCCCTCATGGACCTTCCTTAATAGAGTCCAAATTGCTTAGTGTGTTAGTTGGGAGCGTATGGATACGAGTGTTTTCATAATGGGCTCCCTCAGGCCCTAGGTAGGTTCGTTACAGAAAGCCAAGGTGGTAACAGCAGGCTTTAGCTTGCCTCCCTCTGATGGAGTCCCCTTTGAGTGTCCCAGCTAGCCAACAGTCCCCACAGGCAACAAATGCATAACAATGACAAGGCTGGGGTGCTATGGATACAAGATTTAAAGGGCCAGGCACTAGTAATTAAGACCCTTAACTTACTGCTTAGTCAAGGCAGGATTAAGACAGGGGAAGAACCTTAGTTACCCCCACAAGCCCTTGACTTCACAGCAGGGAAGAAGTCAGAATGCTTTTAGAGACTCTTACAGTGCCGGCCAAGTTACTACAGAAATCAGTCACCCCGAATTCCCACTCAGGCCTCCCTCCACACCAGCTTTTCTGAAGCTGGATCCAGTTTCTTCGGGTATGTTCATGGGACAAAGCTTCACTGACATCATGGGATTGATTCCCCGTGGTAAAAACGGGCTGCAGGAATCTAGTTGAAGTAACTGAGTACCTTTGGCTATGTGTCCTTGCTACCAGGACCCACCTTGGGAGGACAAAAGAACCATGGAGGAGTTCCTTTGATTAATAAGAGACAAAGGGTACCCGGATGCTTTGACGCTGCCCTCTCCGGGTGTGTTCTCGGGAACAGGGCCGGAAACCGACAGTGCTGAGTCTTTGTGGAGTTTCTCTCCAGCACATCAGCTTCATTTTCAGAATGACATCACTCCTGCCTGTGCCCGGCCCAGAGTTCTCAAGTTGTGACAAGTCTCCGGAAAGATAAAGTCTACCTCTCAGATGAAAACCATCTGCAGTGGCTTTCCCAGTATCGGTACTGGAGAAGTAAACCTGACACACAACCCCATGGTCTATGTTTGGCACACTGAACCATCCGCCTTTTGACCCAAGTATTGCTGTGTGGTATCCAGGCGGATGCTACCCACCAAGCATGCCCCCTCCAAAAAAAAGCGCCTCCAGTTATCAGGATAATATGTTATTTTTAGACTAAAGTGTTCAGCTAATGAAAAAGTAGAACATTGAAAAATTAAGGCAGTGTCCCTCTGTCTTATATATCAAGGTCATAGAGGCCTTCAAGCTTCTGGAATTTTCTGCAAATGGGAAACTATTGCCTAGGAGCTGGAAGAATCACAATTTCTATAGAAATAATACCACTGGCTATAATAGATCAGAGGCTCAACGTGGCAAGCTGCCCCGACCTTCTCTCTTTCTATCCAAAGGTGAACTCTCAGCTATTGTCAACTTAATAAAAGCACTCAGCTAAGCTCAGAGTCATTATTGTTTGCTCTGAACAGAACCACCAGCACGTTCGCATCCAGAACTTTGTATTGATTGTCGTTTTTCACATCTATAGGATTTACTGTTTATAATGAAGAATCTGAGAGTTGAAAGACTTTGAACCACATTCAGTACTTTTACTAGAGCAGGCTCATCAAGTAAAAAAAAAAAAAATTGACCATCCTTCTTCTCACATGGGGCTTCAAATTTGTTTGTATAAGAAAACCATTCACCAGGTGTTGGTGGCGCACGCCTTTAATCCCAGCACTCGGGAGGCAGAGCCAGGCGGATCTCTGTGAGTTCGAGGCCAGCCTGGGCTACCAAGTGAGTTCCAGGAAAGGCGCAAAGCTACACACAGAAACCCTGTCTCGAAAAACCAAAAAAAAAAAAAAAAAAAAAAAAAAAAAAAAAAAAAAAAAGAAAGAAAGAAAACCATTCCCTGTTCTCCACCAATATTGTATACCACCACCTAATCCATGCAGACGGCACAGGATGTCCCATAACTGTTCCCAGAGCATCAGCCAAGATACCACAGTAGATGACATCCATTAGAGTTTACAAAAGGCATGACTTTCAGGCTTGTGGGCGAAGCTTTAGGAGACTTCCCATGGGAAAGAGAAGTTTAATAGTGAATTTCTTTTTCAGTTGTTGTTGTTTTTTCTGTATTTTTGTTTGTTTTATTTTGTTTTGTTTTGTTTTGTTTTTCGAGACAAGTTTGCTCTCTGTAACAGCTCTAACTATCCTGGAACTATCTCTAGACCAGGCTGGCCTCTAACTCAAAGATCCACCTGCCTCTGCCTTCCGAGTGCTGGGCTTAAAGGCATGCACCACCACTGCCTGGCTAACAGTGCATTTCTATCCTAGACTGAAACATAAAGAGTCCAGAGGAGATACATCAGTGTGTGGAGAAGGCTGCCTGACAGGAGCTACGATCTTCCAAAGGGGTCTGCAACAAAGCCACGGAGACCAGGACCCGAAGACGAGAGAATTAATATCCAAGCTCACACTCCTCCCTCGCCCTCTGTGGTTCTTGCCTGGGAAAAACAGGAGTCCTTCTAAGGCACATCTGGTCTGGGTGATGGTGGTGGGAAGAGGTGGGGGTGGGGGGGGGCGTCCACAAGTGCTAATGGGATTCCGACACCACCTGCAACTTCCTATTTTCTTCATGTTAGTCAGAGGCTATAATCTGGACCAGGCCTCTGAAAACTTTGAAAGAATAAGCTTTCTCGACTTCCAAAGCCTGACTCTGCTTTCCAAAGATTTTGAACAGAAATTCGAATTCACTTGGTCATGATGTCTAGCGATGAGACAGGCGCCCTGACCTTCTCAGTTACAGCGTGGAACAGGTAATAACTTGGAAAAAAACTGCCCATAATGATCCTTGGGTCTCTACTTGAGGTTTTACTGACACCTGGCTGCCTGTAATTATCGAAGCCAACACAAATTTCACAGCGCTGACTTGAGTGTGCAAAAATGTAATTTTCTCTATTTTCCTATAATTGAGTGTAATTTCTTCCCCTGAGCCTCTGTTCTGCCTCAAAGCAGAGAAAATTTAATCTAGCTACTTTCAGATAAACTCCTTCAAACACCGCCATGTCTTTAGTCGATTCAAGTTCATAATTCACTCACAATTAGGTTGGAAATTCTCTTTCTTTTTTTCCTTCTTCTCTGGAATTCAATCTAAATTCCCGGGGTCTTGTATAATGGGTCTCCTTCTTCATGTTAATGTGTACCGTCTGCATCTGGATATCACAGGTGTCAGGTGTTCCTCTTAGGGTGAAGAGGCAGGAGGATCACTGCGAGTTTCAGGTCAGCCTGGGCTGTAATGTACTTGAAATACATTGTCCTCATGAGACCCAGCACTGTATATAATATACATGGATAATAAAAAGATGCAGTAGTGATTCGGAGTTTTTTAAGTTAATACATGTGCTTAGGGTTTACAGCTCTTATAAAGGAAAACCTTTCACTGGGGCTGGCTTACAGTTCAGAGATTTAGCCCATTATCATCATAGTGGAAAGCATGGCAGTACACAGGCAGACATGGTGCTGGAGAAGGAGCCAATCAGCAGGCAGCAGGAAGAGAGAGTGACACTGGGCCTGCCTTGAGCATCTGAGACCTCAAAGCCACTTCCTCCAACAAGGCCACACCTCCTAGACATGCCACTCCCTTGAGCCTCTGGGGGCCGTTTTCTTTCAAACCACCCCACCCAAGTATGGTGCTCTATAGCATACCACAAACTAATGCGATGAAAAGCCAGTCTCTCGGCCTCACAAGCTCAGCTCTTGCCTCCCTGCCCTCTATCCTTATCTCCAGTGCTCACACACGGTCAAGTTGACTACTAGTTCGTCACTCTATTTTTTTTTAACCCCAAGAACTTACCATATGTCATCCAGTTCACTTCCATTTTGAGATCCCTTAAAGCATTAAAGAGTCCCCTAAGCTCCTAAGGGTTCATAACTTACAGTTACCCATCTTGAAATATATCCATTGTTTCCTATTTCTGCAACAAGGCTCACATCCATCAAACCAGGGTCTCCTGGGTCATGGCCCAACTTTTTAAAAGAATGATTGCTTCAATATAAATAGATCTGAATAGTTTCCAAAGTAGGAATTTAGTCTGGGCAAGTGGCTCAGCCGGAAAAGTGTTTGCTATACAAACAAGAAGATCTGAGTTTGATCCGTAGTGCCTACATAAAAGCTGGGCATGGCAGCACATACCTGTAGCCCCACACTGGGAAGGCAGAACAGGAGGATCCCCAGGGCTCAATAGCAAGCTAGTCTCACCAAATCAGTGAGCTCCATGTTCAGTGAGAAATCTTGTCTCAAAAATATGAGGTAGAGAGTGATTAGGGAAGACAAGTACCATGGACTTCTGGTCTTTGTAGATGTGAGTACACATGTACCTACACAGATACACATGCGCACAGACCTGTGTATACATATACATATACATATACATATATATATATATACATACATACATACATGTGTTGTAAAATAACAAGGAAAAGACAGTGTCGATATAAAATGCTAACTGTACTCTATAGTAAAATTTAAAGGCAAGACAGAATTTAAAAACTAATAATACAAGTGACTAGGAATACAAGTAGTATTTTTAAACTTTATTATACTTAGTTTGTTTGCATCTGTCTGTGTGTGTGTGTGTGTGTGTGTGTGTGTGTGTGTGTGTGTACCCACGGCACCGTGTGTGGGGTCAGATGACCACGTACGTACAGGAGTCAGCTCTCTCCTTCTACCATGCTGGTCCTGGGGATTGAACTCGGGTCATCAGGCTTGGCAGCAGGGGCCTTCACCTGCTGAGGCATCTGCCCAGCACAATATCGTGAAGATTAACAAAAATGAACTTATCATCCTTTCAATGAATGAAGGGAATGTGCAGGCGATTTAAAAAATAAGTAAGTGATGAACAAAACACATTCTTTTGGTTTGTTTGCTTTTTCAAGACAGGGTTTTTCTGTGTAGTTTTGGTGCCTGTCCTGGCCTTGCTCTGTAGACCAGGCTGGCCTCTGCCTCCCGAGTGCTGGGATTAAAGGCATGCACCACCATTGCCCAGCCACAAAACACATTCTTAAATAGAAACTAGAATGAGAAGCAATTCCTCTCCTGAATCCGCAGAGACTTTTTGTGAACACTAGCAACCAAAGCTAGCAAGCTTGCAATAATGTGGATGTTTTCACACTGGTTCAAGGAATCACAACTGGTGTCGTCTTTCTGGAAAGTCAGGTCACAAGCTACAGCAATCTCCCTAAAAGTGCTCATACCCACGGAAGCATAACCCCCCACCCCTTATACGTGACCGTCCATAGTGACTTATTCCCAAACAGTGCAGATGGCAGGAGGGAGAAATAATTCTACAAAAGCACCCTCTACAAACTGCACCACTGCCGCCTTTAATCCCAGCACTCGAGAGGCAGAGCCAGGTGGATCTCTGTGAGTTCGAGGCCAGCCTGGGCTACAGAGCGAGCTCCAGGACAGGCACCCAAACGACACGGAGAAACCCTGTCTCAGAAAACCGAAAAACAACAACAACAACAACAACAAAGCAGCGCCACTGCATCCAGGTGAACAGGCTCATCCTCAAGAGTCACAAATCATGTTGACAGACTGCATGATGGAATGAAAGTGGCACATTACCTCTGTAGGCATCCTCTCCAAACACCCATGACGACCCCATCTAGTCATGGGAGAACCCATAAGACAAATGCCAACATAGCTTACAATATGTCTGGCTGGCACTCCACGAAATTGTCAAGGTCACCAAAACCAGGGGAACTCTGAGGAACTTTTACCTCCAAGAGGCATCTAAAGAGACATGGCTATCAATTGTAATGTGTCCTGAGATGGGAACTCAGAAGGAAAGATCATGGTAAGCGCTAAGTCTGAATAAAGAATGCGTTTGATTTAACAATTATGTATTGTTATTGATTCATTAATTGTAACAAACGTACCATCGTAAAGTGAGACGTTTATACTAGGAGAAACAGTGCAGGAAAGTGAGGGATGGACAGGAATTCCTGCTCATGTGTTCTATAAATCCAAAGTGGCCCTAAAAAAGAAATAAAGTCTGTGAGTCTCTTCAAATGCTTATTTGGTATTTACATGAACCTTAGCGTGTTCGTGGCCTAATTCTTTTTTTTTTTTTTCAAGAAAACGATTACTGATGTGGGTAAAGATTTACACACAAGGATGTGTCAGCATTACCCACCATAGATCTAACCCGAGTGTTCAATACTAGTCCAACCAAAGAAATTAGCCTTCAGTTCAATGAAATATTTTAGCAGTTAAAAATGCGGTAGCCAGTGTACGGCGCACACCTATAACCCCAGCTACCTGGCGACTGAGGCAGAGATTCAATACAGGCCTGACTTAGACAGCAAGACCCTGCCTCAAAAGAAAAAAAAATGCCAAGGATGTGGTGTGGTGGTAGAATGTTTGCCTAATGTCTGTGAGGACCTAGGTACGGCCCTCGGTACTGAAAAAAAAAAAATCAAGTATATCAAACAATGTAAATATAATCCAATGACATAATGGGAGAAAACTAGGTTGTGAAATTTACAGAGAGAAAGTTCTGTGCATATCGAGTCAGAAATAGGATGGCTAGACAGACAGACAGGCAGAGATGAACGAGTTTGATTTTTCCTTTTTTAAAAAAATGATGTATTCATTTTTATTTCATGTACATTGGTTTGCCTGTATGAGGGTATTGGATTCCTTGGAGCTGGAGTTACAGACAGTTGTGAGCTGCCATGTGGGTGCTGGGAATTGAACCCCGGTCCTCTGGAAGAGCAGCCAGTGCTCTTAACCACTGAGCCATCTCTCCAGCCCTTTGATTTTCCTTTTAAGCTTACCTGTTTGCTAAAGTTTATATGGTATATGTTCCTTTTTTCACGAAAAAGAATATATAAGACAAAACCAACCATTTTAACTATTTTGTTTACATTTCACTAACATTTTATACATTAATAGTGTTTAACAACTCCCAGAATATTTCATTGCCACAAAAGGAAATCTTGTGCCCAACAAGCAGTCACTCCCGTCTCCTATGCTCCCAAGTGGTTGGCAACCCACCCCCCCCCACCCCCCCCACCCCCCGTCAGCTTCCTGTCTCTATGGATTTTCCAGTTCTGCATGTTTCCTATGAATGAAACCACACAGTACAAAAGCTCTCATGTATAGCTTTTTTCACTTAATACAATGCCTTCAAGATTGACTCAAGGAATAAAATATAAAATATTTCATTCTCTTTTATGGCTGAGCAATATTTCACTCTATGTACATACCAAATCTTCCTTATCCATTCATCTGTTGGTAAACATTGTGCTTGGTTTTCATCCTCACTTTGAATAGTGCTGCTATGTATAGTCATATCCAAGTTTTCATTTGAAAACATGGCCTACAGTTTTCAAACGCTTTTATTAAAATACATCCAGCTAAGTTTTACTAAGTTCTCCAGTCCATACCAATATTGAATTGCTCAGAAATTCCCGACATTTGTTGACTTGTGCTGAATGATGCAGTCTTCCATTCATGGGCTGTGTGAAGCCTCTGGCCTCAAATTACATTTTTAATAAAACGGTATTTTTATTAAGAAAACAATGCGAATGACCACACTTCTTCATCTCACAACACAAAGCACCTTAGATGGGGCTTTTGCAAGAATTGATAGAACAATGTCTGAGCCTAGATCATTTCACACATCTCTTTGGAGAGTTTGGAAAGGTGAGCATTATGATTTTATCCATCGTCACTAAAGTTTTCCACATTAGCTTGTATCAGATGGACAATGACAAAGAGAATCAAATCTGCCTTTAAAGACTTTCCCGTTTTTATTTGGGAGTGGGTGGGTGAAAGTAGAAGCCAAAAAAGTCAGATCATCTGGAACTGGAGTTACAGGCAGCTGTGAGCTACCCAACATGGCTGCTGGGAATCGAACTCGGGTCCTCTGCAAGAGCAGCAAGCACTCTTAACTACTGAGCCACCTTCCAGGCCCAGCCTTTAAGCCTTGTGTCAACAGTGCAGTATTTCCAAGTTGGTCATCCGTACTATGTGGAGTTCACTCTTTATTTAAATTACCTGAGAATTGGGTAAATTCACTGAGGAGAACTGTCAAGATAGTCATCAAAACCTTCTTATGTGGGAATACTACTTAAAGTATGTATCTGATATACACGGCAACACCGGTAGTCTGCAATGGTAACTTCATTGAGGGCAAGGAGCGAACCAAAAAATTAAATTCAGCCAGCCTGTCTGTATAAAACTCTAGATTATGCTGAAATTGCATTCAGTTTCATGTCAAAACTCATTCCACATTGAAACGATCTCTTGCTAGCTCTCTTAGGGTTTCTATCGCTACAGTGAAACACCACAACCAGAAGCGACTCGGGGAGGAAGGGGTTTATTTGGCTTATGCTTCCACATCATTGTTTATCACTGAAGGAAGTCAGGACAGGAACTCAAGCAGGGCAGGAACCTGGAGGCAGAAGCTGATGCAGAGGCCATGGAGGGGTGCTGCTTACTGGCTTCATCATGGCTTGCTCAGCCTGCTTTCTTATAGCACTCAGGACCACCAGCCAGGGTGGCCTCACCCACAATGGAATGGGCCCTTCCCCATTGATTATTAATTAAGAAAATGCCTTACAGCCAGATCTTATGGAGGCATTTTCTCAATTGAGGTTCCTTCCTTTCACGTAACTCTACCTTGTTGACATAAAATTAGCCAGCATGCTAGATAATTAGCTCTGGGTCGTAGGAACCAAAATGTAGTGTAATTTATTTAACTCATTGAAGGACAGGGAGTAAGCATGTTACAAAATAATGTTTACATTATATATGGGTCTGTTTTGGATTTCATAGTTTGACCTATGACCTCATTTTTAGTGACCTTTTGAAGGCAGAGCTTACTTTCCTCTTGAGTGTGATTGTTCTCAGTGTCTTCTGAAGAGCACAATATGGAGAAAGTGAAGTGACTTCATGAAGTAGGGTATGGTGGTCTCTTCTTTGCTCTCAGGGACAGCTGGCTGCCATATTGTAAGAACACTCAAGCAGCTCTATGGAGAGACCTCCATGATAAGGACAGAAACATGAGGTAGTATTTGTTGTTTTAAGATTTTCATGTAAGAATAGACAATGAAAACAGGGACCCTTCCTGAAACCAGCAACGTCATAGTTAGAACTCTCTCTGACACAAAACAAAATATACACTGCTGTATTGTAATTAGGAGTATATGTGTAGTATTGGTAAAGTGCATGACCTGACTGTATAACTCTAGGATACATATCCCTAGAAAACCACTACCCAGAGCGATATATGTATATATATACTGTTTCCACTATCCTAGGAAATTCTCCGTGTCCATAGCCAGTCAATAGTTCTTCCTAGAGAAACCATTCTTTTGATCAATAATCATAGGTTAGTTTCTCCTGCTCTTGACCATATAAATGGAATCTTTCCATATATATTCGTCCATGCCTGGAGTATTTCACTCATATTTTTTGTTTTGTTTTGCTCTGTTTTGAGACAAGATGTCAGTATGCAGCCCAGGCTGGCCTTGAACTTACTCTGTAGCCCAACTAGCCATGAACTCAGCAATTCTCCTGGGTGACTCAGCCACCCAAGTCCTGGTATTATAGACCTGCACAGCCATGCCTGGCTAAGGGGGTTTTTTGAGGGGGAGGGTTGGTTTTTGTTTTGGTCTTGGAGACAGGATTTCATATGCAGCCTTGGCTGACCTGGAACTCGCTCTGTAGACCAGGCTGACCTTGAACTCACAGAGATCTACCTGCCTCTGCCTCCCAAGTGCTAGGATCAAAGGTGTGTGCCACCTCAATTGGAATTTTTTTTTCCTGTTGAGGCAGGTGAGACTTACATTCAAGGTTTTCTGCCTCAGCCTCCTGGGTTGATTGCTTTTGCTCTTTTGGCAGGTGGGGAGGAGGGGGGCTGCCACCCAACTTCTTCCTTTGCTGGCCTCTTCCAAAAAACCCAGCCTCCATCTCTCAAGCCCCACTTTAAAAAAAAAAAAAAACCCTCACTACACAAGGTTCCTCACCACTTCCTGTCAGCTACTTGTAGAGTCAGCCTTCTGCTCGCAGGTTAATTTCATTTCATCAAACACATCTTTGAATTGTTAACAAAAGCAGTAGGAAAAAGCGCAACACACTTTACAATAATATTCCCCAGTAGGTATCCAGGACTACAAGCGTGAGCTACCATGCCCAGCATGCGGGCACAATTGTTTTGAAATTTATCCATGTTGCATATATTTTGTTTGTTTTCTCCTTTTATGGCTGAGTGGTATTCCATTTTGTACAAACCTCAAACAGCCTTCCCTGTTGACAGACGATAATATGGTCTCCAATTTCAGAACATTATGGATATGGTGACTATGAACATTCTCCTACCAGTTTCTCTGTGGACATACACATTCAATACTCCTGAATTTTTTTCTTAGACTTGATGAGTCGAAGGGTACATGTTTAAATGTGCGGTTTATCCAAAGTAGCAGTATTTCCCATTCTCACTCCTGGGAGGTGTGGTGTTTTGTTTTGTTTTGTTTTGGTTTGGTTTGGTTTTAAGCAGGTGAAACAAAACCCCTTCAAAAAGAAAGAAAAAAAAAAGAAGTTGATCTTAATACAGAATTAATGGCCACATATAAACAGCTTCCTGAACTGTTTGTATGAGGCAAGAAACCCAGCCTGGAAGGAGTAGTGTTGACAGTCGAACTCCAGGCAAATACTGTGATTTCAACCACTGGTTTAGAAATGTTGTCAGTCTTTGAGATCGAAGGTTTGTACACAGATAACTCACGTGGGACACTCAAATCCCCAAAGGAGCAGATTTGCATGAAGCATCCTCCAGAGGAGCTCTCTATCCTCTTCAGTGTGGGACTCCACATGTAAAGAAAGTCTTCACGCACAGTCCGTGTTTACCCACCAGCCCGGTGAAGGTGAGAAATAAAACATCTCACTGCCTAACGTAGCTCACCCCTAGGCGCTGACTCGGCCCGGCTTCCCTGGAGCTCTGCTTCAAACAAACAGATCAGGGAACTTTATTAATGATGCACTCTGGGGCACCGGCTGTGACTGGCACAGGACTCTGCACAGAGCCCCAGGACCCAGGCTCTCGCTTGTTCAAAGCAAGGGAAGTGGTTTCTCCGTCCTTTCTGCTTCCAAGGTGTCCTGGCGGCACAGAGCTCAGTAAGTCAAAGTGACGGTGGTAACATCAGCTCCGATCTCAGCACCCTCGGGGGAGTTTTCTTTTTCTATTATAAAAATAAAAAACTGGGGCTGGAGAGATGGCTCAGTGGTTGGGAGCACTGACTGCTCTTCCAAAGGACCTGGGTTCAACTCCCAGCACCCACATGGCAGCTCATAACTGTCTGTAACTCTAGTTCCAGATGATCTGGTATCTTCACACAGACCTGCATGCAGGCAAAGCACCAATGCACACAAAAATTAAAAACTGCACTCGGGAGGCAGAGCCAGGCAGATCTCTGTGAGTTCGAGGCCAGCCTGGGCTACCAAGTGAGTTCCAGGAAAGGTGCAAAGCTACACAAGAGAAACCCTGTCTCAAAAAACCAAAAAAAAAAAAAAAATTAAAAACTGACAATAAGCTAGTTGTCCAAAAACGAGAAATGGTTAAATATTAGCCCTCTGCAGAAAGATGGAACCGTGATGTTTAAGAGTAGAGAAATAGCAATGTGAAGCCTCAGAGAATCAGCCAGGCCCCAAGCATAGAACCTTTCCATGCAGATGGGGATAGTAAAACAAAAAAAAAAAAAATACCAAGATGGAGTCAGAGGGCTTAGAACACACTGTTGGCAGGTATTTCCAGAAAATTTCAGAAAAGATTAGGCCTTGGTAATTCAGGTGATTTTCACTATGATAAGTGGTCTAGCATGGTCTTAGGGGGAGTAATAAATTGAGTTGAGTGGTTGCCAGACCATTGATTGACTCAATCCCCAAAAGGGCCCAGTGAATCAAGTACCATTGTCTCCAGTTTAAAGATGGCCTCTGCCAGGCATGGTGGTACACACCTGTAATCCCAGTGCTCAGGAGGCCGGGGCAGGAGGGCTGTGTGTTTCAAACTAGCCTTAGCTACATAGCATGACCCTATCTTTATTTATTTATTTTTTAATTATCTTCTTCAGCAGAGTTAAATAGTTTTCTGAAGTTCCCCCAACTCAGCCTGCATGGCCATATACCTGTAATTCCCGTCTACCTAGAAGGCTGAGGCAGGACTATGGTGAGCCCCAAACCAACCTGAGCTACACAGTGAACCCTGTCTCCAAAAATAAAACATTAATAATAATAATGTCCCCAAGTCAACCCACATCTCCCTTTGCCAAGCTCTTACTCTCTGGAACATTTTGACATTACAACATGATGGTGTCTTCTACAAAGTTCACACTTGAAAATGTGCAATCAAGCTACAAATAATAATAATCATAACAACAACGATTGGAATAAGTTTCCAATTTCATGTTAGACAGCAGATTAGATGTGCCTGCTCTAGACTTCCCCCACAACAACGTTTAAAAGGAACTAGAGTTGGAGGTAGTGGTGCACACTTTTAATCCCAGCACTCAGGAGACAGAGGCAGGGGATCTCTGTGAGTTCACGGCCAGCCTGGTCTACAGAGCGAGATCCAAGCCAGCCAGGACTACATCTCATTATGTGTTGGAATTATGTTCTTAGGAGCAAATAACTCCACTGCCCAGGATGTGCTTGTTTTCCTATAAGACAGTTCAGTAGAAAGCCTCTCCCCAGAAGAGCATGACCCTGGGTGACAAGACAAGACAAGTAATGACAAGACTTGGTCTTGTATGACAGTGAGTTTCCCCCACCATCCTCCTCCAGGCCAGGAAGAACACGCTTCCTCCCATCTGGCTCCATTTTCCTCCTTTCTTTCTTTCCTTTTTTTTGGGGGGGATGCGGGGTGGGGTGGGAACTTTTTTCAAGACAGAGTTTCTCTGTGTAGCCCTGGCTGCCCTGTAACTCCCTCTGGAGACCAGGCTGGCCTCGAACTCAGAGCTCTGCCTGCCTCCGGGTGCTGGGATTAAAGGCGTGCCCCACCACCACCCAGCTTCTGACTCCATTTTCTATTGTTGCTTTTCTGGTCTCCCCTGGTATTTTTGTTTTGTCTTGCTTTGCTTTCATTTTTTTTTAAGACAGCATTTCACTCCGCAGCCCAGGCTAGCTTGGAACTCGTGTTGCAACCAGTTTAGCAATCCTCCTGCCCCAGCCTCCTGAATGGCAGAGTTTCAGGCATGCGACACTGTGCCCAGCATTTGGGTCTTCCTGCTAAAAGCAGGCCGGAACCCTTAGCTGCTTTGCCCTTATTAAGCTGTGAAGGTCACTTCTTCTCCAGGGTTTATAATCAGCCAGCCTTCACTTCCCTCCCACGACGTCTTGCCGAGCCTTTTGCAATTACGGCTCATTTCTCTGGGTTTCCTATGGCAGGCATCTGAGCAGAATTAAAGTATGAGCACGTGCGAAAATAATCTGCTTCCCAAGATAGTAAATGCTGAGAAGTTCTATATTAGAACACTCTCGGTGCTGACTGGCTGGGGCATGATTAACCTAATAAGCTTAAAGATCCACTCGCCATCCACATCTGTCAGGACATGAGCAAAACACAGGCCCATAATCCGTCAGACCGGGGCCCTTCAGAACTGTCCCACTGTTCGCCAGCAGCAGAGGCTTCAAAACTTAGAACAACAGGCATGTCTTTCTCTCCCTTGTGACGCGGGCTCCTAGTGTAGGAGGGTGTACTATGGACTCCCAATTTGGACTGGAGTTGCCCGGATGGACTAGCCAGAGAGCCTTCTGTTCCCGGGCCCAAGGATTCTCCAAAGACTGCGAAGGTAGAGGATGGTGACGGGCTGAAACCATGGGGTGCACACCATCCCACAGCGTTCTCGTCAACAGCGTTGCCAAGAGTGGCATTCAGTTTTTTAAGAAGCCCAAAGCACTTCTGCCAGGATGTCAGCGGGGCAGCCAGAAATGTCCCATCCCTTTGCTGGTTCAAAGCTCCACCTTCTGCGACCCTGGTGGGGAGCTGCACCTGGGACAGAGGTCAGCAGAGGAGCCAGCAAGTTCCAAGAGGCCCCAAACCATGACTGAAGGTCTTTGTCAGCTCGTGAACGATAGGAGAGGACTGCTTCCAGAAAGGCAAAGATTTCAGCTGAACGAATCACAAAGCCATGCAGCTACGGGCATGTCATTCAGGACAGAAGGCTCCCACGGGATACAAGAAGCAGATTTTGCCGAGCAAAAGAATGAGGAAAACATTCCCCAGGGGACCTCAAAATGGGACAGAAAGCCAGTGTGCCATCAGTCAGACAACCAGGGCCACTGCTACCAAACTATTCCTGAGTCAAAAGGCAAAGTGGACTTCCCTGAGCCCCTGGTAAAGGCCCACCAGCAGGCTTATGCCTATCTGCACAGCAGCCTTTCCAGATACGAAGCGATTCTGCGTCTCGCCCAGCAGGCCAGCCACACCCGGGAGCTGTTGCAGCCCATGCTTAGCTTCCTGCTGCTGTGCTCCGAGGAGGCCAACCAGCTTCTGGCAGAAATCTCCAGAGATGGAGAAGTGCTCCTCCAGGAAGTGAGAGGGGATCTGGCCTGGCCATCGGGGAAAGGCGAGCCCTGGGAACAGCCAGATCTCCTGCAACAGCTACTGCAGTATACGGTCACCAAGCTGCAGGTGGTCCAGAGCACAGTGGCGGCCCTCACTGGGAGCTTGCTGGAGGGTTCCAGCAGCTGCCTCAGCGCCAGTGCTAGCCACCTGGAGGGTAAGCTGAGCACCAAGAGAGGTCTAGATGAATGCCTCCTAAGAGCCCTGGGGCAACTAGAGAGCCTGACCACTGGCCATGGTGACCCTGGGCTGCTGGGTGCACCCTTGTGCTCTGAGGACAGTGGCATCGGGGCTGACAATGAGTCTGTGCAGTCCACGGAGAAGCTGGGCAAGCAACCCAGCTGGGATTTTGCAGCCGAGTCTGGAGAATGGAAGCCAGGGACTGCAGTCCAAGTGGAAGCCAGGCTGCCAGGGCATACCTGGCAGAAAGGTCCATACTGGACAGGTTCAGACAGACACCAAGACTGTCCACTGTCGAGGCCTGGGATAGGCAAGGTTCAGCCTGCAGCACAGGATAAAGCCAGGAGTTCTGGTGCCTCCGGCACAGGCCCGGAAGCAGTCACCTCCAGGCCTCCAGAGGCTGCCCAAAGCATTCTGCAGGATTCCCTGGGGGTTGAGACCCCTATGCCAACATGTTTTTCTCAGAGCTCTGGATTGGTGGATGCTTCATCCCTGAGTGAAGACGAGGACAGTAGCCCAGAGGAAGAAGATGATGTTAGCCCCACAGATCTGCACTCTGAGCAACAGAAAGCATCACCTTCAAGACCACGGTCCTCACCTGCCACGCGGGAAAGCCTGTTCCAGCCATACTCCAGGAAGCTTAGGGGGCCCCAGGCCCAGGAAATGATTCTGAAGATGAAAGAGGCCATCAGTGAAAGGATCAAGTTTGTCCCTGTGCCTTCCAGACCCCAGGACTGGGCTGAGGAGGAGGAAGGGAGAACAATGGTCCCCCCAAGACCTAACACAGCCAGTGGCAGCAGGCGGACCCCCGAAAGACAAAGGAGGTCACAATCGGAGGGATGTCTTAAGAGCCACATGGAAGACCCCACCCTCCAGGAGCTGAGGAGGGTCCAGACAGACCTCAGTCGGAGGCTGGAGGTATTTTATGCCCAGGGTGCCACCCGTCAGGGGCAGAAGAGGGAACAACTTCTGCCATCCAGGGCATCAGTGCGGTGGCCCCCTTCCAACTGCAAGGTGAGTCCCAGTAGCGCCATGGGCAAGTTCAAGGCCTCCCTCACCAAAAATTTCAGCATTCTGCCCAATCAAGACAAGAGCATCTTGCAAAGAGGTAGTCGCTTCCCTGGCCGCGACCAGCCCTGCCAGGAGAAGGCTGAGAAGCTGCCAAATGCCATCTTTTGTGGTGAGAAGAACAGTAGGGTTCCCAGGGACACTGAATGGGACGTCAGGGGCTGTCCCACCAGAACATCAGTGAAAAAGCTTATTGAGACCTTCAGTCCCAATGAGAGTCTGAGGACACCAAGGGACTCCAGGAATTTGGGGCCAAGGCCCTGTCTCAGGAGGTGGGGGGTCCCTGCCATGCCTCCCAGATTTCCTATCTACAGGGGGCTAGCCCCTCTGTATCCTAAGCCCCAAATTTCTCCAGCAGTAGGCAGAGACCCTCTCAAGGTAGGCATGGGCTGGAGACCTTCCGCACCCCTTCCCTCTCTTCCTCCGGCAGAAGCGTCCAAGAGTGAAGACAACATCTGTGAAGCGGAGCCAGACCTAGAGAATCTCCCTCCGCCGCCTCTGGAAATCCTGATGGACAAATCGTTCACTGCTCTGGAGGCCCCAGAGAGCAGCCAGCCAGCAGAGAGCTCTGTGGAAGAGACCCTGGAAACGGGGCTACAAGAATCTAGCCTGCCGAGAAAAACATGGGCTTCCCCGAAGCTGAAAGCTTCCATGAGCCCCATGGACTTGCTCCCGAGCAAGGGCCCTGGCAGCTCCCTGACACTCCCCAGCACCGGGCCAGGAGTCACCAGGAATGTGGGCAATTCCAGAAAGCTGACTTTGGACCTGAACTGCCAGCAAACAGTGAGCCCAAGCCCAGAGGCAGAGGGTCGGGGGGCTCGGATTCACGCACAAGCAGAGAATACTGCAAGCTTTTTGGAGCATCCCCCCCACAAGGCAGTGCCCTGGCACCACACTAACCCCACGTCTGGGCAAAGCAGGACCTTAGAACCCAGCCCGGCCAGACCTTCGCGAGGTCCACACTCTGCAGAAGCATCCAGGAAGGGCCCCGAGAGAAGCCCTCCAGGATTCAGAAAAGCCTCTCCCACCCGCGCACAGCGGGACTCCCAAGGAGACAGGAAGCTGCAGAGCGCGCCCCCTTCTCATGGACTGTCCCAGCCAGGCCTCCCTGCTGTTCTCAGCTCCCCCAGCCCACCTCTGAGCCCCAGGACACTGAGCCCACCAGCCACAAAGAAGCCAACTTCCCCGCCTTGCCAGTACCCGCAGCCCAGCCCAGCCCAGGCCAGCCCTCCTGTCCAACGGACCGAAACCAACACCCCTTCCTCCGCCTCCTCTTCATCCCCCTCGGTGTCTCCCTCTCAGGGGTCCAAGGAGACAAGCCACTCTGGGGACGGTGAAGCCACCACGGCTAAAGCACCTAGGAACACGTGTTCCATATTCTGCCCAGCCCCCTCCTCTCTGTTTGAAGCTCAATCGTCGTTCTCAATATCCCCTCCACGGATGCTACCAGAACCGGGGGGCCCTTTGAGGACCCCAACAGAAGGCTGGAGGGGCAGCTGGGGGCCACAGCCGAGGGCAGATTCGCAGAGGAGAACAGCTCAGAGAGCCCTCAACCCTCTGCCTTTCGTCAGAAGGACAGCTTCAGACCGCCCGCGCCAGCACGGTGACCCACCTCAGCTGCCCGGCTGCTCTTGGGAATCCCATCCCTGCCAAAGCAGGTAAGAGATGTCTCGCCGCTACCCAAGCAGAGCGGGTGGGCTCTTCGGACTGTCGAGGGTAGCAGTTTTCAAACTCTGTTCCAAAGGGAGAGGCAGTGGGGGAAAAAGAGCTGAGATGTGGAGAATGGCCAGGTCTCCCCCTTGGCCATGAATGACTGGGTTTTCACCCTGCCCCCGGGGCTGGCTCACTGCCTGCCTGAACCCAGCACCCAGAGTCCGTTCTCTCTTCCCCTGGAAGGTTCTCTGTCAGGTCCCAGGACCCTTTAAACTCTGAAACAGGCACCAAAACTACACAGAGAAACCCTGTCTCAAAACACCCCCCCATGCACAAAAAAAAAAAAAAAAAAAAAAAAAATGAGAACCCAGTAGTTTTTATGTTTTTACATGTATGATTACACCTACTATTTTTATCATAAGTTTAAACTGAGAAATACTTAAATGTTTTTAAAGAATAAGCCCATTGTAGACTCACATAAATAGTATATTTCTGCAAAAACAAAACAAGAAGTGTATTTCCTTTTTGTTGTTTCAAGACAGGGCTGGCATTAAACACAATCCTCCTGCCTCGGCCTCCTGAGTTCTGGGATTACAGGAGGGAGGGAGAGATTTGATGAGAGTATTGCCATCTTGCATTTTGCGGACTTGTGGGTATCAACTAGCTTATTCTGTCAATCTGGCTGAATTCTCAGACTTGCTTCTATACGTCATACTGCACGTCCATGGATTCAAAACTCTCCCCACATGCCTAAGAGCGTGGACCAGTAACGCCTTCCAATGATAGTGAGAATAGGTTGAACCTTGAACTCCCCCCTCCCTGCAGAAACGTCTCTGAGATACCCAGGGGTCCATAGACCACATCTTAAAAACAGTTGGTCCTGAAAACAGGAAGAGAAATAGTGGAGTGGACCTCCCAGAGCCCCAAGGGCTTGGCTCCACGTCTCCACCAGCTTCAGACGTTTGCAGAGTAAGAGCGTTCATGAGCACCAGCGTGCAGAGGGTGAGCTGCCTGCCCTTCCTGCTCCGGGGAAGGCTGAACGGCCAGTGTGCCCATCTCAGCCGAGGAAAGTTGATACATGCTGTTGGCCCGATGTGCAGGTAGTGTGAGCACACAGCTGTGGGGAGCCAGAGCCAGCAGAACCCCATGGGCACTGAAAGGACTCCTATTTTTGATCGGTTGTTTTACAGAATACACAGGGGTGGATCTGGGGTGGGGGACACGTCAACCTGAGGTCTACTAGAAAAACACTCTATCGGGGCACTTGATATCAGATCAGACAAGCACTCCGACACCAGCTTGCTCCGGTTGTATGACTCACAGTTGTCTCAACCTGCAGTTCATTTCTGCCTGGGTGATACGCATCACAGGCTTTACAACGTGTCCAGGCATAAACGGTAATTTTTTTTTTTACAAAGTATTCGGTAGTCAATTTTAAATAAAGATAGTATCTCAGGAAAGTTGTGCATTGTAATAGTTCTATAACCTTCCCCAGCCACTTGAAAGAAATGAAATATTGATTATTTTTGCAAGAATCTTAACGTAACACTGATCTTTTCTTAAATCTGAAATGCACTTCCTATAGCACATTGGCTTTCATCTAAGAACCTCGATAAACACTACTTACTCTGTTATTAGATTTCTAAAACTGTGCCCTTCAGGAGAAGAGCTTGAGAGAGCAGGGACAATAAAGGGGCATTAATTAAAAACACTAACATTTTGAAAACAGCAGGAGCGTAAAATTGCTGAAGAAAATAATGCCCAGGCTTCTCCTCCAAATAGGGCAGCCTAAAAGGCTGTTTCATGTTCTGAATCTCAGTAGTGTGTGTGTGTGTGTGTGTGTGTGTGTGTGTGTGTGTATGTATGTGTGTGTGTGATTTGTGTATGGCAAGGAGGCATACTTGTGAGCGTGTGTGTGTGTGTGTGTGTGTGTGTGTGTGTGTGTGTGTGTAGGCATACTTGTGACTTGAAAGCGGAGCCTGGCCAAGGTCAAGTGGAGGTCACTTACCGATTGCCCCCATTCCCCCCACCTCCTTTTGGTGTGACTGTACCCTTATGCCATTCCAAAGTCTGAACACATGAAAGGGAAATGCCTGTCTCCCACCTACCCCCCCCTACACCAACGTGGGCATTTAGCACCTGGAAGCAGAAGCCCATCAGCAGGAAGGACATTGAGTCTTTGCCTCTGTGCAGAACGCAAGTATAATTTTCTGCCATCCTGCCTATGAAAGAACCACACCAGGGGCTTAGGCATGGCTTCCCCAAGACCACACAACACATGCCAGAGAGCCAGAGAGTGCTTCCAAAGCTGGGGTGGGCAGAGATATACTATGTCATCCCCATTATGGCATGCAGACTCGAGTGCCCTAGAGTTGTCTTGGACACCATTTCTGTCACTCAATGCTAGGCACAAGCTGCTTTGTAGAAAAAGAATGGCGTCTATATCCTCCTGTTCTGGGGCACCTGGGGATCAGGAACAGTCCTTGGAGGCATCCCCAGGAAATTCAGCCACTGAGCTTTGAGTCTTTGTGTGAATATACTGAATCCCCCGGTGAGAATGCATCTCTAGTCTCAAGATATTGGAGTTCTATAACACTCCGGAAGGGGCTAGACCAGTGCTTCTCAACCTTCCTAATGCTGCGACCCTTCAATACAGTTCCTCATGTTGTGGTGCCCTTCAAGCAAAATTATTTTCGTTGCTACTTCATAACTGTAATTTTGCTACTGTTATGAATCGTAATGTAAATATTCTTGGAGATAGAGGGTTGCCAAAGGGGTCATGGCCCACAGGTTGAGAACCACTGGTCTAGACTTTCTCCCCCTCCATACCATGCTTTTCATCGCTGCCTGACCTGAACTGGGAAGGCAGGAGGAGCGCTGTGCAAGTCCTGTGGGGTGCTTGGCTCAGGCTGCCCAGTGGCCAGCAGGGCAGCAGGTAGGCAGTCTGCCTCCCTAACAGTTCCAGGAAGAGCGAGAACCGCAACCACAGAGCGGCAGCCTGTCAAATTAGCAGGCGCCCAGCCTCAGCGTTTTGCAGATAATGGAACTTGGGTGGGGCTGAGAGAGATCAAATTTAGATTTTTCCTGCCACCACGTCAGCCTTCACGAAGCAGCACGTCTCCTTTCCTTCCTGCCCGCCCCTGGAAGGCAGAAAGCACCCAAGACTAGGGCAGGGGTGAGATACAACCTGTGTATGCTTCCTAGTCCCCCCAGGTCTCGGGAGAAATGAAGGCATTGAAGAAGCAGCTATGAGCTATAGACCCTGAGCACCTGGAGAGCCCTGGAACAGCCTGAGGCCCCCACTGGCTCTAAGGCACACGGTGGGCTCCTTGATCCTGAAATATATGAATGTGTGCCACCCTCTCCATCCTGTCTGCCTCCCACCTTGACCTTGTTCATATCCAAACACAGGTTTGTCTACTGGTTTGGCAATCCCATGTGCAGAATAAGCACACTACGTTCTAAAAGGCAAGAGTATGTTGCCACGGGAAGAGGGGCGGGCTTTACGGGGTGTGCAGGTGGAGGCAGGGCTCTTGGCTTGCTTTTGAAGTGACTGGGGGCTGTAGCCAAGGTCCAGTTCTCTGAGGCTCAGGTACCCAACTGCTGTACAACAGGTGGTCCCTAGAGTCCCTCCTGGGTGCAACTTCTTATAAAGCAGCACAATAGAGACAGCTTCCCATTATCCACTGACTATGTATATGGGAGTTGTGCACACAATTTTCCATTTCACCCAGTACCTGTGAGTCCTGGCGAGCTAGACACTGTTTTGATTTCCAGTTTACAAGGGAGAAAATTCAGACTCAGCGGGATTGATTCACATGCAGCAAGGCACACAGATGGCGAGAGCAAGAGCCAAGATTTCAACCCAGGCAGCCAGACTCAGCCTCCCCGAGCGACCCTGAGGCCAGCCTGCCCGCAGCCGGCCCTGTGTGGCTTTCGGAGTTAGTCCTGTCTACCCAGGCTTGCGCCATGCTTTTTCATAGCCGCATCCCATCCTCCCAGAGCATAGCCAGTTAGAGGTGGCATTCTGCGAGGGCCCCTTCCCCTTTCACAGGCCCTAGTCACGGCGGCGCTCAGCAGCTGGGAAACTCTAAACACACACTGAGACGGGGCCAAGCGGTTCCTGTTTGATTCCATTCAGGAAAAGAACGGCAACTGTACAAAGTCGGATTGATTTTTTTTCCCCTTGCTGTTGTTTTTAATTCAACTAAGCCTAGCTCTTTACAAACCAAGCAGTGTTTTAGGAAAACTAAACTAAACGAAAGGCCCAATTCTCCCAGGCATGTTGAGAGAGTTGCAGGATTCTAGGCATAGAGGAAAGAGCATGATGCAACCTGCTGGGAACGTACCGGGGAGCTGGTTCCCACTCCATCTAACCAGACCAGGCCCATGGAAAGGATAATCTAGCCTGGCAAGTGTGAAATGGAATAACAGAGGAAGTGGGAGGGGGGAGGAAGAGGCCGAGGAGAGTGGGGACCAAGGAAGGAGCCAGAAGGCACAGTAGAGGAGTGTCTGACCTGTCACGGTGCTCTCTCTTGGCCAGCAGCAGCAGCAGCAGCAGCAGCAGCAGCAGCAGCAGCAGCGAGAGCTCCAAGCAAGAACCCCCCTCCTGGAACAACTCCCGTGCCCCAGAATTGCAGGGCAGCGGCACCAAGCGGGCCTCTCCTCTGGAGCTCTGCGTGCTGGGCCACGGGCTGCAGCCAGAAGCCCGCATCGGCCGCAGCCAGGACAGATCCCAGCCAGAGTCACAGCACCAGCAGAAGGAAGTGGCCTGACATGTGGTCCACGGGGTCACACGGATGCCAGTCCCCCCTAGAACACACGAAGTAGACCTGAGGTGTTCCCCCGGCTCCGTGGATGGTGGGTAAACCAACTGGAACTGGAGTGTCTGGGCAAGACCTTGAAGACGCCCTGCCTAAGGGTCTGCAAAACCTTAAGCAGCAGCTGGGTTCCCGTCACAGCAAAGATGTTGCTTTGCCTTGGGTTTGAATGGTAATGGAGACTTTAGAGCCCACAGTGATACCCTTTTCAAGAGCTGGCCTTAATGAGAAGAAGGAAAGTACATTCATGCTTAGAGGGGTGTGTGTTTTACAAGATAACCAGCGGTGGACACCACATCCTTTTAACCACAGCCATGAGTGAAGTAGTGCCCTCTGGAGAAGAAAACCAAAGGTGTGGGGGAGCCCCCCCCACAGACACACACACACAAGGATCTTGCTGGAGTTCAGACAGATGTAAGAACAGAGCGCAAACAGGTCCGATGTGGGCGGCCTTAGACTCTGCATTCTTAACGAAGAATATTTCATGGCCTTTGATTATTCTATCACTGTACCTGCCTACAGTGTAAGACGTTGTACAAACAGTAGGAAGAGCACCGATTTTATTATTTGTTAAGGTTAAATGGTATGATGGTTCATGTTGTCCACGTGATGGAATCCAGAACCACTGAAGAGACTAGACTAGCCTTTGGTCATGTCTGGGAGGGATTTTCTAGGTTGAGTTCGTTGAGATAGGAAGACCCACCCTACTAGGATTGGCACCATTCCATGGGGGTGGGGGTGGGGTCAGAGGATCCTGAACAGCAGAAAGAGGAAGAAAACTACCTACCAGCATTCATTTCTTCCTGCTTCCTGACCGTGGATGCAGTGTGACCAGCGACCTCCGATTCCTGCCGTGACCACAACAGACTGCATCCCTCAACGTACAAGCCAAAATAAATCCTCCCTCTCTTAAGCGGCTTTTGTCAGGATGTTATGTCCCATATGTTAGAAGGGAAATTGACACATGTAGGTAGTTTCAACACACACAGCGTTGAAGTCTCCATGAAAAGCTTTGTCTAGAAGCGAATGGCTCCTGACATGAGACGATGAGGTAGGGTAGAGAGCATCCGGCCCCTCCAACCCACCCCAGCTTCCCCTGTTCATGCCGATGCTATGAACTTCAAAGCTCCCACTGACAGTCTTACCACCCTTGGCCTCAGTGTGTATCAAATTCTCTGGCTGAGCTAACCACCCACATGCTTCTTGGTCCGAGCGAACACAACCAAGCCTCCAAAACAAGAGGCCTGTTCTCTGCACCGGGTGGGGGCTGGAGCTCCGAGACAGGGAGGGGATGGTGCATTCTCACATGCCTGCCTCCCCACAAGCGTCTTGCCAAGTTTCTGCCTAGGTCATCTGCAGAGAAGTTCTGTTGGAGCGGGAAGGAAAGCAAAGAAGGGCACTCATGCCAAAACCCCTACTTCTGCCAGTGAGCTAGATACTCGCTGCAGACCCTGGAATGTTTCCATCCGGGGATGTGGAGTACTTTTTCTATTTAGAAAAGAATTTGCAGTAATTGGGTGATTCAATGCCTGCTCAGTGGGTTGTCAAAAGACAAGAGTTCTTCTCACCCACGGGTACAGCTAAGCAGGCTGAACTTAACCAGATCTGCTGCAAAGCTGGTGCTTTAAGTTGGAGAAAAGTACAGACCTCAAATCCTGTTTTGTTGTTGTTGTTAAAATGGATCATGGGCACAAGCACATGTTATCCTGGGTCCTGGAGCCTCCAGCTACCTCCTGCTCCCCTCTCCCCAGGCTCAGGCTTGTGACTCTGAGGACGTGAATCTCACCCGACCAGTCAGTCGTATTATTAAAAGGAGAGTGGCAGGGCTTTAGAGACACACCCGGAACGCCATGAAAATAAATGAGCAGGAGGCTCCATGGTCGGCCATGTTACACAGAGCTCTTAGCTCATGTTCGCTAATACGGCTGTGTTGACCTCAGGGCCGGACCTGAGCGACAGGTGTAGTTCTGGGATGAGCCTAGAACATACTGCCTTCAATTTGGGTACCACTAAATGGTTGGGCAGCTAGCTTGGGGAAGCAGCAGGCAGGGCTGGGCAAGTACAGCATCTCTGATCAAGCAGAAGCAAACCATGTCAGTGGCCTCTGAGAGCTCACCCACGTGCGAGCAGCTGTAGGGACCAGGGTTCTAGGGTTTAAAACAGTGTTTCTCGACCTGTGGGTCCGATCCCTTTGGAAGTCATATATCAGATGTCTGGCATATCAGATATTTACATTATGATTACTAACAGTAACAAAATTGCACGTATGAAGAAGCAGTGAACTAATTTTATGGTGTGGGGGGGGTCACCACATTGGGAGGTATATTAAAGGGAGGCAGCATTAGGAAGGTTGAGAACCACTGGTTTAAAGGATGGGGCTGGAGAGATGGCTCAGAGGTTAAGAGCCCTGCTTGTTCTTCCAAAGGTCCTGAGTTCAATTCCCAGCAACCACATGGTGGCTCACAACCATCTGTAGTGAGATCTTCTGGCCTGCAGGGGTATATGCAGACAGAACATTGTATACATAATAAATAAATAAATCTTTAAAAAAATAAAATAAAAATAAAGGATGATCCCTAGGGAGCTAATGAAACAAGGCAGGGCTCTAGCTGCTGGAACTGCACAGTGGGGACACGGGGGTCCCTGCAAGCATCATGGTTGGCAGGGGAAGGATCCGGGTGAGGTAAGAAGGATGTTCAGTTCAGCTCCATTTTGTTAGCCAGGGCTTGGTCCAACTTTGGAAGTCTGATGCCAAGTGATTTATTTGTTTTACAGTAAAACTTTGAAAAAACTTCCTGGTGATGATCATCTCAACAAAGCTTTGGGCGTGGCCACGTCAAAACTCTTTTGCAAAGCACATCTCTTTAGCAAAGCCCTCATTGACGTTTCTACTAGAATGAGTTCTATGGACTGAGAAACGTTGCTTAGGGGTCTGGGCCTAGGGAGGAAGAGTTTGCAATAAGCATAAGGATGGATTCTATTGACTGAGAAATGGTGCAAGTGAGATCTGGCTCCATAGACTAGCAGAAGATCACCAGGTTAGCAAACAACATTGACTCCAGCCTTCCAGGTGGACTTCTTGGATTAAAAAAAAAAAAAAGTCCGAGCGTTTAACAATTCTGGTTTCTCTAGTGCTTACGCATGAGCACGTGAACCTCGGGGTCCAGGTGGGTATAATTTTTTAAAGTTATGGTATCTGGAACCCAGATGCAAAGATGAACCTGATAATCCTAGGGAAAGGCAGACTACCAACCTAGGCCTCCCTTGTGTACAGCCCAACTGTAAAAGCTGAGGCTCGATTGAGCTCATTCATCACTGAGTGCCCCCAGCGCAGTGGTGAGAGCTAGAAACGACCAGCCTGAAACCAGGCCACATGCTGTATCATAGAGGGTCAGCACCCTAGACAGCTTCCTGGAAGAGCAAGGTATGAACTTCTGCCGGGCCCCATGAAAGTGCATGTTAAGGGTCTTCCAAAGACTAGGGCCTGCCCCTCACACACACACACCATGCCTTGCTGCAGGTAGCAGAGGTGGGGACAGCCGCTTTTGTTCCTGCCATCAGCCATAGATAGCACCTTCTTACCCCTCTAGAGGACTTCGTCATGCACTGAGAGCCTTGATGAGTTGCCATATGTCCCTACATGTCATGCCTGTGAGGCCCCAATTGCCACTAGACCCGGGAATCAATGGCAGTGTGCCGATGTGGTCCAGTGACCCACAGGCCTTGGGAATCCTAAGTCACCTTCTACCAGAGCATGTCAGGGGAGAGCTGCCGACGCTAAGGAGCTGGGAGCCAGAGAGGCAGTGAAATTCAAAGGTCAGGCAGTGTTGGCTGATACCAGAGCCCATGGGTTGCAAGATTTGGTTGTCATACATACCTCACCTAGCTTAAGTTACCCGTGAGTTAAACGCTGTACAAAAAAAAAAAAAATCAAACCCATTTCAAGTTGTCAAGCTTACAGCATCAAATCAATTGTATCCCTTCTGGAGACCAGGCCCTCCCCCAAATCCGTCTCTACGATTCTGCCATAGAGAGTATGGTAGCCATGAAGGGAAAGTTCAATCCAACAGGTTCTCAGATCCTTTTTATCTAGGCTCACCCACTCTGTCAAAGAGCCTTGCCCATGCTGGGTCAAATCCACTTCTTTTGCTCAACAGAGAAGACGATAGTTTTTGTTTAATTGTTTAGTAATTAAACCAATGGGCCCAACCCATCAGGCAAGCACTCACGAGTGTACTTTTTCCATTGTAGAGTTAGAAAGCAGCATGGAACATTGTTTTACCCATCATTCTTCATACCAGACGAGGGGGTGTCTCCACAGATCCACGGGGTACATCATATCCATATTCCTATTTGGGCCAACTCTCTACTGTGGGTGCACTTACAGCATCCACCCTCCATGCCCATGGGGACCTCAGAGCTGTAAGGAGGGAAGGTATCGGCCCAACTTTTACCCAACACATTTAGTAACATAGCAAACAGATCCGCCCCAGGGGAAAAACACAATCTTTTATTTCCATCAAAGCATTCACAGAGCAGGAAAAATGGTACAAATATAGTATTCCAGCAGAGCAGTGGCAGCTTTTTTGCAAGTATAAATACAATCTCCACGATGAAATATAACCTATCTCCACGGGCTGTGCTGTTGTTTACTCTAAGCTATATCTATTTCCCTCCCTTATGTCACATGCCCAGTCCAGATCCCCAAATATTCCAAACTGATAGAAACGCATGGCAGGCAGACCAAAGAGCTTATGCTCGACAAGGCTCAATTCATAAATCCTACGGTGTGAATGGAAGGAGTTTTGAGAAATGTATTCTTTTTCTAAAACAAACCAGTGTTTTGCATGTACCAGGGGAGCTGGGTACAGTGAATGATGCATGTTGGCATGTTTGTCAATTGATCATCTGGTCGACCGCTTACGGGCTGCCAAGCACCCACTCTGTCTTCCAAAGGAAATCTTTTCAAAGGTAATATATTTTTAAGTAGCCCCACATCAAAGATTTTGTCGAACCACCATAAAGCAAATGAGTTCTGAGCCTGTGTTCATAGAACATGGTATATTGCACTATCGTTTGCCTCCCGTGCCTACCTAAAGTTTAAAGAAAGTTCCATCAATCCATCCAGACGTTTTTATGAAATGTAATTAAAGATGCATTGCGCACGAGGAGGTACAAACAGTTAATTCACTCGGCTCTCTAATTCAATTTTATGGGGGAACTCAGATTCTACTGGCTTGATTATACTCGTGGACTTCAGAAAGCCACTTCGAGGATCATGTGTGGGCCCCGCACTGGGCTGACTTCCCACGGATCTAACCACCAGGGTTCTGAACCTGGCATCCCAGACACCCTGGCAGTCTGGTGCTTGAGCCAGGGTCTGACCTTGGTTGTAATGGTACTGGCAGGGCTTAGTCCATAGCCAACTTTGGTAAAAATGAACCAGGAACAGAGAATTAAAGAAGGGGGGAGGGTGTGGTGTAGATGTGGCTCAATCTTGGAAAACCAAAATTGTGCTCCAGGTGACTGGAATTGGGTGTGGGGTGGGGCACACCTGTCTAAACCACCTTTTTGAGCCATCTTAGAGAACTCAGAATACCATTGATTCTCTCTCTCTGTCTCTCTCTGTCTCTCTGTCTCTGTCTCTCTCTGTCTCTGTCTCTGTCTTTCTGTCTGTCTCTCTCTGTCTCTCTGTCTGTCTGTCTGTCTCTCTCTGTCTCTCTGTCTCTCTCTCTCTCTGTCTCTCTCTCTCTCTCTCTGTCTCTCTCTCGTGTGCATGTGTGTGTCTTGAGTGCTCACATCTGCCTGTCATTATTTCACAATTCTGATTAAGAACTCTGTATCATGTCTCCCTTTTTCTGTAGCTGCACACTGACCCCTAAAGAAAGTGAAGAATGACTCTCAGGAAACTGGGCCTGGGACCCGAACACATCAGTCCCAGCTGGGGAGAGGTAGGAAGAGGAAGATGTGAAGAGGAAGACCAGTCTAGGCCACCTGAGCAGGTTCAAGACACCCTAGGCTATAGAACAAAACTGTGTCTAAAGAAAGAGGGAGGGAGAGAGGGAGGGAAGGAAGGAAGGAAGCCGGGGAAGAACCCGAGGGTAGGGAAGTAATCAGTTGTCAAACTCAGTAAGAATTGACTGGGTTCTTTGAAAGTCTCCACATCTTTCAATGTGAAAATAATAAAAGATTAAAACATTTTGCTTAGAGACACAAGTCCACGTGAAAAAAAAATACACCAAACAGGGGGGAAATTAAGTTCCTGCAGCTCATTTATCTCAGGCAGAGTCTTGGGGTGGTCTGTCAGTCAGATAGATGGTCAGCAATTACTTCGGCCCCTGAACGGCAGCCCTGACACAGAGGCTGGGAGGGCGAAGGACCTGAGAAGAATTACACCTGTCTCTGTATGCAGTGCCCTCCCTTTCCAAAACAGTTACCTACATTGTTCCGTGAAACTTAGGTCCTACCCGATTATGAACGAAGTATTTCTTCAGCACCTCTTACAAAAATGAGTAAAAAGTGAGGCTGAGAGCTGGCCAATCAGGAAAAAGCGAGGTTGAGAGCTGGCCAATCAGGAAAAAGCGAGGCTGAGAGCTGGCCAATGTGTTGCTCCAAAGATGTGTCTCGCGCTAGGGGCAGAAGACACACACGCACCCACCCAGTTCCAAAACAGCTTCCTTCCCAAGACACCTGCAACAAACAGCTTCTAGGTTGTTCCAGGGTGGGGAGAGGCAGCGCTAAGGGACGGTGCAGCCTTCTCGTGGGGAGTGATTCCATTTACAAATAGGGAACTGATTTCCTTATCCAACCACAGCCCCGCCGTACTTTCATCCATTCCTCTTAAACTGGCTTGGATAGAATTTTAAACAATAGGGGCTGGAGAGATGGCTCAGTGGTTAAGAGCACTGACTGCGCTTCCAGAGGTCCTGAGTTCAATTCCCAGCACCCACAGGACAGCTAACAACTGTTTATAACCCCAAGATTTGACACCCTCACACAGACACACATGCAGGCAAAACACCAATGCACATAAAATAAAAAATAAAATAAATTTTAAAAGAAGAATTTTAAACAATAATCCTTTGTGGACCCAACCAGATCTCTCTTCTCTCCCCCCACACACAGATCAAACTGCTCCTAGCAGTAAGGGAAGAGGAGTCTTCTCCGAACACTCTTTGCTCCTCACGGCCATGAACCCAGGAAGCAGCTACCAGGTGACACTATGACAGTCGTGCGTCGTCGTCGTCATCCCCCCCCTCCCACACCCCTACCAGCTCCTGCTGCACATCCCCTTCTGGGAACAGCACTGGCTTTACTTCAGTGCCCCCAAAATGGTAAAAGATGGCAGAGTCAACAGAAAAAGAAAAAAACAAAAGTCGGCCCTTTATGAAAATCATTTACCTAGCCAGCCCCGTCCTTTGAACAGGACAGGATTGGCTGTGCTTACAAAGCCCGGTGCCTCTTTAAAACTATTGTTTAGTTAACAGCTTCTGACACCAGCTCCTCCTCCGGAGGAGGAGGAGGAGGTGCGGGGATCACTCTCTGCATGTAAAACTTCTCAAGGAGAGCCCAAGGTGACGCTAATAACAGCTGTCAACCCGCAGAGAGGTAATTATAAAGCCATGATTAAAACAAAACAAACCCTTCAGATGTCACAGCCTTCTTCAACGGAACACCAACTTGACAGGGAACCGGACACCAGACCGCCCCCTGAATAAGCCCCAGGAATAATGACCCAACACATCCCCCACATGGCCCTGACTCAGAAACACCCACGAGGGAACAGTGAGCATCCTGCACCCTGATGCTACCAGCAACACTCCTCCAACCTGCCTCCTCTTGGGACTCGCCAGCCTGGCTGCCTGATCCTCTGCTGATTCCTAGACATTTCCCCCAGAGCCGGATCTACAGTGAGACTAACCAAGCGGCCATCCCTGCCTCCTCTTTCCTCCCCACTCCCCAGAGCGGTTTTCACCAACCATGTTTGGGAAATTCTAGTTTAGAAAACTCCGCCCGCTTGGATGTGGGCGCTGGCTTGGAAACTTAACCCTCAGAGTATCATGGCGATGGCAGAGGTCTTGAACCCTAGGTTTGTGTGGGCTGGTACTGGGCTGGGAGGGTGGCTGGGTTGGTAAAGCGTTTACTGGTGCAATGTGAAGACCTGAGTTCAATCTCCAGTACCCACATGACGAAGCTGGGCACAGTAATTCGTACCTGCAATCCCAGCACTAGAGAAGTTGAGAAGGCTGGATCTCAAGGGCTCCCTGGCCAACCTAGCCTTATGACCAGTGAGCCCTGGGTCAGGGAGAGACCCTGCCTCATACACCTAAGGCTCTCTCTGACCTGAGGTGTTGGCAGAAAATCTCTGAGATCAGAGTAGTTTCAGGAACCCATGGGGTTTCAATGGGTTGTGACTGACGGGGGGGGGGGGGGGGGGGGGGCGCGGGGGGAACTGTCTTAAAGGTGTAGAGGACCCTGCTGGGTCAAGGTCAGTAGAAAACAACAGACCTGGGCACACATCCAAGCTCCAGCTACATGTTAGGGCCCAACCCCCAAAGCAGACCCCCTGCCACACCCATAGTACCCATTTCTTGTTGGAAATGCCAAAACTCAAGCCCGGGCCCAGCCTGCCAATCAGTGTCTTCACTTGACCCGACTCCCTGAGAACTCTACACTGGCTGAGGACACTCCCCCTGCACCCCTGGATCCCAACTTCCTCCAGGGAAAGAGAGAAGTGATCTCTCCCTTCAAGGACAGTCAAGCAGAGTGACAGACCCAGAACGTGGCAGGCACTTGATCAGCAGTCAAAGTGTTCTCCTGCCCCCTGGTCTCCACAAGAAGAGGGCCAGCCTCCCTGGCTCCTCCCCTCCATCCTCGGGATGGCACTGAACTACAATGAAAGGAAAACACTTTCAGCTGGGGGTGCTCTGCTTCCAGCTGTGAACCCCCACTCCCACCCCGGGAGAGAGGAGCAATGCACTAGGGAGGGAGAGGCATCGGGGTCTCCTCCTCCATCCTCCAGTGGAAGGGGTGAGAGTGAGAAAGACCAGGGGTGGCTGCAAGAGCCTGTCAAGCAAGGACCAAGAGGGCAGAAATGACAGGCCCCCCGAAAGTGAGCAGGGCCCTACTTTCTAGTAGAGAGGATAAAATATTTTGTTTGCCCTAAGCCCTCAGAGACTCGGTGGGTCTCAGGGTCCGCCAAGCCCCGGCTTGGCAAAGAAAGCAGAGAGCAGAGATCACCAGCTTCTCCAAAACGCTGACCCCCTAGAACATCATAGCCATTGTCAAGGGTTCCCTGTGGCTTTTGCTTAACAGTTTGTAAGAAGTACCAAGCATGGAGGGCCCCAGGAAGGGGAAGTAGTTCAGCTCTCCTGGGTAAACTGGAGGGAAGTGTGCTGGGGTGGGGGTGGGGGGGCAACTTGAGGGATCAAGATGACTGAGTTGGGGGAGGGTGGGAGAGGGAGACCAGTGGAAGAAATACCTTGATAAAAGGAGCCATTATGGGGTTAGGGAGAAACCTGGTGCTAGGGAAACCCCCCGGGGATCCACAAGGATGACCCCAGCTAAGACTCCTAGCAATAGTGGAGAGGATGCCTGGATTAGCCTTCCCTGTAAGCAGATTGGTGACTACCCTAACTGTCATCATAAAACCTACATCCAGTAACCGATGGGAGCAGATGCAGTGATCCACAGCACTGGGCTGAGCTCCTGGAGATCAGGTGAAGAGAGGGACGAGGGAATCATATGAGCAAGGGGGGTCAAGAGCATGATGGGAAAACCACAGAGACAGCTGACCCGAGCTAGTGGGAGCTCATGGACTCTGGACTGACAGCTGGGAAACCTGCATGGAACTGAACTTGGCCCTCTGAATGTGGGTGACAGTGGTGTGGCTTGATCTGCTTGTGGGGCTCCGGGTAGTGGGATGAGGACTTACCCCAGGTGCATGAACTGGCTTTCTGGAGCCCATTCCCTATAGTGAGATACCTTGCTCAGCCTCGATGCAGTGGGGTGGGGCTTGGTCCTGCCTCAGCTTGGTTTGCTAGACTTTGTTGACTCCCCAAGGGAGGCTCTACCCTCTCTGAGGAGTGGATGGGGGGTGGGGTGGGATGAAGGGGAGACAGGGGTGGGGGAGAAGGGGAGGGAGGGAGAACTAGTTTGGTATGTAAAATAAAAAAAAATTAAATAAAAAAAAAGAATTACCTCAATAATCTTCACAGCCGCTGGGTTAAGGTGGATATTATTGTCATATACACCTCACCACCACGATGACAGACAGACACAGAGGTCGACAAAAGGTTTCAAAGTCACAACACATCAGCAAGTCACAGTGCCTAGACTTACTAAGCTCAGGCCTTGGGCCTCTGTTCCTGACCTCAGTCTCCGTCTCCAACTGCAGGACCCACCCCCACCCCCCACCCAGAGAGCGCCAAAGACAGGGTGTGGTTTCCGAATTTGGCCACAGATTGGAATCTCTTGATGAACAGAGATGAGAGGAAGAGGAGAAGGAAGATGGGGGAGGAAGAGGAAGGGAAGGAAGGAAAGAGGGGAGGAAAGAAGGAATAGAGGGAGGGAGGGAGGGAGGGAGGGAGGGAGGGAGGGAGGGAGGGAGGGAAGAGGGAGGGGAGGAAAGAAGAAACAAATGAAGGAATAGAGGGAGGGAGGGAGGGAAGAAGCCTGACCCCCACCCCAGACCAACCGAATCAAAACCCCCTAGGGAGGCCCAGCTGCTCCACCCTTTGATTATTGCCGGATGAGTCTGACACACAAGGTGGATTATGGAGCTGTGTCTTCCTCCCACTTCCCTTTCCAGGCTCCACTTGCTCTCCTCCACCAAGGAGAACAGTGGACCCACTCTTTACCTAGAAGGTAGCAGATGAATAAAGGAAAAGAAAGCAAGGCGGAAAAAAAATAGGTTTTGGGGCAATGTTCTCTAAAGTCTCACACATCCCGCTTGATGTAAAAGGAAGTTGTGAAGATCACCCTTCACTGTCGTCTTGACTGGATGTGAAATCACCTGGGAGACACACCTCTGAGCATGCCTCTGAGAGTGTTGCCAGAGAGGTTTAACTGAAGAGGAAAGACCCACCCTGAGTGTGGGTGGTCCCCATCTTAGTTAGTTTTCTATCGTTGTGATAAGACACCCTGATCAAGGCAACTCACAGAGGAGTTTATTGGGGGCTTATAGTTTCTGAGGGTTAGAGTCCAAGCTATCATGGCAGGGAGCATGGCGGCAGGCAGGCAGGCATGCAGGCAGGCAGGCATGGTGCTGGAGCAATAGCTGAGAAGCTTACATCTTGAGACACAACCACAAGGCAGAGGGAGAGACGCCAGAAACGGCATGACTTGAAACTTGGAAGCCCACTCCAGGGACACACCTCCTCCAGCAAGGCCACACCTCCCAATCCTTCCCAAACAGTTCCACCAACTGGGGACCAAGTATTCAAGTATATGAGCCTATGAGAGCCATCCTCATTCAAACCACCACAGTACCATCCCATGGCCTGATGCTCCAATCATAATTTAAAAAAAGGAGAAAGTGGGCTGAGCACTGGCATTACTCTGCTTCCATAACAGGATATAACGTGACCAACTGCCTCATTCTCCCTCCCCCATGCCTTCCTCATCACAATGGATCCTACCCTCAAAACGTGATCCAAAGGAATCCGTCCTTCAATTGTTTCTGTCAAATACTCTGAAATGGGAGAGGTGATACGGAATTCTGCGGGCGCCCACGGTGACTCAGTTTCCCACAGTGACTCAGCTTGAAGCTGACGTCCATTCTGACCCAAAAGAGTTCAAAGCTTGCTTGCTCTAGTCTCTTCAGAAGCTGTGAGAAAGCTCTGGTAAGGTCCCTAGGGAAGGTACAGGGGCTGTGAGAAAGTCCTGATTAGCTTGTGGCAAAGAACTAATTATCTCGCTAATGCTCAATTCTAGGCAGGTTGCTGATGTCAGCAGGTGGCGTATGTTTGAGATAATGAAACTGCCTGTTTGATTCAAGGACAGGCTAGACCGCCTGTGCTGTGCTTTGTTCTTCCTTAGCCTTTCAGTTTGTGTATAAGCCGGCTGTGAAATAAACTCAAGGCTTGCTTGGTATTGACCAGAAGCCGTCCCGGCACTGATTTTCTCTCTCCGTCTATTCTTCTGCCTCTGTTTTCCCTCAGCCTCATGCCCTACTCAGCTACCCTAGTCGGCAGGCTCCGACAGAATTCCTGGTAGTTATAGTCTACAGACATCTCTCTAGTGTGTTATTCTCATGCTGGGGGCGGTGGAGAGTGTGAAGAGGACTTTCCACAACCAGAAGCTACCTGCCCACCCTCAGAAGCATCCCGTGTCTTAGGGTTATTATTGATCGCTCTGATGAAACTCCATAACCAAAAGCAAGCTAGGGAGGAGAGGGTTTATTTCAGCTTACTCTTCTAGATAATAGTCCATTGCTGAAGGGAGTCAGGACAGGAACTCAAGCAGGACAGGAACCTGGAGGCAGGAACTGACTCAGAGGCCATGGAGGGGTGCTGCTTACTGGCTTGCTCCTCATGCTTTCTTATAGAACCAAGGACAGCCAGCCCAGGGATGGCGCCACCCACAATGGACTGAGCCCTCCCATACCAATCCCCAAATGAGAAAATACCTTACAGGCTTGCCCGTCGTCCAATCTTATGGAGGCATTTTCTTAAATGAGGTTCCTTCCTCCCAGATGGCTCTAGCTTGTGTCAAGTTGATACAGTAAGACAGCAAATCCTCGAAGTAGAGCTTCTGGCTCACACACAATAAATCAAAGAATGGGATGAGGCCAGCCCCAAGGCACCATCTCGAGGGTCTATCAGGACAATACTCACTGCCCATGAATGACCCTCATACGAGGCTCTTGGAGGACTTCCCAACAGGCTAAGGCCCAGGTTGTTATCGTGCTATTTCTCTTTGGTTTGCAAGCAATAACCTGTAGCCCAGGCTGACCTGAAACTACAATCCACCATACTTCATTTGGGGTTCCCAAAGTCTGCCAAACCACCCAGCCCTTTCTCCATAAGAACGTGCCAGGGGTGTGGGCTGCAGAGGCCTTGACTACCCAGCAATAGATTAAACCCCCGAGATCATGAAGGCACACAAAACAGAGCAAAGATCTGTTCTTTCCTTTTCTAGAGTTATTTTCAACACATCCACCCATGAGAACCCTAGGGACAAGAAGCTTGGGTTTGAGGTGGGTACATAAGACAGGTAAATAGCATCGAGCTTCATCCTTTTTGTTCTCTCTCTCTCTCTCTCTCTCTCTCTCTCTCTCTCTCTCTCTCTCTCTCTCTCTCTCCTGTGTGTGTGTATGTGTATGTGGTGTGAAAGTGTGTGTGGTGTGTGGGTTCGTGGTGTGGGTGTGTATGGTGTGTATGTGTGTATGGTGTGTGTGTGTGTGGTGTGTATGTGTGGTGTGTGTGGTGTGAAAGTGTGTGTGGTGTGTGGTGTGTGTATGTGTGTGTGTGGTGTGTGTGGTATGAAAGTGTGTGTGGTGTGTATGTGTGGTGTGGTGTGTGTGTATATGTGTGAGTGTGTGTGTCATGAAAGTGTGTGTGGTATGTGTGTGTGGATATATGTGAAAGGCTCTCCATCTTGTTCAATCGAGCAAGGTTTTTCAGTCAAACCCAGAGCTTGCCAGTTTGACTAGTCTGCTGGCCAGCTTGCCCTGGGCTCCCGCCTTCGCCTTCTGAGGCTGGAATGATACAGGTGTTAGCACCTCCCCCCAGTACTGATCTAGCTCCTGGGCTTCTGAATGCCAGCTCACATGCTTGCACAGCAAAGCGCTCTAACCACTGAGCCATCCTCCCAGCTCTGTCAAGCTTCATTTCTGCCTTCAAACACCTCTGCCAGCCTCTAAGTTCCTGGACTCTTACAATTCCCAAGAATTGAAAGAAACAGTCCCATCTCTCCCTGGATCCTGACAAGCAGATAATATAGGTCTCCCCCCAAAAAAGCTTGCTCAGGCGATAAGCAAATGTGGTTAATTACATCGCATAAAGCCTTAGAAAGATTTACAAACCAGCCTCTCGGAGTGTCCTGCACAACTTCCTTTGCCAGCATTTCTCTTGGCCCAGACGGAGCTGGCTTCCGGAAAGCCCTGCTGGGGTCACCATCAGGTGAGCAGCAGCTCACGCTGGCTCTGGAGTGACCCTAAGTCACACTTAAGCCGGCTATTAGAAGCCAAGCCCCAGCCTGACTTGCAATCACCCACTCAGCCCGGGGAGGGGCTGGCCAACATCCACCTGGCCAGAGCTGCCCTGGCTTAAGGCCAGCCTCCCCTGGAGAGGCTCAGGACAGCAGAGAACTCATATCAAACCTGGAGGTCAGATGATGGATGATGCAGGGGGATCCCACTAGGTGGGCCAGCCCTGCCAGAGAACCTGCTGGCTGGAGGCCGAGCCTCAGGACTTCACCATCTGGAACTGCCCCTATATGGAGTAACGTCTGAGTCCTTGGCCAGTGGCGAAATGTCACCCCTTCAGTCTTGACTACATCACAGCTGCCTGGCTGTGTTCAAGGCAGTGACCTGAGCTCTTAAATCCTACTCACATCATTGTCGATCTGTTGCTGGTCACGGCAAACCAAGGCTACTACAGAGATGTCCTGACCGCCGCCCCCCTCCCAACCCCGCCATGGTCAGGACCCTTCTCCCTGGCTTTTCCTTAGGGACCAATACTTTCTCACCACCTGGCCCCACTGAGCCCAACATTCCCGTGACTCGGCCCATCTAGGCAGCCTGTGACATTTCGCGTAGTCCACGTGGCACTTGAGTCACGTACAGCAGGCAGACCCCACCACACGGTCCCATCCATGCTGATTTAAACATGAAACGCCATCTAGTCCTCGTCAGAACAAGCCAGATGGCCAACTTCTGGCTAAGGCATCTAGTGGTACATTGTTAAACTCTTCCTGCTCTGTGACAAGCTGGGCAGATCCCCCATAGAACGTCCCAGGGGATACATGGAGACTAAAGTCAAGATTTTGCAAGGCTGAGGCGTGAGGGGCTGGAAGACGACGTCTGCTGCAATGACTTCTAATCAAGTCGATGATAAACAGACCATATCTGAGGGAACAACGGCGGGGGTTGGGTGGGGGTGGGGGTGTGAATGCAGGAGGCTTCCAGCTGTTCACAGATGTGGGGGCTGGGCTGTATTCCTGCAACATGGGGGCCTATGCGTCCCTTTCTTTCCCAGATACTTATCACTATGCTATCTAAAACTAGGTCTGTGGTTGTTGTGTTTCGTAAACCGGTCTGATGGAAAATTCCCTGTCTGTGGTTAAAAAAGTGTAAGGTTAAAAAGAAACCTTAGAAAAAATAAGCAATTCTTTTATTTCTACTTCAAAATAGACTATGTACATCGGGGACCCTAATGGGGAGAGTAGGCCGTGAGGCGACTCCATCATAAAAAATAAAATAAAGTAAAAAATAGTCATTTCCCATTTCAGACCCAGCTTTAATCCGGCGGCTGGGGGCAGCTGGTCCCAGTCACCTTGCTGTCGGGGAGCATTATTTCTCCACTGGTGACCTTGTCATTGGCCCCCGGAGATCCAGAGTCCAGAAGTCCCTGGAGTGTCTTGAGGACGTGCTGGGGCTGATTGGCGGCGAAGTCCTGCAGGCGGGACCCCATTTGCTCCTGGAGGCTTCCGGCCAGCCTGCACACCACCGGGCGGGCGTTCCCACCACGCCCAGGCAGCACACCATTGCCAGTCATTTTGTTCAGGAAGTACCAGAGGACTGGAAGGACATGCCGCTCCACTGCCTGAGGCTTTCGGGGGTACACTGAGGCCACCAACACTGTCACAAAGAGAAGAGGGAGGGTCATTTGAGCTGCACGCTCTATCACCAATTCTGCGCTCCGGAGGGCAGGCACCCCAGCGGGGCTTATTTCCCACGTAGGCCCTGTGTGCAAGCCTCATGACGTTCAGGGGCCCGTTAAAATGTTTCAATTTATTTTAACATCAGAAGAGAAACATTGCTTTGTATTCATAACAGTCATAAAATATAATTTTACTTATTTATTTTTTTTTAGGAAAGAAAGGACCACAAAGGCCAAGGCAAACGAGGTAGGTCCATGAGGATCGTAATGTGTCCCCTCTGCCCCAGTGAGGGAGAAGAGGTGGGTTGCAATCCCACCTCTACCATCTTCCAGGTGCGTGAACTTGAGAAAGACACCACCTCTCTTTTACACTTGTAGAGTAAGAATCGCAAGCCTAAGCCAGATTCTCGAGACTGTTAGAGACCCCATCATCATACACAAATGTCAAGTAAGCATGTGACCGATAGGAGCCAATATTAGCATTGCATAAATCCAATGTTTCCACCTGTGAAAGTCATTACCAACACAGAGCAATGCTACACTAGCAATGGGACCTGGCAGGAATGAAGATATACAGACCTGTACCCCTCTCTTTGAATATCCAGCTATGGAGACAATGGTCCCTAGGAAATTGGAATTTCCCCGAGGAAGGAAAATTTCTCCCTGAGAGTAAGAAATAGACTTGTCTCCCTGGTCCTTGTCAGACCACCTTGCAGGGAGACTGGAGATGGTAAGGATGGACATGGCTACATCAGGTCAGGGACAATGTGACTGTGTATGCTTCTATTCCAACCTAAATCTCAGTCAGAACCCCTCAGATGGACTGAGGGAGGCGGCAGGAGCTCTTTGTTGCTCCTCCCACGGTGACTGCCTTGAATAAATCTCCGTTCTCTGCTTTCCCCTATTACTTGTTCTTTAGTTGGCTTATTGAGGATGGGTAGCTGAAGCCAGCTTGTTAGGGCTGCCGGGGTCCGGACTCCAACTCTAGCAACTCCAGTCACAGGGAGAAAAGTTGAGTGTCTCCAAAGAAGCAGTCTAGCCTATAAAACAGCTAGCAAGGAACAAGACCTACAGGGCCTCCCCAGCATCTAGACATCTAACGTCACGATCAAGCAACACTCTGTGAGGATGAATGTGTGTGCAAGCCATCGGGCTCCAGATAGACCCTCCATCCTGGTGAAGAATCCCCTGAACCTGGTTGTCTCAGGACCCAACCTTCTAAACCCACGAATACTCATCACCCACATGAACCTGCAGCAAGCTCTCTATCACCAAAGTAGGTACCAAGGCTGCAGCCAATATCAAAGCCTCCCCAGGCCTGCGTGGAGAGGTTGCCCTGGCCTGAGGCTGTGGCTATTGTGACTCTTACTATCCTAAGTACATTAGTGCTAACCAACACTAATGTATATATATATATATATATATATATATATATATATATATATATATATATATATATATATATATATATCTTACTGGTGTGTGTGTGTGTGTGTGTGTGTGTGTGTGTGTGTGTGTGTGTGTGTGTATGCATGCACAGCCCACTCTGCCTAGCATCCTAGTCAAGTACTGGTGAAGGTAATAAGTCTAAGAACAGTGATTATTTGATTTATGGGACCAAGAAACTAGAAGGTTCTAGAAGACTATATGGGCCTAGCCATATCTGAAAAATCACTCCAACCCAAGATTTGGAACTTCAAGACTCCATTTCCTGCTAAAAGGGTGGATGTGAACCCATTGTTCAGAGGAGGAAAGCAAGATTCAGGCCAAGGACTTCTCCTCCATCAAGACCTTGCTGAAGACAGAGGCCACTTTGCCTTGGCTCCAAAAGCTTGCACCACACTGTCCTCCAAACCTTGGGGAGTCCCATGTCCCAGAGGCTAGTCTAGAGCTTTAAAATGCCCAGTTTGTCCTTCTCTCATGGGCTTAACATCTTCAAACCCAAGGGAGTTCCTTTGATTTCTGAGACAGTGGGGAACCAGATAACCTGGATGTCCCTGTCAGGGGAACCAGATAACCTGAATATCCTCCTCAGGTCAGACTGATACTCTCCACAGCATTTTTCCATCGAGTGTAAATTTTGCCTATGACTACCCCAAGGTTCTTGCATCCCATCTTGGCGGGGGGGGGGGGTCCCCTGGGAACACCAATGGTCACAGTTCTCTCAGGTGTCAAAGTGATGACTGGGAAGGCAGGTCTCTACCCTGCAGCCATGTACGCATCTCTGAGAAAGGCTCCAATACAAAGAGCCATGAGAGGTTCCATGAAGAGAGGAACTGCCTGGGACAGGCTGAATGCTGTATTCTCTGGGCTTTGAGAAGGCTGTGTTGGGGAGCAGTCACCAAGAAGGCAGAAGAGTGGCCCAGTAACCTTGAGAAAGGGAGGCAGGAGAGAAGCAGCTACATATATTCAACAGCCAAAATGTTTCCTGAGTCTCTGTGGGATCTCTCACCCACACAACCAAAGTGAGGCCATGAAAACCGTACATGTGCATTCTGTGTTTGTAGTGATATTAATGTCACAGGGGCCCAAAGCTAGGAGTATCCCAGTGTCCATCATCAGGTGGAGTGTAAACACAGTCTGGGATGTGCATACAGTAGTCTGTCTTTCTTCCTTCAAAAGAAAATTTGGAGGCTAAGAAAATGATAGTAAAGTATTTGCTGAAAGCATACAGGCCTGAGTTCACTCCCTCAGAATTCACATTTTTAAAAAGCCAGATAATAACATTTTTTAAAGCCAGGCATAGCTCATAATACCAGCAATGGGGAAATAAAGACAAGAGACTCTCTTGGCTGTCTGGTCAGCCAGTCTAGCCAAATTGATGAGATCCAGGTTCACTGAGAGACTCTGTCTCAAAAAATAGGTGGAGGAGACCGGAAAGCAGGCTCAGTGGTGTAGAGCACTTTCTGCTCTTACAGAGGACCCGGGTTCAGATCCCAGCACCCACATGGCAACTTGCAACCACCTGTAACTCCAGTTCCAGGGGATCCAATGCCTATACTGATCTCCCAGGGCTTCTGCTCACATCTGATACACAGGCATACACTCAGGAACGAACACACACACACACACACACACACACACACACACACACACACACATAGAATAAGTAAATATTTAAATAATAATAATAAGGTAGAGAGCAACTGAAGAAGATACCCTAGGTCAACCTCTGGCCTCCACATGTACACATATGCACACCCACCTATACACACACACACACACACACACACACACACACACACACACACACATTCTAATGCCTGCTGCAACATAAGTGAGCCTTGATGATATGATGCGGAGTGAAATAAGCCAGTCTCCCGAAGATGAACTGTGTAGGAGTCCACTTCCATGAAGTGCCTCGGAAGTCAGTCTCACAGAGACAGGAAGCAGAACGGTGGCTGCAGGGGCTGAGGGGTGCAGGGAGTTATTTTTGATAGGGTGAGAATTTTCAGTTCCACAAGATGAAAAGAGGTGGGTGGTAGTGGTGGTTGGACAACGTTATGAATGTAGTCAATACCCAAAGAATCTCCTTCAATGGAGTGGTAAAGCTCATGTTATGTGTATCTTAAAACAATAAAAAAAAAAATGGGGAAAACCAATAAAAAGGAAAAGGAGAGAAATCCCAAGAACCATCCCTAACCCCGACCTTAACTCCTAACCCTAACTCGAACCCAGTTCAGAAACAAGACATCGGCCTCCACCAATGGGGTCTCCAGCCCTTGCCCTACCAGATTCTTATTTTCTTCTGCCATGGCTTGTACAGGTCCTCCTGGACTCTGACCCTCTGTGCAATGAGCTACACTTGACCTCCAAAGACCAAGAACAGCAAACAACCTGCCCACATCTCAGCTGCCCAGGCCACACTCCCTCCCCTGCCCACATCTCAGCCGCCCCAGAGCCATGGTCCCCGGGCACAGGGACATGGTAGTCACTCAACTGGCCAGGTCAGTCTCTTAAGTTAGCAGAGGGACAGAATCCCTCCGGGAACCATGGTGAAGAAGCAACCCCTAAAAGACAGCTTGAGCCTAAAAGACAGCTGAAGTAATTACAAAAGATTTACCCCTAGTGAACTGTGTAGTTCTGGTCCATGCCTGTGTTGGAGGCGTTTCTAGCAAACACCTAGTTAGCAGAAGAGCTTGGGAGAAACATGGTTCGGAGGTCTCTTGAAAAGAAATGGGGAATATTAACAGTAAGTGGATAATCTATGATAGTGAGACTCCTCATCCACCTCAGCCCTCTAAGTTACCGGCAGATATTTGTTTTGTTTTTTTGTCTTGTTTTTTTGGCAGGGTCTTTTTTGACCCCGGGCTGGTCCCTATATAACCAAGGATGCCCTTGAATGTTTGGTCCTCCTGCTTCTGCATCCCAAGCACAGGGATCACAGGCTTGTGTCACCACGTCCAGTGTACGCGGTGCTGCCAATCAAACCCAGAATTTCGTGCATGCTAGGCAGGCGCTCTAACACTGAGCTCTGTTCCCGGCACTTTTTTCTCCAGGGCAAGGGACGGAACCTGGGACCTTGCACATTATGGTCAAGCGCTCTACCACTGAGCTGCAGCCTTAGGCTGCAAAACACTGATTGTGGGCCACGGGAAAAAGGTTGTGTCTGGTCTCCTGGGTGATCTTAGTTCCACACCCCTCAACCTCACCCCCAAGGCATCCAAACCCCACACCGAAGCCACCACGGATGCTCCCAGCCCTCATGCCACAGCTTTAGAGGAGGCCTGGTACCTGAATGGGAGGTAAAGAGTCACTCCAGGGGCATCGGGAAGACTAAACCAGGACACAGAGACAAGGTCCGGGGCAAGAGACAGGACAGAGAAGTCAGAATTCAGAGGTAGCACCCAAAGTCCTTAACGATGCTGCCTGTGGCAACCAAGCACCTCATGAGCATCCAAGACGCGGGGACATTGGGGGAGGCAGCACCCTGGTGACTCACCATGGGGTGCACTCCCAAGAGCACAGGGGAAAAGGGGACAGAGGAGGTGATGTGAGGTGCTAGGATGGTATGGACATCACCCAGGTGGAGGAAGAGGATGGCACCTGACAGCCTTTGTCTGGCCAAAGAAGCAGCATTTTTTTTTAAAATTTAATTTTTGTGACAATTGTCAGCTACTAAATCATGGGCTAGGCAGTGCCTAGGTGAAAAAGCCATTCCCTCCTGACTCATCAGTGGAAGCCAGATGTAGGGAAACACATCTGTAATCCCAACAGTAAGGAGACTGAAGCAGGAGAACTTTACATAGGAGGCCAGCCTGGGCTACATAGGGAGAGCCTGTTTCCAAACAAACGAACAAACAAATCAAAGGAGTCTACGTCTGGTGATAGCCCAGTCAGTCAAGCACTTGCCTTACACCCCGAATTCTATCCCCAGAGCCCACATATGGTGGTTTCTGTGAGAAATGCCTCTCCTAGGCTCAGATACTGAACACTCAGTGGTCCCCAGTTGGTGATGCTGTTTAGAGATGCGGTGTGGCCTTCTCAGAGGAAGCACATCACTGAGAGACAGGCTTCGAGAGTTCCTGGCCTCACCTCGCCTCCATTCACTCTCTCTCTGCCTCATGTCTGCATCTGAATATATGATCTCTCGGCTTCCTGCTCTGGCTGCCTCCCACCACGCCTCCCCTGCCATGATGGACTCGTATCCCTCTGGAACTATAAGCCAAAATAAACTCTGTCTTCCATGCACTGCTTTTGGTCATGGTGTTTACCACACTAACAGAAAAGTAACTAATACACCGGACACAGAGAGATAGCTTGAGTGTAATTGGCCCGCATCATCTCATAGGGAGTGGCACCATTGGAAGGTGTGGCTTTGCTGGAGTGGGCGTGGCCTTGTTGGAGGAAGTGCGTCACTGTGGGGGCGGGCTTTGGGGTTTCCTATGCTCAGGATACCGCCAAGCAATTCAGATAACTCCCTATTGCCTGCAAGCCAGTATGTAGCCAGTGCCATGTTGTTACGTCCTCTGCCATGATGATAATGGACAGAACTTCTGTAAGAGAGCCACCCCAATTGAATGTTTCCTTTATCAGAGTTGCTGTTGTCTTGGTGTCTCTTCACAGCAACAGAAAACCCTAAGACAGACAGACAGGTGTGGCGGCTTGTGCTTTGTACCCATCACTGAAGAGTTAACTCCAGTCACGCTAGCCTACTTAACAAGTTCCGGGCCAATGAGAGACCCTGTCTTAAAAAAAAACAAAAAACAAAAAAAAAAACCTAAGTGCATACCGCCTAAGGAAAGGAAACCAAAGAAGCCCTTTGGCCTCTGTACACATGTGCACACACCTGCACATGCACACAGGCACATGCACACAGACACACACACACACAGACACACACACACACACACACACACACACACACACACCACACACTTTCTAAAAAGGTACTCAGTGGAATAGAGAAATCCAGATCTGTAATGAGGAAGAAATACAGTCTTAGAAACTATTTGGTTATATACATACATACCTCACTTTCACCAAAAACAAAGACTGCTTTCTGGTAACGGGGAGAGTGTTAGAGAAAAAGCAGACTATGAAAATTCTTAAATGTCTTTGAAATCTAAAAAACTACATTTCAGTGGAGAACAGTGATGGACAGGCTGTCCGGGCTGGGTGGGGTTACCGGTGCTCACCTGAGAGGCGATCTGTGACAGCCAACACTGCAGGACCACTCAGGAAACGCACACGTCCGGCGAAGGCTTGAAGGAGGCAAAGGTGATCTGAAAGAGATGGAGAGGTCAGCGACCAAGACCTTGCCAGCTATGCCAACACACCAGGCACTCACGATGCTAGGTGTCCACATGCCCTCATGAGGAAAGGGCCCTATGGGGAGCTGAATTCATCCTTCCAGATCAGTGGACACACACGTGCGTGCGTGCGTGCGTGCGTGCGTGCACACACACATATGGAGATTGGAGGATAACCTCAGGTATTGGCCCTCACTTTCCACCTTATTTGAGATAAGGTCTCTCACTCTCCACAGTTGTACATCAAGCTAGGAAGCTCACAAGCTTCTGGAACTTGTGATAAAAGTCTGGCTGGGGTAATAGACTTGGGCATCTGGCTTGATCTGGGGACTGGATCTGGTCCTTACACTTACATGACAAGTATCGACCCACTGACCTATCATCCCAGCCTAGGACCAGTTTTTGAAAAAGCAAATGAGCAGGATGTTAGGGGAGAGGAGGAAGTCTAAAGAAATTAGATTGACTCCAAACAGTCTGCCATTTGTTCTCAAATGTCTGATTCATATTGTCTGATTTTCCAAATTGCCCTAAACTGAAGTTTGAGATTTAAAAAAAAAAAAAAGTAGATGGATGACTGATAGACAGAAGACAGACACACAAACAGTGATACTCGCAATACACAAAGGAGGATGGCTACATGGATATTTGAATGTATTGATAGCTTGGGGTGAACGGAGGCCCTAACCACTGATCACACAAAGGTCATTAAAAGGATGGGGATAGCATTCAGAAGTCAAGGCTTTTGTTAAGGCCTGAACACACACTCTGGTCATTAGGATGCTCCATGTCAGGTTGTCACTTCGTCCCACAGTGAGCACTTCCTGGTGCCCTTTATGTGATGGACATGGAGCCCAGAACTAGTAAAAAGGAGTCTCCCTCTCCTCCATGAGGTTTCTGTGATTTGAATATGAATCTCACCCAGGGTGGGAAATTGCACTCCTGTAATAAGAGCCTGAGCAAGGGTTGATCAACACCCCTGGGTCTGTCCATGGAAGGCACAGGAGATAGCAACGTTCTGCTATCTCCCCGCTACTCCTGCCATGAACCTGGAGGCACTGGCATGCCCAGCTCCCAGCATGCCCAGCTCCCAGCATGCTCAGCTCCCAGCATGCCCAGCCCCCAGCATGCCCAGCTCCCAGCATGCCCAGCTCCCAGCATGCTCAGCTCCCAGCATTTTGCAACCACAACAGTCATGGAGTAACTTAATGGAAAGCAAGGCAAGGAGTGCAATGCCCTTCTCAGGGCGATGGCTATGGGGCTTGCCCACACCTGTCAGGCGGGCAGGGCAGGGCAGGTCCAGCCACCCAGCAAGTGAGTCCTGGTGTCTGAGTCAATTTTCTGCTTCCATGATTTTATAAAAACAGAATGAGCCATTTACAAACAATGAAACTTTATTTGGCTCGGGGTTGGGAGGCTGGAAAGTCCTAGAACAGGGACTGGCCTCGGGGGAGGGCATGAGTGTTGCATTGGTCTATGGTGGAAAGCAGAAATGCACGCCTGTGTGTGAGAAAGATAGAAATATGCCGTCATCCTTTTTTTTGGTTTTTCGAGACAGGGTTTCTCTGTGTAGCTTTGCGCCTTTCCTGGAACTCACTTGGTAGCCCAGGCTGTCCTCGAACTCACAGAGATCCGCCTGGCTCTGCCTCCCGAGTGCTGGGATTAAAGGCGTGCGCCACCACCGCCCGGCCGCCAAGTAACCCTTTACATCAGAATTCCACCCTGCGATATCGAGCCAACCCTGCAGCAATGCATTCATCTGCCTTCATGGGCAGAACCCTTGACCTAAGCCACTCTCAAAGGTCCTATCACTCACCACGACTGCAGAGGGATTTCAGCTTTAGCATGGTTGAGGGGAGACCTCAGAGCCAAGCACCTGAAGTTAGGGGCCCAGGTTTAATAACTGCTCGGTCCAATGTAGCACAGTAAAAGCAAAGCCCCACCGGGCTCAGTCCAGCTCCTGGTCCTGGGCACAGTGCTCCAGAGCCAGAAAGAAGTGCTCCTGGGGAGTCCTTGGGAATGAACCACCAGCCAATCAACCAGGCAATGCTTCTCTGGCAGCCAGCAGGGGCACCGGGTGCTCCCTAAATGCTAGCAGTGTACAGGTGCTTGGTAAATGTTTGTAGAGTCAGGGCACGGTTTTTCCAGGCTTGTTTATGAATGTCAGAGCACTTTACTGGGGCACTTGGCCTTGTCTTGTTCTGGTCACCTCTGTAAGACTGGCCTTCCTGGGTCACACTCGGGTTTAATGAGACAAGGGAGCAAGGTAAAGGGGTACAGATTCTGGGTTCAAGTTGCCTGAGCTTAAATCCTGTCTCTTTCATGTTTTACTATGTAACACTATATGAGCCACTCACTCCCTCTATGCCTCAACTTACCCATCTACAAAACGGGGCCAAATCCTAGCTCCTTTCTGAGTTGCCGTGAGGTTTAGATGAGTTGATTTAATATTTAGGATTACACCCATATTATACAATTAATAATGTATCTGCTGTCCTAATGAGTTTTATTATTGCCCTAAAACTCTTACAATGTAAAAATCAAGAGGCCAAAATCTTGAGCTGGCTTGAGGTAACTCAGCAATAGAATACTTGTCTAGCATGTGCTTGGGCTCTGAGTTCAGTTCCAAGCATCATTTGAAAAAAAAAAAAAAGGTGATGGTGGTTGTGATGATGAATTTAACATTTGAAAGGCTAACATCAATATTCCATTAGCTAGTCCCACATTTCCAGAGGGTTCTTTTTGCCTCACAAGGAGGTCTAGATTTGGTATGCAGTGAAAAGCATGTAAGATGTCATGCATGAGAAGAAAAGAGGCCTGGCTGGTCAGTCTGTCTGTCCTCCTGAGGCTCCCTTCTCTACAGAGGGACAGAGGGACCCCAGCATTATCCCAGGTGTCCCACTTAGTGAAGCCCTGAGGCCACCAGGCCATGTTATCCTCAGACTACTTGAAAGCCACAGAACTGTATGTGTCATTTAAAAAAAAAAAGGCCGGGCAGTGGTGGCGCACGCCTTTAATCCCAGCACTCGGGAGGCAGAGCCAGGCGGATCTCTGTGAGTTCGAGGACAGCCTGGACTACCAAGTGAGTTCCAGGAAAGGCGAAAAGCTACGTGGAGAAACCCTGTCTCGAAAAAAACCAAAAAAAAAAAAGGAAAAGAAAAATAAACTGTTACTAACATTGGGCATCCTTCACTTTAGTTTTCTTTCTTGTTTTTATTTTTTTGACTCTTAATGTGCGGCTCTCAGAGATCTGCCTGTTTCTGCCTACCCCTTCCTGTGCATAGCCGCGTACGTAGTTGTGATATTACACATTTGAATTTGCATCCTGTTTAACCAAATCAGAGCATGCGCGTTTGCATATGATGGCGCACTGGAGCCATAGGCTGCCCTGGAGTACATACACCTCTGCAGGTGGGTCCGTTCCCCCTCCTCCTCTTCTGTCGGATGACCACACCCAGTTTGGGCTGCGCGGAGGACTCCCGTGTACCTTCAGTTACTGAACAGTGATGACTGTCCCCAGTTGGTCATCAAGCCACTGTGCACATGCCGTGGCTTTCACATTTTCCTTTTAAAACTCTTCTATGGGGAGACGGTTCAGTCGATAAAGGACTCGACATACAAGCTTGTCAACCTGAGTTCTATGCCCAGAACACACACACACACACACATACACACACACACACACACACACACACACACACACACACACACACACACACTAGGATAACAGTGTGTTCTTAGAATCTCAGCACTGAGGAGTTGGGAACAGGTGAGTTCCTGGGGGCTTACTATGCAGTTATTCCAGGTCACAGTGAGAGATTCAATCTCAAAAAATGAGGTAGAAAGCTCCCAAAAAACTACACATAGACACAGACAGACAGACAGACAGACAGACAGACACACACACACACACACACACACACACACTTTTCTGAGTTGGTACTTGTCATAAGTGGATTATAGTCCTTTCAAATGCTTCAGATTTTTCTATTTCCCAATAATTAAAAGCATGATTTTTTTTTCTTCTTGGTCTTTTTTGAGACAGGGTTGCTCTGTGTAGCCCTGGCTGTTCTGGAACTCACTCTGCAGACCAGGCTGGCCTTGAACCAGATCCTCCTTCCTCAGCCTCCCGAGTGCTAGGGTTAAACCCATGAGCCACCACTGCCAGGCCCAACAAGCATGATTTTTATAGAAAAGAATGAGATTTCATGTTAAGTAACTAGTAAGGCTACAAAGGAGCATTGAAAACTGGTTCCTGTTTACTTGCTTTCTCTTTGAATTTTTTAGACAGGGGCTCACGTACAACTCAGATTGGCCCTAACGCATGTTAATCCTCCTGTCTCCGCCTCCCAAAATGCTGATATTACAGGTATGGACCATGAATGTCTGTCTGCCCTGACTAGAACTAAAGGAAAGAGTCCACATCAAAACTGGACTCACTTGTGGCTTTTCACGGGGTGAACTTGGACACCTGTGGGCTTTTTTTGAGGGTTTGATATGTTGGAGAGGCATCTGGATGCAGAGTCTAAGCCCGTTGACAACATGACGCCGGTCGTATGATTTACAGACACTTAAAGTCAGAGAGCAAACAACAAAACCAGATCCGAGCCTACCCCCACCCCAAGCTTATCTGGCCTCTCCAGCACTGGCCAGAGGCAGAGCTAAATTGAGAGCTCCTCTTGGCTATGAGACACCAGCACGTCAAGGTCATCTGGGGGAGGCAGAGCTGTCTGCAGCCTGAGGTTTCCATCAGGCAAATATCTCCTCCACCTAACCCAACGGTAACAGAGCCCAATGGGGCCAACCAGTCTGCTCCGGCGCTTCCTTAATCCTCAGAAACGCTCCCCTGAAATCACGTCTCAGTGTCTAGTAGGGAAAACGGCACTGAGCCTCAAGTTCAGAGAAATCAGAAGCAGGAAGTGGATGATGACCGGCAGAGGCCAGGCCGCAAGCTGCCCAGTCTCCTTCCTGTCCACCCAAAGGGGACAGCCACGGCAACTAACACCTGATATATCAGCCAATGTCACACCCAAGCCACCAACCCTCAGGGCAACCAAGGAAGACACGATTGGGGCTGACGAGACCACGCTGTCAATGAATTTCAGAATCAAGCAGCATCTTCAGCGTCGTCCTAGGAAAGGCAGTCCCACCCCCACCCACCCCGTTTAGCTGTGCCATCTGGACTTGTCGCCAGAGGACAGCAGTCTCACTTGGCCTTCTTCTTGATCCTCCCGCCCCGCAATTAGCAGGAAACAGACTGGAGCATGCTGCGCGGTCACTCTGGCCCTTCCCCATTTAAGAACGGCCCAGCATTTTACAGGCCACCTCCAGCCTGGAGCCCAAAATCTCCCGGGAGGGCCAAGGAGAGGCAGGCTGTGGAGACAGCCCCTCTGTAAGAGGGGTCCAAAGGACCACTAGAATTACCAGGCTTAGCTGAGTAGTTTGGGAAGACTATATTCATTTTCTGTCTCCACTGCCCGAGGCTCTGCAGCGACCACCCAAAGCTCTGGGCAATGGGACGTTCACTCCCATCTCCCCTGAACTACATTTGCCTCAATCTAGACTGATTAAAGCCCTTCCTGGGGACAACATGGTTCTCCCCTTGGCACTCACTGGGGGCAATTAAATTCTCCATATCGCTAACTTAAATCCTTAAGCTTGCCGCTTCATCGTCAAAAACACCTTCAGAGTCTGTGTTGCTAGTGGGACTGAGGCAGCGTGTGACACAGCAAACCCAGCTGGCCCAGAACACTCATTCCCACGCCTGCTCAAACACCACCACACCCGGAGCCAAGACAGCACGCTGCACCTTGTAGGCTCCGCGGGAGCTTTCGCGAGGGATTTATTGGGTTCCCTCAGACCTATGAGGCCAGCACTATTCCATCTCAAACCTCAGCGCTGACCTGAGGAGTAGAGAAGACGGACACACACACACACACACACACACACACACACACACACACACACACACACACACCGGCATCATTCTCCCTGCATCAGTCTCTGCCTGGCGGACCAGAAGGACTGTTTACAGCTGTATCCAAGAGGACTTTGCCCCAACGGGGAGAACCACATAGCAAAAACCCTGCTTGCAATGTGCTGGTCCCCACGGGTCTCTGTGTTAGGAGCCTGGTCCCCAGCGTGGAAATGCTGGAAAGTGACGAGGCTTTCAGGAAGTAGAGGTTAGCAGAAAGTAATGAGGGCATGAGGAGCACTGCCCTTGGAGGGGATTAAGACAGGCCTTGAGAAGTGAATCAGTTTCCACATATTTTCTTTAAAAAACAAATAACAACCACCCCCCCATGTGTGCGCGTGTGTGTGTGTCAGAGGCAACCTCAGATGTCAGTCTTTGCCTTCCACTTTGTTTGAGACCTGGGTTTAACCGCTGCATTCACCAGGGTAACCGAGCTTCCCAAGATTCTCCCTGTCTCTGCCTCCCATTTCTCCACAGGAGCACTGGGGTTACGGGCGTTCAGGCTTCCATGTCCCACTTGAAGTGGGTTCTAGGATCTGAAACTGTGCACTCAAACCGAAAACAATTTATTTACTGAAAACTGCCACCTTCCTTCCTGGTGTCTATCTTCCTGTCTGACCTTCTAATCTCTTCCACAGGAACTCCCACCATTGGGACACCATCCACCACTGTGACATCACCCACCAGTGTGATGTCATCCACCATTGTGACACCATCCACCACTGTGACACCATCCACCATTGTGACACCATCCACCATTGTGATGTCAATTACCATTGTGACACCATCTACCATTGTGATGTCATCCACCCGTGTGATGTCATCTACCACTGTGACATCATCCACCAGTGTGACGTCATCCACCACTGTGACATCATCCACCAGTGTGATGTCGTCCACCGTTGTGACATCATCTACCAGTGTGACGCCATCCACCACTGTGACATCATCTACCAGTGTGATGTCATTCACTGTGAGGTCTTCAATAAAGCTGATCAGAAACCGGTACCATGCTCTTGGACCTCTAGAAGCATGACTTAAATTTCTTTATATATATAAACTTCCCAGCCTTTGTTGTAGTAGCCGAAAGCAGACTAATACACAGGCCACAGCCAGGTCTACCACTTTCCAGGGTACTCATCCTAGGTGAGTACAGCAGATCCTCGGGTAGAGAGAATCTGACTCTTAGAACTATGGGAGACACTAAATTCTGTTGTCCAGAATGCCAGGCTCTTCCATGTTAGGGAAGGTTAGCTCAGTGGCAAAGAGCAGGCTGAAGCCCTTGGCAGAGGAAGAGTTAAAATGAGTCCACTCCCCAGACATGAGTGATCATCCTCCTCCGATACCTAAAGCCCATTCTGCTTTGTGTAGGTTTTCCCAATAAATCCAGGGCCCGTGGTGATTTACCAAGAGCCTTGATTATTGGCAACAGCAATCTCACTCACCCAGAGCAGCTCAGGGAACAAGCTGTAATTTAGGGCTCGATTTGTATTGTTTGTTCCGTGGCAACAAACTCAGCAAATCATAAATTTCCTCCGCGATGAAATGTGGAAATGGACAATATTTATGAACTCAGGAGAGAGAGGAGGGCTTGACCAAGCTTTTGATTTGTAACTGAAACTCCTCCTGGTGGTGCTAGCCAAGGACACAGCCTGCTGTCCCGGGCCCAGGAACTGGGCTCTGGCCAAGGCATGGGGAGGGAGGAGAGGAGAATGTGCCAGGGATGTCTCGCCCAAGACGTTCTGTGAATGTGGAGGCCAGGTGCCACCTTGTCCCCATCCGATATACAGCAAAGGCGATCTTCAGACCCAAGTTCCTTCACACAAGCCCAGACAGAAGCCTACTAAGGTACTTCTTTCTCAGTACGCCTAAAGTTTCAAACGTGCCCTTCCCTATAGGGATATGCTAAATATCACCTTCTAGCCAGGAACGGAAATGGAGATGCACCAGAGTCCACCTGACATTGGGGAACTGAGTTGTGATGCTGCAAAGTGCACAGGATCTGACATGCTCTTGCTTCTCATGATGGCTGCCCACTGCACCTTCCTTTCTTCCTCCATTCTCCGCTCCTCTCTTACAGTCCATCACCAACCCCTGGCACAGACAGGCCTTGCCAAGCACTCCTCACTCACCACTGTGGTGCCCTGTGTGGCCCTGAGAAGTCATTTTCCTCATGTGACCGACTATAGGGAGGCTAGACCAAATCCTCTCTCATCACCTCCATTCCAGACCATGCAGTGCCTGGGAGACTGTGGTGGTTTGAATAAGAATGGCCCCATAGACTCATATATTTGAATGCTTGATCATTAGGGGGTGGTACTACTTGAGAGGGATTAGGAGGCGTGGCCTTGTTGGAGTAGGTGTGGCCTTGATGGAGAAAGTGTGTGAGTGGGGGATGGCTTTGGAGTTCAAAAGTTCAAGCCAGTCCCAGTGTCTGTATCTTCCTGCTTTCTGAGGACCCAGATGTAGATGCCTCATCTACTTCAGCACCATGTCTGCCTGTGTACCTCCATGCGTCCCACCGAGGGGATAATGTACTAAACAAACCTCTGGAACAGCCAGCCCCAATTACTTTCTTGTATAAGAGTTTGCTGTGGTCTCTTCACAGCAATAGAACAATGACTAAGACATAGACAGAACATGGAAAAAGCCTCCAGCCAGGAACGTGGGGGCCCTACAATGTCAACCCCTGCTCTGTACAGCCTCAGACAAACCAACCAGAGTTGTCTGCCACTCATCTGACCCACACACACAAGACGATGCGTGCGGTGGCTCCGGTGCCGGTGCCTCCCGCAGCCCCACAGGGACTACAGTGGGATGCTCACCCAGACTGTCCATCATGGCGTCCAGCACAGTGGAGGCGGCAGTGGAAATCCCAGAGTTCTTAGAGTTGAGGTTGTCAGCCACTGCAATGATGAGGGACAGCAGTATGGGATGGATGCTCTCTTTCAGGATGGGAAGCATCTGGGCGAGGGATTCCAATGCCCACTGGTTCACTTTCTTGTTGGAATCCTGAAGCCTTGGGGTAAAAGTATCAAAGACCTATTGAGGGAAAAAAAATCAAAGAGTCCGTGGGCACTCGGGCTTGGCAGGAGTTGGCTGGGTTTCCTCCCGCATCCCTGAAAGGGGTCCCCCGACCTGTACTAGCACATCCCCAATGAAGAAGAGCTTATCTCCTCGGAAGGGGAACGAGCCAAAAAGGAGGGACGGATGTGTACAGCGCATTCTTCACATGTCAAACATCCAGAGCATCGGGGTAAGTCCTCTTCACCGTTTCACACTGATGACCTTAGCAACCCGTGTTGCTGTTATAACTCTCCACTTTCTCATCAACAACGAAGGCTCACAGAGGTTACTGAGTCTCTTCAGACCACACAGCTAGTAGGGAACCTGACTCAGCCTGGGTTCCCACCTGCCTGTCAGCATCACTCCCAGTGTGTTCAGCCTGTTACCCAGCCTGTCCATCATTCATGACCCAGCCGCTGCCCAACCACAGGCTCTGATACCAAGTATTATGCAAATAACTAACCGGATGTGACCCACGATCTTGACAACGGCACCCTCTCTGGCAGAGGGATGGAAGCCAAGCGGGGGATCTCTGAGCATTCTAAAGATGTGCTCAACCCCACAGTCACATCCAACTAGCCATTCGACATTACAAAGACCATATGAGGGGCTGGAGAGATGACTCAGAGGTTAAGAGCACTGACTGCTCTTCCAGAGGTCCTGAGTTCAATTCCCAGCACCCACATGGTAGCTCACAACCATCTGTAATGAGATCTGGTTTCCTCTTCTGTGTACATAATAAATAAATAAATCTTAAAAAAAAAAAAAAAAAAAAAAAAAGACCACATGAAAAGTGAGCACTTGCCAGGCGGTGGTGGCACATGCCTTTAATCCCAGCACTTGGGAGGTACAGTTGGGGGAACTCTGTGAGTTCGAGGCCAGCCTGGGCTACCAAGTGAGTTCCAGGAAAGGCGCAAAGCTACACAGAGAAACCCTGTCTCAAAAAACCAAAAAAAAAACAAAAAACAAAAACAAAAAAACAGTGAGCACTTAGCGCCAGGCTCTCCACACATCCCCTCCAAACCAGTTCAGAGCTCTTCAGATTGAACCCACAGGGAGAAATCACAGAGGACAGGGGTGGGTGCTCACCTGGATGAGGTTGGCAGCAATAAGCTCTGGCTTAGCCTTGCAGTATTCAAGAAGCTTCCCGACACCTTCCATCCGAGCCGGAAACTCCTTGGCCTCCAGCAGCCTGGTCAGCTCCCGTAACTGCTCTGCCAACTCCACACCACCCCGCATGGAGGAACGGAGTCCCATCAGCCGTGGGCCATTGGAGCCAAGCCTAGGCGGAAGCAGGGCCTGACCCCTGGGGAAGAGCCCAGGGGATGAACACAGCTCTCATCCCGAGCCACGTCCCACTGCTGGGTAAGGCAGAAACGGTGTCTCCTACAGCTTTGTCCAGACCCCACCTCTCTTCTAAATGCTGCTTTGAGGACACTGTACTTGGAAACTCTGGGCTTCTCTTTTCCTCAAAGGGCAACAAGCAAGGCTCTCTCTTCCTGAGTTTTACCCTCTCCCTTCCAAGGACATGTAAAGAATTGGGGGTAGGGAGGATAAGTGGAGTGTGTCATAGAAGATGACTGGTGCCAGTATTGGGGGAGGGGGTGCTGAGGATGGGACCCCCGGGTCTCATGCATGCTAGCTAGACAAGTGTTCTACCACAGAGAAGCCCAGCCCAGCCACCAGCCCAGCGAGAGTATATGTAACCTAAGAATAAGGGAAGATTCAAGACTCTGGAGGCCATCACACTTCTATATCTGCCTGGTCCCTTATTAGCTAGGCTCCTACACTCCTCCAGGAACAGAGAGGACTTGGATCACATGTCGAGATTGTTCAACCAGCATGAGAAAGGCTCTACATAGGATTCCTGCTTCCCACACTTAGGTCGAAGCCAGGGTTGCTGACTCCCTTCTCTAGACCCAGGTCCCACCCAACAGGTTCCAATACCCTCCATTCTATCACTTGTTTCCGCATCTCACATTCTTGCCTCCTGAAAACCAAGAGCTGTGCTTGGGTCCTGAGAACAGAGATGAGATACACAGTCTTTGCCTTAAGCGTCTCACGAACATAAGGGAGACAGAGGTATGAAGAACAGGAACAGCGGTCTACTCTGAGGATATTGGGCCACAGTGTCAGAGAATGTCTGGGAGGAGGTAAGAGGCAAGCTGCATGTTGTAGAATCAACAAGCAAGTTCTAGGTGCTCAGGAGATGTGAAGACAGAAGGTAACAGGGGAAGAAAGCATGAGGAGGAGGAGGCTGGGAAGTGATCCAGTCTCGGGAGGCAGAGTACCAGAGTACAGGCCATCACTGAAGAGCTGGGAAGGGCTTTCCCTGGCATCCCACTATGGCCTGCTGGGATCCTCACAGGGCATGGCAGAAGGGTTCATATTTCAAGCATAGGATTCCTGCTTCATTTTCAACTGATCCAATTACACACCCTCCAGCCCTCCAGCAAGGTCTTTTGTCTGCCTGTGCCCAGCTCTGCCTAGGAACGAGTCCCAAGCTGACCAGCCTAGCGGCTAAAGGACATGTTGATCTAAGTGAACAAGGAGATGCTGAGCTTCTAAGGAGAACCTGGCCAACGCAGAGGCACATCCCCTCAGCCAAGACTACCCGACTCAACGTCTCTGGCAGATGCTGCCAAGCCAGGATTGGTTCTGCCTAAGACGTGGGACAGGGAATGTACCCCACAATCCATCATTACGGATACAAACCCAACTAGGTTAAAGCATGCCCCAGTCCACAATCAACCCCCATGGGCAAGTAAGATACCATTGGCAGCTTTGGTCATGGGGCCCCAGAGACACAAGAACAGCCATACCCCTCCTGGCCGGGCAATCCGTTCTCACACACCACCAAACTCTTGGACACCTTGCGGCCCTTGGCAGATGGAAGTCCATGATGGTCTTGTATTCCCTTGAGAAACAGACGCAGGACGTAAGCCAAAGGGGGTGGCTTGATGTTCCAGTATAAAGCATAACAAGATGGATAATCTTTCCACCTGGGAGCACCCCCAAAGGCACAGTCTAGAGTCCTGGAGGTAGCTGGGCAGAGACCGAGATCTTCACTCAAGACAAAAAGGAATGAGGGCCCAGGGAGCTTGAGATGCACAGGGACAGACCTGAGTATAGGCACCGGGAAGAGGAAACACAACCCTAACCCTGATGAAACGAAAGGTTCTGGAACCCCAACTCATTCCCCGCACCTACAATGAGGGCTGTCGGCCACTTGAGTTCTAGTAACTCACCCGCTGTCTGATGGCCGCCATGACTTTCCGCAGGTCATGAGACGGGAGGGACTGTTTCAGAAATGCATCAAACTTCGCATTTGCCATCAAGATATTCACCATCTTCCGGCCATAAAACCTGCCACCGGGGGAAAAAAAATAAATGAAGAAACAGCCACGGAAAGGCCCAATAAATCCACTCTACAGCTTTATACAACTTTCCCAATTATAACAGGAGAGGTTGGCATACTTCTAATTAGGAAAGCAATCCCTACCCAGTTAAAAATTAGATTCATAAAAGAATAAACATCATCCATAATGCCATTACCAAGAGGAAATCACTATTAAATTTTAATATATTTTCTTAGTCTTTTTTTTCCCTATGCATTTACATTTTAATAGATAGCAGAATACATGGGTAACTGGCTTACAGCCTTTTCTCTTTCTTATTAATCATCTTCCCAGGCTATGTAATATTCTTCATATGCACATTTTTTTTCCCAAGATTTTCTAAAATTTATGTGTATGTGTCTAGGTGTATGTGTGTGCAGGTACCCACAGAGTCCAAAAGAGGGTATCGGAGCACCTGGAATGATGGGTGGTTATAAGCTGTGCAATGTAGGTCCAGGGAATCGAATCTGGGTTCTCTGGAAGCACTCTCAGAGGTACCTGTCCACAACCTTACCCCAGAGCCACAAGCAAGACAATATTGGCAGCGCTGGCCATGGACAGCCACCCCCTTCCTCACTAGGAGAGAGTTCTCAGCCATGAAGCCATCTCTCCAGCCCCATGGGTATCGTTTTAACAGCTATCCATTATAGCTATTTACTCAATATACCCAAGACCCAATAGCTATATAGCTATATGTCCAATAGCAGAATATTTACTATCCTGCTGCATGACTATCAGAAATGTTGGTAAGTTTTTCCCCCCCGCTGGTTTGGGACACTTAAAAATCTGGGGAAGGGTACAGGAGGGAGCAGCCAGCTCTTCCTGGTGAATAGTGCTGGCTGGGTAAGAGAATCAAAAAGAGTTTGGGTTTGGGACTCAACGGGTAAGCGAGAGTTCATTCTTAGGATAGGACTAGGAAGCAAGGGGGCATTCTAAAGTCTACAACGTGGTCTGATACAACAGCCAGATATGGTTGGAGAATATGAGGCCAAAAGAAGCCAGTGTTTTAGGGCAATGTGAAAGGCCTGGGCTTTGGCCTGCAGGCAACAGGAAGCTAAGAAATGGCCAAATAGTCATGTTAGTCAACATATCTCCAGGCAATAAAGATGTCTCATTGCCCACAACTCCAGCTTCAGGGGATTTCTCATTCTTTTTTGACCTCCATGGTCACCCCATCTCTCTCTCTCTCTCTCTCTCTCTCTCTCTCTCTCTCTCTCTCTCTCTCTCTCTCTCTCTCTCTCTCTCTCACACACACACACACACACACACACACACACACACAAAATAAATGTTTTAGCTCTGGCAAGAAGTGAGTGTCGAGGAGGCAAGATTGGGAGCTTGGAGACCTGTTAGGAGGCCACCATCACAGAGCAAGCAAGAGATGAAATCCTGAAATACTCCACAAAATGAAAATAAGATAAGGATAGTCAGGTTCAAGGGCTGATAAAGGGGCTTTCTGTGGATATCGTTCTGTATAAACAAAATGCTGACTGGCCAGTAGCCAGGCAGGAAGTATAGGCGGGACAAGCAGAGAAGAGAATTCTGGGAACAGGAAGACTGAAGAGAGACACTGCCAGCTGCCGCCATGAGTACCAACATGTAAGATACTGGTAAGCCACGAGCCATGTGGCAAAGTATAGATTAATAGAAATGGGTTCATTTAAGATAGAAGAACTAGATAACAAGAAGCCTGCCACGGCCATACAGTTTGTAAGCAATATAAGTCTCTGTGTTTACTTGGTTGGGTCTGAGAGGCTGCTGGACTGGCAGGTGAGAAAGATTTGTCCTGACCGTGGGCCAGGCAGGACTGGAGAAAACTCCAGCTACAGGGGCTGAAATCGCCAAGGACTGCCAAGCCATCTGGAGATGGAGAAGAAAGCAATAGAACGATCATATTCCACACAACCTAAGGCTCTGGTTTATAAAATGCATCATTGCTACTTTATTTTCCACCAAGGAAAACGGGGACAGGAAAATGCTAGCAGTTTCCACTGTGTTCACTGTCACTGCCCCATGTGACGGTTGCCAGAGGAGCCAAGGTCACATTATTGTGGTCTCTTCCTTCCTCTGGGGGGCATTCATGCTTTGCAAAAAAAATGTGGGGCCATTCCTTCCACACAAAGTCTTGCTTAACTGATGTCTCACAGCCGTCCCAATGCTCTGTGTAACTTCTCACTGCTTTTCCTCTGGTTTCGGTGCCAAGAGATGACCCTTCTAAGGGAAACAGGGGTTAACTCAACATCCTCTGAACAGCACCCGAAGGGACCTCTTAAAATAAACCCCACAGTCAACCAGCAAGGAAAAGTCCCTAGCATCACTCCTACAGTACAAACTGTAATTACAAAGGTCATGTGAGGAGCAACGGGCGGCGGGGACCACGGAGTTTGCAAATGTGCAGGTAGAAAACAAACCCGGGCAGTCACCGGCTGGGCACCAGCTACTGGGAGAGGCTCGCCTCCGACTAGAACGTGTGTGTGTGTGTGTGTGTGTGTGTGTGTGTGTGTGTGTGTGTGTGTGTGTGGTGTGTGCGTGTGCACGCACGTGTGTGTGTGTGTGTGTGTGTGTGTGTGTGTGTGTGTGTGTGTGTGTCAATATCAAAGACCCTGCGATGGAGAGGACAATGTGTCGGGGAGGGGTTCAGTAAAAAATGAGAATCCCGCAGAGCGGTGGTGGCACAGGCCTTGAATCCCAGCACTCAGGAAGCAGAGCCAGGCGGATCTCTGTGAGTTCGAGGCCAGCCTGGTCTACAGATGGAGTTCTAGGAAAGGCACAAAGTTACACAGAGAAAACCTGTCTTGAAAAACCAAAAAAAAAAAAAAAGAATGAGAATCCCTATTTTGTGGTTTAGGTGACTTGGTAAGTAATGGTGACTTTGAACAACAGAGGGATACAACCCAAGAAGCAGGCTTAGGAAAAAGCAAAAAGTTCTTTTTTTCTTAAAGATGTATTTATTATGTATAGTGTTCTGCCTGCATGTATGCCTGCAGGCCAGAAGAGGGCACCAGATCTCATTACAGACAGTTGTGAGCCACCATGTGGTTGCTGGGAATTGAACTCAGGACCTTTGGGAGAGTAGCCAGTGCTCTTAACCTCTGAGCCATCTCTCTAGCCCACAAAAAGTTCTCTTGAGGACACTTTACACTGAAGACAGGAGTGTGGCACCCAGGGATGGGTGCCCTGGTGGGATTAGATGAATCTGATGCTGGTGGCAGGAGAGCCAGGGAGAGGAGAAGGGAGGATGTGATGGTTAGCTTTCCTCGGCAACTTGACATAATTGGAGTCACCGGGAAAGGGAGTCTCAAGAGGAATGGTCTAGATGAGGTTGGCCTGTGGGCGCACCTGTGAGGGCTGGTCTTCGTTGAGTCATTGCGATGGGAAGTCACATCTGCAATGTGGCCCATTTTATAGGCCCTGGACTGACTAAAAGGAGAGCGCCATGTAGCGCGAATTCTATCTAATTGGTCTTAGTAATAAACACCCGGAGTCAGATATCAGGGTAAATGCTGAAAGGTCAGAGAAGTAAAGGAGCAGCCACTAGAGAGACTTCTTACCTCTAGGAATCCTCAGACCGAAAAGGGCTGAGCTCCTGTCTCTGCCCCACCTTATTATTGCCTCTCTCTACCCAGCCATATCACTTCCTGTTTCCTCTTCCCAAGTGCTGGGATTAAAGGCATGTGCCTCCCAAGTACTGGGATCAAAGGCATGAGATCCCAAGTGCTGGGATTAAAGGCATGTGCCTCCCAAGTACTGGGATCAAAGGCATGAGATCCCAAGTGCTGGGATTAAAGGTGCGTGCCACCACCGCCTGGCCTCTAGTGGTTAGCCCCACACTCTATCTCCGGGTAAGCTTTATCTGTTAGAGCACAAACAAAGTATCACCACAGAGTTGCCTGAGCACATGTATGCATGCCTTAATTCACTGCTTTGTGCTCTTGCCTGTGCGTGTGCAATGTGACTAGCTGCTTTGGGCTCCCACTGCTCTGTCTGCCCCACACCTGGAATTTTGAGCCCCTCCCCCCCCAAAAAAAAAAAACCCTTTTCTCCTTTGAGGTGTTTGTGTTGAGTATTTTATCACAGCAATGGGAGGTGAAACTAAGACAGAGGACTAAGATCATGCCAAGGCCATCTCCAGATGCTAGGCAGAATGGAGAACTGGCCCTAAGAGTCGGGGAGAAGCAGGAAGTCCAGTGACTCCAGAAACCAGAGTACCATAAAGGAAAAAGAGACGTGGTTAGTGCCATCCACTGAGGGATTAGATTTGGGAAGACATTAGCTCTTGATTTCCATCCCTCTCAACAGCTACAGACAACCCCCAAGAACTATAATGTTCCTCATTTCAGTGAGCGGCACCACCATTGACCCAGATGCTCAGTTTAAAACCCAAAGGTCACCTTCGATATACCTCTGAAACCCTCCCTGCCCATATCCTGATGGCTCTGCCTGCAAAACAGACCTAATGTCCTGGGCCCAGCCTCCAGTATCTCCTGCCAGGATAAAGGAAGAGCCATCTGTCTGCTGTCACATGGAAAACAAAGCCATCAGGAAGAAAGACACTCGAAACAATGGTGAGGCATCACTTTCTCCCCTCAGATCCATTCAAAGGGAAGGAGGAAACAGGAAGGAATGGATATTGCCAGTCATCGGCACCTCAGGCATCAGGGCGGTCCTCAGGGGAAGCACTCTGGGTTATCCAGCGTGGCCACTGGAGAGTGGGTGGTAGGGCTGTGCTGGGGTTTATGCCAGAAGATTCCCACTCAGGAAACAAAGGGACCTGCAACACCCTGTAATGTGGTGGTGACGGAGAAGGGCAGGTACTTGAACTCTCCAGGGAGCACGGAGGTGTGGACAGCTCATATGACCAACACACCACCTCAGCTCCACTGACTGGGGGGAAATGGGACCTCTAGAGCGGGGGGCCTGGTGGCCTAAGTCCCCTGATCCATGCTCCCCATTCTCTGAAATGAAGGCATTAGACCGTCGCCATCACGTTCACACAGGCATAGCGATAACATCCCAGAAAACAAGAGGGTGGGATCAATTGCAATCAACTGGGCCCCAACTCTGACTCTGGGAGACGGCCAGCCCCCGACACACTTTAAAACCCTCTAGAACTCTCCCATCACACGGCCTCAGCTTTTTACCTGGGCCGCCAAGGTCCTTCACGATCTGGGCCTGTCGACCATACCAGGTCATTGTTTTCCTTGTCCAAGCTGTTTCCATCCTGGACTCTTTATCCTATCTCCTTTGCCTGGATTGCACGCTCAGATCCTCGGAGAACTAACTCCATCAACTTATCCCTGAACGGTTCTCCCTGGCCTCAGCCTCAAGTCTCTCCCCCGAATCTTCCACTCCATTTTGCTAGGTTTTTTATTTCTGTGTCCCTTATCTATAATCTTAAATGTTCATTATATTTATTGTTCGTTGTGTATCATTCTCAACCAGGAGGCAAGCTTCCACACCACAGAGGCTTAATTTTTCCTATTCATTTTCATATCCATACTTAGTAAAAACAGCTCTCAGTAAACACTCTTGCAAAAAAAAAAAAAGCAGCTGAATAGTCTGAGATTGGAGCTGGGGCAGATGGACACAAAGAATAGAGGAAATAGAAGGTAAAAAAAAGAGTGGTCACTGACCACTGCCTGGACAGGCTGGCCGCAATTCCAGAGGGAAGTGAGAACACAGCCAGAAGCAAAGGCTCCAGCCTCCATCCATGTGACTGTCCCTCTGCTAAACCCTGAGGACACTGAGCTGCGCGCCCAGGACCTGACCAGTGGCTTGTTCTCTTGGCCACACCCAGTCCCGACTCCTGCCTTACCTGGTGTCTTGGTTAGAGTCCTGGGCCAGCCTCACCAGGTTGTGCACGAGCATGTCTGTGTTGTCTCTAGGGCCTGAGAGAAGCTTCTCCGCACCGATCTGCTCCAGGACCGCCGAGAGATGCTTGGCGGTACATTTCCGGACTAAAGGGTTCCGATGGCTACGAGGAAACAGAATCATAGCCAAGAGGTTGGTCACAGGTGGCGGGGCGGGGGTGGGGGAGCCCCAGACTAACACACATGCAGATCTGTAACTGCAGACTGTAAACCCATGCCCGTGGCAGCCATGACTTTAAAACCTATCCTGTGTGACTGGGGGACAGGGGTGGTCTCTGAGTTCCCCGTGACAGGGCTAAAGTTGACTACAGCATCAACAGGGAGCGGGAAGAACAGCTGGGTGAAGCCACGAGACAACCACGCCACTTTCAAGGCATTCCGGAGCCCAAGCGTTCGTTCCGCCACACCTGACGGTTGCCCTCTTTCTTCTACCTAGGAAAACCCTTCCCAATCAATGCTTCTTCTCCCTTTCCTAGTCCCTCAGGCAGAATTAGAGGCTCGCTCTGAGTCAGCACCTGCTTGGTCCTTGGTAAGCATATTGTGTTCTTGTATCCCCCCGACCCAATCTCTCTAGAATTGGATACCATCCACCATCTTGGTTGCATCTCCCAGGCTCCCTGCTGATGCTAAGCACTTGCATGGTGCTTAGTGACAGTGGCGTACACTCTTGGTCATTGAACAGGTGGCACCTGACCTCTGGTGAGAGAAGCTCACCAAAGTGTTGCCGCCTCTTTCAAACGTGGCTTCTGCGTCCACCAACTACCAGGCACTACTGACATGCCCCACACAGAAAAATACAGTGTCTCACTGTAGTGGGCATAGAGGAGAACATCAGAGCTGTGACCCACAAGTGTCTACATTGGCATCCTATCAGCAAGGTCCCCAGGAGACTCAAACACATAAGCCCTGTTGTGGGCATCTTGAGGACAAGTCTACCCTGGACCTTATTGACAGTGGTCAATTGTCACACTCCATGTCACACTCCAGGCACCATGCCAGGCTCATCTTATCCATCATCTCCCACCAACCACGAGTGTGCTGTTGTCATCATATGGCAGGCAGGGAAACTGAGGCAAAGAGGAACATCTAGCAAAGGCGCCATTTCTCCCAAGTTCATTCAGCCACAGCCAGTGTCCAGTAACGTTGGGGAAAGCGGGCATTGTTCTGGATGCTGTGTCATGAAGCTATGCATTGACTCCTCCCAACCACTTCAGGGGAGAGACACCATTATTATCTCCATCAGCTGAGGAAGCAAAGGCCCGGGAGAGGGACTGTGCCAATGTAAGGCGTGAGTCCAGGTCATTTGGCCCAGGAGCAGCCCTTGCTCTGCAACAGTACTGGTACAACAGCCAGATGTGCTGGCAGGTGCGGCGGACTGTGGGTAGGCTGAGAAGCTCCTGCCTCCGTGGAATGACTGACTTACGTACGGGAGCAGCGGGGTGTTTTGCCCTATGGGAGGAAAGGCTTGGGAAATGCCTTTGGTTTTGCTATGAATTTGGTTTTGACTTAAGGGGCAGTAAATCTGGCTCCAAGAGCAGCCCCTCCCTCCTGAGAGAGGCCAGTTTTGTCCCCCCCTCTCCCTGCGTGTCCATGTTTCAGCAGAGAGAAGCACTGCTCCCCTGAGAGGGGCAGGAACCCCGAGGGAAGAGCCGAGGCTGCTTCTACAGCCCTGTCTCCCGAGCGTTGCCATGACCACCAAGCAGAACAACAACATCACCCTTCTCCTCCCACCCACACGTACCCCATTGTCCCCAGCCTAGCCTAGGCAGGGTCGCAGGAGCCCACCGGACACAGGGTTTTGCTGCCTCCAGCTAAATGCGCGAAGCGTTTTCTGGGAAGCCTTCCACGGACGTCTTGGCGCACGGATGCCTGGCATCCCAAGATAACCTCTACAGCCACGGTTTCCGCTTCCTTCCTCCCTGTCCCTCTCTCCCATCCTTCCCTGCTCATTCCATATGCCGGGGCCTCTGCACACACACACACACACACACACACACACACACACACACACACACACACACACGCACACGCATGCACACCCCACATACTAGACACCCGCAGATGTGAGGGCCACCAGTGCACGAGCAGGGGTCACATTTTCCACCATGGCACCCAGTGCCCGGTTGGCTGCCCGCTGGATGAACTCGCTGGCGTTCCCCATCTTCTGCAGAAGGCAGCGGGCAATCTCCTCAGCCTCCTGGTCCATGCTCTTCTTCAAAGACCGGAAGAGGTCTCCCAGGGTGCTGATGGCCAGGCGGGAGACCTTGGAGCGGAGGTTGGTGACCTTGGAGAGAGAGAGAGAGGAGAAGGAGCCTCCAGGACAATGGTACCTTCCCGAGGCCTCTGAACACACCATGTGGGCCCCTCTGCTGCCCCCTCACTCGGGCCGAGGCTCTGTCATCCTCTGCCACAGTAGAAAAGAAAAACCTTTCGGCATCTTTGGGCAGAACAGCCTCGTTTTGTTATTATCACACCCCACTCCGTTATCATCGCAACTATGAATTCCATTCTCAACAAGATCGGAAATGTGTACATTTGCTTTAAATTCAACATGTTCCCTCCAGGTCCATGCTGTGAACATTCATTCCCCAGTTGCCGGTGCCATTTCTAGGAAGATAGGGAACTTCCAGGAGGTGGAGCCTAACCAGTGAAAGTAGGTCACTAGGGCAGGCCTTTGACTGTTCTGGCCCCGCCCCTTTCTCCTTCGGGCTCTCTGTTAGCCGTATCTGCCTTTATGTGGACAAGTCGCTCTGTACACTCCCACCCCCATGCAGAGACATTCCCACCTGCCACGCTTCCCAGCCACGATGGGTTGAAATCCCCCCGAAACCATGAGCTAAAAACTCCCTGGGTCCTCCACACCACACTCCCTCTGCAGAGGAAGAGACTAATCCTGCATCACATGGTGCAGACCAGCCAAGAGTCAACACAATGTCCTCTGTATTCACAAGCGTCCCGCCCCTTCGAGGGCAGTCTGTTCCCAAGGGTGTAGACTGGCCTCTACAGGGATCAAGCTTGTGTTACCGGCTCTCAGGGCGGGACCGTGGCTGAGACCCAAGCCTTGGGAAATGCTACAACAGCCCCGAGGTTGAGGATCACCCCAGGGTACTCCATCTCTCTTTAGACAAGTACAGAAGACAATGGACAGCGAGTCCAAATGCTTCAACGCCCAGAGATTACAGGATTGCAGATAAAGAGAGCCTGAGTCTCAGGGCTGGTACCTGAGGGATGATGGGTGGGGACCTCCTCCTACCTCAGTGGTTGGAGGCCAATGAATAAGCAGAGATGGCCACGATCCAGAGATCCAGAGTCTCTCATGGCTGGGGTGTAACTCACCCAAACAGCTGTGCCAGGGAAAGGGTATGACTAGGGGACGTGTCGAAGTACAGAAGCTGTGGGCAGGCCTCACCTCCGCAGTCACTGCCAAGGACACATCATGCAGCCGGGTGCCCAGGACCTCCGAGTGACAAGCTGCCAGGCGCTGGATGCTCGCCAGGCCCTTCTCCTTCATTTGCCTGAGAAGCAAGGCCAGGCCTGTCACGGGAGGGGAGGAGGAGTCCTGTTTCTCAGCAGACAACCCCCCAAGCAAGTTGTGATTTCACGGCCTCAGAAGCAAGGTTTCTAGGGTGGCGACACCCAGGCCCGGGGTCCTAGCAGGTCAATACAAGCTGGTTGATGGGCTCATGGCTGGCCCTCCACTCCGGCCACTCAGGACCTGTTTGGGTCTTCCACACAAGACAGACAAGGCCAAGACAAGTTGCTTACAGGGAGGCCTGGAAATTGGAAGGTTTCTGCAAGAGTTCTGGACCACTGCTTCACTACAGACTAAGATCCTATGTCTCACTTGCATAGTGGAAGGACGCTCATTAAACTCCATTTAGATGGGGAACGTATCTTTATTAGTAGAATGCTTATGCAGCATGCACAAGGCCCAGCGCCACATAGACTGTGCATGGCAGTACATGCCTGTCATCCCTGCACTCAGGAGGCAGAGGCAGAAGGATCGGAAGTTCAAGGTTATTCTCAGCAAGTTCAAGGACAGTCTGGGATACATGAGACTCTGTTTGAAAAACACATAAACTAATAAACTTGATGTAGAAGAACAAAGCTGTGACCTTTCTCGGTCTCTTTGTTCTATAGTCAAATTCTACTGGTCATGGCTAACTCTAACATGTCACAGAACAATACATGGGGTCATTTGGGAGGGCCCAGGGCATGTACAAGAAGTTAGAGACTACAAAATAAACCTACATGTGTGCACGCACACACACACACACACACACACATACACACACACACACACACACACACACACACACACACTTCTTCCATAGTAGCAGACCCTAGGGGTAAAGGAAGAGGGAAGTTGGGGGGCTGGAGCTCTTCTGTATCCCCCCTAAATAACTCCCCACCGCCCAAGCCACAGGCCATACAACGAAGGGGCCTCCTCACCAATCATTGCTGTTGAGACACTGGAGGGCATCTGTCAGCCCCAGCTCTGGGTTCGAGAAGGGCCTCAACTCCCTGAAGGCTCGAAGGTCCACCTCCTCCTCCTCTTCCTCCCACTCAGGAGAGCCCAAGGTGAGCACAGCAGGTAACGAGTTAGCTGCATGGGGGGGGGGAGACAGCAAGTGTCACCCAAGAGGATGGAGAAGCTCGCGCCCCACCCCCACCCCCCACATCTAATTCTCAGACGCTGAGCCTGACCCTCAGTGCCGCCCCACACACAGGGAGAAGAGCCTGGAGGAGGAAAAGCCGGCATCTATGGCTCCCTTGCCCTGACTTTCCACCCAGTGCTCCTACCAATGCCAACTTCAGTACATTAGGAACACACAGGCAGCTGGACGGCATGTGGAAGCCAGCTGAGGCCGACTCACCTCCAGCTCTTTCCTACCGTGGCTGCGATACGGCACAAGGAGTCCTAGAAAGACTCCCTGCTCACTAACAGCATACTAAGCTCACTCTCCTCTAGGAGCCTCTAGGTCTCTGCTCCAAACATCCCCCTCTTGAGAGAGAGAGAGAGAGAGAGAGAGAGAGAGAGAGAGAGAGAGAGAGAGAGAGAGAGAGCGCCTGAGCAGGGAAGCACTCCAGCGGGCAGCTGAAGGAAAAGACTGGAGGAGGTTGTCACCCGCAGGGTCAAGGTGTGGCCACACTTTCAAGGGCAGACAGAGAAGGGGGCAAGAATGGCTGGGGTATACGATGCCAGCCTAGCATTTGTGAGGTTCTTGGTTCAATCAAGACAGACACACACATACAGAGAAAGAGAAAGATAGAGACAGAGACAGACAGACACACAGAGAGAAACACAGAGACAAAGGACAGAACATGTCTTCTTTCTTATGAACAGATGCTAGAATCACAGAATCCTAGAAGAACCGGAAGGAACTGCAGAGACACAGCACAGGCCCTCAGCTCCTCCATCATGGAGCCAGCCCTGAGATCTCTCCACCACGTCCCCCTTCCCTGCTAGTTCTGCCATGAGGGTTCCTTGGTTCCTCTCCCACAGAATGACTTTCACTATAGTACACCCAGGAGATCCTGGATCTGGGTGCATTTGTGAGTGTGTGTGTGTGTGTGTGTGTGTGTGTGTGTGTGTGTGTGTGTGTGTACATGTATGTGGGCATGTGTATGTGTGAAAAAGTGTGTGTGTGTGTATGTGTGTGTGTGAGCATATGTGTGAGTGTATAGGTGTGAGCATGTGTGTATGTGCATGTGTGTGGATGGAGATTGAACATATAACTTCCCAACATGCCAGGCAAGAACTATAACACTGAACTATATCAACAGCTCCCTCTTTACTTTTTGTATCTAGACAAGGTCTCCCTAAATGGCCCAGCCTGGCCTTGAACCTTCACCTCAGCCTCCTGGATATCTGGTGACACAGTCCTGCAGCAGCACTAGCCCTCGAGCGGTAGCCAGCCTCCTGCTACCCACCCCACCTCCACAGCATCCTGCAACACCACTTAAGCCCCACCTAGGTTTAAGGCACATTCTTGCACAGAGAAACACATTCAGACCCACCAGGCCCTGCAGGGGTCACTCCAGCTTCTAGCCTCTGGGGTTTGTGTTGACTTTGCCTTAGCCTCCCCATCTCCTCCCAGCTTCTCTACAATGTTCATGAGTATGCCTTCCCACAAGTGGCCGAGGAATTTCCATCCCCTGCACACCACACACACACACACACACACACACACACACGCACGCACGCACGCACGCACGCACGCACGCACGCACGCACGCACGCACGCAGGAAGAATTGAAGAAATGCAGGCACCCAGTCTATCCTAAGACAGGCCGGAATCTCATGAAGTTCATTGAGCACTTGAAGACAACCAAGTTTCCAGTCCTGAAATTCCATCATTTTCATACAGGCCAACAACTAAGCACAGGCGTAACTGATAAAGCTGCTTGAGTGACGTTCCCATGACCATCCAGGGAGGGGAAAGGACGAGGATTCGGACTCGGCTTCCAGGGAGGTCAAAGACGTTGCCCGTTCCTAAGTCAGCCCATCCGCTCACCAGCATGCGTAGCTTCAATAATGAGACAGGCCATACTGGGTCAAGACCCGGCAGCCAAAGGCTTAGGCTGATGACCCACCATCACTGTGGGTGACCTGAGTCTCGGGCTCTCTACTCCGCTGTCTACAAAGTGACGGGTGGGTTAGACAGATCGCGTCCGTGATTCATTCTCTCACATACACAACCCAGGTCCCAGGTGCCTCCTCACCAGTCATGGCCGTTGACAGTTATCTGTCAATCCCAATACATCCTCTCCCTCTCTCATGAGAAAGAGAGAGAGACAGATAGACAGACAGAGAGAGACAGGAAGAGACAGGGAGATAAAGCCAGGCATTGCTAGTCAAGTGCTGCATGACTAGGCTTAAAGCTCTAACCTATCTTACCTCCTAATTACCTATAATTTTCACCTCTTTACACTTTCCTTCAAATCAAGCCTCTTTCTAGATCCTAAATAAGTTTATTTTAAAGGGAATTTTAGGTCACAATCATTGTAAGTAAACTAGTATTGCTTGTGATAGACTATGAAGTGGAATAATCTCTAAACACCTAGCTGTGAAATGTCAGCCTCTGAAGCCTCTGAACCTAAGCATGGGTCCCTTTGTTACAACAAACACCAAAAGCAAAGACAAAGGCCAGCCTAGTGTACACACCTGTGACCCTAGCCCCCGAGAGGCCGGGGTACAAAGATCAAGGGTCATATAGCAAGACCCATCACAGAAGTGATAACAGTAAAATGATAGATACTCAAAAGGACCCCCAACTTGAGGCTTGCTATTTGACACAATTGAAAAGATAAAATAAAGGAAAGTGAGTCAAAAATATTTATAGTATCATATAGCCGGCCATCATTATCTGCCACATGCCAGAAAAAAGGAAATCTGAATCAGAATGATTAATTTCAACCTTTACTTTAAAAAAAAAAAAAAAAAAGCGAGGCTCCTTTGAAAGTAGGACAGAGCTTCCCCGGTTCCTTGGCACCTTCCCGGAGATGTCCTTGTAAGATCTACAGATTCCTTGGTCCTAGCCAGCCCCATCCATTCCCAACAGCATGAAGTCACAGGCAGGCCTCCAAGCTCTTCCCAGAGTCCCCTGGGGATTGTTCCTTGCCAGCATCTTTGGCCCTCATATACTGATGACTTCCCTAAGACATGTCACATGAGGCTGGCAGAACTGCCTCGCCATCTACTCACTAGGTGGGCCATCTTGGGTCCCCCGAGCCCGGCCCATGGACAATTATGGGTCCCAGACATTGTCTCTCTTAGTGAGATGAGCATGGGCGACGTGACAGAGGCAGGTAGCCAAGGCCCCCCTGACCACACTCCAGAGCACCCAGCGACGGCCGGAGTAGAGGTCAAGACCCACCTGACGCATGGCGGGCAAAGCTAGGCTCTTGCTTGCTGACAGGAATGCTGGGCAGGGAGGCTCGGTTGGCCCGCTTCCTCAGGAGGGCTCCGACGTTATTTCTGCGTGGGCTGCTCAGCCCAGTGGGCACAGACAGGGTTCCGCTGCCCCGCAAAGGAAGGAGGCCTGTGGGGGAAAAAAAATCCTAGACTAAGCAGGTCCTCCACCTCACCGGCATCAAGTTTCCGTGGATACGTGAGCATCATCAGCAGGTGACGGGGAGTGGACATGACTCCTTGTCCTGTCTCGGGATGGGGAAGGAAGGAGCTGTGGGGAGCCCCTCTTTGGATGGGTGAGAGCCCAGGAGTTCTCCAGGAGGCTTCCCCAGTGGAGACACCCACCCAGTGCACCAGCACTCACACCCGGTACACCAGCACTCACACCCAGTGCACCAGCACTCACACCCAGTACACCAGCACTCACACCCGGTGCACCAGCACTCACACCCGGTACATCAATACTCACACCCAGTGCACCAGCACTCACACCCAGTACATCAGCACTCACAGCCAGTGCACCAGCACTCACACCCAGTGCACCAGCACTCACACCCGGTGCACCAGCACTCACACCCGGCGCACCAGCACTCACACCCGGTGCACCAGACCTTCCTTGGCTGAGGCTCTCCACGCGCCCAGGCCCTGGGAAGCCAGCTCCGGCTCGCGCTCTGGCTCCTGTGCCCTCCGAAGCAGCTCCATCTCTCGCATCTGTTTCTGGCGCATCTTTTCCTGGGCAGACTTGGAAATGGTGAACTGGACCTGGGGCACGGTCAAGGAGAGGTCCGTTAACCCGGGGGACACAACCAGTCTTTCTACATTCTACATTCATTCATTCATTCATTCATTCATTCAGTCAGTCAGTCAGTCAGTCAGTCACGACACAGAAGACGTGCCGTCCACTGTTCCAGAGTTAAGTCCCGGTCCCCTAGGAGCTTCCTGGAAGAGGTGGGGCACAGACAACCGTCAATGCGTCCGTAATGTCATAGGGGGTGCGCTAGAAGGAAAGTACAGCAGCAGAGATGGCGGCTTTGAACCCGTAGACCGGCGACTCCCTTCAGGGTGAAGTTTAAGTGGAGACAAAAAGGGAGAGAGAAGGCAGGCCACGCAGTTTTGAGGAGAGAAATGTTTTAGCAGAGCCCCTGAGGTTGGGGTGTGCCTAGCCTAAGAGGGCGCAGCTTGAGTTAAAGCAGGCCAGGGAGTGGCAGGATGGCTGATTTTTAGGGCCCATGCCAAGGGCTCAGGTTTCCCCTCAGAAAGACGTCAGAGATCATTTAAAGTCAAGCAGAGGCAGGACAGGACCCAACTTCCATTTGAGGAAAGCGGTTTCTCCAAAGGTTGTATTTTCATAACATTTTATCTTTAAAGAGCGTGATACTCTTAAGAAGTTGTAAAAATGGAGCCAGGTGTAGTGATGCACGCCTTTAATCCCAGCACTCGGGAGGCAGCGGCAGGTGGATCTCTGAGTTCGAGGCCAGCCTGGGCTACAGAGTGAGTTCTAGGACAGCCATGGCTACGTAGTGAGACCCTGTCTCGATAAATAAATAAATAAATAAATAAATAAATAAATAAATAAATAGATAGATAGATAGATAGATAGATAGATAGATAGATAGATAGATAGATAAATAAATAAATAAAAGGGAGGAGGAGAAAGTATAAAAATGGGATGAAAAGCCCCATGTGTCCTTCATCCAGCCTCCCCCAAGGATGATACCAACCACCATGAAACATTATGACTTCTGTTTCCCACGGATCAGGCTGACTCCTGCACGGGAAGACTCGAGAGCATGGGAAACCGTTAGGGAATAACGGGACATCCACACAAGAGGGGGAATTGGGGAGGCCCACGGTAAGGGGAGAGCATGGGAACACTGGAGCACAAAAGCTGTTTGCAAGTAGAGTTCGTTCTGCTGATATACAGAATATAGGGTGAGGGAGGAGGAGAAGCCAGGAGTGGACCTGGGGTTTGGGGCCTGAGCAGCTGGGAATTGCCATTCACTGGGTGGAGACCCTGCGAGGTAAGGATTCAAAAGTAGGCATGGTAGGTTCAGATCCTAATTAGATATTTAAGTTGCGATGCTGGAGGTAAGGGGAGGCGGTAAAGACTTGGGCAGTCTTTAGCCTGCTGTACCTTAGACACATGGTACCATGGACTAGAGCACACATTCTGAGATAATTAAACAGCCCCAGAGACCAAAGGACTGAGTCCCGGGGTCCTCCTCGGTATCTACAGGTCAGGAAGATGGAGGAATGAACTAAGGAGGGAGATGCGCTGTCTATCATGAGTGCCAGGAACACCTCGTTGCTCAGCTCTGTCTCTAGGTGGAAAACTGAAGAGGGACATGTCACAAGCTGAGCCAAAAGCGGGTACCAGGCAGAAGAGGGTTGAGATATGGCCCTTGGAACCTCGGTGGGGCGATGGGGAAGTGAGGGGGCCGGGGGGGGGGGGGGAGTGATCTGGACTCAGGGAGAACGTCACTGATGCAAGGAAGCAGCCAAAGGCTAAAGATGGAGCCAGAACAGGAGATGGTGGTGGGCAAGTGGGACCTTGGAGTTGGGATAATATGGCGGAGACAAAACAGCCTGTAATGTTCTGGCCTATGGAATGACTGCAGTAAGTGGCTGAGGCGGGCTGGAGAATAAAGTCAGGTCACACGTAGGATTTTCACGGCCACCCTCACTGGAGTGGAGCCTGGCCCTCCTGTTGTCGGCAAGGTATCTCTGTAACAGCACACGCTCAGGGCAGGCCTTTCATGTCTGTTTCAGAGCCGATCTGCCATAGCTATTTTTGAAGGACAAACCCGAGGCTCCCACAGCAATGACTCCGTAAGTTTGACTAAATCCATCTCAATCAGGGAAGCCAAGCCACCTCCCCCCACGAAGGTCACCTTCCAAGCGCGAGGTATTTGTCAGCCTGTCAAGTGCAGCTTTGGCCCGCAAGCCTCTGAGTCAGCTGCCTCTCGGCTGCTATCTTGGGGGTCAGTTCAAATTACTCAGCCTGGTTCATCTAAGCCTCCTGTCCTCTTCCCGGCATCCCGCTCCCTTTCGGCCCACGTGCGACCTTCTCCTGTCCTTCCTCCTCTTCCTCCATCTGCATTCTTCCCTGTTCCCAGGCCCCACCCCCATCCTCAGCTCCCTCTCCCTTTCTCTTGACAGCCCTCGTCCCCAAACTGTCCACACTTAAGGGTCTGGCCTTCAGGGCTTGGGGAAACCACTTTGGCCATCCTTGGCTCGGCCTCATCCCCACCGGCTGGCCCCACACCGCAGAGTTTAAAGCAGGCTTGCATCCAGCCAGCTGGACCTCAGCTTCTTCCTCCTGTCTCTCGCCCGGTACCTTGGCGCTGGACTCCTTCTGGTCTTCTTCGGTCACCAGGGAGTGGGCTTCTTTGGCATGGCTGGAGGCAGGCTGTGACGAAGCCAGGGACTTTGGGGGGCCTTCGGCAGACTTGGCTTTGACAGCTGGGACCAAAGGCTTTGGCTCTGAGAAGTCAAGAGCAGGGACAGAGCTGAGGGCAGTGGCACCATGGGCCGTCAATGGGTCCCTGACCCTGTGGCTGATGGACTTGCCTATGCAAGCTCTCGGTCCTCGGTCCTTCTGGCCCACATTTCCCTGGTCGGGAAGTTAAGTTTATTCTCCAGAGTAAGCATTGCCAGGGATGTCAAGGACATGCCATTCTTCATTCATTCATTCATTCATTCATTCATTCATTCATTCAGAAAGCAAGCACTGAATGTTTTATTCTAAGAAGGGGAGAGGGTCGGAAACAGAGTCAAATAAAACACACCTGTCAATCATTTTATACCACTCCAGCAGAACTGGAAGGGGCCAGAGAATTTTTGAAAACTAGACCACCATTCTCCCTCCACAGATGGGAAAACTGAGGCCCAGCAACCTTCATTTCCGAATATCAATTCCATAGCTATCTCATCATCACTCTATATTTTCCCAATCAATGGATTTAAAGTTTTTTTTTTTTTAAGTAGACAGATAGAGATGGATTCCCCGATTTTCTCCTGCCCCTAAATCTAGTCGTCCATCACCTTGAGAGAGGCAGCTAACCAGGGGTTCACTGGAACTGGGGCTGCCACCTGAGGATGCTCAGGACTGGAAAGGGCATTTTGTGTCTGTGCTTCTACACAGCTCTTTAGTCACAGTTCCTCTGCGTCACCCGTGTCTTCATGAAGGGTCCCTCTGCTTGTGGCAGGGTGGAGAAGAGCTAAGAAGACGCAGATGTTCAGGGGCCCACTGCTCAGGACAAGGTCTGTGAGAACGCCACACGATGTGAGACACCATGGCAGCCCTTATTGGTATGCTACTGGCAATGCCCTGCCCCCCAGCTGACAGCCAGAGACAAACTGTGCTCTAAGATCTTATACATACCCAATTTCTCACCTACACCCCAAAGGGACACCTAGAAAGTCTTGTCTGACAGGCTGTCCCCGTTTATAGACACCTGGTGACATGGTCTCCTGGCCCAAACACCCATGCCAGCCATCTGAGAGCTAGCTCATCAAAACATACAGGGTGCCATGTGCATCCCCTCAGGCACATCCCACAACTGAGCCCGGGACACAGGAGAAGCATCTGCCTTTGAAGTGTCCCCCGCTAGGCCTGCCTCTCAGGCCCAGCTCGGTGTCCTGTCCCAGAGCGTCCTGGACAACAGCCTGTCACCCTGCCAGCTGCTTCGCCATGCTGAGCTGATTAGTCAGGGACCTGCCAGGAAGTTGCTCAACCTTCCACCAGTCAGCACAGCAGCCTGAGCTCAGAGTGCCCCTCATAGGCTGTGGCCTCTTTTCCTAACCCCTAATCATTCTCCACCACAGCAAAGCTTTGCTCCACCCCCATGCCCTCTCCAGGGCAGACCATCAACCCCAAAGGGATGACCTTCAATGTTCATTCCCCTCTTTTTTCCCTCCCCCACATCCACCCTCAGGTTGGCCCGGCTCCCCTGACCTTTGAATCTGCTGAGAGCAACTGTATGAGGTTTGCGGGAGGTGGTTTAACATCTCGCTCTGTCCAGCGAGGACATCTCTCTACGCTTAGCACAGAGCAAGAGGCCTCTGCTTGGTGTCTCAGGTCCAGTCTGCTCTGGTGCAACCCCAATGCACTTCTGACAGGGTCGTCTTCCAGACTCTGAGAGCAGTACTATGAGCCTCAAGGTGGCCTGGATCAAACTACTCAGCCTGGTTCACCTGGTTCGTCAAAAAGGAACAGCGCATCTCCCTCGTCTGGACTGTCATGAGCTACATGAATTGGTGTGCATCCTGGTGCCGAGTAGAGTGGATGCCATTAAGTACTATTCCAGCCTTCCTAGTCGCTGGCACAGGCTTGGCACCGCTCTATGGTGTGGTGACATCCTCCCCATCCATCTGTGAAATGAGGGGCCCTCAGGTCTCCCCTGGCCTAATTCCATAACCCAGTCCATGGATGGCCAAGAAGCAGAAACAGGGTGAGTGATCACGGGAATACGTACCCAGAGATGTGGGGGTCTTCTCCAGAGGCCCATTCTCGCAAGTCAATCTTAAAGGAAGAGAGAGAGAGAAAAGGACTGTATGAGATCTGGTTAGTCAGAGACACCGGGGCGAGAAGCCTGGGGTTGCTCCAAGGTGGGGAGACAGTGAGATGAACAGAAATGGCTTTGGTTTTCCTGCCAGAGATGGCGCTCCTTACACAAAGACTAGGTTGGTTGGTTATCCACCAGGCCAGGCCCGGAGTCGGAGTCGAGGCACAGTGCTAGGCGGTTCTCTGGCTGTGCAATCATGTTTCCTAGGTAACAGCATCCACATGGAAACTGCTGTCTTAAACTAGAACCACGTCGCCGGGCGGTGGTGGCGCACGCCTTTAATCCCAGCACTCGGGAGGCAGAGGCAGGAGGATCTCTGTGAGTTCGAGGCCAGCCTGGTGTACAGAGTGAGTTACAGGACAGGCTCCAAAGCTACACAAAGAAACCCTGTCTCAAAAAACCAAAACAAACAAACAAACAAACAAACCCTAGACCCATGTCTGACTCTACCCAGATGGAGGACCTTGGACTTCTCCCTCAGCTCCTGCCACAGGCCCTGCCTTGGCCTGTGCTTCACGGCAAGTGTTTTAGCTCCTAGGCCGCCTCTCCTTCCCCTCACTGCTCACCACACTTTTTAAAGATGTATGTACATGCTGCACAGGCCTGTTTGTATCGGTGTTTCGTTGTGGAGGTGCATGCATGGAATGGTGCGTGTGCAAGTGTGTGTGTGTGTGTGTGCGCACGTGTCTCCGGAGGCTGATGCGGGGTGTCTCCCTCCACCTCCCTCCACCTCCCTCCACCTCCCTCCACCTTACGTTTTGAGGCAGGGTCTCTCCCTGAACCCAGAATTCACTGCTCCAGCTGGGGTGGCTACCCAGCTTGCTCTGAGGAACCCGTCTCCACCTCTCACATATGGGAGGGGGGTCATAGGATGGGCCGTGATGGCCACCGGATTGCATGGGGTTCTAGAGATCCAGCTCTCATGGTTCTACTGTACACGCTTTACCTGCCAAGCCATCTCCCCTGCCCCACAGTGGCCTTCGGAAGTCAGAGCTTGTCTAATCCCCCCACCTGGGGACCTTTGATGACACCTAGCTGCTTCAAGAGAGGGGTTACACCCCTCGGGAGGGCACTCACTCATAGGCCCCTCAGACAGGCAGAGCCTACCTCACAAGCAGACTCTTTGTAGCTTCCTAAACGCCTGTCATTCCTCTGTGTGTATCTTTCTCCTCCTTTTTACACTGCCTCTCCTTCAAAATTTCCTCAGGAAATCACCCCAGCTGGATTGAGACGCTTTTCTATTGAGCCTCCCAACAAAACAGGCAGCCTTCTGCCTCATCTCCAGTCTCATTGGACTTGGACTCAGTGATTTGCACCCAGGTCTCTCTTATCCCCCAAAGACTTATTCACCCTGGTTTCCAAAGCACCTTGTAGATAGTAGGCACTTAATAGTTTTTAAGTAAATAAATGATTAGGTGGGTGAATGAATGAATGAATGAATGAATGGATGGATAAAGTGGCAATAGAATGAATTTCCCATCCATTTGCTGGGCAGCCTTACAGAATTACAGATGGACAGCTGTGGTGGTATTGTGTTCCCCAAAATATTGTGTACTCTAATAAATTTATCTGGGGGTCAGAGAGCAGACAGCCACTAGATACAAAGGCTAGAAAATGGTGGCACTCACACCTTTAATCCTAGCATTCCAGAGATAGAAATCCCTCTGGATCTCTGTGAGTTCAAGGCCACATTGGAAATAGCCAAGCATGGTGACACACACCTTTAATCCCAGAAAGCCAGCCTTTAATCCCAGGGAGTGGTGGTAGAAAGCAGAAAGATATATAAGGCGTGAGGACCAGAAACTAGAAGATTTTGGCTGGCTAAGCATTCAGGCTTTTGAGCAGTAATTCAGCTGAGACCCATTCCGGATGAGGACTCAGAGGCCTCCAGTCTGAGGAGACAAGACCAGCTGAGGATCCGGGGAGGTGAGATAGCTGTGGCTTGTTCTGTCTCTCTGATCTACCAGCATGGACCCCAATAACTCGCCTCGGGTTTGATTTTATTAATAAGAACTTTTAAGATTCTTGCTACAGACAGCAGAAGACAGGTGTTCTCTGTGTGACTAATGCATCACAGCTTTTTGAGATACGGCCCTCGTCCTATCAAGTGCCAAGTTAAAGAATAGGATGAGGTTTAAACCAGACAAAATAAATAAGATGAACCAACATAAGGAGACACAAAAATCAATTTAATTAGCCAAGATTTGTTAGTTCAATCAATGAAACAGTGGAAGGGAGGTGGGTGGGGGTGGACAGGCAGTCTGTGGCGTGCGTGCGGACAAAGCCGAGGGGGCCACTTCCTGTCCTTGCCAGCCAGGTGAGGCAGGGGTGGAGGACAGTGCTGCTGTGCAGGACAGAAAAGTGCCACGTCATCGGAAGGGAGGCTCGGGAATCGGCACACCCACAGAGGCGTGAGACGGACCCTAGGTACAGCACAGGAGGAGGACGAGGTCAAACCAAGCCGGAGAAGGTCATAGAAGGGCTCCGTGGGGACTGAAAACGGGAGGGGGGGCTGGAGATGGCAGATCGGGACCTTGGGGGTGAAGCTACTAAGCAGCTCTAAGTGCAAAGCGGGAGGGAATGACAGGGACAAGAACCAGGTGGGAGCTTCTGGGAATTCTGTTGTTGCAAGGAATGCGTGGGGAGGGGCAGCCTGTGAGGGACCGGAGCCAGACCTGCTGAAGGTGCATGCTAAGGGCAGCTCCACCGTGGAAGGGCAATTTGGAGAAGCACAAGGTGCCTCATGTTGCCATAGTAATATGCATTCCCTTTCTCTCTCCCCCCCCCCCAACTTCCTCTAAGGCTGACCAGCATTTGTCAGAGGTTCCCAGTGAGAGCGTGGGTCTCCAGGGAGAGGCCAGGCCATGGCAAAGCCCACCCAGAGCCCCCTGAGCCTGGAGGACATGGGCACAGGTAAAGACGCCAGAAGAAAACCAGAAATTTTGAGGATGGGTAAATTTAAGTGACAGATGAAAGGGAACATGTAAGAGACTGCCTGGAAGTCACGGGTGTAAAACCAGAGAGGAGAGGAAGAAGAAACATCTGAGGGCTGGCCACAGTCCAAAAGATACGAGAACGTGCCAGGCGGCGGTGGCACGCGCCTTTAATCCCAGCACTCAGGAGGCAGAGGCAGGCAGATCTCTGTGAGTTCGAGGCTAGCCTGGTCTACAGAGCGAGATCCAGGACAGGCTCCAAAGCTACACAGAGAAACCCTGTCTCAAAAAACAAACAAACAAACAAACAAAGAGATACAAGAAAGTCAAGTCACGATTTGGGAGGAAAGGCCTTGGGCAGAGCAAGGACTCTACCATTAATGCTGCAGAGAGGAGAGGAATCTGGGCACGAGGAGGAATGTTCGACCATAAGGAAGGCCAGTCTGGAGGAGCAGGTGAACCTCACGTGAAAGCGAGAATGGAAGAGAGCTCCCACCCAGGAGCAGGTGCATGGACACGTTCCCACACCCCACAGAGGCTGGAGCACGTGGGTGGGCACAAAGGGCACGTGGATGTGTACAGAGGAGTAGGCAGTTCAGGAGACAGGAGATCGAGGATGCCAGGGAGAAATGGGCGACTTTGGGACATCAGGCCAAAGAAGTGTGGAAGGAGGGGGGGGGGTGACCACTCTGTGTAGTGGTTTAAGTGAGAAGCGTCCCCCATAGTCTTGGCATTCGGAAACTTGGTCCAGAGCGGGTGGCGATGTTTGGATAGGTTTAGGAGGTGAGGCCTTGCTGGGGGAGCTACGTCACTTGGGGGCAGGCTCTGGGGTTTCAAAAGCTTTGTGCTATTATTCCCAATGGTCTCACTCTGCTTCCTGCTTGATGCTCAAGACGTGAGCTCTCAGCATTTTGTACCACCATGCCCGACGCTTCCCCGCCATAATGGACTCCTCTGCAATTGTAGGTCTAAATAAACTCTTTCTTCTATAACTTGCCTTGGTCCTGTGGTATTTTATGATAGCGACAGAAAAAGAGACTAATACACCATACTAGGAGAGCCAAACTCATGCCCGGTGAGCATACACTCACACTCACATACATTCAGAGACACATATACTCACATGTATGTATACATACTCATACACACACACACACATACACAGACACACAAACGTGATCACAGACATGTGCATATGAATTCTTACTCAGCCACTCTGACATGTCTGGGCTGGCCACTAGATGTTGAGAGCCATTTAGAAGGCTCTGCCTGCCTGTTTTCTTTACAAAAAGATTCATAATAACTCAGAGCCTCTGCCTGAACTGTTTCTGGGTGTGGCAACCTCTTTTTAAATCCAAAAGTTTTACGGAAAACCCATACACTCACACATATGCATACACCAACATGCCCACACATGAGCACATTCATATACACAACAATGGTGATGGTTTTAGTATATCAGTTAAGAAAATACGTAATAATAGAGACCCACCATGAACTTGATCATGCCCTAAGACAATTTGTATTTCCTCCATCACTATGGCAACCATAGACATTAAGAAACTAGAGAACAGGACGCCCACTTCGCTTGTCAAGTATGCCTTCATGGACCAGAGAAGCTCCAACATCAGCGCTATGGCCTCCCCAGGTCTGGGGTTCATGGGTGGGGCATCCTTTCCAAACCTGGTACCTCCCAGCTGTATCTGCCATGGTGACTCAGCAATGAGGAGCCCAAGGGAATTTGGGGGTGAAGGGGGGTACACAAGCTACAGGAGAGATGACTACAAACAGACATGAGATTTGAAGTTGGCCCCTTACCGAGTCTGCAGGGCCCTTGGTCCGGTTAGCACATCCTGGCCTGGACCCAAGGGGCTGGGCAGGGAGTCAGGCCTGCAGGAAGAGGTCCCCGTGGGCAGCCGGGCCTTCGGAATGGGCGGGATCACGATGCCTCCTAGAGACTTGTGCATCTTCTCATCATTACAATGCAGGTACTGCCTGGAAATCTGTACCTGGGAGGGGAAGGGAGCCTGGGCCTCGGAAGCATGATTCACCGTATGTTCAGCGCATAGTAACCTCACACAGAGTGTCTCCCGCCTGAAGCCCGCTGGGGAAGGATGCTGGGAAATGCCTTTAGCTTCCCTTTTCAGTCTCTTAGCCTCACCCCAACCCTTCCGGAAGAACTGACAAGCTCTTCTGTTGTTTTTATTAACATGTGGATATTTTTTTTTGTCTTGTTTTTGAAACAGGGTTTCTCTGTGTAACTTTGGAGCCTTTCCTGGAACTCACTCTGCAGCCCAGGCTGGCCTCGAACTCACAGAGATCCGCCTGCCTCTGCCTCCCGAGTGTTGGGATTAAAGGCATGTGCCACCACCGCCCCGCTGTGGATTTTTTTTTAATCTTCTCATTTCAGAAGAATCTTTGACCATCAGAGCTGGTAGGGACCCTCTAAAACACCCAATTCAAAGCTCTGCTTTTATAAATTGGACCAGGAAGAGATTTTATTGGCATTAAACAAGAGATGACCAGAAAACCAGGCAAATCCCAGAGACATGAATACCAGGGAAATCCTGGGGGCCACCAACTCCAGGGCGGTCAGTTTGGTAGCCCCAGTATCTTTCAGACAACCCCTCCCCCAAAACTCCCAGGCCAGCTGTGGAGGTCTGGAATACTATGGGGAAAAGGTGTGAAATGAGGACCTGGAGTCCCTCTCGATGCCATCCTGATCTAGAGGGCTGTTCTGAGACACTTACAGAGATGCGCAGAGCATGGGCCACAAGCATTGGTAAAGGAAAGAAAAACAGATAGGGTAACCGCAGGAAAGCCCCAGAGCTGTGGCGTCTCTTTACCTCCTGGGCACTGGTTCCCGAGTCCTGGAGATGCTGTCTGGCCCCAGGAGGGTCCAGGTCCTTCTCCTTGACACTGCTGGCCTCAGGGGTGGTGGGGATGCTCTGGATGGGAGGCATTGGCCTGGCCACCCTCAGCAGCCTCTGTGAGGTGGTACGCGGGATGGTGCTCCTCAGAGGAACTCCTCTGGGGCCTCCCCCAGGATCTGAGCAAGGGTAAGATGGGGAACGAGTTAGTGAGTACCTGGATCACGGGGAGCAGAGGGGGACTGCCATGCCAACCTAGGCCTTGTGTCTTGGGAGAAGGAGGGATGACGAGGGGAGAGGGCAGGGCTCCCTCCAGCTCTATGCTCAACACCCACCAAAACACCTGATAAGCAGCGGGTTTTTGAGGGTCCGCTTCATTTCCATAGAATTCGGTAGAAATGCAAACCAAGGTCAAAGTCGGAATGGGTGGAAGGACAAGAGCCGTGCTGGGCTTAGAGAGGGGACAGCTGGCCCTGGCTGGAAGCTGTGTGACCCTGCACGTTCCTAACTTCAGATCTAACATGTCCCTCCTCAGACTCATGTTTGGAGCACTGTCTCCCCAGCTGGCCGCGCTATTTGCAGCAACCATGGAGGCCCAGCTGGAGGAGGGAGGAAGTAGGTCACTCGGGAGAGGCCTTTGAAGGTCACAGCCCAGACCCTGGGTCCAGCCTTGGGCTCGGCTTCCTGGTTTGTGAGCGGCCTCAGACACACACTGCCGTGAACGGAGCCGCTCCACCTGCCTTCCCCACCACGGCTTGAAGCTGTGAACCAAAATAAATCTTCCTTCCCTCCAGTTGTTTCTGTTCTGTGTGTTTCTGTTCAGAGACGTGAAAGTAATCATGCATCCGCTAAGACTCAAGGAATGGACTCCATGGAATGTCAGCCCTGGGGCCTGCTGAATCCCAGCCACTTTGTGTACTGACACAAGATGCCAGCCTGGTGCTAGGCAGACACAAAGGGGTTAATCAACTTCTTCCCCCCTCCCCACTTCTTCTCCAGCTACGGATGCGGGGTAGAGCTGCGTGACACTCCTAACCTAGACTAAGAGGGTGCCCCTCTTCCAGCATCTGTTATGGTTTATTCTCCCCACCTCCTATGCATCCCACAAAACCCCACCCCATCAGTAGAAGCCCACTCGCCAGCCCCAGTGGACAACCCAAGAGCCTGAACACCTGCTAATCCTCATAGCCCGGGTGGCCTGGAGTCCTTGACCTCAGGGTGGCGGCGGGTGATGGCGGGGTCATGGCTCACCTTGAGAAGACGCCGCCATGCCTTCCGAGAGCCGCCTCTTCTTGAGCTTGTCCTTAATCTGGATGGTGTCTCGGGCCACGCTGCTGGCCTCTGATTCCAGGGAGGGGATAGCTGCCACCGGGTGAGGCCCCAAGGGCAGAGCTCCGAGGTTCCTGGGGTAGCCATTCCTGGCCGGCCAGCTTTTCAAAGGAGCATCCAATGGGAGGCGACTCTGATCCTTGTGTCCACTCAAGAGCTGGGATGGCTTCTCACTGCTTAGCGGGACACTCGACCCTGGCTGCGGAGAGGCTGAGAGAGACGGAGACATGGTGGCTTTTCAGCCAAGACCCCAGGTGGCACCAGACACCAGCAAGCTGGTTAGTATTGCGTCCAGAGAATAGTCAGCCATATGCCCAGTGAATCTCAGTCATTCTGTGTTTCTGTCGTTCCTGGGGACCATGCATAGATTAGTGGTGCCATGAGACACACCTAACCCTGAGTGAGACCCATGTCATGAAGTCTTCAGGGTGTAAAAGGGGATCTATAGGCAGCCTTGTTGCAGAATGGGTAAGGGATGCTAAATACCTAGGGAAAAGTCTGTCTGCCCTGGGAACATGTAGTAGTATTTGCTCCACCCAGTACAATGGCAGGAAGCACCTCCTCCTTTGGGCCGTATAGCCCAAGGTCATGGGTGCAGCAAATACCACCACAGGACTGTGTCCACCAGGCCCCAGGATCCAACCTTTGAGCACTGACAGTAATATCCAACATGGATCCAGAGAACAAGCTGGGTCTTCAAAACAAGTCACCCTACATGTAGACTTCGAGTCATGCAATTTCTCATTCCTCCGGCATTTAACAGGCACTGTCCGTGGACAGAGAGAGCACTGTCCAGACGGTGGAGGGACAGAGATGATGAATGGAACACAGACTTTGTGATTAAGGGACTTTCAATTAGAGGAATATGATACGCTGTAGGGAATAGGCTCAAGGTAAATATGCAATGTGCCCTAAGATACAGAGAGAAATGTTCAGTGTGCCCACTGTGTGAGTAGTGATGTAGAAGGCGTTGGTGAACCACAGCCCCGGAGGAGTCCTAGGACCTGGGAGAGCAAGGGGAATGGTGGGCAGGGAGCTCACAGAGGCACTGCCACGTGGTTTCACTTGGAATCCCTGGACACAAATCCCAAGACCTGACCGGCAGGCTGCAGAGGTAGGGCTGGGGCTGACATACAACCCAAGGACCGCCAAACTCCTGAGAGGACACAAGTCCCCAGAGCCATGGAGGCTTCCACTCAGAGCAAAGGGACTGAGCTCTGCCCTAGACAGTCCACAGCTAGACACTGGAGCCGAAAGTCCAGGAGCAGGTGACAGAGGGAGTCGAGGCAAGCATCAGACCAGGGCTGCCATGTTCGTGACTCCGCCTCCTGCTTCTCATGCTCGGTGTCTTTTTTTTTTCTTTCTTTCTTTCTTTTTTTTTTTCAAGACAGGGTTTCTCTGTGTAGCTTTAGTGCCTTTCCTGGAACTCCCTCTGTAGTCCAGGCTGGCCTCAAACTCAGAGAGATCTGCCTGCCTCTGCCTCCCAAGTGTTGGAATTAAAGGCGTGCGCCACCACCACCTGGCTACTCAGTGTCTTCTTAACCCAAGATGCAGGCCCCTGGGGAGACTAGCCCTGGCTTGCTGGAGTTTGAGGGGTCCTGGATTCCTAGAAGAGCTAATCCATACTTGTTGGAGCCCACTAATCTTTCCTAGTGGCTTTACCCAGCAGGACTGCATAAGAGGATGACTGAGCCATGGGCTTGGGTACCAGGTGTTCAGAAGGGTCTATACTTGGCTGTAGGTCTTTTTGCCTTGCCCCATGGCATTGGTATAAAAAGCCCTTTTGACTAAAGCTCTGGGTGGGTGGGTTTTGACCCAGGCCCTCACGAGGCTATCCTGTGTTTCTATCTTTCCTTTCATCATCTAGGTATCTTTTTCTATCTAAATATTCTTCACTTCTCCCTGCTCAAGAGTACCCTGGTTGGAAAAAGTGGAGGCTGGTCCCCCACACATACTGAGAGCATCACTTTCCATCCCTGGGGTCTCTCTCTGTGACCCTCCTTCCCTAAGAAGACTTGTTTTGTCTGTTTCTACCTTTTGCTTAAGCTTTTTGTTTGGATGGTTCTCTGTTTGTTTTTGTTTAGTTTGGGTTTCTTCTCTACTCCTTAAAATAATTTTTAAAACTAGGCATCACACCGGATGGTGGTGGTGCATGCATCCCTTTAATCCCAGCACTCTGGAGGCAGAGCCAGGCACGTCTCTGTGAGTTCGAGGCCAACGTGGTCTACAGAGTGAGATCCAAGACAGAGAAACCCTGTCTCAAAAATAAATAAATAAATAAATAAATAAATAAATAAATAAATAAATAAACTAGGCATCATTCCACACATATTAAAGTTGGCATATAAATGTTTTGTCAGATTCAAACGGTCACAAGTGTATACTTTCCAGCTTTTAATTTTTTTTTTCTTTTAGATAGAGTCTTGTGTAACCCAGGTAAGCTTCCAACTCATTGTGTAGCTGAGGATGATTTTGAACTCTGGTCCTTTATTTCCTCCATCCGCCATGCTAAAACTAGTCTCTAGGAGCACAAGGGCCATGATACAAAAACACCTGCTACACTTTGAGACAATCCAAGCATCCAGATACCATGGCAACCTCCTCCAGACTGGGTTCCAGCTCTGTGGTCAGTGGCCTTGACTGGGTAGTTTCTAGAGGATCATCTCCCGTCCCATGCCAAAGACCCCAGAGAGGCCACCAGGACCATTTGGTATGACCAAGTCACCAGGCCAGGTTCTCACCTTCACCATAAGGGAGAAGACTCGCGTCGATGCTTCCAGGTGGGGGCACGCGGAGCCCAGCACTAGTCCGAGGAACACTCCCACAGTACACAGCCACAGGAGCCAGGACTTTGGCTAGGAACAGAATCACAGGATAACAGTACCTTAGAGTCCTCTGGGGCCCAAACTAGGGTATAAAAGAAGAATAGGAGTATCCATACCCACTATCACTCTCCCACTTGGGGTCTCTGCTAGAAGAACCAAGGGCAAGAATCCTGGTCCCGGTCCTGACTCCAGAACCTGGTCCACTGATCAGGCAATGATCCTAAACAAATCCCACAAACCCTACCAGCCCCGGCCTCGATAGCATCTCTCTCTCATCAAATCCTGCCTGCGTCCTCCCTCATGCCTGCTTTCTCCCTCTCCGCCTGCTTTCTATCTCCCTCTGGCTTTGGGTCGGGTTCTTTAGACATGTTTTCCTCAGCCTCCTTCAGAGTTCCTCTCCTCCAGCAGCCAGTGAAACTGATCCCCGCTGACCACAGCCCTGGCTTCTGTCACAGTGCCTCGCAGGGCTCTCCCTGGACCACCCTCCGGCACCCATTACAGATAACTCCCTTACCAGGGAAGCCCTGGCCTTGGCAAAGGCCCTGGTTCAGAGCATCCCTTGCCTGCCTTGCCCTTAGAAGGTCTCCAGCACTGATCTCCAGTGTTCCCCTGAAAGCTTCCCAGGTTTAGCAAACAGCACCGTTCATTTCCTAGTGCCTGCCCCGGGCAGGGATTCTGGCCCGTACACATTGACCAGAGGGTAGCAAGGCTGACCAGGTTCTCCCCTCAAGGAGACTGGAAGGCCAGGGACAGACAGGTGATGGAGAATGAGCAATTATGACACAGTAAGCCTTTGTAAGGGACAGAGATGAGAAGGCTTCCCAGTAGGGGAGGAATAGAGCGGAAGCCAGGAAAAGAAGAGGGAGGTGGCTAGGGGGCTGTCCCTTTAAGAAACCTTTGTCAAACCTACTACTATTATTCTGCTAAAGAAACATGGCAATAAATGACTCCTATCGAAATGGTGCTATACCCGTAGATCAGATCCCTCATCAGAGAACCTTTTTTTTTTTTTTTTTTTTTTTTTTTTTTGGTTTTTCGAGACAGGGTTTCTCTGTGTAGCTTTGCGCCTTTCCTGGAACTCGCTTGGTAGCCCACGCTGGCCTTGAACTCACAGAGATCCGCCTGGCTCTGCCTCCAAGGTGCTGTGATTAAAGGCGTGCGCCACCACCGCCCGGCTGCGCCACCAATGCCCGGCAGAGAAACTTCTTGAAGTAGATGGGATTTGACACAGAGACCCACAACTGGACAGTGTACAGAGAGTGGCTTTGGAACACTCAATTCTAAATGAGATGTCTTCATCAAATCCCTCCTTTCAAGGCTCAGGGATCCACATGGAAGAGGAGGTAGAAGGGTTGTAAGAGCCGAAGGTGGTGGATGACCCCAAGAAAACAGCACCTTCCACACACAGCAGAGCTGAGACACATCCGAACTCACAGAGACTGAGTCAGCACACACAAGACCTGGGACAGGTTCAAACCCGACAAAATCCCGGCGCTGAGAAGGGGAACTGGACACGGAGTTAAGTGTTAGGACCTCTGACCAGGTTAGGACACCCCTAAGCGGGAAGCTATTTGCAACTGGTGCCTGATTGGAAAGGGAAAATCAGTTTTCTCCAATGGAGTAAAACTGAGTACGTCAACCACGATCTACAACAGGCTCCATGCTCAGGAGCAGTTGGTCGACACAAAACGAACTTGGTGGTTTGTAGTTGTTACTGCTGTGGGTTAATTTGTTTCATTTTGTTTTGTTTGGATTTTTTTTTGTCTTCTTTGTTTTTTCTGTTTGTTTTTATTCTTTGTTTTGGTTTTGAGAGAGAGAGAGAGAGAGACAGAGACAGAGACAGAGACAGAGACAGAGAGACAGAGAGAGATCATAGAGTTGGGTGGGTAGAGAGGTGAGGAAGATTCCCCCCCCCCCCCCCCCCCGCCCCGCTGCTACCTTCTTTCCCAAGGTCACCATACACCCCCTATGCCCGGGCCCATCCAAAGTTAGTAGTAAGTCCCCTTGACAGTCATCCAGTTCATCTGGGGCAGGGGGACATCGCTCAGTTCCACCAGAAACCGGAATGCCTGGACTGTCTCCTGACCCAGCCACCCACAGGCTCACAACCATAAGATGGAGTCAACCCTTCAAGGAACCAGCCCACTGTGTCTTAGAGCAGACACAAAGCCAGCTGGAGGCCCCGGGCACTCCAAACCCCTGCAGGCCAGGGAGCTTTGCAGACAGTCAAGGCAACTGGAAGTCAGGACATCCGGTATCAGCATGTGGCCAGCCACCCCCTGGCTGCGTCTCCCCAGCAGAGCGTGACCCCTGAACGATCCAAGGAATGTATGTTCCCAGCCCATCAAGTTCCCCTACCTGGAGGGACATCATCACGGGTGTCCATGCCCTGGGTGGGGAAGGTGCCCACCAGGCTGTCTGAAGGTGGCAGATGTCCCTGGGCCCTGAGTGTAGTCAGGGGTCCAAAGGGTGCTGGCCTGTGACATCCAGAGGCCTGTGTGCAAAAGAAAGAAAACACTTTTAAACCCTCTGTAGCAATCCACCAGAGCTAAAGCCTGGCTGAGATGAAAATATCAACGGGAGGCCTGGGAATGCCCGGTCTTTTGGGCCCTTTGTCCTCTCTCAGAAAGGCCCCAGTTCCCAAGTCCCAAGGCCATGTGACCCTGGAGAGGAGTTCATTATGAGGAGTCTCAACGGAGCCCAATCAACCTGTCACCCCTTGTCGCTTGCACATGGCACCTTCAAGCCTCAGGGGATGTGTAATCCTGTCACTCTTTTCTAGTACTTTCTATTTTCTTCCAAAGCCCTTTTCCCAGCAGCTACCTGGGAGCCTGTGGCAGATGCTGCTCCTCGGCTCACGTTTGGGGTGTTGGCAGGGTCTCCTCAATACTGCTGCTCCAGGTTTTTGTTCTTGTTTTTCGGGTTAGGTGTGCACCCGCAGGAAGACCATGTTGCTCGCCCTCTGCTCATTGAACAAGCCATACCTCTAATGCTCTCGGCCGCCTTGACCATTTCGTTTACCTCAGCTTGGCCACTCTGAGCCTCTTTCCCGCCTCCCTCAAGCCTTCGGGGTCAGCCATCTTGCCCCTGACTGGACTTCACTTTCTCTTTGACAGGGGTCTCACTGCGGGCTCTGCAAGTCCACGCAGGTTTATGCATGCCTCCTTCACGCGGGGTGACAGGTGGAGGCTGGGCGTGGCCTCACCTGATTGGTGGCAGAGTTGGGCCTCTCAAGTGTTACTCCTGAGAGTGTTTGCCTCCAGAGCCGTCTGGGGACAGGCAAGGACACTGTGCCAGCTTCCTTTTGTTGAGCAACAAACCTCAGCTCAGGAACAACCCTGCCCCAGGCCCTGCCCCAGGCCCTGCCCCAGGCCCTGCCCCAGGCCCTGCCCCAGGCCCTGCCCCAGGCCCTGCCCCAGGCCCAGCCCCAGCCCCAGGGGAATCCCTGGCAATGTCTGGTCCAACAGGTTGAATGAGGCCCAGTCAGCTGCCCAGACCCAGCCCTGACCCAACCCTGTCCCCCTGCCTAGCACCTCAAGCCAGTTGGGTCCTGTGTCCCAGAACTTTCCTCAGTGACTACCGGGATGAGAAAGACTGAACCACATAGCGGTGACAGCAGCCAGCAAGGCCTGTGAGACCTATCGGCTCTTCCCAGGCAATGGGGAAGATTCTATTCCACAGAGACAATGCTCCACCCTCAGCCAGAGAGCTGAGAAAGAGGCTCACCATACTACCCAGGCCACCAGCTTCCCTGGAAGGCCCAGGACCACTCTGGGCCTAAATGAAAGCCCAGGGCCTGGAGTCTGGAGCCTCAGAGGCCCGAAGGGTTGACTCTCATCAGAGGATGTACTATGTGTGGACAGTCTAGGTAAATAAGACATATTTATCACATTCATGTTTGCAACCATGGCAGAAGATCTCCATTACCTATAGTCTGACTAGAATTACAGATCAAAGGCCAGGCGGTGGTGGCGCACGCCTTTAGTCCCAGCACTGGGGAGGCAGAGGCAGGCAGATCTCTGTAAGTTCAAGGCCAGCCTGGTCTACAGGGAGAGTTTCAGGACAGGCACCAAAACTACACAGAGAAAAACCTGTCTCGTAAAACAAAACACAATAACAACAACAAAAAATTTACAGACCGAGACACCACCACACAGCCCCCACAACACACACACACACACACACACACACACACACACACACACACACACACTGGATTATTCTAGTAAGCAGGCTATAAGGCTGTGTCTGTCGCTGTAACTCCAAAGTGATTTTTGATGTTCAAACAGGGCTAAGCCACTGGCCTACAGTTCAGGTCCATCCTATAGTAAGAGCTTAGCTCCTCCTCTCTTACCTTAGGTTGTCAAGGTAATTACTGATGCCTTAGAAAGTGCTCCTTTCTAAACAGGCCATTTGGAGTTGCCCGAGAACACAGAATGTGTGTGCTTTTATAATCCTGTTACTGTAATGCCTTGTGAACAGGACTATCCTCACGGGCTACCTCCTGGAAGTCAGAATATCCACAGGCTGAGTCAGCCCCATTCCTTCATGTCCCTGGGGACTCACAGGAAGGAAACAGTTGGCCATCACCTAGCTTCCCATGGTACATCTATCAAGAACCCCACCAAAAGGCCCAGGCAAGTCTGAACCTTCAACCCCCTGAGTCCCCAAAGATGCACAGAGCAGGGTCTCCCAGGCACCTGCCCAAGAGGAGGTGGCCACAGTGGCTAATGGACAAGCAGTCGTGTCCCATGTGACAGCCAGGAGCGGCACCCCAACCCCAACCCCGAAAGATCACTCAGGCCCAGGATGTGGTGGGCATTCAAAGATCCCCGTCCCTCAGACAAAAGTCAGAATGAGGAACTCCAGCACACACAGACAGAACTCTGGATTTAGCTCCGAGGCCATTCAGGCCCTGTCCACTAGGTAGAATTCACTGAGGTCCCATTTGCACACGACACTGTTCTGGAAATGAAGGCCTTCCTCCCTCTCTACCTGTTGGATAATCCAACCTCAACCTGAAGAGCTCAATGAGCGAGCAGGTTCTAATAACCCGGATTTTATTCTCATCCCTCCATGTTCCACACTGCGCCCCAGGCAGCTGATTCCTTCACTCTCAGCCTCAGTTTCCCTCCAATAAACATTGTCTGCTCCTTTCCATAAAGCTGTGGTAGCCGGGCGGCGGTGGTGGTGCACGTCTTTAATCCCAGCACTCGGGAGGCAGAGGCAGGCAGATCTCTGTGAGTTCGAGGCCAGCTTGGTCTACAGAGCGAGATCTAGGACAGGCTCCAAAACTACACAGAGAAACCCTGTCTCAAAGCAAACAAACAGAAAAGCTGTGGTGACAGGTTCTGTGCTGTGGTGGCGACTGCGGGTATGAAGCTTCAGGACAGAAGGAACTCAGGTTTCAAGGAGAAAGGAAACCAAGTTATCATTGGCTCCGGAGCGAGTCAGCCTCAGGGGCAAACCACCCCTGTGCCTCTCACAGACCACAGAGCCAGGGCCAGGCGCCCCGCTCACCTCGTTTCCTGGGGAACTACCGTCCCAACGAGAACAGCAAACAGCTCAGGCAGGAGGGCAGGGCAGGACAAAACCAAACCAAACCCACATGAAAACCCCTGGGCATGGCAGCACACACCTGCCCTCCCAGAGCTGGGGAGGCCGAGAGAGAAGGAGGCCCAGGGCTGGCTGGTCAACTGTCTAGACGAACAGAGTCCCATTCAGCGAGAGACCCTGTCAGAAGATGACCTGGCGAGCGACTGAGGGAGACATCCAGTGCCGACTGTGCTGTTTGGGGACAGGGATGAGAAAGAGGCTGATGAGGTGAAGAGACGATTCCTTGAAAGTTGCATGAGAAGGTCCGGGAGTGGGGGAGCTGGAGACGGGGGGGGGGGGGGGGGGGGGGGCTCTGCGGGGGAGGGGACGCTTTAAGGAGTCGGGCGCAGGCAGCAGACCATTGAGGACATGATCTTGAAAGGGATGTTGGGACCTCAGCTCCTTTCTCACGGTGTCTTCTCTTCCCCGTCCGCCATGGGAGAAGCAGCTTTGCCCCACCCTGTACATCCTGCCATGATGCTCCCCTCCTCACAGGCTCAGAAACAACAAAGCCGGCGGCCACGGGCCTCAGAAACCGTGAGCCAAAAACCAACCTGTCCTTCAAGCCGGTCTCCTCAAGCGTTTTGCCACAGCGATGGGACGCCGACTAACTCGGGTCCCAAGTCACCTCCCCCGCCCCACCCTGTCACCAGGGAGACTGATGCCCAGCCAGACCCATCACACCCTGTGTGGAGGCATCCCAGGCCCGCCCACCCACTCAGGGCTCCTGGATCCCACGGAGACTGGCTTACAGACCAGCAAGAAGACATTTCAGAGGAAGGCCCCACACACAACTGGACTCCCCATCCCACCCCCGCACCGTCTCTACAGCCCCTGACTCCCCGATGGTACACCTTCCCTCCATCATGAGATAAGATGGAGCTGATACTCCTGTAAGCCCCCAGCCGTTTAGATAACAGGAAAGACAGGTCAGCTAGCTGCCTGCAGAGTCTATAGAAAGTCCTGGGGAGATGGCCTGTTTGGTAAAATACTTTCTGTACAGTCCTGAGAATCCTAGTTCAAACCCTCAGAATTCATTTAAAAAAAAAAAAAAAGGAGGGGGCAGGCACAGTGGCCTCGTAATCCCAGTGATGGGAAAGCAGGGACCTGTGGATCCCTGGGGCTCCTGGCCATCCAGCCTCACCTACTCAGTGATCTTCAGGCCAACAAGACCCCGACTCAAAAAACCAAGGTGGACAACACCTACTGAATGAAACCTGGGGCTGGTCTCTGGCCTCCACATGTACCCACACACAAACATGCATCTATACATGCTTTCACACACACACATGTGCACACTCACAAGGGAATACAAAAGGCCAAACACAACGCCTGGTTCATAGCAATAACTTAATAAATGTTAGTAGTGTAGATAAATGAATGAATTCAAGGTGGAAAGCATGTCATCACGGACAGTCTTGCCAAGCAAAGCTTAACTGAGGAAACTTCCTGCCCATCAGCCCTGGGCTGCTCTGCCTCAGGCCTTCTACTACATGATTCCCAGAGCACCACTGATCCTGGAAATAGAGCAAGAAAGTAGATGTTACCACCCTCACTTTAGAGACGATGGAGGCTCAGTGAGCTTAGGTAAGGAATCAGGGCCACAGCTCTGCATCGGAAGAGTCAAAGCCAGTGGTTTCCATGGAAGCTGGCACATACTGGATATCAGACTGTCGTCACTCAGGAGGCAACAGACACACCGCCTGCTGACCACCCTCAGGCACATTCGTACACCTCTGTGAACCTTGTGTTTCACAGCAAAGTGGAATTAAAAACACCTCTTTCACAAGGTTATCAAGAGTAGGCAAGGGGCTGGAGCACTGGCTAAGTCACTAAGAGTGCTCGCTGGTCTGGCACAGGACCTGAACTCAGTTCCCAGAACCCACGGCTGGCAGCTCACAACAGCCTGGAACTGACACCCGCCTTTTGGCCTCTGCAGGCACCCGCGTATATGCACACAGAGACAGACAGACAGACAGACAGACAGACAGACACACACACACACACACACACACACACACACACACACACACACACACCTAAATAATAATAAATCTTCAAAAAACAGAAGCGTACTCAGAAAATGTAACAGTTGTTGAGTGCTCAACACATCCAAGGCTCAGGCACATCGAAGAAGAAAGAATGTAAGAGCTGGAGATGGAGAGGAGCACTGGGGAACACTCTTCTGCGGGAGCTGGAGATGGGGAGGAGCACTGGGGAGCACTCTTCTGGAGGAGTTGGAGGAGGAGCACTGGGGAGCACTCTTCTGGAGGAGTTGGAGGAGGAGCACTGGGAACACTCTTCTGGAGGAATTGGAGGAGGAGCACTGGGGAACACTCTTCTGGAGGAGCTGGAGGAGGAGCACTGGGAACACTCTTCTGGAGGAATTGGAGGAGGAGCACTGGGGAACACTCTTCTGGGGGAATTGGAGGAGGAGCACTGAGGAACACTCTTCTGGAGGAATTGGAGGAGGAGCACTGGGAACACTCTTCTGGAGGAGCTGGAGGAGGAGCACTGGGGAACACTCTTCTGGAGGAATTGGAGGAGGAGCACTGGGAACACTCTTCTGGAGGAGCTGGAGGAGGAGCACTGGGGAACACTCTTCTGGAGGAATTGGAGGAAGAGCACTGGGAACACTCTTCTGGAGGAACTGGAGGAGGAGCATTGGGGAACACTCTTCTGGGGGAATTGGAGGAGGAGCACTGGGAACACTCTTCTGGAGGAATTGGAGGAGGAGCACTGGGGAACACTCTTCTGGAGGAATTGGAGGAAGAGCACTGGGAACACTCTTCTGGAGGAACTGGAGGAGGAGCACTGGGAACACTCTTCTGGAGGAACTGGAGGAGGAGCACTGGGGAACACTCTTCTGGAGGAATTGGAGGAAGAGCACTGGGGAACACTCTTCTGGAGGAATTGGAGGAAGAGCACTGGGGAACACAGTCTCTGTAGCTGTTGCGTTCATGAACTCACTACAGCTGTGGTTCCCCGAACAAGCTCAAGTCAGCAACAGCAGTCAACATATTCCAGCACAAAGCGGTCTCAGTGGGTTGTTAAAAAAGACATGGAGCCAGCGGTGGTGATACCCGCCCTTAATCCCAGCCCTCGGGAGGCCGAGGCAGGAGGATCTCTGAGTTTGAGGTTAGTCTGGTCTAAAAAACAAGTTCCAGGACAGGCAGGGCTGTTATACAGAGCAGCCCTGTCTCAAAAAACCAAAAAAAAAGAGGATATGAGGCAGAGAAGAGAGATATATTGGGGAGTTTGAGGAAGGAAGGGGATAGATAGACTCAATATACATTGTATACATGTATGAAATTGTCCAAGAATATAAGTAAAAAAATTGTACATATATGTATAAATTATATACACGATGTATGTATTATATAAATTATTATAAGCACACATATTATATATAATATATTAAAATACATACTATATAATATATAAATAATATATCACTTTTTTAATGGCCTGATGGCAAGCTGAGACAGAAGGAGGGAAAATTCAAGGCCAGCCTGAGCAACTTAGTGTGACCCTGTCTCAAAATAAAAAGTCACCGTAAGGTAAGCATTTTGCCTATCATGTTTGAGGCCCTAGGTATAATCCCGTGAGCTGGAAAACAAAAGACAATCATGGAATGCTGTGTCCAGCCCTCTCTGGCAACAGTGGACACCGTTTAGTAACGGCAGTTCCTGAAGGGGAACCCTGGGTCCATTGAAAGCTTTGGGGGCAGGAAGCTCCAGAGAGGTGTGTCTGCGGTCGGAGGCAGAGGGAAGATGCTCCTCCCTCCACAGCACAACAGCCACATTTCTTGGGTTTTCTGGGATGAGCAGGGGACAGCTGGCAAGCTGGGTCAGGGTACTCGGAATAGCAGATCTGGTGCCACTTTGCCGAGAAAAGCTCCAGGAGACTCACTTAAAGAGACCGTTAACCTTGCAATGACCTCCGGAGACAGGATTGAGCATGCCATCAAGAACCCACACACACCCCATACCCATAAACAGCACCTCACCTACCTTTTTCTATGCCCCCACAGAGCCATGGAATGTGACCTCCAGTACGTGTGTGTGTGTGTGTGTGTGTGTGTGTGTGTGTGTGTGTGTGTGTGTTCGGGAGAATGAAAGACGAGGGGCTAGGATGAGGCAGGAAGAGAGGCTGGATGCATATGCGACTAGGACCACAGAATTTGAACAGCCTCCCCAGCCTCCCACCTAGGGAATTCTGATGTGAGACTCACGAGCCAAAAGATGCGGGACTGAGCTAGGGATGCAGCTCAGTGGTAGAGAGCCTGCCTAGGGCGCATGAGGAGCTGGGTTGGATCCCCATTGCTTAAACCAAACAGAAGAGAGATAGTTAAGTCTACGAGTAGAGGAAAGCTGCATTTAAGTTGTTTATGAAAATCAACAGAGGTGCAGGACGAACGTAGCCGCTACGCTTGACTGTCCAGGCTGGGCACTGCACAAGAGCATTGTAAGCAAGGGGATGCCATTCAGTGCAGGCACTACAGCGGGACGTTTATTACAGCCTTTGATGACGAACTAGGAACAGAGGCATCCTTTCCTAATTCACAGAAGGACTTGCACAGGTGAGCTGTGGCCCTCAGGGCAACAGGACTCCTGATTTCTTTTTATATTTACAAAACTCAAAATCTGTTGGCTGTGGCCCATTTTTACACGTCATGGTGAGGCAACTATAAATGAGAGACGATGAATCCAAACCCATACAAGACACTAAACACAGCTGCCTGGACCTGCTGCACCTACTACAAAGGTCCAAGCTGGGAGGGGATGGGGGAGGGGGTAAACTATGCCCTTCCCTTGTAGAGGGGCACTGAGTATTGTCTGTCTGCTCCGGCCAAGCCTGCAGAGTGCGGCCTTAAACAACAGATAGAATTCCACATGGTTTCCGGCTGGAGAGGCCAACGTCAAGGTGGTAGATGATTCACGCCTGCTGAGGTCTTGCTGAGCTACAGAGGGCTCTCCTTGGAGAGAAGGAACAAGCTCTCTGGTCTCTTCTTGTGGGGGTTACTCATCCTTTCATGGGGACATGACTCTCGTGACCTTCTTTGAACTTAATGGCCCCCCCACAACGGCCCTTCTCTGGCACTAATTTATGGTGAAGGGGTGTCAGGGATTCAGTGTGAACTTCAGAGGAGGCACAGCATTCGGTCATTAATGCAAACACGAGGCCATTGGGAGCTGATGCCCATCCTGAGCATACGCCCGACCAGACACGGGGTGGCCACCAGCTGGCAAGGCCTCAGTGGGTATGGGGGAACTTCCTTCTCCAGCTTCCACCAAGTCCTCTGCAGTGGTCATCAGGGCACAGCAGTCCCTGGCATGCCTCCTGCATGGCTGGGTATCCAAGTATCCCCACCCAGGCTCTGGGGCCTCAAATCATCCAGCTGTGGTCCATGGTCTCGGGCAGGTTCTCAGAGGCTCAGGAGAGGATGAGACGGGATGAAACATCTGTCCAAGCAAAGTCAGAGCAACTTGCCCCCACCAAGCCATCTGAATGCCTGCCTGTCACATTCCAGGACTCTCCTCAGGGCTCCTGGCAAAGGTACAGCAAGACCCTTGGGGAACTTCAGACTCCAGCTCTGTTCTTAAACTAAAGGCCAATCACGGGGAAATAAAGTATTGAGCCAACTATGGCTCAGAGGGTAAGAGTTCTCACAGCACAAGCCCGATGACCCGAGTTCAATCCCCGGAATCTGCAGTGGAAAGAGAGAGATGGCTCTGGAGAGCTGACCTCTGACCTCTGCACATGGGCCGTGGCACATGGGCACACACACACCTATATCATATCCATACACGTGTAGTAACAGTCATAAACGAAAATTTTAGAGGAGAGACTGTCCACTGTCCTAGCAGGGACCCACTTGTCAAAGGCTGGGGTTTATCTGGGACACTGAGAGCTCTTTCATGGAATGCCATCGTTTTCCAACCTCGGATTGAAGGGAAGGTGAGTGACGCCAAGAAGCAAAGGGTTTGAACCAGACCAAGGGGAAACCGCGGCTTCCAGAACAACTACCCTGGAGCCCAGGCCTAGGGCAGCAGAGAAGTAACAGCACGGGCTGGTGAGCGGCACTCCAGGAAGGGAAGAGCAGGTGGAGAGGAAAACCTCAGCCCACAGCCTGCACACAGGGTGGAGCTGAGAAAGCAGAGAGCCGGGGGGAAGCAGGACCTCCAGGCCAAGGAAAACGGGCAAGAAGAAAAGCTGGGTACACATCACCCTGGTGACCAGGGAGGCGCTGGAAGTACGGTGTGGCCACCGCTCTGCAAAGACCGGCGTGCATGAAGATGAGAAGCGGTCCCAAATGCTGGCACGGGTGGAGGGTGATGGGAACCCACGCTGGCCGCAAGCGAGTTACCCGTGGGCCTCCACCTGGACCCTGATTGGCTTTCTCTAACAAAGCTCAAGACGTGTGCACCCCGTGCCAGCCACGCCAGTCCTGGGTGTCCACCCACATGATCCAGGGGAAAGGGGGGGTGGGGAGAATGTTCACAGCAGCTATGATTCACCCATCCAAATGTTCACCCTTCACGTGACCCCGCAGTGAAAACAAATGATGGGATTCAGTACCAAGGATGACCAACAGCAGCGAGGTTAGAGGAGGAAGCCAGGCCCCCAAAGACAACTGGCTATGACGCCGTTTACCAAGCACTAGAAGGAAGGCAAGCGTGAACTGGGTCCTCGGGAATGCACACATAAGTGGTACGGCTTTGTAATAAAATAAGGAGGCCCTAGAAGGCGGGTGAGCCCTAGTAGGGAGGTGGCTGTGAGAAGGACATGGAAAGGTCCCATGGTTTGGGGACCTGTGATGTCTGTCTTGATGTGGGCAGTGGCCCCATGAGCATTCACTTTGTTGCTGTTCCTGAACCTGTTTGTGGACCTCATAAACAGGACACCTTTCCGTCTGCAGTGATGGTGGCCCTGGGGATGATGGGAAGTTATTGCTGCCTTCAGAGGCAGGTCTCTTCAGAGCCCAGGCTGATGTCCTCCTGTCCTGTTATCCTCCACCACATTGCCCCCTGCTTCAAATCTGCCGTTCTCCAGACTGAACTTCAACCAGCGAAGGGAACAGTATAGAACTTGCCCAACTCAAAACATCCCCACCTGGGGCCACCTTCCCCACCTGGGGCCAGGTGCCGGTATGGTCTACGACTACCTCACTGATTCTGAGACCTGTTAACCCTCCCGCTTCTGAGAAAGAACCAACCTTCTGAGAGTCAGGCAGAGTGGCACACACCTGTGTTCATAGCACTCTAGTAGAGGCAGGGACACTAGAAGTTCAAGGTCATCCTCAGTCTCATAACAAGTTTGAGGCTAGCCTGGACTACATGAGAGACCCTGCCTCAAAAAAAAGACAAGAGAAAAATAAACAAAATCACCCTTCCAGATCCCCTATCCATGCGGGCCTCGTTCTTGAAGGGTGACAAGCAGAACCACAGTGTTGAGAGACCAAGATCAGTCTAGCAAGAAAGGAGCTGATCTCCACCCTTACGATGCCATCAAAATGAGAAGGTCCGTACTGCCCATGGGCTAGCCTTGTCTCCACTCTCAAAAGCAGGGTCAGGAGAGGCTTAACATACAAAGAAACCGAGGCTCTGAAAGGCCAAGCCAAAGCCCTGGACGTCCAGCACGTGTGTCTGGTGTTCGAATTCAAACTCAGCAGAACGGTTCCCAAACCCTCACGGTAACCTGGCGCCCTGGTCCCCGAGCTCAGCGTTGTCCCCACCCCACTGCTGGCACCGTCCTTCTCGGCACCCCCAGGGATTCCAGCCCAGAAGAGAACCACCCACTACCTAAGGTCGTGACCCTGGAGACAGACGGCAACAGCCCAGGGCAGCCCTGCTTCCTATCAGTCAGCCAGCAGCAAGTCTGGCCGGGCTCATTCAGAGAAACCCAGGGAGGGACAAGGACCTCCCACAGTCACACAGCTTCCCTTTCCCCTCATGGCATGGCAGGCGCTGTGCTTGCTCCAGGTCAGGGTCTGCCCCTCCCTTCCAAGGACTTCAGAAGCTCAGTCCTCCCCTCCCGACAGCTCCGTGGTGAGCACCATCATCTCTCACCTCTCCATCCAGAGGCCAAACCCCTGTCAGCGGAGGAATCCAGGGTCCTTATCTCTCTGGAGACGATGCTGTCCCTGCATCGAGGGAGGCAGGGTCGGGGTGGGGGGCACCCACCACCTGCCCTGGCCCAGCTTAGGGGCGCCGGGCCACGGCCTCCCGTCCAAGCAGGCTCAAGGCGGCCACAGCCGAGACCCGGCACACTCCTGCTCTCCGCCAGGCTCCTCTTGAATAAACACCGCTGCGTGGCAACCGCTCTCTGAAGGAGTCCAAGTCCCTGTGTGGGGGGAGAGACGGAGCTGAGACTTTTCCCCTCGGTCCCCCGGTGGCTCCCCCGGGTGCTGGGCATGCCCCAGCGGCCAACCTGCCTTCTAGGCCCCTGGGGAGTGGGGGGGAGGGGGTGTGGCACACAAGCATGCCAGAGCCAGCTGCGCTCCACCGGGTGGTGGCCCCATCCAGGAGTGTTAGAGCAGACGGAGGCAGGGACCCTAGGCAGGTGAGCCTGTGCGCACGGCCTCCACAGGCAGAGAGAAGCCAAGTAGGGCAGGCAGCAGGCAGAGCCCACAGCTCTGACCCTGATTCTGCTGTTGCCGTCTCGTGCCCTCTGACCAGGACTTAATCCTTGCTCAGCCTCAGTTTTCCCGTCTATAAAATGGGTTTAAAATACTGCTCGCTCAGTAGAGTTGATGTCAGGATTAAATAGCTACGGGGGGGAGGGGGGGAGCGGAGCATGGGATTTGTTTAGATTTATAATGAAGTAGGCCCTGGGGAGATATTTACATAGCAGAAAGCCTATTGCGGTCTCCTCCCCAGCCACATTCCCCTGCCAACATTTGGGAAATAGGAAGTCTGTGTGCGCTTCCTCACTGCGGCCCTCAGACCGCTGCTCCTGCCCCTTGCCTGGCCCGCTTCTAACCCTCAACAGCCCACCTCCCAAGGCACGCAGGGGAGGGGCGGAGGCCGCCTACAGCTTTTCAAAGAGCCGCTCGCCCAAAGACCGAGGATTTTTTTTTTAGGCGGCCCCTCCAAGTTCTCAGACAGGAGTCAGCTTGGCAGACCCAGGAACGCAGAGCGGGCAGGGGGTCTGGAGTAGGCTGCCTCGCCTCCAAGAAGCCGAGGTGCGGAATGGCTTTCATGCAATGCAACGTTTTCCTCCCCGTGGCCCGGGGGTGGAGGGAGAGGTGGGGGGGACCCTGGATCCTTTCTAAGGAGCAGCTTCCCGAGCAGCTCCAAGAGCGGCTTGCCAGAGAGAACGGAGAACTGGATCGACCTGCAGAGAGCGCTGGTCCCGCCAGGGGGCGCCCAGCGGGCCTCCTCTAAGCGAGCCCCTAGAGGAAGCCCAATTCCAAATTCCCGGGGTGAGGGAGGTAGGCTTGAGTCAAAGCCGACAGCTTTCTGAGGGGAGCAATTGACTCCATCAGGGTGGCAGCCTCAAGTGCTGAGAGGAGAATGTGGTGACTGGCATGGAGCCTGGCACGTCCTCCTCCTTGCGCTGATAACCCAATCTGACCCACGCGAACCCAGATGGCATCTTCGGTGTGGACTTGAGTGAACCTTTCCCAACACAGAAAAGAGCTACTCCCCGAGTAAGGCGGCCAGCAAGTGAGTCAGACTTGACCCGCATGGACCAGAGTCTGGGGCCAGGTGCAAAGGGAAATAATGCCACACCTACTGAAGACCCACTTCTCAGCGCACCAGGGACGGATGTCAGCAAGCCACAGCCATCCAACGGGCATGCCATAATCAGGGCTCAGGAAGTTAGAACCCAAGAAAGAATGCTGAAAGCAACTGGCGAGGAAAGGTCGTTGTCTATAAAGGACCGTGGTATGAACAATAGTGAGTTTCCCATCAGAAACTAGGCAGGCCCACAGAGGGGCTCCAGAACACAGAGTAGCAAGCCATGACGGCCCAAGGCTCCCGGAGCTTGGAGTGGAAGACAGTCAACTCCTTAACACACAGCTCTAACTCAGCATTCAAAGGGAAGATCCAGTCCCACCACCACCACCATCACCACCACCACCACCACACACCCTTAGAGACACTTAATAAGCCAATAACCTTCTAGAAAATTCACTATAGGTCTCGGCTCTTCCCACATCAACCCTCACCCATCGATTCTGGAATATGAAGGAAATGGGAGACACCATCCCCTGAACTCCAGGTAACTCCAGGTATGTTCTCTTCCAGCTAGGCTTGAGTCACGTCATGCCCTTGGTCAAGCCTGCCCAGGACCAGTGCTCCAGCCCAGCGGTTCCCCGGCAGAGTTTTGCAGAACAAATGTGAATGCGAACATAGAAGTTTCTACAGAGAAGGAAGCATAGACCACATGGGCGTAAATGTCCCACCGTGATTGTTTCTCACGGCTCAGAGCCTTCAGTGTGCTCTAGGAACTGGGGGGGGGGGGGAGAGCTGAGCTCCAATAGGGTTGGAGCATGAAACAACTTCCAAATCCATACGATTATGGGGACGAGTTTGTGCATGAAAGGTTTCTGAAGATCAGAGTTTCAAAGAACGCTTGTGAATCTCAGCTCTCATACATTTCAAAGTTTTCAAGGCAACGGGCCAGAGCTTGATGTCCACAGCCAAATAACAAATTTATATTATTCAGTTTAGATACAAATATTGTACCACTTAAGGAATTGGAAAAATCGGATCCCCAGGAAAATGTTGACATTTGTCCAGCTTTCTCTCTCTCTCTCTCTCTCTCTCTCTCTCTCTCTCTCTCTCTCTCTCTCTCTCTCTCTCTGTAGCATAAACATCCTCATTGTTACCCCCTCAAGCCACCACCAGAAGAAAGAGAAGTTCTTACCACAAGGAAAATTGCTGAAGATGTCCCCACCCCACCAACCCAATTTTAAAACTACAAACAACCACCAACACGAGTCTATTGGAGGGCCTCCCCCAAATGACCGACAAACACTCCCAGGTTCCCAGGTTACTCAGATGCTGCCTTCAGGTTCCTTTGCAAGCTGCTGGTCCCCAGTGGCTCAAGCCCTCAGCACCGGTCCCCCAGGAAAGAGATGGTGAGTGGGGATGATGAATGTACACATCTTCCAGGAGGGGACAAGCCAGGGCTGGCCAGAGGGACAGCAGCCTGATGGTTTTTTCGGCTCTGACTCAGATGGATGTGAAAGGGAAGAGAAGACTTGTTTCTCACAGTTGGCCAGGTGACAGTAACCATGGATATAAATCAATTTTGGGAACCTGTCAGTTACCAGCTGAATAGAAAAAGCACACTCTCTCGGAGCCACGGGCAGGCAGAGATGGACAGAGCAGCCCAGGCAAATGGACAACAGGCATGGATGCAACAAACCTTGTGTCTTTATAACTCACCCATCCTAAGGGATTGTGTTACAAGCAAACAGAGCAGCCAAGTCTAGAATCTGTTATGAAAAAAAGTATGTATGGGGTGCGGTGGGAGAGAAGCCCAGATGATGGGGGGGAAATAAATATTGTTAGAATTAAAAGACTAGGCATGGTTGCATACATCTGTAGGACAAGTACCTGAAAGGCTGAGACAGGAGAATAGTTTGACCACAGAGCAGCCTGGGCAACAGACCCTGTCTCAAAAAACCAAACAATAATTAATAATATTAATAATAGCCAGGCAGTGGTGGAGCACGCCTTTACTCCCAGCACTGGGGAGGCAGAGGCAGGAGGATCTCTGTGAGTTCAAGGCCAGCCTGGTCCATAGAGTGAGTTCCAGGACAGCCAGGACTACACAGAGAAACCCTGTCTCAGAAAATGATAATAATAACCTACACACAAAATCAAGTAAACAAACCTTTTCAATATACAGGGTCTGGGTGGGGGCTGAAAAGACACATATTGTTCTTGCAGAGGATCTGAGTTTGGTTCCCGGTATCCACATTGACCAGCTCACATCCACCTGCAACTCCAGCTCCAGAGGATCCAACACATCTGGCCTCCCTGGGCCCATGTACTCACGTACATATTGCCACACACAGATACACAATTTTAAAATAATAAAGATAAGTCTTTTTCTAAATAGACTGAATTAAATGTCCCTGGGACAGGAAGAAGAATCAGTTGTGGACCTGGTGCCAACCTGACTCAGTGTTCTTGGTCTAGCCTCCACCCTGTGCAGTGCTGGTTCCTGGATACATTGGGAACTGCTCTCGCTCCTCCCCAGAGCCTCCATCTGGGGTGCTCCATCCAGTCTTCGTCCTGTAGATGGAAAAATTGGTATTCATAGAAGGTAAGAAGCTTGCCAAAGGCCACAGAGGGGTTTTGGGACTGGACCAGCATACCCCAGAGCTTTCAAAATGCTCAGTTCCTTCACAGGTCAGCCCATGGCCAGCTGTGCTGGGACCAGCAGAGGACAGTTCAAGGTAAGAGCCATCAAGTTTTAATTTTTCTTTTCTTTCTCTCTCTCTCTCTTTTTCTTTTTCTTCTTCTTCTTTTTAGCAGAGTGGTGCATTTGTGTTACTTTAAAAATATAAAATATAAAGCTCTGCATTAATAAATAAAGCTCTAAACTTTTTGAAATCTGATAATCCATTTTAAAAAGCCATCTGGGCCAAGCGGTGGTGGTGGTGCGCACCTTTAATCCCAGCACTCGGGAGGTAGAGCCAGGCAGATCTCTGTGAGTTTGAGGCCAGCCTGGTCTACAGAGTGAGATCCAGGACAGGCTCCAAAACTGCACAGAGAAACCCTGTCTCGAAACTCGCCCCCCCCCCCCCCCCCCCCCCCCCCCCCCCCCCCGCAAAAAAGCCATCTGGTTTTGCCCATTCACTTAAGCAATGTTTTTAAAAGAAGAAGCCACTCAGGAGGCAGAGGCAGGTAGATCTCTGTGTTTGAAGCCAGCCTGGTCTACATAGCAAGTTCCAGGCTAGCCAAGGTTACATAATGAGACCTTGTCTGAATCTAATTAATTAATATGATTAATAAAAAAAACAAATAAACAAGACAGACCTGGAACTAGAGAGATGGCTCAGCAGTTAAGAGCACTTTCTACTCCTCCAGGGGCCTGGAGCTCTGGTCCCAGCACCCATATTGGGCAGCTGACAGTTGCCTGTAAGTCCAGCCCAGAGGAGCCAACACCCTGTTCCCGCCCCTATGGGCACCTGCATACACATGGCACACATACATTCAGAGATGCACACTCACATACACATAAATAAAAACAAGTCTTAAAAAAAAAAAAAGCAAGTGTACTCAATCCTAGCACTGAGAGGCAGAGGCAGGAGGATCAGGAGTGAGGTCATCAGAGTTTGAGACCAGCTTGGGCTACTTACGTGACACCTTGCTTCAAAAAGATAGCGGGAGGAGGTCTTTGTGAACCTGAAAATGTGAGTCCCTGAAAATAAATGCCCTTTTCTCGTAAACTTGTACATTTGAGGATCTGGAGACTTTTAAACACAAAACAAGTACAGTTTTCTGGAATACAAGAAAATTCTCAGCCCATTTTGACAAATGCCTCTGAAATGCGGAGCTGTCCTGTGAAACCGATGTGGTGCCACAAACAGCAAAGCTGGGTGCGGCCCGTTGCAGTCGAGCCCGGCGAGGCGGGAGTCTGGCCTTTCTGTATTTGTACACTTACCGTCACAGAGAATAGTCTGGAAGAACATATGCTGTAACTTTGGCTTCGCTTACTGAAGCAAATGGGAGGGGGGGATTATTGGCGATCTTATTTCCACTGGTATTTTAAAACTTTTTAAATGCTGTTTGTTTCAGTGGTCTGGAACTCTCTTTGTAAACCAAACAAGTCTCGAAGTCACAGAGATCCGCCTGCCTCTGCCTTCCGAGTGCTGGGATTCAAGGTGTACACGCGCCACCACCGCCTGGCGGCTTGATTGTGATTTGGAGATTGCTGGAGATTGCTGTGTAGACCAAGATGGCCCCGAACTCAGAGATCGTCCTGCTTCTGTCTCCTGGGTGCTGGGATTTGAAACGTGCACCTAGATAACTCTCCTCACTTCTTCTGTATACTCGAGTTTTTCAAACGTTTGGAAAAGAAGCCAAGTGAAAAACAAAACTCTGCCACTCACGCTACCTACCGCTGAGCACGTGTGAAATCCTAGCTCTTAGGAACCAAGTCCATGGCGGGAGGGATGGTGTCCATTGCTCCACAGCGCAGCTGGTTCCTCTTAAGGAAACGAGGGGAAACGTGAAGTCTCCGCTACTGGAGCGTTAGACACTAAGCGTAGCCCATGCTGCCTCTGCCAGCCGGGTATTTGCTCAGGTTAGTCCAGTGGGTGTGCGTCCGTCCAGGTCCTGGATGAGGGACCTGGACGGACGCCCGTGGGGCACTGCCCATCTCAGAGGAGCTGGAGTGCAGCCACCCCCGGAAGACCCGTGTCCTCCAAATGGGGGTTCATTCTTGAAAAGAAAGCTGGAAGCACCTCGGGGTTTCTCTGGCCAATTCCAGAGAGCTGGTACCCAGAAAGCGGGCGCTTTCACCAAGGAAGCGTTCCTAGGCAGCCGCACTTCCTGCGGGTGCTCACGCTCCCATAGCAAAGTTGCCCGAAGCAAGGCTGACACCTAGTGGTTCACTTCGATTTTGACGATTTACACTTGGACCTCCCCCAAAAGAAACCAGGATAACCCGGATACGCATAGAGAAGCCAGGAAAACGTCCATTGGAACTCCTCGACTCCAGGCCTAAAATCACTTCCACAATGTTCATGAAACTTGAGCGCAGCGCACCAGGAGTACCCTGCAAGATCCACCAAGATCCACAGCCAAGATGCGCGCTGGAAGAAGGATGCTGAGTCCTGAAAGTCTCTCTCTCTCTCTCTCTCTCTCTCTCTCTCTCTCTCTCTCTCTCTCTCTCTCTCTCTCTCTCTCTCTCTCTCTCTCTCTCTCTCTCTCCTTCCCTTCTCCCTGTCTCTCTCTGTCTCTATCTCTCTGTCTCTCTCACTCACTGGGTTTCTTGCAAGCAGAAATCTCTCAGGAAACTGGATCCAAGGCCTCAGTTCTTTCTTTCTTTTCTTTCTTTTTTTTTTTTTTTTTTATGAATGCCTGGCATTAGCTTCGCTTGTTTCTTTCTTTTTCTTCCTTCCTTCCTTCCTTCCTTTCCTATTAAAGAGATTTTTCTTTATTATTCTCCTAAGTGTATGGAATGATTTGCTCTTGGAAAGGGATGTTAATTCTACAACAGCTGCATTTCCATCCTGTTAGAAAAGTGTTTCTGAGACAAGCTCTCTCTCTGTTGACTCAGGTGGCATTGATTCCATTCTGTTGATTTCCACAAGGCCTCAGTTCTAAGGAGCTGTAGTTTGCAGGGTTCTAGAACGCCATCTATCAAGCAACTCTTTGTCCCTGACTTTTCCTTTTAACATCCCTACTTCCTAAAAGGCTGTTCCTCAAATGCTAGAGCCATGCTGGCTGCTGATTGAGATCAGTGCTCTTCTGTGGCTCCTGGAGCCCTTCATTGTGAAAGTTGGTGACATTTCCTTCACTGTCCCTTGTATCATAATCAAGTGTTTCCGCTGTGCCTCCCTAGCCATCCTCACCCATCCTCACCCATCCTCACCCAACCTCACGCCCACATGAGGAGCACCTTAATCCCTCCCCCGGGGACCGGAAGCACCTGTGCACTGACCTACGCGAGAAGAGGTGAGGTGAGGAGGTGAGGAAGTGAGGAGGTGAGGAGGTGAGGAGGTGAGGAGGTGCTCCGAAAGAGTCCTGACCAAGGAGGCTCTCACCAAAAGAGTCCTGACCAAGGAGGCAGCCCCCAGTCCTCATGTTTCCAGCAACCAGAAGTTTGAAATAAAGAGTCACTCCTTCGTGAGGTAGAGCTGACAAATACCACAGGCTCTGGTCATCTCTTCCATAGTAATGACCCCAGGCTGTGGAGGTGGAACCAAGAGACAGGATTATTCAAAGATTTAAAAAAAAAATGGACCAGGCGGCAGTCGAGGGAGGCAGAGGCAGGCGGATTTCTGTGAGTTCAAGGCCAGCCTGGTTTACAGAGTGAGATCCAGGGCAGGCTCCAAAGCTACACAGAGACACCCTGTCTCCAAAAACAAACAAACAAAAACAAAACAAAAAAGGGGGGGCTCTCCTGGAGAGATAGCTCCGCAGTTAAGAGCACTGGCTGCTCTTCCAGAGGTCCTGAGTTCAATTCTCAGCACCCACATGGCAGCTCACAACCATCTATAATAAAATCTGGTGCTCTCTTCTGGTCTGCAGACATACATGCAGGCAGAACACTTGTGTACATAATAAATCTTTAAAAAAAATAATAATCACTTTCTAAATATTAATGTTATAACACTCCAAGAAATCAATTCTCATAAACTTATTGGCTGGTCAAAAAGCACATCAAAATTCCCACAGAATTTATAGGCTTTATGTTTAACCTGGGTCAAAGGAGATTTTTCCACGTGAAATTCCACCTGAAGTCTGTTAAAGCCAAACTGAAAGGCAACCTGACAGCCTATGAAAATCTTTTGTTGTGGTGGTGGTGGTTTTTTGAGACAGGGTTTCTCTGTGTAGTTTTGGTGCCTGTTCTAGATCTTGCTCTATAGACCAGGCTGGCCTCGAACTCACAGAGATCCACCTGGCTCTGCCTCCTGAGTGCTGGGATTAAAAGCGTGCGCCACCATCGCCTGGCCTGGCAATCTTAAGTACCATAGCCTGTACCCAGAATACTACCCATCGGCCACCGTTATCTTCATCGTCTAATTTGCTGCATTTAGAACCGCCCAGGAGACACTCGGGCACGCCTGTGAGGGTGTTTCCTGAGAGGTTTTCCTGAGGAGGCTGCGGGTAACACCATCCCATGAGCTGGGGCCCCAGACCTAACCAAGAGGGAAAGATGCAGAAAGCGAATGAACACTTGCTCCCTGACTGTGAGCACAGTGCGACCAGCTGCCTCAGTTCTGCTGCCTTGATGGGCCGCGTTACCCTCAAAGCACAAGTCCAAAGAGACCGTCTTTCCGGAAGCCAAGTATCCAACTCAGCATCCTAGAAGGATGCTGGCCCCGCACAGACACAAGGAACAGGATCGGCCCCTGGAACCTTCCTTATGGTATCAGGACACTGAAAATGACCTGTTGCCATTGATCAGGAAATGCCCCAACATTCTAAAGCTGCAGGGAGAGACAAAGTAATCTGCATTGGAGTCCCCCACCCCCAAGAGATCTTCACACAGCTCAAGACAGTGAAGCAGTTTTGTTACTGCCTAAAAAAGCTAGATTGCAAAATGCTACATACCTTCCTAATGCTGCCATCCTTTAATACATACAGTTCCTCATGTTGTGGTATTTATCTTGTTGCTACTTCATAACTGTAATTTTTTTACTAGTGATGAATCACAATATAAATATCTGATATGCAGGATATCTGATATGCCACCCCCAAAGGGGTCGAGACCCACATGTTGAGAACCGCTGATCTGTGTGGAGAAAAAGTAATCAGTTGCTTCCCACCAGCACATCCGTCTGCACACAGATCCACAGAGAAAATATGACGGGACCAAACTCCAAAAGAACCATTGCTACCTCTGCATGCAGCTGTTCCCAGCCAGGATTCTGGAAGGAGGATCAGAGGCCTAGGAGTAACCCACAGCCTTCACCTTCTCTCTAGACCAGTGGGTTCTCAACCTTCCTAAGGCTGCGACCCTTTAATACAGTTCCTCATGTTGTGGTGACCCCGCCCCCAACCACAAAATTATTTCCGTTGTTACTTCATAACTGTCATTTTGCTAGTTATGAATCATAATGTAAGTATCTGTGTTATGAAATGGTCTTAGGTGACCCCCTGTGAAAAAGGTCTTCCCACCCGGGGTTGTGACCCACAGATTGAGAAACACTGCTTTAGAGGCATGCATTCTACGTCACTTGCCGACTTCAAGCCGATTTTAACACCAGGCTGGCAAGATGGCTGAGCAGGTAAAGGTACATGGCTCCAGGCCTGACAACTGAGTTTGATCCCTGGGATCTGTCCACAAGTCGTCCTTTGACCTCCACACACACCACGAGATGCAAGCACAGATGAGGACATGCGCACTAAGTGTACATGCTCACGCAAAGAGGAAAAAATTGAAAGATCTACCAGAATATAATGGTTACTGCTGTTACAGCTTTGTCTAACTTCCCTATGTCTTCTGCAGTTTCCAAAATCTCTCCAATAATGTCCTACTCTCAGAAAAAAATGTTTTTTTCATTTTACTTTTATTTCCAAAACAAAGTTTCTCTGTGTCACAGTCCTAGCTGTCCTGCAACTTGATCTGTAGACCAGGCTGGCCTCGAACTCATAGAGATCCGCCTGCCTCTGCCTCCTGAGAGCTGGGATTAAAAGGCATGCGCCACCACCACCCGGCTCATTTTACATTTTTTAAAGATTATAATTAATTTATCCCTTCCCTTTCCTCCCACAAGACCCTCCCTGCTCTCCTTCATATTCTTGGCCTCTTTTCTCACTAATATGTTATTGCATATATATATATATATATATGCATACACATACATATATATATGCATACACACACACATACCTAAATATAACCTGTACAGTCCATATGTTACTTATGTTTTCAAGCTGACTGCTAGATGCTGGACAACAAATCGGTATGCTCTCTCCCTCCCAGCTTTCCTCGGTTGTTTATAGTTTGTGTGTGTGTGTGTGTGTGTGTGTGTGTGTGTGTGTGTGTGTGTGTGTAGAGTTGAGGCCTCATGGGCTTTTCTCTGTCCACTTGGGCATGTCCTTTGGTCTCATCCTTGTTCAGCTCCTGTTCGGGCGGTCACATTGGTGAGACTTTATGGACGTAGCTTCCGACACTACTAGGAAGCACAATCTCACAGCATACTCCCTGATCCTCTGGCTCTAACAATTTCTCCAGCCTCTCTTTTGCAAGGTTCCCTGAGCCTGGGGTGCCAGGAGTGCTGTGTATCCACTGAGATCGGGTTCCCTGAGCCAGGAGTACTGTGTATCCACTGAGATCAGGTTCCACAGTTCTGCATTTTGATTGGTTGTGGTGTTCTGTGGTGGTCTCCATCTGTTGTAAAGAGACTTATCTGTCTGTAAGGGTGTTTATAGGTTGTTGTTAGGGATTCTGCTGGTTTAATAACTTCGAGACTCCAGGTTCCCCTCCAACAGCCATGACTTCATTCGCACTGAATAGTTAGCTGGGTTTCCAGCACCAGGCATGAGTTCCCTCTTTTTGAGTAGATTTGAAGACCAATTAGAGAGCTGTTGGTTATCATCAAGGGGTGCTTGCCTGTTGTTAGGGATTTTTACTTTTTGGCTCTTTTTGGGGGGCCCACCACCCAGCTCCCAAATAAATTCACACACAGAGGTTTATTCTGAATTATGAGTGCCCGGCCTTAGCTTGGCTTAGTTTCTAGTCAGCTTTCCTTAACTATCCAATTTATCTTTTGCCTCCGGGCTCTTGCTGCTCTCTTAACTTGGGTAAATCTTACTCTTACTCCCTGGCTTGCTGTGTAGCTGGGTGGCTGGTCCCTGGAGTCACCCTCCTCCTCCGGCTCCTTGATCTTAGATCTCCAGTCCCTCTGCCCAGATTTCTCCTATTTATCCTCTCTGCCTGCCAGCCCCACCTATCCTTTCTCCTGCCTTGCTATTGGCTGTTCAGCTCTTTATTAGACCATCAGGTGTTTTACACAGGCACAGTAACACAGCTTCACAGAGCTAAACAGATGCAACGTGAACAAAAGGAACGCACCTTCAAATATTCTACGACACTTGTCACTACTGTCCCTTTAGGGTTATCATGCCATTCTGGTCACTGAAGTCAGCCATGGCTGGGGAGGACTGTGGAGTAAGACCTCTGGGTGTAGGCCAAGGTTGGCATAGTGGGGTCATATGGAGATTTAACTTTTTGAGAATTCTCCACACTGATGTTCAAAGCGGCTGTACCAGTGTGCAATGCCACCAACAGAGAATGAGGGTCCTCTCCAGCATTTGTTGTTGGTTAGAACAGTAGGCTTTTCAAAATAAAGTTCACTTTAGAAAAGAGGGCTTTTGTCCATTCACGGTTAAATTTCTTCAAAGTGTCAGACTTGAACAGAAACTTTCTCTAGAACTTTCCCCTCACCCTTTCCTGCCCATACTGGGAACATGTCTAACAAATCAATCCGAAAACAATCGCTTAAACGGGTCCACCCTTGATCCAAGGTCCCCTCCACTCACTGTCCCGTTGCGTTCTTGCAGCATCCTGGAGGCAGATGGTGATGTGGTTACTCTCCCGCGTCCTCCCCCCCCCCCCAAAAAAAAAAGAAGACACTGCGGTGTGAATTTGCACTCCAGGCTCTGTCCCTTGGTTTCACCTCCTCTCATGATGAGCAGAAATGCATCCTGCTGATTCGCCTTTTTTATACCCAAATCTATCACAAGGTATCAATTAAACAGGCCTCCAGCTGTCCAATGTGACTGCCTAATACACAGTTTACATGAAAGTCATGGGCATTTTACCACCATCAGGGAAAAGGGTTCTGTCGGACTGGGAACAACTAACAAGATCGAAGTCTAGCTGAATCTACTGTCTGTTCCTTGGGGCAGCTACATGTACTGCTGGGGTACCCAGTCATAACGAACAGCTTTAAATACACCTAAGGAGACCCAACACACCCAAACCTCACTTAAGTCACTGTCCTGTTAGGAGAAAAGCTGGGTGAACAGAGAGAAACTAGTACAGGCCTTAATGAAGCCAAGACATCCCAGCCTGCCACTGGGGAAAGATCACAGCTGTCCCTGGCACCAGCTGTGAAAGATCACCCCTGACCATTTCTCTACTGCAATGCCACACTGGTTCAAAATCAATCATCTAATGATATAACCGGCTTTGTATGTGACTTTCCTGTGTAGAAAGAGGATGTATTACTACTCAGCCTGCAATCTGCTGAGAGGGCTTATTTTTTCTTTCTCATAGTGAACATGCAGCTTGTTAATCCATTAACACCCCTGTGGCTTCATTCCACCACTCCTCTGTGAATTGGGGTCAAGTTTTGTGCTGAGGTACCACACAGCCAAGACCGCTACACTAGATTAAAAGAAAACTGAGTTATATGCCTGAGATGCCTTCAAAGAGGGGACCAATGGATGGTCACTTAAAAGGCACCATGAAAACCATTGCTGCCTGAGTGGGTTCAGCAGACCTGTCAATAACAGCTCAAAGAACCTGCAGCTAAGATGTGAATGCAAATCTGAAGCCCACCAGGATCGGTCAGTTCTTTGCACATGTTCCTCGAGGTAACCCGTGTTGGTTTTCCTTCTTCGTGAAACGCTGGAGCACCCTGTGCCTTGCGCTTCTTCCATTTCTATTCTCTCCAAGGAAACTCATGATGGCTCGGGAGCAATGTCACCTCTATGTCAAGGCCAAACTGCTACCCCCATGCAACTCTCTCAAGATAACTAGTTGGTAGCAGCATCACCTGTGGAGTGCCACAAGTTATTAGAAAATGCCTTATAACCAGCAGTGTTAGTGAGGCCGGAGAGGATGCTGATTTCAATGGTCATGGTCCCGCCAAAAGAACAGTGTAAGCGGCAGTGGTGGACCAGCTACCTGATGCCCCGCACACCTTGCGGCCAACACCACCAAGTCTAACTTCAAAACAACCCGACAACAATGAATTCTCTCCCACTCCGTAACTACCATCCTGGCCCAAGTCACCATCATGGATTACTTCAAACACCAAGTTTTCTGTTGTTGTTGTTGTTTTAGTCCTAAAACACTGGATTCTCAACTGGAAAAGCGGAGGATTCTGCTCAAATGCAACAGGCCCCGCCCCTCTCAGTTCAGAGCAGAAGCCAGCCTCTGCAATGATCTCCAGGGCCTGTGCTAGCCACCTTCCTGACCTAAACTCACGCAGCACTCCCTGCCTGTTTCTCATGTTGACCTCACAAGAGGAACTGCCTTTAGGCCTTTGCTCAGCTGTTAAAATTCTCCCAGATAATCCACTTACTTGTGACTCACCTCTGCCAACATCCGGATCTCTCAATAATCAGATTACACTTCATGTAACTGACACCTTCTTCCCGCCCCAACGCCTTCCCTACTTTTCTCCCACGTTTATGTACCAGTTTCCTTCACACACGTAACTCTTCAACCAGGAAACAAAGCTAAAGAGCTGGAGGTGAGGCCCACAGTACTTCCTGAGAACAAGAACCTTCAACTAAGAATGATAGGGGAGGGGGACCCCTAGCCTTTAAAGCTTCCGCCTTTAGGGATGTTTATCCAAACCATGACAACCAGACGCTTGGCATAGAGGTTGCCTTTGTTCCTTTGTTCAACAATATATACATCAGGCACCTAAATAACCACCAGCATAGGGACAAGGTGTGAATGTAGCATGTTGGGAAGTGTCCTTCTCGAGGATTATTTTCACAATCTAATTTCCAAACCTCAGACCTCATTTGCATTAAAGATTCAAAAATACCAAATCAGAGGCCGTAACACCTACTCACACCTAAAAATATATTCCACATACTCAATCTAGTAGTCTATACCTAAGGCAACAATCGCACAAAGGCAGAATTTACGGTACTGTACCACACAGCGTATGTGAACTCACTGAATAGCCAACCACACAAGATGGGAGAGAGGGAATACTCAAGAGTAAACAGACAGCCAACGAGGACATGGGATCACTGACTTGACTATGGTTGCAGGCTTCAAAGTTTTAATAAAAAAAAGCAGGAAGACCCAAAAAGGAACACACACACAAGCGAATTTCCTTGTCTGTGGGAAACCAGCTCTGACCTGCTCCCACCTCTCAAAGGGTTCTTAGGTGTAGAGAAGAATGAGGAAATGTTAGGTAGACAGAAGAGACAGTAAGACAGATAAAGGATAGCTTTGGGAGGGCCCTGGGTCAATACCCAGCCACCCAGAGGTTTATTCAAAAGGGCTTTTTATAATATGCCAAAGGGAGAGGCAAAAGACCTCCCCCTTGCAAGATCAAAGCACACCATACAGCCAAGTGCAGACCCTTCCAAACACCTGGTAACCAGGCCAAATCATCTCCTTATGCAGCCCTGCTGGGTAAAGCAAGCTCAGATTCTCTAACGCTGAGTAGCTCTCAGTAGATAGCCTCTGTGGGCCACCACGTTATCTCAACTGAGACCACAACAGTGAAATTCTCTATCACTGGGAAAAAAATCAGGCAGGCCTAACTGGATGTTTCTAAACTGGAAACAGAAAGAATAAAAGCTTCCTCTATTGCTGTTGTTGCTTCATGATGCCTAATTAAACACAAATACCTCTTATTTATGTCTAGAACCTTGTAATAGGGAGTTGCCACCAACCAGATGAGGTGGCCTCAAGAAATAACCAGCCATCACTGAGAGATTTAAAACAAGGTGCCCATTCCTTCACTACTGCTAACTTCATCATACAGCAGGCCTTGAAAGTACTCACCTGTGGACGCTAGGAAGGAGAGCACCTTAAATACCTTCACACCCTAAGCCCAAGCATCCAGCTATATACTCTCTACACATACCACGAGACACGCGCTGGGTAAAGATGAGTATTTATTCACTTTACAAAGAGAATGGTATTAAATTGCCATAAACAACTCCATTTATAGACAAATAACTGTACATCGCACCAGCAGCTTGCCCAAGATGCTCTTCCTGCTCCGGCTGTGCAGCCTGCTCTGCCTCTGATGGAGTCCTCCCGGGTACCGGTGTTCTTACACATTCACAGGTGGGAAAGTCAACGCATCTGCTCAGCCCTTCTGCAGAAGTGAGCTCTCCACCTGCCCCTTAGTGAGCACTAAGTCAGTACTAGCTCACTCTTTTAAAAACAAGACAAATTACTGGTAATTTGAAAAAGCTGTGTAGCACACCAAAATACTTTATACATACATAAAAAAATCTTGAGTAAGATTTATCATTTTTAAAGATAAACAGATACCCTAGCCCTGCCAAGAGTGGGTAATGAAGAGGAAAGAAAACGTTAAATTACTGAATTATAAAAATAGTTTCTTTGGAAAAAAATTCCAGCAAGGTTATCATTAATATCTAAAACCAAAGAGAAAAAATAAACAATTGTTCTCTGATCCATTAGTAATTGAAATAAAAATGGAAACCTCTTCAAAAGCAGCTGTGACTGAAGTTTTAAAAAGCTGCAGGTAAGAGCATGTCTGATCTATACACAGATGATTCTTTACAATCTGCAGACAAGAACACTCTTAATATGGCTAAATCTTTGCTTCTTTAATTACCATTATTTTGTTTTGTTTAAAAAAATATCTCACATGACACTTTAAAAAATAAGTGTTATTTTGGGGAAGCGCACCGAATGTCCAGTCTGACCCAAGTCCGATGACCAGTTAGACGACAAACTGGGGACGCTGTGATTTTATTTCTGTGAATCACAGCCGTTTTCACTTCAATTTTTAGTTATGCCTTCATGTTTTATGAAAACGTATCAAATTAGGTAAGCCAGATTAAGAACAATTCATTAGTGCTGCTTTGGCATCTGGACTGACGGAAGACACCACCCTGAGATGAGAGCCGACTCCTCCACAAGCATCCAGTTCCTGACCCCACGGCACGTCTGTCTTCACCTAAGCCAGTTTATGATCGAACCAGTCATACTAGAGTATTGTATTATAAAAATATACCATATATGGACACTCGTGTCAGTACATGGCAGAAAGTGTGTCTATTTACTGTGTAAAGTTTATTAACATTTGCATGAAACACTCTTATTTACACAGTTACATTCTGGGGCTCTCAGGACAGGAAGGTGGTGTGGCCTCTGTGAACTTGGAAGCGTATGACGGTGGCCTCTTGTCTCCGGCACGTGGCAAGCCTCCCTGGGAGGCTGCGGCAGCGTTGGGCAAGACGAGCCAGGGTTCACAGTGTGACTGGCTGCTTCTCTCCTGCGTCACTCTTCCTCACTCTCGTTCTCGGGATCTAGATCAGAATCTCCATTCAACTCTTTCTCACTTGACACATCTCTGTCCTCCCCGTTCTCTTCATCTTCAATGTCCTCCTCCTCCTCCTCTTCCTCCTCTTCCTCTCCATTGTCTTCACCAACACCCTCGTCTTTTTCACTGTCTTTCTCTTCGTCTTCATCCCAATTATCCTGGTGGAAACAGCAAAGGAAAACATTCACAAGGGCTCCCTTACGGTGAGGATAAAAAGCAGTTGGACCAGAAAAATTTCACTCACATCAGAATCCTTTTCTGGAATTTCATCATCAGACTCCTCTTCAGAAGATTCTGTCAAAGAAAGAGCACAGTGCTGAAACACAGCATAGTATTTAGAGTATGCTACCAACCTCCGAACACGTGCTACCCAATGACTATTGTTCTTTGCCGTTCGCCTGGTTTGAGCTGGGGTCTTGTGTGGCCCAGGCCTAGAACCTGCAGTCTCCTCGCCCCAGCCCCCAGAGCTGAGATTACAGGTGTAGCCATCTACCTTCTAAGCCAGCTTCTCACTGCACCCTTCTGTATTTAACTGCACTTTAAATGGTGTGTACGCCCATAAGCGTAGCTGCCAGCAGAACAACTCGCCGGCTCCAGGGAGATAAAGTTACAGGCAGTTGTAAGCCATCTAATGTGGGTGCCGGAAATCGAACATGGCCTGTCTCCAAGAGGAAGACTCTTAATCCCCAAGCCATCTCTAGCCCTAAATTTAATACTTACATGAATATAACAAAACTATGTTTATTATTTCAAAGTAAGTACCAAAACCCTATAAAATCCCATCTTAAAATATTCAGCCATTTCTAGACCACCAAATAGACACAGTGGATCTGTAAAAATTCTATACAAGAAATGATGGTTCATGCATCTATCTGAAAAAAATGCATTTGCATGGTTTGTGATCCATAACAAAAGTAGTAGTTACAGAAAAAGACTATGTTAAGTGTACAGTTTTGAGACATGAAACACTCAAATGTACAAAACAACCGAGTTAATTATTATCTAAGGACCATGGGGACGAAATGGAAGAACAAGCAGAATGGGCCTCTCATGGAAGGCAGCAGGAAAGCCGAACTGCACTGATGGACCCACACAAATGGACTTGAAACCCAACTCAGCCTCACACGGCACATCCAGGTGACAAGAATTTCAGCTTTTACAGGATGCACTCACTAAATGACCCAAGAGGAAGTGCTCCACAACCACACACAGGAGCAATCCATAGCATCAAATGGTCTCTCTTCAGCAAGTCTCCATCAGGAGCTCTCAACGACTTTCACAAACTAGATCTAATGTGGGGCCGAGGCTGGATTCCAGTATGAATAAGCCAAGGCATTCTACACAGAGTGGCTTTTAAAACAACCTAAGCTGACATAGGATAAGATTAATGGGCTGGAGGGCTGGTTCAGTGACTAACAGCACTGGCTGCTCTTGCGGAAGACCCAGGTTCCATCCCCAGCACCCACATGGCAGCTCATACACACATACACACACACACACACACACACACACACACACACACACACACACACACACACGCAAAATAATCATACACATACAATAATCTAGAACAATTAAGGAATTAGCCAGGCATGGTGACACACGCCTTTAGTCTCAGCACTCAAAACTATGGTTATTTTTGTAATCAGTTTTTATACCAAACTTATCCACGTTGGTAACTTAGGCAGGCCTCTACTTCCTAGTTCTCACTATTACATCATGTACATGATGTTGTGTGCCTAATGGTATAAACCATTAGCTACTAATGAAGAACTGTACTATTTATAAGAAATTGTTACAATATTTTATAAGTAAGACTATGATGGACAAATCTATACAACTCTCCTTACATGTGTTCTAAAGTCATTTTTCTCCAGCTTTTTTAGTCTTAGCATACTCATAAAATTGAATATCCCAATGCTTTTATTTATGAGTTAAGTCTCATAATAAGATGTTTATCTCATTAAAAATTAAAATCCACCAGGCGCTTTAGCTTTCCCGCCGCAAGTGAGTTTTCTGAGGATACCTTAATGCAAGCGCCTAAACACCAACAAAAGACTCAAATCTAGAGTGAACAGCCCAGTTAAGAATAATGCAGAGGCATGGAAGGAAAACAAACAGCTCGGTGGTTTGAACAGCAATGTCCCCATAGGCCTATGTATTTAAATGCTTAGTCACAAGGGAGCAGAACTGTGCAGGAAGGATTATAAGGATTAGGAGGTGGGGCCTTGTTGGGGGTGGACGTTGAGGTTTCAAAAGCTCACACCTAGGCTGGGTGGTGTTGGTGCAGGTCTTTAATCCCACATTAACTTGGGAGGCAGAGGCAGGTGGATCTCTGTGAGTTCAAGGCCAGCTTGGTCTATAAAGCGAGTTCCATGACAGCCAGGGCTACACAGAATAATGCTGTCTCAGGGAGGAAATAAAAAGTCTCAATGCATGAAGTGTTCTCTCTCTGATGTTCCAGTTGCACTTCTTTAAAGCGACCCCACTACTTAGTAATTTTTCCCTCCAGTAAAGTAGCCCATATATGCTTTGTGCATTTTAAAGTGTGAAGAGCAAAGTAACACAGTGTAACATGAGCAGTCTTCCCAGCCTGAAAAAGCAGTCTAAAGCAGGCTCTAAGCCTGTCAAAGATACTGCTGACCCACATCCCACAGTTCTATAGATCTTTCAGGGCTGTCTTGACATGCAAGGTAAGCCTTCCAACCTTGTTCATCTATATCAGTTACTCTGATTTTCTTGATTCACTTAAATATGCAAAATATTCAAGAAAATAATTTAGAGGTTGTAAGCAACTTTAAAATATAGGATTTTCTCTTTGAAAATTATTTGATTATCTTTAAGTTTGTTTATACAGGCATATTATTATTTTTCTCTATAACCTTTCTTTTTTGTTGTTTTGTTTGTTTTCGAGACAGGGTTTCTCTGTGTAGCTTTGGAGCCTGTCCTGAACCTCGATCTGTAGACCAGGCTGGCCTCGAACTCAGAGATGTGCCCACCTCTGACTCCTGAGTGCTGGGATTAAAGGTGTATGCTAACACCATCTGGCTCTCTATAACCTTTCTATTTCACATCTTAGACATTTTCTAGTATTCCTCGTTTTGGCTGCCGCTGTGACATTTCTTCTGAAAATATTCTATGATCAGTTACTTCTGAGGTGTAATAATGTTGGCTCTTTTTTGCTGGTCTTGGTGTCCAGGACACTTGCTAATTTGCATACCACCTATTAATAACAGCTGACTGCAGATTTGTTGTATTTACTTTACTGTGTACCAAAGAATAATATTTGCAAAGTCCAAAGTCTTAGAATTCTTTAGGAAAGGCACCTGGAAGCAATCAAAAGTACATTACTATCTCATTCCTGGCTTCATTAGTGAATTTATATTGTTTGATAGGGGTTTAAGATGAGGAAATTCCTTTCAATTCCTTGGTTGCTTAGGAATTGTTAAAGATGTGTAGATGGTATTTTTCCAAAATCTTATCTATGTCCAGTGTTCTCCAATGACATCTGTTACACTGATCACTGTATTAGCAGATTTTCTGATGCTGTGGTACCTTGTAATATTTAAATTAAAAACTCTTGGAAATGGGTTCTATAATCGATAAAACTACTCGGGATGTCTAAGCATAGTCTCAGGCTTATTTTACTTATAATTACTAATTCCTATTAACTGTACAAATTCCCCCTAAAATATTCTGGACTCTGTCTCATTGAAACTGCTAATAAGGCTTTACCCGATTCATAATACACCTAATATATTATGCTATTAGGTGTATGCTATTAGGAATATCTATTATGCTTTGAAGGCTTAATAAAATAATTCAAAAAACTTCAACTTGGTATTTGTCAGGGGGTTGACTGAATTTATTTTATTACATCTTGTGTATGTGTGCACGCAAGAACACGTGCCAGTCAGGACACATCTTTTGGGAGTCAATTCTCTCCTACCACCATGTGGATCCTAGGGATTGAACTCAGGTCCTCAGGCTTGGTAAAGAACCGTCATCTCTCTGGCCTCTAACAAATATCTTTTAGAGTCTGTTCTGGTCACTGGCATTCCTAATCACTAATGCCATAGTCTACTTTCAGGCTCTTGGGCGACTACTGCCCTTGTCAGCACATGACTATGAGGCACATATATGTAAAGATTCCTGACAAAACCCATCACTCCATATGCTGACCTGAAATAGTAATTTAAAAAGAGCTTATGTGAGCATTTCTATAAGGAAACAGAATCGAATTACTATGAAAAATAACAAAACATCCAGCCTCTGACCCAACTTTTTTTTTTACCTTCTTCATATACCAATTTTGCCTTCTGTCCAGGGGAAGGCACTTTTTTCATTTTTTCTGATGCTGTTACCTGGAAGACAGAATTATGAAGCAATTATAAGCTTATCTCAAGCACAGCCAACATCACCCCAACATCCTACTGGCTTACCCTCCCTTGCTGGACTCCCCCAAATGAATGGACAGCCCAAATACAACTTGGAACAAGCACAGGAAAAACATGTAAGGGGAAATTACTCTACGAGAGTTAGGAAACCACGTGCAGTGATTAGAGTATTATTGCACCAAAATGTTAATCAGATACACCATGACTAGCTACTCACAGTAACACACTGAGCTGAGTACAGTATAGACGCCCTGTAACCCACTGCTCACAGTAACACGCTGAGCTCAGTACAGTACAGACGCCCTGTAACTCACTGCTCACAGCAATCTCGCTGAGCTCAGAGTACAGTCTAGACGCCCTGTAACCCACTGCTCACAGTAACACGCTGAGCTGAGCTCAGTACAGACGCCCTGTAACTCACTGCTCACAGTAACACGCTGAGCTGAGTACAGTACAGACGCCTGTAACTCATCAGGTGAGTGCTTGCCTGCACTCTGTGCCTGTAATTTAGCACTCTTGCGAGTGTGTTCAAGGTCAGCTGGAGGAGGGGTGAGGGAGTGAACACAGATGGGGAGAGGTCCAGTTAAGCTTTCCCACTCTCACTCAGCAAACACTCCAGGCTAAAGCTTGGACTCTGACTCGCCAACTTCTGACTGAACTGGAGTCTGTCACTACTGGAGTAGTCCTCCCCCTTCTCTCCACTCCACGACACTCAAGGCTGAGCTGGGAATCGTTTATCTGCTCACTTGTGTGATGAGAAGAATGAGCTTCCCGTGCAGGTGTGAGAGCTTCTGGAACGTTTTGACTCTGCTTTCCATTAGCTGGTAGAGGGTCCCCAGCTGGTGTACCAGGTCGGGCAACTAGAAGAGACAGACAGACAGATGACACCACTTCTCATCATCACCAACATCTAAGAGGAACACACACAAATCATGCAGCTAGCCCTACCCAAGCATCTGTCAGAAGTACTTCTGGGGACAGTGGAGCTTTGGGACACAGCCTAGCAACATGACAAACTTTCAAAGAAGGCTCCTGATATCCTGGCAGGAAAAAATAACTTCAAAAGAAAAGAAAAAAAGACAGGAATCACCACTGCCAGGTAGCAGTGGCGCACGCCTTTAATCTCAGCACTTGGGAGGCAGAGGCAGCTGGATCTCTGTGAGTTCCAGGTCAGTCTGACCTACAGAGCAAATTCTAGGACAGTTAAGGCTACACAGAAAAACGGGGTGGGAGGTGGGTAACAACTTGTCAGCTAGGGCAGATGGCAGAGCTAACTCCTGCATACTGATAAACTACTTCAGATAAGACGAACAGGGGTAGCTAATAAAAATCACCCACAAGACATGTAGAACTGAAGGGACTTTCCTCTAAAGCTTACCCGGTATCCAGCACATTATCTACACCTGCCATAGGCTCTGGAGCACCAGAAGCTTCTCCAACCTTGAGATTCTACATATGAATGCATCCTATTTACATACCATAAGGGGAGGGGACCTATAAATTAATTGGGGTTTTTTTTTAATCATATGCTAAAACTTTTTGAAAAAATATACCATAAAATGATAAGCAAACAAAATCATTATTTTTTTAGTTTATTTTTAGTTTAAAATATAACTGATAGCCAGGTGTGGCGGCTCATGCTTGTAACTGCAGCTCTTAGGAAACTGAGGCAGGAATGGCTGGAGTATAAAGCCAGACTCAGCCACAAAGTGAGTTCCAGACCAGCCCAAGCTACAAAGCCCTGCCTCAAAAAGAACCTCATAATGGGGCTGCGGAAATGACTGAGCAGTTAGAGGAATCAGGTTTGGTTCCCAGCACCCACATGGTGGCTCACAGCCATTGATAGCTCCAGTGCCAGGAAAGCCAATACCCTCTTTCTGACCTCCACGGGCATCTGGTATATATGCACACATACAAAATACTCATATACACAAAACAAAAAACATCAATACATTCAGTAAAACGGCATGCTAAAGGTATTTGCCACTAAACCTGACGACCCAAGTTTGACCCCAAAAACCCACATTAAGGCCAAGAGTCAAGTTGTCCTCTGACCGTCACATGTCATAGCACAGGCAACCCCCAACACATACAGACTAAAAAGCTCAAGGTGAGTGGTGGTGGCACACACCTTTAATCCAAGCACTTGGGAGACAGATGCCAGCCTGGTCTACAGAGCAAATTCCAGGGAAGCCAGGAATACACATAGAAACCTTGTCTTGGGGTGAAAATTATGTTCCTTATTAGGCATGGTAGTATAACTCCTTTAATCCCAGCATTCAAGAAGCAGAGGCAGGCAGATCTCTGTGAGTTCAAAGTTAGCCTCATCTGTCCACATAGCAAGCTCTACTCCAGCCAGAGCTATATAGTGAGACCCCACCTCAAAAATGTGTATAATAATGACGATGATGAAATAATAAAGAAACTCTCTAAAGGAAGCAAAGGGTCATTAGAGTTTCTAATCCTAACCAAAACAAAGCCCAACCATGATAAGACTTACCGTGGATAGGTACGATGCATGAATCGTCAGCACACATTTCAGCCACTGAACCATTAAAACAGCACTAGCAGAGAAAAGAAACCCAAGTGAAGGCAAGTTCACTGACTCAAAATAGCCAGAACAGAAAGTCTGTGAAAGTAACCATCAAGCACATTTCCCGGGCCTCTCGTTCTGCCATGGAATCTGGCAGAGATTTCTATAACATAGTTTTAGCTTTTGCAGGTGTACTAGCAAGCTGATCAACACTCACAACCCCCAAAAAGAATTAATACTTCAAGACTAAAAGCCAGGCTTTAACTCATATAACTAATCTATACCAGGACAGTAACAGTTATAATCACATTGGAGCCCAAGCATCTTGTTCACTATTGGGAACTAAGAGCGAAGCACTATCACTACCAGGCAAACAGGACCAAACTCTATAATTACAAATGCTAGGTTCAGTTAGAGACTACACCTTAAAAAATGAAGACACCTTGTGCCAGTTTCAGGCTTTCACAAAAATGTGGTAGTGCACCTTACGTACATGTACACATGCATCTAATATTAGAAATTAGAAATGAAAAACCACAAATTATAGAGCCCAACAACACTGTATTGAAAGCTTAGTATCTGAGACATCAACTTCCAATTTAAATGTTTAATAAAAGTATGAAAAACCCAAGCCGGGCAGTAGTGGCACATTTGGCTGGGGAAGACCCTGTGTCCACCTTCACCTCTGAGTGCTGAACTTTTGTTCGGCTTGAACCCATGCAGGTGTGAATACTTGGAGGTTGAGTAGTAAGATATGTTGTTAGAAATTAGGCGACCTATACATCTGTTAATGAAATCCTGGTACTAGCATACTGTCAATCAAAACAGTTCTTTAGTCCTATATTCTAAAATGAATTCACACTGGAATAGTAGCTACCAAAGTGTTTATAATAGTAATATGTATTTGCATAGTATTTGTGGTGGTTTGAATGAGAATGACCCCATAGGTTCAGATGTTTGAATACTTGGTCCCAGTTGGTAGAACTGTTTGGGAAGGATTAGGAGGTGTGTTGGAGGAGGTGTGTCCCTGGGGGTGGGCTTTCAGGTTTCAAAACCCAGTGCCATTCCCAGTTAGCTCTCTCTGCCTCCTGCTGCTGGATCAAGGTGTGAGCTCTTAGCTCCTGCTCCAGCACCTTTCCTGTCTGCCTGCTGCCATGATGTCACTGACTCTGTCCCTCTGCCACTGTGAGGTCCAAATTGAACATCTTCTAAGTTGTCTTGGTCATGGTGTTTTATCACAGCAATAGAACTAAGCAATAGAACTATCACAGCAAGGAACTAAGAAGTACTATAACCCAATATGCATTGTTTTATCCTCACAGAGACACCTCTGAGGATGGAGACATTTCTCCTTTATATTGATAAAATTGATAAAATTGACCCAAGGACGTTAGGATTTAGTGTGCAGAGCATACAATAAGTAGCAGACCCACAACTTGCCCGGCTGTGTATGTAATGACTTCCTGCTGTTCTGTTTTCTATGCCATCTGCCTCCATAGAAACTTCTCAATGGTAATTTAGAAGATCCACCTGTATCTCAGCTTGGGAATTAAGAAGCATAACTATTCTTTCCATTTCTCAGATTAAAAAATGTGGTTAACTTACAACTTGTCTTTTTGTTAGTACTGTTAAGGAACATACGCTCCCCTTTTAGGAAATATTTGTCTTTTCTCTATTATCTATAACCTATCAACTGCACTGTACTGTCTGCTTTTTCTCAACTAGGCTGTTTTCTCTTAGGGTCCAGTTTAGTGAATTCTTTCTTATTTTTCTACTTTTATATTTTAGACTCATTTATTTTACACATATGGGTGTTTTACCTACATCAATCTACATACACCACGTGTGCCTGGTGTCCACTGTCAGAAGAGGGCACTAGATCCTAGAGATACAGATGGTTGTGTGTGACCACGTGCATGCTAAGAACCCAGCCCCAGGTCCTCTGCAAGAACAATAAATGCTCTTAACAGTTGAGCTATCTCTTCAGTTCTACCACCCCCTTTTACGTTTGCTTTCAGCTCCCTCAAATACTTGTTTGAAGAAAAGGTAGAACACAATTATACACAGATAAAAAGCAGGCTGGGCATGGTGGCGCACACCTTTAATCCCAGCACTTGGGAGAGGCAGGTGGATCTCTGTGAGTTTAAGGCCAGCCTGGGCTACAAAGCGAGTTCCAAGCAGCCAGAGCTGTTATACAGAGAAACCTTGTCTTGAAAAACAAACAAGCAAAAAAGGCAGAAGAAGGAAGGAGGAGAAGGAAAAGGAGAAGCAGTAGCAGTTAATATGAAAACTCCACATAATTTGGTCTTTAGGCTACAAAAAGGAAGAAGAAAGTCACCCAAAGGCCAACAAGCTGATAAAAGCCGGGACAGACAGTCGGAAGTGTCTGTTGGGTTGTTTGTTGTTGTTTTTAAAGAAAACCACAATAAAGTCACTGAGGAATGAAAATGAGTCAAGTGAAACGTTGGAGAGAGGTAAGAGTTGGCACAAGCATTCTTCTGGAATTTGAGGCTAAGGATAGACTCCAGGGCCTTGACACTGTCAGGCAAGCACTGAGCAGCATCTCCATTCGGGACACTGCTGTTTTTAATTCATCTATAACACAGCAATTCAGCTCATAGCGATAGCATACACCTTTACCGAGGCAGACAATGCTGAGTTCTAGGCCATTCTAAGTTACATAGTAAGGCTGTCTCCAACAAGAAGAAACCTAAGGCACAGAAACAGCTTACCTATTGGGATGTCCTTGTAACCTCTTGGTAAGCTAAGGGAAAGAAAACACTGTTAGCTTCATCCCTGGAAAGGCAACCTTTCTCATCAATCCCCAGATGCATTAAAGGCTGTCCAAGCTAGTCCCCCTAGCAATCCAGCTGTACACAACACAAGATAGTTGAATTCATTCTCACAAGAGTAATTACAAGACAAAAACACAGGCTAGGGTCCTTTGGCAAGTACGTGGAGACCAAATACATACTGATGAGTTCCTGTATATGGGAAGTGCAGGACGGGGCACAGAAAGTCACTGCTAATGGGTACGAGATTCTTTTTGGAATGACAATTGGACAATCTATGAACATGTGAAAAACTGCATTGTACAAGAGAAAAGTTAACTTCGTAGTGTGTAAACAGTATTTCCATTTAAAAATACATAAAATGCATAGAGAAAAGGCAGCAGGGAAGGGAAATTTTCATTTGGAGTAGACAATAACCCAATACAGGAGCATGCTCAGAGTGCCCCACAGGACACAAAGGTGGGACACACAGAGGACCCTGGGCTCTGGGCTGTGGTACTCCACCACAAAGGGCAGCACTTACCTCCTGCAACAGTGGGATGACAGCATGCAAGGGCATCCTTAGCACAGTCTTCTTGATTAGGTTTATATTCCTGGTTTGAAGCACTTTCTGCGGAAAAATAAAATGACAATGAGGACAAACATACTTCAATAAGGACACCACTGAAAAATCTTACGTAACTGCAAACAGATCAAGGCAATCAAGTACTGCTTGAACTGGGCCAATCAGGTGGGAAATCAGGTTAAGTTGCCTTCAGTTAGCACTCAAAAGAACATCTCCAGACATTTAAATACAAGTATGTGCCATTTGGGGATGTCCTCCAACTTCCACCTCACTAAATTAGAGCTGTCTCCATGCAGAGTGAGGTGAGTAAGTTTCTGTTCCAAAGAAAACTCTTAAATTGTCACCATTTGATAAAAACTTAAACCAATCAAATGATCACATAATAGATACTTCAACCAAAGTCCTTTAAGGCCTGACCTCTGGGAGAAAGCCAGACTCCACCCTAGGTTGAATAAAAAAAACAACTGAGCAAACCAGTACTGAACCTTCATCCTCTGAACAGTATTCCATGGCAGAGTCAGACATGTTTCACAAGAGCAAGAAAGAGGGGATGGGAGAAGAGAGTCCCTTCAGTCTGACACACCCTTCCTCTTACTTTTCAATGTAAGCAACAGAGCTACCAAACGCAAGTACAGGGAGTTATTTTCCAGTCAATTTTCCCCAATTCCTTAGAGTCTTTTCGGAATCTTCATCAAATTTTACTTTCTTGTAAAAATGACCTTTACATCAACCTGATTTCACCAAATATTAATTTTAAACTATCACATAACTACTTGATTTTATACACAATCATTGGGAAACTGAGACGCAGAATGTCCTGATCTAATAGTTCTTGATTACCTAAATTTTTATTCCCAAATAAACAATATAGAGGATTCAAAGAAAATATAGCATGCACCTGCAATCCCAGCCACCTGGGACTGAGGTAGGAAGATCTCAAATTCCAGGCCAGCCTGGCCAACTTATCAAGATTCTGTCTCAGAATTTTTAAATTTCAAGAGGTACAGGTAGAGCACTTGCCTGGCCAGGGGCTTGATCTCAGCACTACTTTAAAAAAAAAAAAAAAAAAAAAAAAAAAAAAAAAAAGCTGCATATAACCCCCAGCCCTCAGGGGGCTGAGGCAGCCTGGACTGCACAGTTCAAGGAAACAACAAGAACCGAAGATGTAACTCAGTGAGAATACTTGCCCAGCACACACAAGCCCTGGGTTTGATCCCTAGCAGGATAAACAAACAAGAAAGATGAGCTGATTATAACTTTAACAATAATACCTAAGGTACTGGTGCCTTTAATATTTCTAAAACAGTTGCTTTATTATAAACTCGTGACCACAAAGTTCTAATCATCTAGAAGCTACTAGAAACATCTGTATTTGGTGATATTGTCACACTTTTGTTAATTTCTTCAAACATTCATTCACACTAGGATCTATTGCCAAAACCATGCAAAGAGCTTGGTGGAGTTTCAGGAAATATAAAACAGCCTGGCCTGTCACGCCTGAGATTTTACACCAACCTTGATCACATGGTACCACTGTCGTGTCTGCTGCTTTCTTTATGGTTTGCTAAATAAACCCATTTTCCTACTGGGGAGAGAGGGAGGGAAGAAGGGAAAGACACACACACACACACACACACACACACACACACACACACACACACACACACACCAATTAAATAGAGGCCTGAGATAGATGGTATTGAGGAAGATGATGCATGGAAAAGGCTGGAGAAAAGAACAGGAAAGGGGGAAACGTTTATAAAAACGAAAAGCAGGATATCTGTAAGTTAAAGGCCAACCTGGGCTATACAATGAGACTTGTCTAAATAAGAAGTTTTTTAAAAAGGCTAGGGATGTGGTTCAGTGGTTGAGTGCTCTCTTAGCATGAAGGGGGCCACAGGTTCAGTTCCTAGAACCACATTAAAAACAAGGACAGTGGCGCAGGCCTGTAATCCCCAAACTGGGAAGTTCAAGGCCATTACTGACTACATCATGAGGCCAGCCTGGTACTTAAAAAAAAAGAAAGGAAGAAAGGACAGAAGGAAGGGAGAGAGAAGAGAGGGAACACAGAGTAGAGAAACAGAAGGATGAACCCCCTCATGATCATGTACCTGTTCAATCTGGAAAGCTTGGGGGAACTGAAGCCGCTATTAATAAATACACTTAGTTGTATGTATCAAATGATGGGACACCAGAACTGTAAGATGCCAATAAGAATGAGGCCTAGCTACTTACAAGTAATCTGAGACTTCAAGGCAGAAGGAAGAATTAATAAGCAGAGGCAGTAATGCTAACAATTTAAGTTAAAAAAATTAAAAATGCAAATAAATTGTCCCAAACTATGCTGCATAAAAAAAAAAAACAAAAAAAAAAAAAACAATCAGTGCTGGGCATGGTGGCACATGCCTTTAACCTTATGACTCAGAAGGCAGAGGCAGGTGGATCTCTGCATTCCATGTCAACCTGGGTTACACAGGGAAAGCCTGTCTTGCGGGGGAAGGAGGACACCACCCGCTACAGTAAGTTCTCAAGACCATATTTAAAGAAACAGACTATAAACCAAGAAGATGACACAAGCAATGAGATTTTTTTTCCTCTTACAATTTCACTGCAATACAACTAAGCAAAATAAAACACATATAAAGGTACAATATGTCATCAATGTGACAAGCACATTTCCCAGGAAACAGTTAAGTTTATCATCCTCCAGTTTCCTTGGGCCTTTTACAATCACTCTCCCTTAAATTCCACCCCAACACAGGCACTGTTCTATAGACTGGCACGTTTTCCAGAACCAATTCTCCAATAGTACCCCTCAGAGCACACACTTGAGATTCATCCACTGTCTGCACTGACAATGAGCAGTACATGCAAGACTCCGAAAGAACACACTGGTTAGTCTCTTGATGAATAGGTGGGAGCACAACAGTGGCACTGGATGGTAGGTGTGCTCTTCTTCTTTTTTTTTTTTTTTTTGGGGGGGGGGGAGCCTGTCCTGGATCTCACTCTGCAGACCAGGCGGGCCTCGAACTCAAGAGATCCACCTGGCTCTGCCTCCCCGAGTGCTGGGATGAAAGGCGTGCGCCGCTGCCACCGCCCTGCGTGCTCTTCCTTTTTGATAAACTTGTTTTTATATTATAAAACTTTTATAAACTTGTTTTATATTTTTAAAAAAATTATATATTGTTTTTATAAATTTGTTCCATTTCACACTGCCAAAAGCAGGGTATGGTTTTCAGCTACTAAGTACCCTGACAACACAATGTCATCTTTTTAATTTTAAACAATCTATAGTAGACATGTAGTGTCATCTCATTGAGATTTTATTTTGCCTTTCTAGGATGATTAATGTCATTAAAAAATAAAAAAAATTTCCATGTGGGCTGGTGAGATGTGGGCTCAGGGGGCCAAGGAGCTGATCGCTAGGCCTGACAACCTCAGTTCAATCCCTAGGATCCCCATGGTGGGAAGAGAGAATCAACTTCCCAAAGCTGTCCTCCACCTCGACACCTCCCCTACGGCACACTGTGCCATACACGACAAACAAATGTCAAAAGAACGATGAACATTTCTGTATGTTCTTACTGTCCACCTGAACTCTGTGTTGTCTATTCAGTTCTCTACCGTTTTTTTTTTTTTTTTAATGAAATCTTGTTAAGTGCTCTTTAATATACTAGGTAAAAACTCTGGTGTATAAGTAAACATTTTTCAGCCCACAACATGCTGTTTCATCATGCTGTTTTGTTTCACGGTCCTAACACTGTCATTTAGTCCATTTGCTGAGACAGGATATCTTGAAGCACGCAATCCTCCTGCCTCATCCTCCTTTGTGCACTACTACACCTAACTACCATTGTCCTTTTTTGGGATAGGGTCTCTCTATGAGCCCTGGCTGTCCAGACCAGACTGTCCATCTCTGCCTGGCCTCCACTGCTGAGATTAACAGAGTGCCCCAACATCCCTGGCATCCAGCATATCTTTTCAAGGGCAGAAGTTTCTCGTTTTAAAGGTGTCCAAATGAGCATGTATGTATTCCGTTACCCTTATGATTTCTATACACATATCTGCACTCACACACAGTAATAATAAGACAAATAATTTCTGAAAGTACTATTAACTTTTGTTAGGTATGGTAACAGACTGTGGTCCATTTTTTTAAAGAAGTTTTTAAGTTAAGTAGGTCTATCTATGGATGAAACAATATACCATCATTTCTAAGCTTTACTCCACCTGCGGAAGCATGTGAGCAGATAAATGAACACATGACGGATTGGCAGGCATTTGTGGAGAGCTTATGAAACTGAGAGACGGTTTCCTGGTGATCTACAATACTGTTTGAGAGCCTGCTTCATCTACTGAGGAAGGCTGCAGAGTGTATTCACATAAGCATTGATATGTTTCAAAAATACCGCCAAATATTTTGTATAGATTATTTTTCATCAAATTCTTTTAAGTATACAAGTCACATTAAACCAAAATTCACCTAAAACAAATTACCACAAACTGCTTAGTTGAGGTTTTTAGACCTGCTGGCCTCCTCTCTTTATACAGAATTAGACAGAAGCATTGGATAATCACATCGAAACCAAGTGAAAATCAGAGACAGCATTCACAGGTCACAAGTTCAAGGTCATGAAGAAATGAAAACTGCACTAACTGATCAGGCAGTACTGAAGTCATAGTTTGTCAATTGTCTCTGTAGACTGTCAAACTGGATTTAAGAGAGCCAAACTAAGTCGCTTCCTCCAATCAGTCACCAGCTTACACAGCCATCTCTATGCTTCCTTAAGTTTCTAGAACTACACAGTAACAGCCCCCAACCCTCTTGAATCTCCCCCAAACTCCTACCCATTGCCAAGGTTCCACCTCACTGCCCCCTCTCACGGCCAGGGGAAATAAGTTTCTGGAATCCAGAGTAAAAACTCAGGAACGCATTTTCCTACAGAAGAAAATATAAATTGTGATCTAGAATGCTGAGTGTTAAGAGTTCAGCTGCACTTTATATGGCTTTTGTCAACTAAAGCCTAAGAAACCCAACAATTCAAAATACCATTTCTATGAGAAAATGCATTCCAGGTTCAAGAGAATAACACTCCCATGATGAGTTGGTGAATGTCTGTATATCACTACACCAAGCAAAACATTGACTATATTCACTCACACACACAAAAATGAAGTTACATGTTGCTATTTGATGTGACTGCTCATTCTGTGAATTCGGGTTCAACAGCTTTTACTTTCTCAATTCACTGGAAATCTGCTGCAATACTTACATTTAACATTTCTAAGTCATTGCTTTCTAAGCCCTGTGTGAGAAGGATTGGGAAGCTGTTTGTCTGCAGGTCATCCTTCCTTCCTTTTCTATCCAGATCCATGGCTCCAAGGCGCTCCTCGATGCTAGCCTACGGAATGGAAACATCTGCTAAGTTAACCAGGCAGGGATTTGCGGCTGCGAACAAGCTCAGAGTCACACCTCAGCCATAGAAACACATTCTCAAAGATCTCATCACCACACAGTACTATGGAAGAAACGTGAAAAGAGTTACACACCAAGTTCCTGAAGTCTAGCAAAGAACAAATGCCTAAAGAGGCACATTGGGGACTGAAGAAATGACTCGGGTGTTAAGGGGACCCTGGTTTGGTTCACAGCCCCCACATGGCTGCTCACAACCATCACTGGAACACCAGTTCCAAGGGATCTGACGCCCCCTCCAGCCTCTACAGGCACTGCATGCACACAGTACAGACATTCATGTAGACAAAACACCACACACATAATTTTTTTTAAACTTTTTTTTTTTTTTTAAGAGAGGCACATACTCTGAACTTAAAAAAATCGCAAGTCCCTCTCTGGGAAGACTAAAAAAATGAAAGGACCTGGCATCTTACTATTAATGCACAAGGAAAAGCACTATTACCACCCACATGGTTTCCCCAATACAACTATCACTTGGCATCAACGGAAGTTTTGTCAAGAATGTAAAGATGGCTCGGGCAGGTAAAGGAGGCTGCCACCAAGCCCACCAACCCAACGGTAATCCCTGGAACCCAAAAGGTGGAAGAAGAGAACCAATTATGCCAAGTTGTCCTCAACCTCCACACACATTATCTATTCATGCCCAACCCCCACACCAAGATACACACACCCACGCACACACATACAAACACATAAATAAATAAATGCAATAAATTTTTAAAATACCAAAGCTTTAAACCCCTGTAAGTGACTATGACCATCATTTACAAGACCAACTGCCACATAACCAGCCAGGATTGCTCAGACAGCCAAGAGAAAGGAGGCATCATGGGAACTCAGCAGTATGCGAAACCCAATGAAAGTCATCACAGCAAATCCTGACTTAACCTATCAACTTTGTCTACCCAGCTACTAAGTACCCGCTGCAAGCTTCTCAAGAATAAGCTCCAGCTCTACCCAATGTACTCCACAGTGTCTTAAGTCTCAACCCCAAGTAAGTAGTCATTACCTCATTACTGCCTAATTTCCTCTTGTTCTCCACCTCCTTAGGCTGTGAGAGCGGAGGCTTGATTGGGGCGTGATGTCCAGGAATCCCAGGCACCAGAACCTTTGCTTCAGAATTCATCACTGGTGTTCTCACCTGTCACACAGTATCAAGGTGTGGGAAAGAGGGAACTTAGTTCTTGTGCTTCCGACTAGAGAAAGCAAGCAGCTCTCCAAAGGCTTTTCCATCAGACAATGCAATACAATGTACTCACCACAACAGGAATTCAAGACAAAATGGGAACTGAATGTTGGCAAATAAACTGAAAGTACTGGTTAAAAGCTCAGAGTTTTCAAGTTTGCAATATCTCAGTAAGAGTATAAACCAAGAAATATAAAACATACCAAATACAAAAAGCTGTGTAATTTAAAAACTGCTCAAGTTACACACCTGACAACCTCCAAAACCAAATCTTTGCCAACCATGCTCAGACAGCTGAAGAGAAAGGGTCATCTCTGAAACTCAGCTGGATGTGAAACCATCATCACAGCATGGGTTGGCTTTCCTTCCTAGCTCATCACCAAACAAGGCATCTACATGTCAACGGCAAGTTATGCTCAAAACAGAATGCCACAATGAGGGTCCAGGTGGCAACGAGCTTCAGCTCTCCATGGTTTGATTTTACCCTGAAATACAACATACAGCTAGACAAAACTCTTTCGAGTTCCGAGATTGCTAAGCAACACTGCAATCCGCTATTAACACTCACTCACTCCTACAGAGTTCCCTGTCCAGATCATCATGCACCACACCGAGATCAGAGATCGAAGTTTTACAACCTTTATGTTTAAAAGCACAGTCTCACATTTCTAAGAAGAAAGAGCATAAAAAGTACTTCAGATAATGAAAGGAGCCAGGTGTGGCAGTACAAACACCTGTAACCACAGCACTGAGGCTGAAGAACCATGAGTTTCAATCTAAGCTAAATAGCAAAACTGTATCTCGGGAGACAGGATAAAAAAATAAATGAAGTCACTAACATGGCACTATATTCAACTCAATTTAGCCAAATCTATTATTCTTAACATCAAACCTGTAGTGTGCTCACCTTGGTTATAGCCGTTTCTACTGTTGGAGCCCAGCAATTGGAAAGGTCTCTTTCTAAACATATATGAGTATCTTTGGAGTTCAAAGCCTGGAAATGGTTTTTCAGAGGGAGAAAAGCAATGTCAAACGTTGCGACCATCAATGACATGAGAAACAGACAACTTTGTCTCCATAAAGCAAGACCTTCATGCCAGCCGTCAGCCACATTCTCCACTCAGACGATGGCAGCTGAGTAGACATGAACTGGAGGCACTGGTACCCTGTGTATTCCCTTGTTTATGGAGCACTAGAATTTCTCACTTCAGTTTTAAAAGGCCAACAGTTTTCATCTACAGAAAAGGTATGTAGTCCAACTTTCTCATAAAGACCCCCCCCCACAAATCTAATTGAGTCCCACCCTAAGTTTCCCTAAGAAGTTCTCTCTACAAACAAGTCGAAGAAAGCAGAGCTTACTAACAGACTGCTCTGAGAGGATCAGTGACCCAGGCAGGATGCCCAATAAGGGGACGGGCACATGCACCAAGTTACTTATGTCCCCAAGAACTTATGTTCTCTGTAACTCCATATACCTAACACCTGTAGAACCAAAACAGCTAACAAAGGCTGTCATCCAGAAAGGGGCATCGCATTCGGCCAGTTTTCAGCTGCAGCTTGTTCTCCTTGTTTAGTCCAACTCTATGTATGCAATCAGTTTCAAGTACTTCTTGGAATGGATGACACCTGAGTCCCAGCAGCCAGGGGGCAGAGGCAGCAGAACCCTCACCAGCTCACAGCCAGCCAGGGCCACCAGCCAAGAGCTGTCACAGTGCTACAGTGCTCGTCTAGCATGAAGGAGGCTCTAAGTTTAATTCCAAGGGAGAACAAATAATATTCTTTAATAAACTCAAGAAAGCTTATTTGATTCCCTAGCAGCCTTACAAAGTAACAGCATAAAACCAAGCAAGCACATTGAACATTGGACATGACTATGAATTTGCAAATCTTTAGAAAAAATTCTGTAGTAAAAAATGTCGGGACACTACCCATTACATTTCCATTCAGAAAATACAATGGGTGCCACCATTAAGGGCTATGAGTTACTAGTGCATTTTATGTATTTGGGCAAAATTCAACTCGTCACACTCATACTGACAAAAAAAAAATGTATCCAGTGGGACCATGAAAACGAGGACTGGTTCAAAGTGAGGTACACACAGGAAACATCAGACTTCTAAGAAAAACACCAAGAGGGAGGGAAGAGGTGACTCCACCTGGTGGACTTAGAAAAATTCTCACAAATTAAACCACACACTGAAAGTTTTTTAAGTAAAGGAGAATGTTGTTTATTTTCTCTCAAGTATTCCAATGAGAAGCCAAATGCCCCCTTTAAAATCTGAATTGTCGTCTCCACAGGAGCCTCTACTTACCACTCGCTCAATGGTAGGCTGAAACCAACTGCCGTACACAAGCAGTAAGGATGTTTTGTCTAAGCAAAACCCAGCTGCTAGAATAGGGATGGGTTTCGGTGTTGATTTCTTGCCTTTTCCAGGTGTTGCTATCTGAATTGTGCAGTTTGAAGTCAAAGGCTTTTTGCAGTGTCTAAGCATAAAGGGAAAGTAAGATTAGAGAATCTGAAATTGCCATCAAATCACAAAACATATACCTCATCTGCACAGTACCATCATGAGTGGCCAAAAACACGTCTCTTTCAAGACTTCACATGTCCCTACCAACACCAGCCCTGAGACTCCTATGCCCCTCTGTCCCAAAAGGAGGCCCCACACTCCCAAATGATCTCTCACTGCCCTGAACTTCAGCTCTCATAGACCCTTTCCCACCTAGTCCCATCGCCATTACTCTCAACCCTCAAAGCCTCACCAAAACCTCTGGTAAGCAACTTGAGAGCTGACCACACCCTCCCTCCATGTCTTCTCCACGGACACTGCCTGCCTGGCTCATCCGTGCAGTCCTGACTGGTGGCTGCCTTCTCACCACACTGTCTGTATCAGGAACTTAAGGGTACTCTTGTTCTCCACTGACATCTAAGAAACCAATTTCTCCTTCTGTCACCCCCAAAACATTTCAACTGTCTGCAATAGTGGCTACTTCTCCATCCTGCCACCATCTTCTGTATGGTAGACACCACACTTCTTCAAGAGTTCACTAGCTCACGGCTATCTCTTCCCAATGCTATTCCTGATGCATTATTTTCGGAGGTTCCTTCCCATATGCAGTACTGAAGTTGCAGTTCCTTCTGAAACTCAGGGCTCTTGGCTCCAAGGTCCAGGCCCTTCACTGCATCCCAATCTCTTGCTACCCACTCACCCCCAGTGAACTCACACTGTCTATCATATCGATCTTTATGCATCACATTAGGCCACCTTTTCAACTTCCTCCTAGTATCCTGACTCCACAACTGTCTCGACACCCAGGACTTCACACCTCTGTTTTGCCCTTTACCTCTCTTTAATCTATTTCCAACAGTTTTGACAGAATAACCATCAAAAACCTTAGGTCATGAGTCAATCCTCTGCTTAAAACTCAACCAGGGCTGGAGAGATGGCTTAATGCAGTGGTTCTCAACCTTCCTAATGCTGTGACTATTTAATGCTGTTAGTTCCTCATGCTGTGGTGACCCCTCCAACCATAAAATTATCTTTGTTGCTACTTCCCAAGTGTAATTTTGCTACCGTCATGAATCGTAACATAAACATGAGAGATGCAGGATATCTGACATGTGACCCGTGAAGGGGTCATTCAGCCCCCAAAGGGGTTATGACCCACAGGTTGAGTACTGCAGACTTAGTGCCGGTTGAGTACACTGCAGGACTCAGGTTGGATTCCCAGCACCCACATGGCAACTCACAACCATTTGTAACTCCAGTTCCAGGGGACCCAACACCTCCTTCTGGCCTCTATGTGCACCAGGCATGCAAGTGATACAAACATAGGCATGGAGGCAAACACCCACACACATACAATAATTAAAACAAAACAAACAAAAAACCTGTGCCAAGGAGAACCAGGCCTAATCACCAACTGGGAAAGCACACACTATTGTGTAAATGAAGTCCTTAAGTGCTACACATGGAAATGTTAATATTCTCTAAGAGAGCAAAATGGTAGGAGACTCAAAATCCCCGCAACTTTCTTTCCTTCTTTGTATGCTAGAGTTCAAGCCTTGGCACTGGGCATTCTAGCTAAGCACATGACACAGCTACATTCCTTGCCCTCCAGAATGTTCATTACGTGCATGCTATTTGTCTAACTCTAGCTACTCCTCGATATCAGGAAACAGCACAGGATACGTCAATGAGTTACATACACAAAGGCATCACCCAAAGCCACAAGCACGTCTCTCCAACTGAGCAACTTCTCCTCTGACTGCTATTACTGTTATCAATAGTCACTATGTACACTTCATAAAAACCCACTCTCCTGGGGCTGGAGAGATGGCTCAGTGGTTAAGGGCACTGACTGCTCTTCCAGAGGACTCGGGTTCAATTCCCAGCACCCACATGGCAGCTGACAACTGTCTGTAACTCCAAGATCTGACATAGACATACATGAAGGCAAAAGCACCAATGCAAATAAAATATTAAAAAAAAATCCACTCTCCTAACCAGAAAAATAACATGGCCTATGACCCCAAAAACTTGAGTTCTTCACATACTCCTGTAGATAAGCAATCAAGAGTACTTTCACAATAACCTAATGGAATGAGCAGGAATGTATTGCAAAGAATGAGGGGGATTACAACACAAAAGAACAGAGACCAGCATTTCTGACTTAAAAATATCTTACCCATTTAATATATGTTCAAACAGATGGACTTGACCGTCTCTGCAAACAACAGCTAACTTGACAGGCTAAAAGAAAAATGTGGCAGATTAATTCTAGTCAATTATATACCCCATCTTCAATTTAACTCATGAAAACTGACATCTTATGCCACCTACTTAGTAACTAGAATTAAAAAAAAAAAAGCAAACAAATAGCACCACATTTAAAAAACATTATTTGGGGCTCAAATTTGGTAAATTTGGTAAATTTGTCATGCACAGCTAACAAGTTCAGTTTGGCCACTCAGAATCTATATAAAGATGGAGAGAAATGATGCTACAAAACTGTCCTCTGGCAACACACACACACACTTTTGGGGAGGGGGGGACAGTTGAGGAAGGGTCTCAGGTGGGCAGTGGTGGCACACACCTTTAATCCCAGCACTTGGGAGGCAGAGACAGGCGGATCCCTTGAGTTTGAGGCCAGCCTGGTCTACAGAACAAGTTCCAGAACAGCCAGGGCTACACAGCTACACAGAGAAACTTCACCTCAAAAAACAACAACAAAAAAAAAGCACAGGGTCTCTCAATATAGCCCTGACCATCCTAGAATTATGTAGCCCAGGCTGGCCTTGAACTCACTGAGATCCACCTGCCTCCGCCTCTTGAGTGCTGGGATTAAAAGTGTGCGCCACCACACCCAGTCTGACACACCAGTTTTTAAACCAGTATCTCTGACCAAGTGTTGTTCTTGTCGAGATTGTAAATAATGTTTAGGCCAAGAAGGTGGCACACTGCAGCCTCCAAGGTAAATGTGCTCTTTCTGAAGAGAGAATGGCTGTATGGCCCTGGATGCCCCACTCAGAGCAGCCAGGAGTGATGAAACTACCACCTCCCATTGGTGAGGAAGAGGAGCCCATGTCTCCTCACGTCTATCTGTCAGCTCCCACCCAGCACACTCTCGCTGTCAGCTTCCTGTGCAGAGGACTAAACCTCAGTTCTGAAGCTTCCTCTTTTGTTTGTTTGTTTCTTTTGTTTTCTTCTGAGACAGGGTTTCACTGTGTTACAGCCTTGGCTATCCTGGAACTCGCTCTGTAGACCAGGCTGGCCTCAAACTCAGATCCACCTGCCTCTGTCTCCTGAGTGCTGGGATTAAGGTGTGCACCACCACTGTCTGTTCTGAAGCTTCTTGAGCAAAGCTTTTCTTGGTGTTCAGCACTTCTAAAATCTCACCGTGGTTTGCATTCTAAGTTATGTCTAGTTCAAGAATTCAAAGAATGGCTACTACACTAGCAAACACTGAAATACAGTCAGTGCGGCCGGCATCCAATGACAGGGAAAGCTTTCAGGATTAGACCTCAGGAAGGAAGCCTGCTCCAGAAGAAATAAATGCTAGTCTCCTGACTCATGGTTCCCAGAGGAAGGGCCACCCCTCAGCCCCACTTTTCCACAGCCCCTAATAGATATTCCCATCTAACCCACACCATGAGTAACTGAGAAAACAGAAAGAGAATGTTGTCTAAGGTCAGAATCAAGGCTTTGTTTTAGGGCTTCATGTTTATTTAATAATTAATAATTACTACCGAAAATTTATGTCAGAAATAGGACTTCAGCTTCTTGACCCATTACTCGCTTTAATATGTAAATGCCTTTAAGAGCCTGTGAGGGAGCTGGAACGAAAGCTCAGTTAAGTGCTTTGCCACAAAAGTGTAAGGACCTGAGTTCAGTCCTAGCATCCACATAAAAGCCAGTGTTGTTGGGGAATATTATTTTAAGGTTTGTTACTTCTGTTTATGCTGCATTTGTTTAACTCTGTGAAGCTGTGTTACTGTGCCTGTCTAAAACACCTGATGGTCTAATAAAGAGCAGAATGGCCAATAGCGAGGCAGGAGAGAGGATAGGTGGGGCTGGCAGGCAGAAAGAAAATATAGAGGGAGAAATCTGGGAGAACGAAAAAAAAAAAAAGTAACCAGAGAAGAACTCCAGGAGCCAGCCACTCAGCTACAGAGCAAACCAAGGAGTAAGAGTAAGATTACAGAAGTAAGACAATGGAAAAAGCCCAGAGGCAAAAGGTGGATGGGATAAGTTAAGGAAAGCAGGCTAGAAACAAGCCAAGCTATGGCTGGGCATTCATAATTAAGAATAAGACTCCTTGTGTGATTTATTTGGGAGCTGACTGGCAGGCTCCCCAAAAGAGCAAAAACATACAAGGCATGGTGGCATAAGTTTTGTAATCCCAGCACTAGAGAGGCAGAGGCTAGGGATTCCTGTGGCTCACTGGCAGGCCAGCCAGCTAACCAAATTACCCAGTTTACATTCGCTATTATTCCCAAATATCCACATTTGAATTATTAAAATAACGTTCAGCCGGGCCATGAGGTGTAAGCTAGGGATATCTCAATTGGTCCAGTGCTGGCTAACGTGGAGTCCTGGGTTTAACCCTAACCCCTCCCATAAACAGGGCATGTGGCATGCACCTGTAATCCTAGCACTGGGAAGTAGAGGTAGGAGGATGAGATGTTCAAGACTATCATCAATGGCTACATAGTGAATTGAAAGGCAGCCTGGGGTAAGGGGGTGGGAGGGTGGGTGGAGGGGTGTGTGTGGCGCCGCCTTTAATTCCAGCACTTTGGAGGCAGAAACAGGTGGATCTCTGTGAGTTTGAGGCCAGCCTGGTCTATAGAGCGAGTTTCAGGATCTGCTCCAAAGCTACACAAAGAAACCCTGTCTCAAAAAAAAAAAAAAAAAAAAAAAAAAGGCAGCCTGGGATATATGAGACCCTACCTCAAGGAAAACAAAATACAAAAGTGATGATGGTGATAACAATTAATTGGGCATGTGGCACATGCCTATCATAGAGCTTGAGAGACTGATGGAAGAGAGTTCAAGGCCAGCCATAGATACATAGCAACTATCAGGCTAAACAGCAAGACTGTGTCTCGGGGCTGGAGCTATGGCTCAGAGGATAAGAACATGAAGACTTGAAATCAAATCCCCTGAATCTACATAAAAAGTCACATGCGCACATAACACCCCAGCACTGAGGGTGGGAAGGAAGAGAACACGAGGATCCCAGTGGCTTGCTCACCACCATCTGAGCCACAAGCTTAGTGAGACTCTGCCTCAAAAGACTAAGAAGTGAGAGAGCAGAATCCCCGATGTCCTCCTGTGGTTTGCACAGGTGCATGGGCATGCATACTCAGACATACGCACTCCCACCGCATACAAACACACATACTCCAGTAACTTAAAGAGAACAACTGTGTGTGTTGTGCACGTATGTGGGCCCGAAGCTGCTATCTTCAGTCACTCTCGGATTCATTTACTAAGGCAGGATCTCTTGTTGAATCTCCACTGCCTAAGCTAGGCTTATAGGAGCTACCAGGCCTGCACAGCTTTGTCAGAGTTCTGGGGATCATACACAGCCCACACCTTTATCCACGGAGCCACCTCTTCCTCCCACCACTTCTGTAGGACCTAGAGTCAATTCGCACACGACATGCCGCTTACCTCTTCTTTGTTCTCGGACAAAGTCAAGTCAATATAGACAGGTTCATCTGTGACTGTAAAAGACATCACTGCACTCTTCTCTTTGTTTTCTGACCGGACCTGCCTAGATAACAAACCAGCCATTAGGTAAGAGGACAGATTTGCCCAAGCACTATGCAGGTTTATGCACCTCGTCCGTGCCTCTTGCCCACACAAGCCAGAAGAAAAAGGTGTCAGCGTCTCTAAAACTGAAGCTACAAACCTGGCAGCCCTGCAAGAGGAGCAAGTAATCGTAGCTGTTGAACCACCCCTCCAGCCCCCAAACATTTTTGGTTTTATTTCATGCATTTAAATGTCTTCATGTGTGTGCACACGCCCACACATACTTGTATCATACCCAACTTTTTTAAAGTTTTAATTCATTTATTATTTATTTACAGTTTTTTCAAGACAAGAGTTTTTTTGCATAGTCCTGACTGACTGGTCTGGAACTCGCTCTGTAGACCACGCCTGTCTCTGCCTCCAGGGTGCTGGGATTACAGGTCCTTATGTTTGCTTAGCAAGCACTGGTAACCTACACTGTCTCCTCAGACTCAATTCTGTTCACTCTAAGTTCTACATTGATAAAGCTAGATACAAATTAAATGATAAAGAGTAAGTAACGTGATTTAAATGTATGCTTCGGGGCTGGAGAGATGGTTCTGTGGTTAAAGCACTTGCTACTCTTCCAGAGAACCTGGGTTTGATTTGAAGCACCCACATGGTAGCTTACAACCGTCTCAAGGTACAGCCCAAGACCTGACACCCTCTTCTGGCCTCTGAGGGCACTAGGCACACAGGTGGTACACACACCTTCACGTAGACAAAACACTTATATACATAAAATACAAAATTTAAAAAGAAAAATATGCTTCAAATTCAGTTATAACTATCGAGCATTTATTTCCTATTAAACAATTTTATATTTATTTGAGTCTAGAAGATAACTTAATATACAGTAAATGCACAAACACTTTATTAACTTAAAAAATGTACTCTTTGGAGAGAGGAAAGGGTGGAAAATGTATAACTATTTCAAAAAATGTTAGAATTATATAAAAAAAGCATTCCTAAATTCTTAATATCCATTCTAACTTGAACTTATTCTAAGTCAATGTAAATCCAACAGTCAGTACAATAAAGTAAACCAACTTATCATCTATATTGACCCCATAAGCTGTGAGATTCCTACAAAGCAAAGCTGTCTCCCCAACCCCAAAGAGCTACGTACCAGACATTAAGTAACCGGTCATGTACTGCTCCAGACAAGAAATAGAGACCTGTGACCCCGTCAAAAGGCTGGCTCTCCTTAGGTCTGACGGTCGTGAACCTAAGCGATGAGACAGGCGTCGAGTGGCCTGTGAAGTGCTGGAGAAAGGTCAATCTCGTTTAGGATGAGGTGAACACAAAACAGTTCATGCAAAAACGAAAGTCTTTATGCATCCTAAGTAAGCTACGTCACACACATCTTACAACAGTACCCACAGCACAGGAACAGTTAAAATGCATCTAAGCAAAGGGCTACTTGTGCTATATTCCTTTCTCTTCTTAAAAAAAATACACCCAGGGGGTGGAGGGGGGTGGCGGTGCACGCCTTTAATCCCAGCACTCTAGAGGTAGAGGCAGGTGGATCTGAGTTCGAGGCCAGCCTGGTCTACAGAGTGAATTCCAGGACAGCCAGGGCTACACAGTGAAACCATGTCTCAAAAAAAAAAACAAACAAACAAACAAACAAACAAACCACTGAACATTCAAACGAAATTAAGATGCCTCTTCTATTACCCACCCCACCACCAGTTTCTCTCCCTTGTGAACGAAGATTTCCTTAGCTGGATCCTTTTTCCTCTTGGTGGTTTGCCTCCTCACTCCCCCACCACTCCCACGAGCTTTTTGTTTTTCCTTAAAGAGACAGGATCTTGCTGTACAAGCCATGTTGTCCTGGAAGTATGCAACTCAGGCTGACCTCAACTTTGAAATCCTCCTGCCTCAGCCTCCCACATATGGGATCACAGGAACGTACTACCATTTTGGACTTGACCCTACCATTTTTTTAAAGGATGCTTAGGTGCTCAGACACAGCCAAGGAATTGCAGGTCTTCATGGTACTCTCAGAGAGCCGAAACCACAATTTTAGGGCATCATCACAGCACCATAAGTTCAATACCCCCGAGTGCAACTTATTTAAAACTCCTGATAGCAAATTCCCACCACATATACTATAAAGAGACAAAATGCTACTTACACACTAAAAAACACAACTATAATCATTGTATAATGAAGTTTTTTTAATTCAAATTCCACCTGTTTGACTGGTTTTCAAATGTATGTGAGCATGACTAAACTATTTAAGATCAAAAAATTCAGATTTAAAAAATGTTTCCTATTAATTCTATTATTTATTTATTAAAACCATTTTGTGTGTATGGGTGCTTCGCATGCATGTATGTGTGTGTGTGTACCAGGTACACAAAGAGGCCAGAAGAGGATGTCAAATCCCCTGGCCTACAACATGGGTGCTGAGAACTGAACCCAGGTCCTGGGAAAAGCAGAGAGTGCTATCAACCCCTAACCAACAACTCTCCAGTCCTAACTCTATTATTGAAACAAATTATCTGACAACCGGTAACTTCTTTTCCCAACTGAAAAGATCTCTTGTAGCCCAGGCTAGCCTTGCTATACAGCATGAGACTTCTGATCCTCATGCCTTTGCTTTCACTGTGCCCATGTGTACAGGCAAGCATTACCATGTACACTCTAGTAGCTCAGTGCTAGGGATTGAACCCAGGGCTTCATGTATGATAGGCAAGAACTCTACCAATTGAGCTGATATCCAGCCCTGTTAAATCTGTTTACTCTATCTACAAATAAAGAACTTGGGTTTTGTTATTGTTGAGACTGAATCTTATTTTGTTCTCCTGGCCTCTAGAGGCCAGACTTAAGCACTCCTTTACTTCCACCTCCCAGTGGGGACTGCTGGTACACAACCACCACAAAGGCACGCTTGGAGAGTGTGCGTGTGTGCACGCGCAAGTGTGCGTGCGTGCGTGCGTGCGTGCGTGCGTGCGTGTGTGTGTGTGTGTGTGTGTGTGTCTGGAGGGGTGGGGGGGACTGAACCCAAAGCTTTATGCATGGGGGGCAAGCTTTCTACTAATTGAGCTAGGATCCCTATTCATAAAACAATCCTCTATGACGACAACTTCTACATGCTTCCTCTAGAACTGTCATTCTTAGAAACAATGTGATTCACTCACTCTGTAGACTTCTTTGGTCTCCAAAACCCACAGTTTGATTGTTCGGCCAGCCGAGAGTAACATCTTTCCATCTGGGCTGATACACAGGGAACTGACGCTGCTGTTGTCTCCTTTCCATTTGCTGAATGGTGGAGAGAATCAGAACATCATAATCAACAAAGGAAACTTTATTCAGAGCAGAAAATAACAAAACATTATGTCAGACATTAAAAAATACTAAGTAATTGCCTTCCCTAAAATCTTACGTAAGCCCAGACACAGCACTAAGGTAAAGTATCTCTGAAGACAGACCTCCCTTTGGTAAAGACAGGATAAAAATTCCCTCACATGTTAGAATATGGGTGGATAAATACTGTAAAAATGTAATAGAAGGAGCTATCTATCCTGGGACCCATGAGGTAGACTAATCTGCTAGCTGGACTTCCACAAGTGATTCTATCCCCACAAAGATTCCTGTTGTCTCTGACAAGCTCGTCTTTAACTGGCAACACATGGTTTCTCTGCAGCCCCCAAAAGTTATTTCTGTCCTAGATCTTTACGGATGAAATCCAAGAAGCATGAGTCTAATTTTCTGTATATAGCAATGTGGTAATTAATGGGGAATCTGGCTGTTCACATATCAAACTTATATATTATAAACAAGGGATAATGCTTAGAATGTAGCAATAGCTCCTTTGTATCAGTAAGAATGCAAAATGAAAACAAAGGGCATAAACAGGTAATTCATAAAACAGATACTGCTGATAAACAGAAAATACTTGAACTCACTAGTAACCAACCAACAAAGTTCAAAGGCCCTTCCTTTTTCCTACTGGCTTCTAAATGTTTCCTAATTTCTTATCAACTTCCATCATTTTAAGGCTTTTTACAAACTATTCATTCTGTATGTACCAAGCTCAGTAAACTGCCTGCCCCTTGAGTATCAAGACCTCAGTTTAATCCCCAGTACCCACATTAAAAATCATTATAATACAAATTAATTAATTAAAATGAACAACACTGAATAGGCTGAAGCAAGAGGACCCTTGGGGTGCACTGGTCAGCCAGGCTAGCCAAGCTGACAAGTTCCAGGTTCAACGAGAGACCCTGTCTCAAGGAAACACAACAAAACAAAAAAGATAAAGAGTACCCGATGAAGACATTCTGAAATTGACCTCTGGCTTCATCGACATAGACACACACTGCCTTGAGAAACCTGAGGTGCTTCCTGAATCCATCCCCACATGTAGAGGGTAATACCAATGCTCCCCAACCCAGCTGCCAACCACACTCAAAGAAATTGTAACTCTAATTCAGAGAACTCTGCAGTATTACAGATTGCCAAGGCTCAACCTATCAGTCATACTACAGTAGATCTATTTGCACAAGTAAGTTTAAAAAGCACTGGAATACGAATTTAATCCCAGGACTAAGAAAGCAGAGGCAGGGGGATCTCTGTGAGTTCAAGCCAGCCTAATTTAGAGAGTTCCAGGACAGCCAGGGCAGTTACACAAAGAAACCCTGTCTCAAAAAACCTAAAAGAAAAAGAAGCCCCCCCCCCCCCCACACACACACAGAGTGGCTGAAGAGGTGATCAAGAGCACTGGCTGTTCTGTAGGAGGACCCAAGTTCACTTCCTAGCACCCACATGACAGCTCACAATCAGGGTCTGATGCCCCCTTCTAGCCTCCAAAGGCACTTCGTCCATGTGGTACACAGAGACATACACACAGGTAAAACACCCATACACATAAAATGAACAAAGAATTTTTTTTAAAAAAAGCAAAGCACTAGAGTAGAGCCTTCTCCTTGAGGACTATGACAGGCTGCAGAATAACAATCCGTATAAACTGACACCTTGGAGGCCTTCAGATTTCTATAGAATACCGACAGCTGAAGGACCAAGCACAAACACACCCTAGGATTTCCTCTGCTTTTAAACAATTTCATTTCAAACACCAACAAGAAGCCAAGAATCTTCAGCAATTTGAAGAATGTCTTCAATATGTAAACAGGGACTACATCCAACAATTCAAAACATGCTACCCTCAAAGAGACAATCTAAGGACAAAAGAAAATGTTGAAATCCCACAATATCATATAATGAAATGTAACACAATAAAAATATAAAGAACAAAAACATAAAATAGAAAATCAGAGGAAAAGACCAGAATGTTCCCACCAAGCACCAATGTATTTCCTTAAATACACAGGGACTTGGGCATGCGGTGCACACCTGTAGTTACAGCAACCAGGAGGTAAAGGCAATCAGTTCAGGTTTCTGAACACTTGAAGCCAGCATGGGCTGCAGAAGACCATGTCCCCAGGTGTTCATATTCTCCGTCTCTGAGACACACACACACACACACACACACACACACACACACACACACACACACACACACACACACAAAGCTATCAGGGCCCACAAGATATCTCAGTGGGGAGAAGTGCAAGCCGCCACATCCAACAGCCTAAATTCAATCCCAGGACCCAGGAGAGCATCAATTCCCAAAGGTTGTCGTCTAGTCTCCACACATATGCCATAATGCACACAGACAATACACAATGAATAAATAAGCAGATAAATAAATCAATGTAACTGCAAAAGGAATTTTGAAAAGAAAAGGCAATAATCTTGGGAGTTGAAAAGACAGCTAGCTCTGAGTTAAGAATGTGTACTATCCTTGCAGAAGACCTGAGTTCAGGTCTTGGCATCCAGCTTTTGAGCTTGCAAAAGCTCAAAACTACAGCTCCAGAGGATCGCACACCCTCTTCTGGCCTGGGGGGGGGGGAATACATGTACTCATGTACACATATTAATACACATACACATAATTAAAGATATAATCTATCTTTTAAAAAGAAAAGAATCCTGAGAGAAAATTCTTTCTAACCTAAAGCTCTTTTCCCACAAATTATCAACTGCTGAGGATAGAATTAAAAACAATGATTAACAAGCAAAATCTCAGCACACACATACACTTTTTTCCTCAGGAAGCTACAAATTCACATGTCCACCAATAAGGAGAGGGAACTGGGATTGGGGAGCAGGCTTCACCATCTAACAAGAGAAAACTTTCTGCAGGCTGATGAACAGAACCCAGGCTGGTAGCTGCTCTGCAAACTATAGAAGGTGGAAGTCCTCTGAGACATAAATAAAATCGATTAAAGGATGCATCTAAATGTCACTGAGCCAAGCTGCACTACTCTAAGAAAATAGGTACACACGAGACCAAAACTTTCAGCAAAAAAATATAAACCTGAAGTTCTGCAAGCCTCAACTGTAACAGTAAGCAGTCATGTTGTTTAAAAAAAAAAACCTGAAGCAAGCTGAGAAACTAATGGAAGAAGGGTGAGAGGAAGGAGAGTAACCCTAAAATTCCAGAGCTCAAAGTTAGTACACAGTGGTAAAAGAACGGTGGAAGGAGCTGGAAACTCAATTCTCTTATGAGACAGCACAGTTTAGTAGGAAAGAGGACAGGCTTTCATCTAACCTATTTCTTATGTACAGCAGGGACACATCCAGGCTCATGAAGTTATGACTAAATACAATGTATGTCTACCATGCTAAACAGTTTCTGTATGAATGACCATGAACTCTCATCCAGAGTACATGTACACTGCAAGCCCCACCCCAGACCACTGTCAAGACTCTCCACGGGTGTCTCTGGCCAGTTACCAGCATGATAAGTGTGAATGCCAGTAAGTTCAATGCAAACACCTGCACCTCCAATCCTTCCTCAGATTTTTAAACCCTCCTTGCGACCATGTACTCTGGGTCTTTCAAGTTCTATGAAAGCTCCCAAATTGGTTTGTCTCTTCAGACCATAATTTTTCTAACTAAAGGATATTTTTATCCTGTGTCATCTATTCTACTGTAGTACACCCACCTCTAAATTAATTACTCACTCCCAAGTTAATCTTTCACTTCCCTATGCCCTGGCCTTTGCTCTGGCCATATCTCTACCTTTCTTTGCCCATTCCTAAAAGGGCTTTTCCATCTTTCCTTATCCAAACAAACCTATCCATCTATCCTAGAAAGTCCAACCTTAACCATGATAGTTCCACCATCCCTTCCCAATTCCACCTGCTGTTCTGACAAGGAACCTAATACCACCTACGACGTTTCTTGCACGTCTTTATTCTAAATCCCTCCACCCCCTTCTTAAGCTCCTCTATTTACTTTTATGTAGTCAAACTGCCCGATTTGACCAAAAGGTCCTCGAGAACCATCTACATAATTAGAGTGTTTATATTCCCTACTGGGTCCCAAAAGACGCTGGTTCAAGCTCCACTTCCAGGAACCAGTGGTACTCACCACTTAACTTTGCATGTCTGTATACTCCACTCCACAATATACTTATCATCTGAACAACTATATATGCAGTCATTGTCTTGATGCCACTGTATGCAATTGACTCTGTTTTCATGCCCACCACTCTACAGATTAAAAAAAAAACAAAGAACAAAGTCTTACATAATAGTATGGGTCCTGGAATTACCGAGCATTTACCTCAAAACCTTAGTCCTTACGATAACTAAAGCCTTAACTTACATCTTACCTATTTTAGTATTCCAAAATCAAAAATGAGGTAAACCAGCTAGATCTTAAACTGTTAATTTCCCCCTCTTTTCTATAGGAAAAATGTACTTCTACATCCTCAAAGGGCACGAGACCAAATGTCATTGCTTTGGACAGAAATACCAGCATAAGGTATGAGCAATACTGGAAAGAATGAGTGAACTCAAACCATGGAGTCCAAAACTCAACTTCTTTTTAAGACCAGGGACTTATTATACAGACGAGGATAGCCTTGAACTTGCAGTGATCCTCCTGCCTCTGCCTCCTAAACACCTGAATCATAGACATGTACCAATGTCTAGCTGAAAGCAACTTTTAAGGTATTTAGTTGAAAATACCACAAAAAAAATCTGCCAACCAGGGTGCTGCTGGCCTCTAACCATAGCACTGGAAGGTGAGGGAGTTTGAGACCAGCCTGAGCTACACAGCAATGTGCTACCTTGGTGGAGCTTTTCTTCAGGTAAATCCTGTGGTGGGACACGGGTGACACCATACTGTGTGGACAGTGCTTTATCTTTGCTGTCTTCCAACAGGTGGAGCACACAAAGACTGCGCTCCACTTGGAGAGGAATAAGCACATTCTTGGTATCTGTCAAAACGTTGTATCTTTAGCATCTTTACTGTAGGCAATTTTGGGTGTGTATGTTCATGCTGGGGATGTTGTAGGTATGTATGTGCATGTGCACCCAAGAGTGCTGCTATACAAAGAGGTCAACTTCAGGTATCATCCCTAGAAACTGCTACTTTTTAAAATTTATTTTGAGACCAGGTCTTTCCCAAGACTTGAACTTGCCAAGTAGGCTAAGCAGGCCGGCCATCCAGTCCCTGAGCACTATCTGCCTCTCACTTCCCAGTGCTGGGACTACAAGCATGCTCTACCATGCCCAGCCTTTTTAAATGTAATGTGGTTTCTGGAGACTGAATTCAGGTCCGCATGCTGCATGGCAAGCATCTTACCAGCTAAGCTATCTCCCAGCCCAATGTAGACAATTTCTAAAGGCAGGTGTAAAGCAAATCAATTAATTAGGCTGCATTTTTTGTTTGTTGGTTTGTGTTTTAAGACAGGGTTCCTTCTCTGTGTAACAACAGCCCTGACTGTCCTGAAACTTTCTTTTTAGATCAGGTTGGCCTCAAACTCACAGAGATCCGCCTGCCTCTGCCTTCCAAGTGCTGGGATTAAAGGCGTGTGCCACCACCCAGCTTGGTTGTATTTTCTTTTTTTTTTAATTTATGTGTATGCATGCCTACCTATTTGCCTACATGTGCACATAGAGGCCCATGGAGGCTAGAAGAAAACCAGACATTTCTCATCCACCAAACACTGGGGATGTTCTTGTTGCTATTTGAATGGGCTCCTCAGGGTGGCTATAATGCTACTGAAACTTAGGTATTATCCTTCCACTAGTGATGATGACAAATGAGGAAGACTCCAGAAACCATTCTTAACTCTAAAACTCGGACTCCTTACCTACATTTATAAATTCAAGGGACTACAGGAGGAGGAGGGTGTCATTCTTTTGTAATAGAAAAACTAGAAACCTCCAAATGGTCAACAACAGTTATGTACTAAAGGAATTATGCAACTTAATGCAAACTTAAGACCATCATAAGAAAGATTACAGTTAGTTTTAGAAAAGATGAAACTAATTATAACTTAATGAAAACAAAAAAAAATCAGGACACAAAACATACTAAATGACCAGATAGAAGCCGTCTGTTTTTTAGTCTATGAATTAAGCATAGAAATATACAAACTATTAAATGGAGATCTCTCTTGGTAACAGATTTATATGTAAACTTTTCCCATTTTCAATTTCCCAAATTTTCTATGGTACACACTATTTAAAGTGGAAAACCTACTGTCTTGTTCTTTTACAAGGGTAAGCATTCCTCTATATAGAAATCCACCCAGTGAACTGAAAAGCATCCTGTAAAAAACAGCCTGAAATCAGCTACACCAGGGAAGTGACTGTCTTCCAGCGCATAACTCACAATAGTTTGAGACACTGGGCTGGGATTCTGCAACACAATTCTGCTCTGCCAGCTGGATCCACTGCCACCGTGTTTTGTGAGGAGACATGACCGGAGGTCAAGAGGGGGGCTTATTTCTCCTGTCCTCATCTGCATCACCCCACCAGTTGGCTTCTTCACCCTTGGTGGTGCCAACTGAAGCCAACAGGCAGTCTGAAGAACTAGCATCACTTCCCCCTGAGACACCAATGAGCAGGAGCACTCTCCTCTGGAATACGCACCCCAAGCCCACAGTAGTGGGAGCAGAGTCAACTCCTAAGGTCTCAGCTTCAGCAGCAACCCCAAGTGCCTCTGTTCCCTCTGGGGTGGAAGCGTCTTCCTGAAGCTGCTCCCTAAACTGATATGCAAGTCCCTCTGATCCCTTTTACCTCTGGTCAATAGTTCTCTCTACCCTAACTCATACAAGTGAGCATTACCCACCACAGCTCTTAACAAATATTCTGTAGTTGTTTTAATGCAATGAGATGGGAAACTGCTTCTACATAGAAAAAGTTCAAGATCTTGAAATATTTTTAATCACCTCTAATTAGTCTGTCACATTTTTATATAAAACATGTAAATGTACTTACTATTAATTTACTGTGCAATTCTCCTTTTACTGTACTATACAATAAAATGCTACCAACTGCTGTGCCAAGAGCCAACAAGTCAACCTGGTCACTGCTTCCTATAACTTCTGATTTCCTTTTTTTCCTTTGATGACTTTCCTGGAAAAAAAATAAAAATAAGATTTTAACTTAGTATTTCAAATACACATACACACACCAAAACATCCTAATACAGAAACACCAGTGCCCACTGCCCTCAAAGACACTTTGTAGAAGTTTCCTGGCCCCTCCCACCCTCTAGCAAGGGGTCAGGCAGCAAACTACCACTTCCTGTGCCCTCAGCGCTCTAACAGACCCGACCGCCTCAACACGCCTACTGCTCAGACACCAACAAGTCTTCCAAGCAGCTCCCAAGAAAGCCTCCCCTCCCCAAGCAGAGATCCACAAGGATTTATGAACCCCTAAATCCAGGCCCAAACTCTTCCACTGAAACAGACAGCTCTTCCATTTTTCTCCCAATCATTCCTCAAGCTCTAGCTTCATTGTCAAGTAAAAACAGACATTTTTATATTGATATACACTGACTTCGATCTGAGTCAACCAAGAGCTCTGACTAGTAGTGGGACCCAGTGGCTGACTAAGGGTTGGCCTGATGCTTTCAATGCTGCTTTGCTGACTCTGAAGACACATGCATCCATCCAGTGGGGAAGGCATTAACACAGACCATTTCAGATCAGGAATGCTCAAACAGTACACTGAAGGCAAACATTCCAACATCTCAGACTTCTCAGTTCTGCAACACCTTACAAACTCTACTGCCTTCGCAGAGTCTCCCCTCTGTGTGGACACACCTCTAGTCTCTACCACAGAGTGGAAGCCAGCCTGAGCTATCTGAGACTCTGTCTAAAATAAAGAAAGTAGCTAGGCAGGCACTGGTGGGGCACACCTTTAATCCCAATGCTAGGGATACAGAGTTCCAGGACAGCCAGAGCTACACAGGGATGGATGGATATATATTTATTTTATACAAATCAAATTTTATACACACACACACACACACACACTGAAGTTTCTTAAAGTATAAAACAAAAATCAGTCCAAATATGCTTTTTACTACAGATTTGTTTAAAAGAAAAAAATTAAACATTATCAAATCCCTATTTGTCCCACCTTCAGAATCTATTTCTGGTAGAAGAAGCAAAGGCTGGTATAAGGAATCACTTCAGATTTTTGTGCACCTTCAAGGATCACTCACTGGTCTAAAGCTAAACAATACTTAACAAAATACAATAGCTTAAAAACATCAGTGTTTCTATATGTGTATAAATGCCCACAGAGGTAGGGTACTAGATTCCTTGGAGCTCTAGTTGGAGGCATTTGTAAGCCACCCAAACTCAGGTCCTCAGACTGGGACGTATGTGTTCATTCACCACCTCAAAATGTAGGGTGCTAAGTATAACCCCACACCAAACAGTCCTGAATCCAAGAGGACAAGGCTAGCTCCAGAATCTAGCTCCACACTTACACCATACTCTCTAAACTTTACACGTGCACTTTTCCTCCAAAAACCTCTTGCTTCTCTTAAGAAGTCTTACTGTGTCATAGACCAGTAAACTCTGAGCTGTCCATTTCTTTTAGTCATAGCTCCTTCCTCTAAAGAGCTAAGCATAATATCACATGAATACTGACTACACATATAAGCTTAAGGAATGAGAAAAGTTCAAGCACGTGTAATCATAAAATCTGCATGAAGGCACTAGGAGTGAAAAGGAATAAAAAGAATGTGATTTCGTAAAGAGATTTCCAACATGAGCTAAGTAATAAACACCAGAAGCCTGTCTGATGGAAGCTTACAATGCATCTGATCAAGGGCATCAGAATGCTGAGGTAGTCACACATGTGCTACTTCTGAAAGCAGCCAAGTTACAGATGAGGTGAGGACAAGGGTTTAAAAAAGTATAACCAGACAACCAGAGGGCTGACTGGTTCTGGTCATCAATTAAGCAATGGCTTTTCAGACTGAGACTGCAGAATCAGAGTTTGCATACACACAGAGACTTACCCTTACCACTTCCTTACCTTTCCATTCTATCTCACTTAAGCTGTTACAACCCACTAAATCTATTTCACAATTCACCAATAGATCAAACCTGTCTTAAAAACTGACCTCTAAACACTGAAAATTATGTTCGATTTTTAGTAAGTAGTTTAAATCCATTTCTTGGCCTGTTTTAATGGCACTTACTCTGGCATATGTATTTCATAAGTAAGAATTTTAGAAAGTATACATTTCACAAAGTCACAAATACATCAAAACAAATGTTCTTCTGTTTCTGCCACTAGATCTAATCTGCACCTTTACCTTCTTTTGAATATTTGAGACCTCTTGACAGGAACACAGTTGAATCGTGCTGTATCTCCAAGAGATGGCAATGAAGACAGCTCAATTCTTCCTAGACATATCATCATCAACGTTTCAGTCCCATTCCCTCCTAATGCCTGAAACGCCATGTCCTCTAGTCAGGTTCTGAGCTGTATGTGCTCATGTCTCCACAAAGCAGCATTTACTGTGGTAGCCAACATCAGACATGGTCTGCCTGACTTCTGGGGTTGTACAGCCAGAGGATGAAGAAAGAAACATCTGAGAGAAGGTTGGGGAGGAATCAAGACCAAAGCCTAGGTGGCTTAATTGTGTGGCTCTACCCTACCACTAGTATGACAGCTTCAGATCATAAAGATAAACCAGAGAAATGCTACAACTATCAGGCCATAAACTGAAAGGCCTTAGATCATTCTGGAAACAGGGAATAGCAATCTAGCATCTTCAAACATTTATGACCCGTTATTATAATCCACTGTCCAAGAAATGTAGCATGAATTTATCCTTCTCTACTGACAGGCGTATCAGCATACATTGTCCTTGTGGCAAACTGCCGATTACTAAACCAAGTGCAGGACACTCTTACGAATTTTTTACACTGGAGACTACAGCACTACCCGAGTCCAGACAGAACATACAATGACCGCTTACTATGGACCGGGTCTTACTACAACAATCATATATACTGCCTCATTTAATGCTAAGGGCTCGGGAAGAAGGGTAGTGTTATCTCTACTTCCACACTGGAGAATAAGTCCCATGCCAAACCTTACCAACATGCTGGGAACATGGGCTTCATAATAACATATTTTTTCACATCTCATGCTTTAAAGGCTCAAGAATGTAAAATAAAATGGGTTTGGTATGATGAAATCATCTTAGTACTTAAAATCACAGGGCACACAATCCAGGGAGGCCAAAGCAAGAGGCTGAGCAGCTGCCACAAACTGTGATCCATACCCTACCATAACCCCCCACCCACTCCATCACAAAGTCAGACCTGTTTGAAATACGTACAGACCCAATGCAAGAAAACTGATGCTTTAGTAAGAGCATCAGTAGGTAACACACCCAGGATGGGAACTGATCATCTCTGCAGTCATCCTGGCTCTCAATTCCAGGACTACAGTGCAAGGGTAATAGTGTAAAGGGCACTGGACTGGGAGTCCAGAGTACCAGAATCCTAGTGCCACTACTTATTAGTGACCAAGGCTTTGGTTAATGCCTTTTAGCTCCCTAAGCCCTGACTCAAGCAAGTGCTATCAGCTTTTCTGCTCCATTTTTTATTTTTTTGGTCCCTGAGATTAAACCCAGGGCTTTTCATGTGCTTGGCAAGTATTCTATCTTTGACCTCCATCCCAAGCCTAAATCAGTTTTTTTTTTAAATGCAGTAATTTCTGGACATTTCATAGTCACATAGTGAGAATGACAACATACAGATAAAAGGAAAGTGAAACTTATAAACATTTAGGGGCAGGGCTTGCTGGGGACTGAACACAGGACTCTGGGTATGCTAATCACATGTTCCTCTGCACTACACATCCAGCACACCTCTTTGGCTTCATACCCAGGACTCAACTAAGATGTTCTGTCATATAAAGTTGCTTTGAGGAGCTTTGTTGAAAAGCTAAAGTTGGGATCCTTTCAAAAACACTTTTATCCCTAGTGTATCACAGTGGATAAATATATTTAAAAAAACAAATCCAAACCATAGTTTTTGAAACTTGGGTTTTGTTCTGGGGCATACAAGATTGGAAGTCAACAGGAAAGCAACATGAACCAAGTTTCAGCCAATTTAGTATTAACTATCTGTTGCAGGCAACCAAGAACTGGGTTTAAGACATGAGTTCCAGGTCTAGTTCCTTTGGGGCTTTATTGATGTTGCTCACTTTTACGTACCTTGCAGGACTAACTATACCCATAATTAGCATTGCCCTTAAAACACTGTATATAAGTGATTCTGCATTATTAAATATACTACCTTTCACAACTACTCTATGAAGTAGGTGTGACTGATGTAGGGAACAAAAAGCACAATTATTGCAGAGGATGGACTCCAACTTTACAGCCTGTGCACATGTGTTTACCTGACCACTGCTCTGTCTGGATTTCTCTCGGTGTTAGGACTCTCACTACTTTACAGCACTGTTAAAATTACAAACTTAAGAAGGAAAAAAGTACCACAATTCTGATGACAGTTACACAGCCTTTTCACAAGTCTGATTAATGTTTGATTTACAGGGCCCGATAAGTGCTCTCTGTCACCAAGAGAAATTGGAAATGCAGCTTCTTAAAACCTGACCAATAGCTAAACATACTCACCCAAAGTATGGCAAGTTAGATACAAGCCCAGCAACTTTCAAGCCAAAGATTAAGTTTTCTCTGGTGATCGGAAGTAAGCTATCCCAAGCACTAACTGTAACTTTTTCACCAGTGACAGCAAAGCGTCCCATACTTCAGGATCCTTTCCAGTTCCGGACCACACGGCAGTGATTCCTTTGGCCTGCCTACTACCTAACTGCAGTAACCACGTGCGTGGTAATCTGAGATGTAATTGAGTGACTAAACAGTGAACAGCGTTTACCTGACAGCGAAAAGGATTCCCTAACTCGGCAGTTTCCCAACTACGGGAAAAAAAAAAAAAATCACTGGGGCGTGGATCATCCGCATTAAACCAAGCGGTTCTACTACTTCATTGCCCCACTGTGCCTCTGCATCCGATGCAGACCTCGGGATGAGAGGGGAAGCTGAGAGAGGTGGGACTGAGCCTAAGCGAAACATCTGAGAACGAAAGGAAGCTAGGAGAGTAAAGAGTTTGCGGGAGTGAGACTCCCACAACCTGGAGGACAGAGGAGAACACGTGTTGAACACGCATCCGAGCAAAGGGGCTCCCGGAAGGAAAACAAGACCTGCGCGTTCCTACTGCCCAAAGCAAAACCAGCACCCCGGGTCTGGGATGCGGAGGGGCGGGGAGTGCCCCCCAAGGTGCTCTGATGCCCACACGCAGAGGAGCCGGGCCTGCAAGTGTGAAGATGCCCCCCGTGGGGAGGACGGGGGGGAGGAGGGAGGCAAGGGCTTCGGTGAACATGGCGGCCCAGCCAAAGCCGGGCGCGGACCTCGTGGGGACCGCGGGGCTCGGGCCGCAACCCTCTCATTGATCTCCCGCCCCCCCGCCCGCCCTCGCCCTCGGGACAGGCCGCGCGCTCTCCTCGGCCGCGGCGTGGGAGCCCAGGGGGCGCCGCCGTCCCGCTCCGCGCCTCCGGGCGGGCGTCCCGGGGCCCCGCGCGCGCGGGGGCCCGGGACGGCCGGAGCCCGGCCGGGAGGGCGCCCGCCCCGCCGCCCCGTCCCGCTCGCCCCGTCCCGCTCGCACTACCTTGGCCTGCAGCCGCGCCGGCGCCCAGGCCAGGCAGGTGCAGGTACCGCTGAGGTGCGCGGAAGGCACGTATTCCTGGTGCAGCCGGTTGCTGGCCGTCTCCCACACCCGCAGGTGACCGTCGCCGGAGGCGAGGGCGAAGTAGGCCTGGCCGTCCGGCGAGAAGGCGCAGGGGACCCCCGCCGGGGCCACGGGGTCGCAGCTACCGCCGCCACCGGCCGCCATGTCTGCTTCTGGCTCCGCGGCAGCCACGTGTTCGCCCAGGCGCAGGCGCACCCGGCGCGGGGCGGGGCCTGGAGGGAGGAAGTAGGGCGGAGGGGACGCTGGGAAGCCCGGGGAGTGGCGGAGCGTGACGCAGAAGAGCTTGGAGCCCGGGGCGGGCGGGGCGGGGTCCGCCCCACCCTGTGGACGGTGGCCCGGTGGGGACCGTCGCCACGGGCTCTAGGGAAGGACGCGCGAGTGGGGAAGTGAGCACATCCTGCAGAGAGGGCAAGGCCCTTCTTTTAAAAAAAAAATATGGCCTGTAAAAAATAACTACAGGAAATGTTTCAAAGAGCTATTTGCTTCTGTCTCCAGGATTGTAACAAGGTTCTCCATCCTCCTCTAGTCTCTTCAAGGATGTGCATACCGTAGTTCTCCGATCATAGTACTAACAGAGTAGTAGCTGGGGCTGGGAGAAGGAGAAAGATGCCTATTTGGGCCATGTTAACATACTGAGGCCACTGGAAACAAAGGGAGGTCGCGTTGGATGTGAATAAAGAAGCGGTGCCGGGCAGACTCGGGAGGCAGAGGCAGGTGGATCTCTGTGAGTTCGATGCCAGCCTGGGCTACAAAGCGAATTCCAGGAAAGGCACAAAGCTACACAGAGAAACCCTGCCTCGGAAAACAAAACAAAAAAGGAAGCGGTGCGTGGTGGCGCACGCCTTTAATCCCAGAGCTTGGGCTGCAGAGGCAGTCAGATCTCTTGAGTTTGAGACCACCCTGGTCTGCAAAGCAAGCTCCGGGACAGCCAGGGCGACACAGAGAAAGGCTGTTTTGAAACCACCCCCGCAAAAGGAATGTTACTAAAGAGAATTTAGGGCCAAGCTCAGAGGTCAATAAGAGAATATGGATCCTACAAAGGAGATTGAGAGGAGGTAGCCGTGAAACGGGATAAAAGCCAAAAGAGTAAGAGCCCCTGAAAAGCACGGCAATTTCGGAAGCAAGGCATGATAAAGCTGTGTCAGAGACTTTAAGATAATGTCTGAGAACCAGTGATATAAAAGAGTTGGTAGGAATCTGCATGAAGAAAGGCCCAAGACAGTTATTGGCAAGCACTATTGTAGATGTTTACGTGGTAAGGTAGAAACTATCAGTATTATCCATTTCTCAGATAGGAAAACTGGGATACTGGTGTAAGCATTGCAGCTTGGATGGAAAGGGATCCTGGCAGGCGGGAGCTAAGAACTACCACAAAGTCACCGTAGTGGGGGGGGGGGAGGGGGTCGAAGCTTACAGCCCTGCTGGAGACCCCAATGTAATAACTCTGCTCTGGCAGGAAAGGGTTTCCCCAGCGAAGTTTTTCAGTTCTGCTCAGGTCCCCGGGAGTATAACATCTCTGCTTTAGAGGAAGGTCTCCCCAATGAAAGTGTTACAGTTCTGCTCTGTTCTGCTCCAACAAAAGATGTTACTTCTCTGCTCCACTCCATTCCAGTGAAAGAAGGTGTCACCCAAACCTCATTCAAGAGATTTATTGGGAGAGAAGAATCCAGGAGGCTGGCTGCCTCTGCCAGGGTGGGAAAAGGCAGCGGCAAAGGGAACAGGCACAGGGCTTATGTAGGACTTCTTCGGGCTGGAGTTTTTCCAGGATGGAGGTTTTTAGGGTGGGAATTGGTCAGATTTCAATCCCTGAGCTTGGAGAAGTTCAGAGATGGGGTGGATTTCGTGCTCAGAGATTGGCTGGTTTTTTTGTTGTTGTTGTTGTTTTTTGTACTGAGTTGGTCAGGGGCCGAGTGTGTTTCTTTGGCTCTAGTTTCAGGGCCAGGGTAGGGTTCTTTGGCTGGCCCTTGTCCCCTGCAGTATGTAACTAGGAAATAGAGGACAGCTGTATCTCTTGTCACATGACCTCATGAGAGTGTGTAGGAGAGACCCATTTCCCTTCCTGGCTTCTAAACCCTGCAGGAACCTCTCAGACCACTGCTCTTCATTCTTTACTTAAATCTCTCTTTGCAATCCCTAACTCCCTCTCTCTTTCTCATCATACGTCTTTGGCAGAACTGCAAGCTGGCCAAGTCTAACTCTCCACCCACAAAGACCTGAAAGGAGCTAGAGAGAAGCCAAGCTATACTGTGACTTCTACTCTAAGTTCACAGTGACTAACTTCTCTTAAGAAGTTAGTATTTCCAAGTTATGAAATGGTTGTTCCCTAGCACAACTGTTCCCAGGATTCCAAGATACTCATACCTTCTGTTGTCTTGAACCTCCTTCTCCACCCTTCTTCTCTCCATCCTTCCTCTCTGCAGGTGACCTTGCTTCCTATTTCCTAAGGAAACAGCAGCAGTCACCAAGGAATTACCACAAACTCCCAGAAACACCAGCTCTCCACTCTCCTGGGACTAAGGACGAACTGTCCCAGTTCCAAAGGCCAGCCTCCACTTCAGTTCTAGGTTATCTCTCCTCTTGTCTGCTCAACCCAAGGATGTCACTGTTGAGAAAGTCTTTCCTTTCCTTGCTGGCAGCGATTTTTATCTCTTAACTTGCTCATTGTCAACATAAACATTCTATTATTTCTCCCTTTTTGAAAAGTATTCCCAGCTAGATGTGGTGGCGCATGCCTTTAATCCCAGCAGTTGGGAGGCAGAGGCAGGTGGATCTGTGAGTTTGAGGCTAGCCTGGGCTACAGAGTGAGATCCAGGACAGGCACAAAGCTACACAGAGAAATCTTGTCTTGAAAAGAAAATAGATGATAGATAGATAGATAGATAGATAGATAGATAGATAGATAGATAGATGATAGATAGATAGATAGATAGATAGATAGATGATAGTTTCTAATTTTTTTCTTTAAAAACAAAAGTATTTTTTAAAAACTAGCCTTCGTTACTTTGTTCCTTCTAACAGAGCTTTCACACACTTCCTCTGAAACTACAGTGAAGGATACCAGACCCTCCATACAATGTCAATGCCCATCGTCATTACCATTCTCCATAACCTCACACGCCCCCTGCCCTCCCTCTAATCCTGTGTCTTCTGTCTTAAATCTTCCTCATCCCTCCACGCTCTGACATCAGGGTTATTGGGGGGCTCTTCTTTCTCCATTAATCTCAGCCACCATCCATGTGCTGATGGTCACAAATGTGTGCCTCCAACTTCCGGTCTTTCCCCTGAACTTAAAACTTGCATATTCAATTCAACATCTTCACATGGATATAGTGCTGAGTTGAATAGTGTCCCCAAAAAGGCTGTGTCTGAGTTCTAATTCTGTTAACTGTAGATGTGGCATTATTTGGAAATAAGGCCTTGCCTATGGTTAAAGATCTCAGTATGATAATATCCTGAAGTAGTCCCTAAATCCAGTGACTGGAACACTTCTAAGAAAAACAGGTGAACTTCTACCTGGAAGGCAGAGATACACATAATGGGGATGGTCACATGAAGAGAGGCAAAGCCAGGTGTGGAGGCACATGCCTTTAGTTCTAGCAGAGATGGGTGGATCTCTATGAGTTTGAGGCCTGCCTGGACTCTGATTTAAAAAAAAAAAAAAAGGCCCGGCAGTGGTGGCACACGCCTGTAATCTCAGCACTAGGGAGGCAGGGTTAGATGGATCTTTGTGAGTTCAAGGCCAGCCTGGACTCCAGGACAGCCAGGGCTGTTACACAGAGAATCCCTGTCTCAAAAAAAGAAAGAATTCTGAAAGAAATGGCAAATTCTCCCCCAAGGGCTGGGGATGTAGCTCAGTATACAGCAAGTTCAGCATTACCAAGACCCTGATTCAATCCTTAGCACTACAAGTAATATTGTATAATAAAATTCTGCCCTAGTTCCTTTGGAGGGAGCATGGTCATATTAAAGCCTTGGACTCCTGGTGTCCAGGCTCTGAGGGGATACATTTCTGTTGTTAGACTGTCGTGTTTATGGGAGTCTATGGCAACGGCTCTCGGAAACACAGATCTCTGATGGGTTCCTCAAAGTCAATGCACTTAAATCTGTCCCAACCTTTGGAAATATTTACAGTGTGGAAAATGTATGTCTTTTTTTTTTTTTTCCGAGACAGGGTTTCTCTGTGTAGCTTTGCGCCTTTCCTGGAGCTCACTTAGCAGCCCAGGCTGGCCTCGAACTCACAGAGATCCGCCTGCCTCTGCCTCCCGAGTGCTGGGATTAAAGGCGTGCGCCACCACCGCCCGGCTGAAAATGTATGTCTTTTTTTTTTTTTTTTTTTTTTTTTTTTTTTTTTTTTTTTTTGGTTTTTCGAGACAGGGTTTCTCTGTGTAGCTTTGCGCCTTTCCTGGGACTCACTTGGTAGTCCAGGCTGGCCTCGAACTCACAGAGATCCACCTGGCTCTGCCTCCCGAGTGCTGGGATTAAAGGCGTGCGCCACCACCGCCCGGCGAAAATGTATGTCTTAACAAACGGTAGATTACAACCACCTCTAAGAAGTAAGAAAAGGGGGCTGGAGAGATGGCTTCAGTGGGTAAGAACATTAATTGTTCTGGCAGGGGACCTGGGTTCAGTTCCCAGTACCCACATGATGTCTCACCACAGCCTGCAACTCCAGTTCCAGATGATCTGATGCCCTCTCTGTACTCCAAGGGCACCTGCATGAATGTGGTGCATTTAGATCCATGCAGGCAAAACTCTCATACATGTAAAATAAAAATAAAGAGGTCAACCAGATCCACACCTTTAAAACAATGAATAAGGAAAGGTACCGCATCGTTGATTCCTTCCTTCCTCCCTTCCTTTCTTTTTAAAGAATTCTTTGTTATTGTTATTATCTATTTCATGTGTATGGGTGTTTTGCCTGCATGAATATGTGCACCACTTGTGTGTCTGGTACCCATAGAAACCAGAATAGAATATTGGGTCCCTGGAACTGGGGTTACAGACAGTTGTGAAACACCATGAGGGTGCTGGGAACTGAACTCAGATCCTCTAGAAGATCAACAAATACTCTTACCCACTGACCTAGCTCTCCAGACCCCTTAATTTTAGTTTTTATGTATTATTTTATTTTCAATGTGTCTGAGTGCTTTCCTTGCATATATGGGTGTACACCATGTGTGCATGATGCCAATGGAGGCCTGGAGAGGGTGTCAGACCCCCTGGAACTGGAGTTACAGATGGTTGTCAGCCACCATGTGGAGGATGGGAACTGAACTTGGATTCTCTGGAAGGGCAGTCCAGGCTCTGAACTACTGAGTCATCTCTCCAGACCCCTTTCTTTCCTTCATTTCTTTTTTTTTCCTTCCTTTTTCTCCTTAGGCTTGAATGTGGGGCTTTGATGGGCAAGCACAGGACTATAACTCAGACCTCAAAAAAAATTTTTTTTTAACTTACATGCATGTGTTGCTCTTTGTTTTTGTTTTTCAAACAGAGGCTCTATGGGTAAAGGCACTGGCCAACTCAAGCCTGAGGACAGGAGTTCCAACCCCAGGACTCACATGGTAGAAAATAGAATCAATTCCTGCAAGTTGTCCACTGATATCCACATACAAGTCTCTCCCTCTCCCTTACCATACCTCTCCCTGTCTCTTACCCCACCCACGTCTCTGTATATAATTTTTTTTTGTATATAATTTTTTAAAAAATTAAGAAAAGATTTTTCCAGAAGCAAAGGACATGAAGTTCTAAACTGGAAGGACTTGGGAAACCAAACTGGTCTCATCTTAAAATGGTCCAAGGTCTTGAATCAACATTTTCCCAAAGAACATGGTCACCAAGCACATGAGAAGATCATTAATTATCAGAGAAATGCAAAGGAAAACCCCAGTGTCATCTCACATCTGCTTGGGTGCTTATTGTTGGAAAAATAGGAAACACATATTGGCAAGGATGTGCAAAACAAGGAAGCCTTGTACACTGCTGGTGGGAATGTGAATTTGTACGCCTCTGTGGAAAACAGTGTGGAAAGAAGAAAAACACAGTATAGAGGTTCCTCAAAAAAAAAAAAAAAGTTAAAAATAGAACGATCATATGCTCTACCAATCCCATCTGGGCAGATATGAGAAAGAACTGAATTCGGGCTATCAAAGAGATTGCCGGCAGTCCTGTGTTCACCACAAATTATCCACAATAGGCAGAATACCAAAATAATCTAAATACCCACTGTCAAATGAGTGATGGCAGGAAATGTGTATATCCATTGAGAGTGGTAGTTAGTTAACCTTTAACAAGAAGTGTGCTGGGCAGTGGTGGCACACGCCTTTAATCCCAGCATGCTGGAGGCAGAGGCAGGTGGATTTGTGGTGGTATTGTGTTCCCCAAAATATTGTGCACCCTAATAAATTTATCTGGGGTCAGAGAACAGACAGCCACCAGATACAGAGGCTGGAAAATGGTGGCACTCGCGCCTTTAATCCTAGCATTCCAGAGACAGAAATCCCTCTGGATCTCTGTGAGTTCAAGGCCACATTGGAAACAGCCAGGCATGGTGACACTCGCCTTTAATCCCAAGAAGTGAGCCTTTAATCCCAGGGAGTGATGACAAAAACAGAAAGATATATAAGGCGTGAGGATCAGAAACTAGAAGTTTTTATCTGGTTAAGCATTCAGGTTTTCGAGCAGCACAGTTCAGCTGAGATTCATTCTGGATGAGGACTCAGAGGCTTCCAGACTGAGAAAACAAGACCAGCTGAGAAAGTTGGCCAGGTGAGGTGAGCTGTGGCTTTGTTCTGCTTCTCTGACCTTCCAGCATTCACTCCAATAACTGGCCACAGGTTTTATTTTATTAATAAGACTCTTTAAGATCCCTGCTACATGGATCTCTGAGTTCGAGGCCAGCCTGGTCTACAGAGCGAGTTCTCCTACAGCTGGGGCTACACAGAGAAACTCTGTCTCGAAACAACAACAAACAAACAAAGCAAAAAGAAGTGTATGCTGTCTGCCCCAGCATGGATGAACCTGGAGGGCACTGCACCAAGTGTGGCTGTCCATCACAGGACAAGCACTGCCTGGTTTCACTTGTACGACATCTAACATAGTCTGCTGTGTAGAAGCTGAGTCAAACGGTGGGTAGGTGAGAAGAAGGACACGGAATAAAAGAAAACAGGGACTGGAGAGACGACTCAACAACTCCAACCACCAGAAGAGTAATGGCTGCTCTTCCAGAGGCCCCAGGTGCAATTTCTAACACCCACACGGTGGCTCACCACTCTCCGTAACTCCATCTCCACGGGATCAGATGCCCTCTTCCGGCTTCCATGGGCACCAGGCATGCAAGTGGTGCATAGACACACATGCAGGCAAAACACCTATGCACATAGAACATGTAAATTGTTTTCAAAAAGCTCCTCAAAGGTGAATAGAGTGGGCAAAATCACACTTAAAATTACATCGCTGTGAACAATTCATGAGAAGATTCAGAGAGACAGAAAAATTATCAAGAATCTGATGAAATCTATCAGAAAGTGAAAGCTAGAAGATAATTAAAGTATCAAAACCCTAAGGAAAAACAGAATTCGAACCCAGAAAACCATGGCCGGGCGGTGGTGGCGGCGGCGGCGGCGGCGGCGGCGGCGGCGGCGGCGGCGGCGGCGGCGGCGGCGGCGGCGGCGGCGGCGGCGGCGGCGGCGGCGGCGGCGGCGGCGGCGGCGGCGGCGGCGGCGGCACACGCCTTTAATCCCAGCACTCGGGAGGCAGAGCCAGGCAGATCTCTGTGAGTTCGAGGCCAGCCTGGTCTACATAGTGAGTTCCAGGAAAGGTGCAAAGAAAGCTACACAGAGAAACCCTGTCTCGAAAAACCAAAAAAAAAAAAAAAAAAAGTCGGAGCCAGAAGGTGGTGGCATATGTCTTTAATCCCAGCACTTGGGAGGCAGAGCTCTCTGAGCTTGAGGTCAGCCTGGTCTATACAGAGGAAATTCCAGGACAGCCAGGGCATTTTTTTTTTTTTTTTTGGTTTTTTGAGACAGGGTTTCCCTGTGTAGCTTTGGTGCCTGTCCTGGATCTTGCTCTGTAGACCAGGCTGGCCTCGAACTCACAGAGGTCTGCCTGGCTCTGCCTCCCGAGTGCTGGGATTAAAGGCGTGCACCACCACCATCCGGCGAAACCCTGTCTTGAAAAACAAAACAAAAAAGAGTGAGAGTCGAATAAAGATGTTGTCCGGCGTATGAGGTACAAAGACTTTACCTCCTAAGCTCTCTTTAGAAGTGAGTGAAGGATGATGTTCTCTACCAAAAGCAGTGAGTAGATGAGGAAAAAAGAAGCTGGGATATAGGAATCCCAGAAGAACTGAGAAAGAGGCCAAGGCAATCTCCCGTCAAGGGTGACTCTGGAGGACACGGGGCCAACTGATGAAGAAGAAGATGATTCCAAAGTCTCAAGAAATGTAAGCAGATGAAAATGACAAGATAACTAATATGAATGCAGACATTGGGCGGTGTTTTATACAGCTGGAAGTGGGTAAGTTGAGTCAATGACCAATTATTTTCTAAAAATTACCCATTTGTTTTATAACAACTAAAACAAAACTTGTGCGGAAAAGGAACCATCAGCTATAGCAATCTGTGATTAGATTGTTGAGTCTTATGACATCACCAGTAATTAAACCAGCGGTTCTCAAGATTCCCAATGCTTCAACCCCGTAACACAGTTCCCCATATTGTGGTGACCCCCAACCATAAAATTATTTTCGTTACTACTTCATAACTGTGACTTTGCTACTATCTATGAATCGTAATGTAAATATCTGTGTTTTCCAGTGGTCTTAGGTGATCTCTGTGAAAGAATCTTTCAACCCCAAGGGGGTCGTGACCCACAGGTTGAGAACTCCTGATTTGAAGTATTCTGTGGCTGATGCATTGGAACTGAACCTAGAGCCTCACACATGCTTAGACAAACATGGTAGACACTAGCTACATCCTCAACCTTCTTTGAAGGCTACCACACTTCTTTTTATTTATTTTTCTTTCTTTCCTTTTTTTTTGGGGGGGGGAATAAGTCTCACTAAGTTTTGCCTGCTTGGTCTTGAATTCATTTTGTAGCTCAAGAGGCAGACCTGGACTTACCGATCTTCCTTCCTCAGCCTCCTGAATAACTGGGATTATAGACCTGTATTACCTGCATGGTTTCATTTCAAATACTAAAAGAGGTATTATTTCAGAGCTGAGGAGAATGCTTGCCTCGAAGTCATGAGGAACGTCATTCAGTCCCTAGAAATGTCCATGTAAAAATGGGCATGGTGGCAGGCTTATAACTCCAGTACTGGGAGGGCAGAGATCTGAGTGTTCCTGGGACTCGCTAGACTATCCTAATTAGTGAGCTCCAGGCCAATGAGAGACACTACATCAGATGAGATGGATGATTTTTGTTTTGGATTTTTGTGGCAGAGGGCAGGGACGAGGGTTCGAGACAGGGTTTCTCTGTGTAGTTTTTTGGTGCCTGTCCTGGATCTTGCTCTATAGACCAGGCTGGCCTTGAACACACAGAGATCCGCCTGGCTCTGCCTCCCGAGTGCTAGAATTAAAGCCGCAAGATACCACGCCCAGCCATGTGGATGGTATTCTTGAGTGACAGCTCCCAAGGTTGTTCTCTGGCTTCCACACATGGACACACATGTGCATGCACATCCTTGAACACACACACTTACAAAATAAAACATCTTTTAAAACAGCCTTTTGAAGTGTGTGTGTGTGTGTGTGTGTGTGTGTGTGTGTGTGTGTGTGTGTGAACATGAGTGCCAGTGCCCTTGAAGGGCACTGGATCCATTGCAGTTGGAGTTTCAGGAGGTTGTAAACTGCCTGATGTGGGTGCTGGGAACTGAACTCAGAGCAGTATGAACTCTTTTGTTGTTGTTGTTGTTGTTGTTGTTGTTGTTGTTGTTGTTGTTGTTGTGAGATGGGGTCTTCTATGTAGTCATAGCTGCCCTGGAGCTCACTATGTGGACCAGGATGGCCTCGAACTCTCAGAGATCCTCCTGCCTCTGCCTCCCAAATGCTGGGATTAAAGGCCTGTGCCACCATGCTCTGCCAATTCTTTTCAGAGCTGGGGTCTGAACTCAAGGCTTCATGCTTTCTAGGCAAGTGCTCTGCCACTGAGTTAAACCCTAACCCCCAGTAGGCACTCTTAACCAATGAGCCACCTCTCTAGTCCCCTCAAAAAGCTATGTTACGTGGCTCAGTGAAACGCACAATCCAGCTGCAAATAGTACTTATATGGCCATAATTATCTGAGCGTTGAATACCAGTGTAGGCAAAACTGTGATAAGAAAGTGCTGGGAAACACAGGTAGGAAAATGCATGCAGAGCTGAGGGTTAAGAGCAGAAAATGGGGTAAAACAGCTAGCTCTCAACTGCATCATGGGAAGTCAACAATAAATAAGATCCCTATTATTGAAAAATCCATAACTACTAATAAAATAATATTATTGAACAATAAAGTAACTTTGGAAAATTCAGATGTAAACAACAGCAGTTTATTATTCAAGAAAACCTCCCAGAATTCCATTTTAAAAGTATGTTTTGGAAAAAATTAAAAATAGGGGTTTCAATAAGGACTTGCGCAGTCCTAAGTCTGGCTGTGCAGATCCTGCGCTCTGAGAACTTGGCTGAAGAACCGTGTCATACAGAGTGATGTTTCCAGCACATGGCATGCTCTCCACAAAGGACATCAAATCAGGGGCTGGAGAGATGGCTCAGCAGTTAAGAGGACTGGCTGCTCTTCCAGAGGACCTGGGTTCAATTCCCAGCACCCACATGGCAGCTCACAACTAACTGTAACTCCAGTTCCAGGGGATCTGACATCCTCACATAGACATACATGCAGGCAAAACACCAAGGCACAGACAAAAAATTCAGACTCTTTCTGCCTCTTTGGCTTTCTGAAGTTCACTGCTCTCCGCATCTCCTTATAGCACAGGTAAAGTGAAAGCTACTTTTCTTTTTTTTTGGGATGATAATGGATTATAGAAATTTAAAAGAAGGAAAATAGGAAATATTTTCTAAAAAGTTAATGACATGTACACAGATGTGTCCATTTAAGAATGTGAGAACATAAATTTGGGGATCCTCTCCTCTGGTCTACAAGCAGAGGAACTGTTAAGACCCAGTAGCTAAGTGATTTTGGAGGGTTCTTCTTCTCTTGTCTCTGAGCATTGGTTTGTTTTCCTATTTCATGATGCATCACAAGGAAACGAATTTTGCAGGCAAATCACCTGGAGGAAAGAAATCCTATGGCTTTGTTTTGCAACTTTCCCTCATCCGTTCCTTCAGGCCTCATGCTAGGACCTCAGGGATACAATATGGAGTAAGAGAGATCTGCTCTCAGAACTCAAAAGCAGATGGAAGCCTGGGAGATGGAGCCAAAAACAATCTCACCTGTTAGTAATGGAGATGAGGAAAAGCCCAAAGCAAACAGAAAGTAGCCTGGAACGGAGGGACATGGAGGAAGTGCTCTCTGAGGAAATGCATGGAAGTCATTTAAAAGGACACTGTTTCTCTCATAGAGCATCTTGTGTGGTTCATCATCTCTCTTTTTTTTTTAAAGTCTACTTACAATGACACATAACAAAATTGGAAGTAATAAAACCCACCAATGTTCACTGGATGATTTTATGCTCAAAGCAGAATGTGACAAACACAAAAGAAATGTAAGCAGGGGCTAGCGAGGTGGCTCAGAGGTTAAAAGCACTTGCTGCTCTTGTAGAGAACCCCAGTTCAGTTTCAGCATCTATAGGGTGGTGGCTCACAACTGTCTGTAACTCCAGTGCCAGGAGATCTGATGGCCTTTCCTGGTCTCTGAATGCACCAGGCACACACATGGTAGACATACATGCATACAAGGCAAAACATTCGTATACATAAGTCTCAATCTCTCTCTCTCTCTCTCTCTCTCTCTCTCTCTCTCTCTCTCTCTCTCTCTCTCTCTCTCTCTCTCTCCAGGGTTTCCCTGTATAACCCTGGCTGTCTTGAAACTCACTCTGTAGACCAGGCTGTCCTGGAACTCAGAGATCCACCTGCCTCTGCCTTTTGAGTGCTGGGATCAAAGGTGTGGGCCACCACCACCTGGCTAATTTTTTTAAAACAGTAACATAAGGAAATTATTACAGAAATTTAAAGAACAGTATGTCAAATCAGTTTTGAGACACAAAATGAGGTAAATTTCAAAAATATGAATAGAATTTTTCCAGGTGATGGTGAGGCAGCTACACTCCCAGGCTGTGAATGGGGTTTATTTTTATGTTTAAAAGACTTTTGTTTATTTTTGTGTGTATGGGTGAGTGCCTGCATGTATGTCTGTGTACCACATGTGTGCCTGGTGCTGAGACCGGGTCTCCTGTTCACTGACCTGGAACTTGCCTGGTGAGCTAGGCTTCTTTGCCAGCAAGGTGCTGGGGGATTTGCCTTTCTCTGCTTCCCTAGGGTCAGAATTATATACCCATCATGCCCCACTTAAAAAAATATTTGTGTGGGGGGAACACTTGCTACAAAATATGTGTGGGTGTCAGAGGAGAACCCAGGAAAGTCTGTTCTTCCATCATATGAGTTTGTTCCTAGGATGGAAATCTAGTTATCAGTCTCTGGGGCGGGCATCTTTATCTGCTGAACCATCTCGCTGCCTACCTCTCTTTTAAACGTGGGTTCTGGAAATCAAACTCATACCCCAGTTCTTACAAAGCAAGCATTTTACAGACTGAGCTATCCTCCTGGTCCTTGGTTAGTCTTTAGAAGAGGTGAATGGTACAAGCCACAAGGGCTGTTGAATTTGATTGACTAGTTAGAACTCTCACATTCCACTTCTCAGCTATCATGTCAGGGACCTTGCTGAAGTCACATAATCTTCGTCTTGAGTTGTGAATTTTCAATATACGTGCATGGTATTGCCTGATTCTCAATAGACATGTGCCAAGTGACCAAGCAGACAGGCCAGTGATATTTAACTTTGGGTGCAAAAGGTAACTTCAGTTTTAAGAAGCATTTATTTCATTTGGGGGCGGGGAGGTTCAAACAATTGTGTGTTTTTTTGTTGTTGTTGTTGTTTTTTTTTTTTTTTTTTTTTTAAGAATTCTGTTGGATAAGAACACAAATGAATAGTGTCACTTTTTAGTTTGTTTTTTCTATTATGTAGCTCTGGTCTCTGGTCTCTGGTCTCTGCTGGATCTTGCTCTGTAGACCAGGCTGGCCTCGAATTCACAGAGATCCACCTGTCTCTGCCTCCCGAGTGCTGGGATTAAAGGCATGCGCCACCATACCTGGCTTCAGTTGGTTTCCAAAAGCCAAAGGAAAGGGGGCACCTGGATTTGAACCAGGGACCTCTTGATCTGCAGTCAAATGCTCTACCACTGAGCTATACCCCCGATGGCCACTAGTGACTTCCTCCGCCTCTGTGGACACTCTGGACATGGGGCTGAGGACGGACATACAGTCCGTACCCATTCGAAAAGTACTTGCCAGCTATGGGCAAGGTGTGCGGGTCACCAAGCACTGCGATCTACGACGTCTGACCAACGAATCTCAGGGCTAGTTTAACTTTTGCCTCTCGGGGATGATAGGTGACGTTCCTGTTTCCCATCACTAGCGACTGAAACCTGGCAGAAGACTTCGCAGGTTCCACCATCTCTACATTTCGTCTTTCCTGTCCCTTCTGTGCCCCAGCGGCTAGCGGAGGCTGCTGAGCGGTAAACTCGTTACTCTCGCCACCCGGGAGAAAAAAAAGCAAGACATTCAGCTCCAGAATCAGTTCTTAGCCCCGAGGTCAACGAGCCCCAGGCTCCGCCCACCGTGCCTGCTGGACGCAGGAGCAGCGACGCAACTCTGCCTGCGACGCCGGCTGCCCCGAAACGAGGCGCAGGGGCTGGGGCTGTGTGTCGTCATATGTGTGCGACAGCATCTGCGCTGTTGCTTTTTCGTCGTTGAGGCTGCTGCGCTCCAGAGTCAGCCGAGGCTCCGGGTCTATTCATTCCTGTTGGACTTTGCGTTAGTGTCTGGAGAGGGAGCTCGGTTCCGGTGTTGCGAGTCCTCGCCTGGAGACGCGCGAGATGGAGAAGGCGTGCGGGGGTTGTCCCCATCTCTTGCTCCCGGTGCCCGGAGTGTCTGGACTCGGTGTCTCTGGTCTGTGGAAAACCTCCGGCTGTGGACTTCGCGGGAAGAGTCACCCCCTCGAGATCGGGAGGACTGCAGTGGAGAGCAGAGCCACTGGGACCCCTCACGCCCTGACCCCGGGGATCGCGTGCTGTCCGCGGTGGCTCAGTTGGGAGACCGAGCCCCGGGAGCTTCAGGTTTCCTCTTCTTGTTCTCCTTCCAGAGAGGGGACCCTTTCGGATCGGGGAGCTTATTTTAGCTCAGACAGGGAAAAGACACACGCAATTTAAGAAATGATTTCGGCTGTGCAACGTCGGACACTTTGATACTAACCGGGGGCAATCACATTCAGCGAGATCGTGGGCAAGTTCCCCCGGACAAATCCCGACGAGTTCTTCTGTTAAGAGTTTTCTGCTGCAGAGACCAGCTTTGGGGGAATTATGTATTACTGATGAAAAGAGGGCTTACCGTAATGTATCCAGAGGTATTGCGAAGGGGATTAGGTAGGTGTGGGTTCCAGGAAGGGCAAAGACGGGCGCAGGACCACAATCTGATGAATGTTCTCATCATATCACCAAACGTTGGAGTTTTTCAACATGTTGGGTTTTAAAATCTGTCCAGATACTGATAATTTCAAAAATAAACTGAGCTTAAATTGGATAACCCCTACTCCCTTATCTAAAATGAAGACTATGCCAGTTTTCTATTAGAGTGATGTGGACTTGCTAAACAGACGCATTTGTTTGCTCCCCACAGCTCTTAAGTGAGTTCAGTACTTAAGAGAATGTTGTCTGCTTGGGGGTAAATTTTGTAGTATCATTGTGACATTATTATTATTTTTTAATATTTGGTGTGTGTGTGTGTGTGTGTGTGTGTGTGTGTGTGTGTGTGTGTGTGAGTCCGAGTCCTTCTTGCATGTATGCTTGCGAGCCGCTGTCAGATCGTGGAGGGCAGAGGGTAACACTCAAAGTCAGTTCTCTTCTGCCACCTTGTGGGATCCTGGAATCAAGTTCACGTTACCAGACTTGTCCACAGTGTATCTACTGGCTGAGCCATCTTGCAGGCCCCATGGTGGTATTTTAATAATAGTAGCTGTAGAGGGCTTGCCTAGAATGCATCAAAAATCCTGGGTTCTGTTCTTTTTCTCGGGAGATGCTCATAAATGGCTATTCACCCCAGATAGGACACCAGCAGACCAAAGAAACGATTCCATCTAAGTCGAGTTTGGTGAGCCAGTGAGATTATTGGGATTAAGTACTGATGCGTGAGTATGCCAAGGAGCCACTTCCTGGAAAAAACCCATCCAAGCATGGATGACTGCTTTCTAAAGCCACATCAGTGGAGTCCCAACCCCAGTAAACCTTCCACCTCTTATATGCTATGTCACCCCTAATAACAACGTGAAACAGCAGCTGGAACATGGGGAAGTTGAGTTTTGATGGGTGAGCAGGAGTGGGTAGGTAGGTGAAACTCACCCCTAACCCACTTCAAGGACTGAATTTTAATAGGACCATCCTTGGGATATTTTGAGGTCTCATTGGTAATATATGCTGATGTCCAGACTACAAAGGTCTTATCTGCCTAGAGGTTGGAGTTCTACTAGCTGGGCATGATGGTGCATGCCTTTAGCATCTAGCAGACAGAGGCAGGAAAATTGCTGTAAGTTTGGGCCAGCCTGGTCTGCATAGCAAGGTTCCAAACTCTCTAATATTATAATTCTAAATTAAAAGTTAATCATTTCTTTTTCTTTTCTTTTTTCTTTTCTGACCCCCAAGTACTGGACTTAAAAGTGTGTATCACCACCACTCGGCTTCAATTTTTTGATAAAGTTCCTTTTTTGCTCACATCAAAATGTTTTCATCATTTCAAGAAAAAGGTGTCTAATAACTTAAAAACTGATTTTCTGGCCTCTCATGTATTCCCTTGCCATTATCAGTCTTCATAAAATGTTCTTTCTGCTGCCTCAGTGACACACCCTAACTGCTTACCAGGCCAAGTTCAAATGCCTCATGCTGGCTTTTAAGTCTCTGTCTTCCATCCTAAAGTGCTTATCCTTCTTTTGCTATGGTTAAAGCTGTTCCTACTCCGGTAGATGGTGGCACATGCCTTTAATTCCAGCACTTGGGAGGCAGAAGAGGGTGGATCTTTGTGAGTTTGAGGCCAACCTGGTCTACAGAGCTAGTTCTAGTACAGCCAAGGTTGCACAAAGAAACCCTGTCTCAGCCATGATTATTTGAATTCTCTACTCTCGTTTTTTAAGTTAAGGCACTCTGCTGCTTTCTGCTGCCTCTGAGCCCTTGCAGCCCTTATCTGTAATTTCTAGTTGGTTCTGAAGTACTGCCGTATTTGCTAATGGTGGTGGTTTGAAAGAAAATGGCCTCCAATGGGAGTGGCACTATTAGGAGGTGTGGATTTGTTGGAGGAAGTGTGTCACTGTGGGGGTGGGCTTTGAGGTCTCATATGCTCAAGCCATACCCAGTGTCTCAGACTACATCCTGTTGCCTGTGGGTCAAAATGTTCGACTCTCAGCTCCTGCTCCAGCACCATGGAATGAACCTCTGAAAATGTAAGCTACCACAATTAGATGGTTTTCCTTTGTAAGAGTTGCTGTGGTCATGGTGTCTCTTCACAGCAATAGAAACCCTAACTCAGACACTAATTGATTTTCGAATTTGTATTTTATCAAGCAAAATCTGCTTTCAATTCTATTTTGATTCTTTTCTCCAACAGTAGTGTAAGGTGAGAATAGGTGCTTGGCATGTATCTATGAGTCACTCACACTGTGTTCCATCATAGGAGATAAAGGATGTACTGATGATGGACATCAGCCCAGGGGACACTTTTGGAAGCAGACTCAGGCTGTGGTGCAGTGAGCTTACTTTTATCCAAAGCAGGTAAGATTGGCATAACTAAAGGAGGTCATGGGGCAGGGGGAGACATGATCTCCAGAGCTCACTGGCCAGCCAATCTAGTAGAAGCTGTGAGCTCCAGGTTCAGTGAAGAGACCTTGTCTTAATAAGTGGAGAGCAGTAGAGGAAGACACACAGGGGTATACTCTCCACGAACATATACACACATGTATATCCACACACACAGCTCAACCTCATTTATAATTGAAGAAAAATGAAAATTATACAGTGGTAGGCCAGACATGGAAGCACATACCTATGATCTTAGCACTGTTGGGAGAATTGAGTTCTAGGTTAACCTGGGCTACTTAGTTCTAGGATAGCCTGGGCTACACAAGAACCTATCTAAAAAAGAAAAAAGAAAGAACAATGGCAAACTATTCACATTTTAGATTGGCACATGTAAAATGTTGATAACTGTTGGGGTGGGTATGGAGAAACAGACACTTTAGTACACTACTATTTAATATAAACTGGAAACATTTTGTAACAGGACAAATGCACATACTCTTCAATATAAAAACCTTACATACCCCTTGAGCTTAATTTGTAATTGACTGCCATTACACAGACTTAGGCGGAAGAATGTTCCCTTAAGTATTTGTATCAGAGTAAGACTAGAAACAGCTAAATGGTTATCCAGAAGCTGCCGGTTAAATAGCTCATGGAATACAGGGGTTAAAAAGAGCACAGTGTCTGCATATTGCTGAAATGACAATGTCCAGGAAAGTCAAAGAGGGGTGATTTAGCCATAATACGTATTAAAAACACACAATCACTTGCAGGTTTGTGTAAGTAACAGCTGCCACAGGAAGGGCAAGTGCCTAGTACTGGGGCTACCTCCAAAGGATTGGGAAGAGATTTTTGTAACCTTGGACTATTTGGCTTCCGCCCCACCCCAGATATATTTAACACCTTTGCAAAATAAATTCTTGTCAGTTTATAAACGGATACTGTGAAATATCACAAATTACTCTTGCTTACGTTGGATCAAAGTTTTGAGATAAGAAAAGACTACCAGAATGCCAGTAGGGCCATGGTTTTTTGTTATTGAGTATGAAGGAAAAAGGACTAAGGCTGGCCAGATGGCTCAGTAGGTAAAGGTGCTTGCCTCCCAGCCTGACGTCCAGTCCCTAAGGCCCACATGGTGAGAGGAGGAGACTCCTTTTGTTTTCTGACCTCCATCGGCTCCCCAGTAAATACGATTTTTTTTTTGACGGTCTCACTATGTAGCTCTGGCTATGCTAGAACCCGCTCTGTAGACCAGGCTAGCCTCAAACTCACAGAGATCCGCCAGCCTCTGCCTCCAAAGTGCTGGGATTAAAGGCGTGCGCCACCACCGCCCTTCTTTATGATTTTTAAATTACCCTCCTCCCCCCATTGTTTCAGACAGGGTCTCACTTTGTAGCCCAGAGTGGTCTGGAATTTAAGTTCACAGTGTGGCCTAGGCTGCCTTGAATTCCCAGTAACCTTCCTTGCCTCAGCCTCCTGATGAAACTACTTTTATTTTGTTTATATGTCAGGCTAAAATGATCATTTTGTAACTGGGTAAGGTGTACATTTCATTTTGTAAAATTGTTACAAAATGACCATATGTTCCAAATTCCATTATATTGTTGTTTAAACTATCCTTTACAAAAACAGTAATAAAGAGGTGGGTTTTTTTTTTTTTTTTGACAGGTTGGAAAATTGAAAGTGTAATATTAAAAGTAAAGTTAAATAATGGTCTCTGTTTCATAGACTTTAGAAGTCTATGAAATTGCTCATGATCTGATGCTTTTTTGTTTTTGTTTTTGTTTTGGTAGTACTGGGATTGCGTCCAGGGCCCTACACAGGCCAGGCAAGCATCTACTACTGAGCTGCATCCCACCTAACTTGCCTCTGTAATCCTTCCTTTCATTTAACTGTTGTATCTAAATTTAGGTAAGAACATTTAAATTTGGATGAGAAATGTAGTTAACTTAGAGACTATAAAGTTATTGTCTTGATAGAAATAAACATTTTTCACTTTTCTGAAAGCATCACACAGGTTATTGAACTTTTAGATGGGATTTACACCTGTGAACTTGCTCTCTCATGTGAACAGATAAGTGAGGTTGGAGATTGGCTGCTTTGTCTTACAAAATGGAGAAGTGGAATTCTGCTTGGTTCAAAAGTCAGACCAAAATCAACACAAATTTACAATTACATTCTCTCAAGGAAATTGGAGTTGGAAACGAAGTATTTCAAGAGGAGAACCATATTGAGCTTCAGTTTTATTTTATGCTTATTTCTGATCGTAAGTATTATAGATTCTTAAGTATATTGACCAACACATTCACACAATAATACACTCACATAACTATCAGATACTCTTCAGAGATTTTTTTGGTACAGAAACTGAAATGTAGTGTTTTTCTATTCTGTTAAATTAATTGCAAAATGTAAGTCCTAAAGTGTTGCTGGAGTTCTTCCAAGAAGCAAGTTTAGGTCCTGGTATGTGTATATTATTTAGGCCATGAAAAGGGTTTCAGATATATTGATTTATGAACAGGCTTATCCATTTGGTTATAAGCTCATCTGTAAGGTTACTATGTGATCACTGGCAAATGTTTCTGTATATCGACAAGCAACATAGCTCCAAAACAATGCAAAAAAAAAAAATTAAGACGAAGAAGAAAAGGTCTCAGAAAAAGCTTACAGGAAAAGAACAGTGTTTAATATTTCAATACTTTTTTGTAAACAAATTATAAAACACACAGTGTAGTATGCATTTTGTTCTGTTACAGAAAAATCACATTTTCTATACAGACCATGTCCCTATATTGCAAACTGGTCACACATGTCAGTAATATTTTCAGAATATATTAAATGTTTCTTTCTTTTAACTAATGCACTGTTATGACCTTAATTGTTTTCTCTTTCAAACTAGCTTTTCTCGTCAGGTTAAGGAAGTTCAAACCACAGCTGAACTGAGTACCTGAGGTGACAGCAATCAATTTGAAGGCAGAGAAGTATCAAATGAGAACGTATTCTCAATCGCTGTCATAAACTGGTACTTTCAGTTATTACTATGATTTATGTAACTTTTACATATGTTTGAGGAGTAACAGAAGCTAGAGAACATTGTACAGCTGGGTAACTGCCCCATTTTGACATTGTCTTGCATTTAATTGGACACTCTGTAGCTATGATTCCAGGTTGCTTTAGTAGAGCCTTGTCATTCTTCACTTCCTGTGAACCACTCCATAGCTTTGTCTTGCTTCATAAAATTAGTTTCCTTTTCTTTGTTTGATTGATGGTCATTGGCTACCGAAATAAAATATGCATTTTAAGGTAAATTGTATGTATTTAAGACAAAAATTTATATATTTTAAAATACTTTTTGACTTTTTTTTGGTGAGGGGGTGCCAGAGTTTCAATTTGGGAGTGATGATCGTGCTTTTAATCCCAGCATTTGGGAGGAGGCTGGAGGATCAAGCTACCAAGAGGCCCTATCTCAAAAAAAAAAAAAAAAAAACATCAAAAAGATTGAAATAGGACTTCACTATGTAGCACAGCCTTGTCTTGAACTTCTGATATTCCTGCCTTAGCTAAATGCTGGACTTACAGGAATTCACCACTACCTGATTTAGCACATATTTTATTTTTTAATTAATTAATTTGTAGGTTTTCGAGACAGGGTTTCTCTGTGTAGCCCTGGCTGTCCTGGAACTCACTCTGTAGACCAGGCTGGCCTTGAACTCAAAGATCCGCCTGCTTCTGCCTCCTGAGTGCTGGGATTAAAGGCCCTAGTACATATTTTAATTGCTTGTATGGAACTTTAAAGTAATAATGAGCCAAGCAGTGGTGGCGCACACGGCTGGTCTCAAACTGGCTATATATCAAGGATGACCTTGAATTTCTGACCCCTCCACATCCCAAGTGCTGACATTATGGGTGTGTGCCACCATGCCTGACTTACGGTAGGTTTTTTTTTGTGTGTGTCTATGTCTGATCCTTATGTATCATGTTCAAATCTTAAGAGATCTGGTGCAGAACTGTCTTGCAGTTGCTTTCTAGAGGCCTTGCCCTACCTTTCCTATCCAGTAAATGGTCAGTAAGTTTGCTTGTGGCTTTAAGTGTACACTGGATCATGAATTGTTTCATCTATTGACTTATAGCAATACAGATGTGATTAGGAATTAAAGAGGACAAGTGTAAAAAAAAATAGTAAAGAAAGAACCAGATTAGCTAGTGATTTGGTATAAGACAATCTGTATTTTCAAATTTCTGTCCACTATTCTGCCCTGCCCCTTAGGTTTGCCAGTCTCTGGGAAAACAGGATTCATTCAATGTCCTGTTCATACGTTACTTGTCCTGAAAATCTTTTACCAATCTTTTATAATGCTATAATATCTGTGCTTCTAAATGTTGGTCTTGGTCACATTATTACTCCATGTGCCCTACTCTGTGTATTTTTTGGTGCTGGGGCTTGAACCCAATGTCCAGTGCCTGCCAAACATATGCTCGTCCACTGAGCCATATCTTTAGCCCTGATTATATCTTTGTTAAGTGCAAGGATTTTAAACATAGGTGACTGTGTCCAGAACAGTGAATGACAATATAACAAAAAATGAAGTTCAAAAGTGGACTTATTTTTAAGAAAATTATTTGGTTATAGGTTATCGAGCATACAGAATATTCTGTGCCTGTCGATGCCAAAGATAAGGCTTGGTGTATTTTTTCCCCTTTGTCTTTATTTTAAAACCTCAGGTTTTCAGATAATTCATGTCCATGTTTCACTTGGACTAGCCTAGATGCCTTGGGTATAAAGAGTAACAGTGATAGTTTGCTATAAAATGTGCTACAGGGTTTGGAGGTATAACCTAAATGGAAGAACATGAGCATAGCATATATAAGGCCCTAGGTTCAAACACAAACACCAATAACAAAGCAAGCAAAAACAAAAAAGTGGGGGCTGGAGAGACATGCAAGCAAAACACTCACACAATAAAATTAAACACACACACACACACAAGTTGCATATTTAGATAGAGCTGAAATCCCATATTTTTGTTGCTGTTTCTTTAACTGGTAAGAGTGTGACTTTTCTGAGTTTGTTTGTTTGTTATTTTAGCAATAAAATGAATATTAGAAAACCACTTCAAAACTTGTTGGGGGATTGAGTTTTCTAATGATTAGTATAAAGGACTAGTATAATATTGTTAGTTGTAATATGTCTGAATTTTAAAGAATACCTCTTCTATCCCCATGAAAGTATTTTGACAGTGTTACCATCTACCTTGTCAAACCGACATTTTGTTTTTAAATGTCACAAGCAATTCTGTGTTAAAGCTGCTTTTCGGTACCTGTTACTTAAAAATCAAACAACTTTAGTCATGGTATTGCATACCTTTAATCCCAGAGGCAAGCGGATCTCTGTGAGTTTGAGACCAGTCTGGTCTTTGTAGTGAGGTTGGGCCATCCAGTGTTACACAATGAGACCATGTTGAAAGAAAGAGAGAGAGGGAGGAAGGGAAGGAAGGAAAAAGAGAAAGAAGGAAAGGAAGGGAGAAAGAAAAGAGACAAAGAAAGAGAAAAAGAAAAGAAAAAAGTTAGGATGGATGGAAGAAAGTTGCTTCCTTTTGTTTGAAAGATGCACTAATTACTATCTACAATAAATTGTAGTATAAAAACCTGAGCCAACATCAGCTCCTTGTGTGTCTCTCTTGAAGAATTTTTTTTTGGGGGGGGGGTTTCAAGATAGGGTTTCTCTGTGTAGCCTTCACTCTGAAGACCAGGCTGGCCTCAAACTCAGATCCACCTGGCTCTTTCTCCTAAGTGCTGGGATTAAAGGTGTGTGCCACCACTGCCCACCTGGAATGAGTTTTTTAATGACTATAAACCATCAAGTGACTCCAACCTCAAGTAGACTGTAGGGAAAATGTTTTGTTAACAGAGGTCACTATAAGGCATGAGCAGCTGCTAAGAGACTGACCTTACCCTAGGTAATACTATGACTATATTGTTAACTTCATCCCTGGTTAGTTCATACTGTTAATCAAAAAAATCAATGCAAACTTTTTTTACTGGTCAAATGTATATGTGATCAATATTTCATACCTATCTATCCATTTATCTAATAGGGGTTTTGTTGCTGGTAGCAGTTTGTTTTTTAATTTTATTATTAGTTTTTATGTGTACGGGTGTTTTGCCTGCATGTATTCCTGTGTGCTTGTGTGATGCCTTCCTATATGTATGTCTGTGTATCACAGGTACGGTATCTGTAAAGGCCAGAAAAGGGCATCAGGTCCCCTGGGACTGGAGTTACAGACAGTTGTGAGCCACCATGTGGGTGTTGGGAATCAAATTGGGGTCCTCTGGAAGAGTGGGAGGTGTTTTTAACCACTGAGACATCTCTCCAGGGCCCACCCCACCCCCTTTTTAATGGTAAATCACTGTATCCCAACTTGTAATCCTCCTACCTCAACCTTCTAAGTGCTAGGATTACAAGACATTGCCACCATACTCAGCAATATTTTTTCTTTATAGCACTTTCCCTCTGACATTATCAAAGGTTTTAGAGTTAACCTTAAGGTTAACCTTAAGATCCACAGTCAGGTGGTGATGGCACACACCTTTAATCCCAGCACTCAAGAGGCAGAGGCAGAGGCAGAGGCAGAGGCAGTTCGAGGCCAGCTTGGTCTTCAGAGCTAGTTCCAGGGCAGTCAGAGCCACTCAGAGAAACTGTCTCTGGAGAAAATAAATAAATAAATAAATAAATAAATAAATAAATAAATAAATAAATAAATAAATAAAAAAGGACCAATAAATCCTAATTTGGGAATTTCATCAATAAACAAGGTGAAAGCACAATCCCTTCTACAATTCCCTACCCTATTTTATCCATATCGTCTCAAAGACTTGCTTTAAACTTCTCCTCCTTCCCTTCTCTGTCTCCCCTCCTCCTTTGTGTGTGCTTTGTGTATGTACCGCAGTGTTCATGTGGAGGTCAGGACAGTGTGAGGGAGACTGAGAACTGAACTCAGATCGTCAGTTACCAGCCTTTACCCACTGACACATCCCCTGTCCGCAGCCTTTTCAGTACAGTGACTGGCAAAGTGCCTTACTTCCTGCATGCACTCCAGTTTCCTATTGGGACGGCAAGACCTGGAGTACAGAGTATGCTCCAATGAGATATACAGGGATTGGTCTAAAGAAAACATGGTGGTTTCTCTTCTGCTTTCTGTAGATACCTGTTCAAACTATTAGAATTTGCTCCCAATTCACTCTACAAGGAGGAACTTGGTTCTTGATATTTCTACTGCTTTAGCAGTCTTCCTAAAGGCTTCTGCCACAGCTTATTTTCATTGCTAAAAGCAGGATTTCATCAAAGGCCTGTACAGCATACTAGGTAGGAATTCAGGTTCCAGTCACAAGACTGGGGGTTTCCAATATTACTCTACCAACCTTGGGCAAATTAACAGAAGCCTCCGTTTCTTTATTTGTCAAGTGGAGATAACGATACTTAACCTTCAGTGGTAGTGAATATTAAGGGCATTATGAATGTAAGGGGTTTTCCGTATTGCCTGGGACATTGAAGTATCCAATAAAACTTACCTATTCTGAGGATCAAAGAATGTAAAAGTAAAAGAAGCCTGGGAGACAGGAGAGGGCTGATAAATGGCACTTCTTACTTTATAATTGAGCTAATGATCAGCCCTACTTCCTGTCAAATGAGTATGACAATAAAAAGTGTGCCTGGAGATGTTGAGAAGAAAGAGACTATACTGTCAGTAAAATTTGTTATGTAAATACTGTGTCCAAAGAAAGAAAGAGGAACAAGGTTCAACCTCTACTGTCAAGGGACTAGAATTTAGTTTCTCCTTTTAGTAAAGTAAAGTTTCAGTAGACATTGTCCTTCTCATAGGATATGGTAAAAATAAACGAATAAAATTCTGAAATTGTGTGGGTCTGTTTTTGTTTTTTCATGATAGTTAGAAGGGACTATAGGAAACCTGTCTTTCAAATTGGAGAAATCTGTAAGAAGTAAACAGGACCCTTTTATAGAGTATTTTTCTAATACTGTTTCAAATCTAGAAATGAAATGTCAGGGAAATGCTACATATAAAAATAATTTGAAAGTTATAATATAGTTGTATTTCTGGTTAATATAATTTTTTCTAGTTAATATGTCATTTTTCTAAGTAAGCATTTAGAGCTCAACAAAAATGAAAATATGCAAATACATTATGATATACATCACAATAAGACTAAATGACATAGGGAAATGATTTATACTAAATAATAAAAAGCTAGCCTGGCTAAAATATGGTCTAATTTTGTTAGAAAAGTATATAGAAGAAACCAATAGTTGGATGATGATTACAATTAAATTTATTTTCTTCTTGAAATCACTTTTAAATAAAACATACATTTCATAGAAACCCTTCAATCCCTAATACTTGGAGCTCACAGCACATTGAGTTTCAGTTTAAGATATGTTAAAATCTTTTTAATGTTTATAGGCTACCACAAAACAGGTATAGGCAGAGAGTAAACAGTGGTAACTGGAAGAGGGAAAACTTCCAATACTAATTTAACTCAATAATGTAACATATGCATCCCTGCCTGAAAGATAAATAACATGCATTAGTTTAATTTTATTTTACTATTATATCATACCTTGAGAATAGCTATTAGCTTGAGAAGGTTCACCTATCATGTCCATTGATAATGAATTGTGTGATTCCTGAGAATGTTTTTCCGTTAGGTCTACTGTGTCACTGGATGAAGATGATGATGAAGACAATCCCAATCTCATATATCTTCCCTTTTTACCGCACAGTAAACAATCGACTGGTGTGGCACTAGGACCCCGGGGCAGATGAACTTCATCTCGGTTGTAGTTCCTCACCGCTCCACTGTGATGCACAGAGCGCTCTCGTTGCCAGATGTAATGGGTTGGTGCAATGGCCATAACCTATAGTGAAATGGTTACTTTGTGAAGTTAATAAATTTTTTAAATTGAGTAAAGTACAGAAGTTGTACTCGAAGAGCAGCTTTTTCTAAAACTGAGATTAAAAGACAAAGGAAAGGAAAAAAAGACAGTTGTGTAGCCAGTCAGTAGTGGCACACACCTTTAATCCCAGCACTCAGGAGGCAGAGGCAGGTGGATCTCTGTGAGTTTGAGGCCAGTCTGGTCTACAGAGCGAATTCCAGGACAGCCAGGGCTACACAGAGAAGACCTGTCTCCGAGAAAAAACAAAACATTAGTTCCAGCACTTGGGAGGCAGAGGCAGAGGAATCTGTGAGTTCATGGCCAGTCTAGTCCACAAAGCAAGTTCCAGACCAGAAAGGCCTAAGACCCTGACTCAAAGAACAACAATAAAAACAGTGAAGTTACCAAGTTTAAAACATCTACAGCAGCATTTCTGTAGAGTGATTGCTTAGACCTTTAATATTATAGTTGACAGTAAATTAGTTCAAGCAGATAATGAAAATGAAGAAACCTTTTAAGTCGCTATTTATTTATTTAGTCAGTTTTTTTGACACAGGGTCTCTCTACATAGCCCTGGCTGTCTTCAAACTTAGAGATCTGCCAGTCAGCTTCCTGAATGCCAGGAAAAAGTGTGTGCTACTACCTTGCCAGGGTATTTATTTTTAAAATTCTGAATATTTCTAAGTTTATGAAAGATATACAGTTCATCTAAAGCATTACATAATTCTTAACTTTTGAGTGTGTTAGGTTAAAAAAATTAGGCTCCTAACTATGTTTGTTAGGCTGATAAATATTTGCAGTTCCATCAAGGGATGTGGTTAAAAAAAAAAAACTAACACATGTAAATTAATTTTTGTTCTTCAGTTTCCTTATTTGTTAACATAAAAACAAGAGTATATTCTTAGAAGGTTGTGGTGAGAAAAGAGCATTTTATAAAGCACTTAGCCCTCACCTTTAGGCCTTGTCATAGGTCTGTTAAAGCATGGACTTTAGTTGTAACTTTCTTCTGGATCTGCCACTTGCTGACTGTATGCTACAGAGAAAGTTACTTAACCTTTCTGAGGTTCACTTACTTCATTGATAAAATGGGAGTGCTAACTACCTCAATTCAATATTCTATGTAAAATCCTTACTACAACAATGGTGGTTACCACAACATTTAAGAAGTCAAGATAGGGAAAAGTATTATGCTGACCTCATAAAATTCAAAACAGCAATGAGTTTTAAGTCAAAACCTTTGGCTTCAGTTAACATTGGCCCACAGTAAATGAGAATTATAATAATCCTGAAATGAGCCAGGCAGTGGTGGCCCACGCCTTTAATCCCAGCAGTTGGGAGGCAGAGGCAGGTGGATCTCTGTGAGTTCCAGGGCAGCCTGGTCTACAGAGTGAGTTCCAGGACAGGCAACAAAAGTACACAGAGAAGCCCTGCCTGGGGAGGGGAGGATCCTAAAATGAGAGCCAGACAGAGCCATACTAGTTGCCTAAACTAGTGATTTTTCTAAGATGTTTTAAAAATTCTAAAATTTCAGAGCATATTGGGAGCCTAGGAAGGTCAAGGGAAGGCAGCAGCAGAGGAGCTCAGTTTTAGGGTGTTGTATAAGGTGTGTAATTTTGTTTGATGAGAAAGAGCTCTGGCTAGGAAAAGAAACTCCTGCTAGATGAGTTTATTCAGCAAATGATGGTAGTGTGACTTGACCAAACAAGTACTGTACCACTGAGCCACATCACAAACCTCCATGCAAGTTTCTTAAATTTTGTGTTTGAATTTATAGACATAGATAAAATACAATAAATCTATAAAATAAATACATACACACATGAAGATGGTGGGGAGAGGAGAGAAACTAGGTTTCATATACCTCAGGATGGCTTTGAACTCACTGTATGGCTAAGGATGACCTTATCCTTGAATTTCTGGTCTTCTTGTCCACCTCCTCAATGATGGGTTTACGGGTGTATACCACCATGACCTGTGTATGTGGTGCTAGGAATCAAACCCAGTGCTTTATACAAATTAAGCTGGCACTATTCCACTGTGCTAGATTCCCCTTATCAAGAATTTTTTTTGTTTGTTTTTTCTTTCTTTCTTTTTTTCTTTTTTTTTTTCCGACATAGGGTTTCTCTGTGTAGCCCTGGCTGTCCTGGAACTCACTCTGGCTGGCTTCGAACTCACAGAGATCCATTTGCCTCTGCCTCCCGAGTACTGGGATTAAAGGCGTGCACTGCCACCATGGCCTGCCTGGTGCCTTAGTTCTTCATTTTTAGTGACTGTCTTTTCCCAGCACTTTTCCATGTCCAGACTATTCTTTCCCTTTTGTCTTAGTGTGACTGTTCCCTGAAGACTCAGCACCAGTTCCATTTTAAAGTCCCAGCTTGTAGGTCTTAATGTCAGTGCTGTCTTAAGACTACTGCCATATGGAAGCAGCCAAGATTGAAGCTATCGACATTACAAAGCCTAGTGTGGTTTTGTTGGACTCTTGATCTAGTGGGAAGAGCATCGGGAATAGGAAGCAAAGGGCACAAACAGAAGGTGTGGTAAACTGCTCCTTCTGTAATGTGAGCAGTAGGTAGTCTGTCTCCATGCTAACTCAGCTAGAAAGAAACACGCATTTAAAAAGTCTACGCGTAGCCGGGCGGTGGTGGCGCACGCCTTTAATCCCAGCACTTGGGAGGCAGAGGCAGGCGGATCTCTGAGTTTGAGGCCAGCCTGGTCTCCAGAACGAGATCCAGGACAGGCACCAAAACTACACAGAGAAACCCTGTCTCAAAAAACAAAAACAAAACAAAAAAGTCTACATGTTTATACTATAAATACATATACAATTAGAATATTACTATAATAACAGCTGTGAACTAAGCCTGTCCCAGGATCACAAGCTTGTTCTTAATTCTTTAGGACTTTGGGCAAATTAGCTAACTTTCTAGGTCCTGGAGTATCTTTTATATACAATGTCAAGTGCTAAGTCAGATTCCATGGAAGAGGTTTCTCTGAAACATTGGTAGCAGCTGCCCTACTAAAAACAATTTTCTCCTCTAAAAACACTTTATCGTCAGGGATATTTGGTTTGGTGCCTTTGGTAAAGATGAAGATTGGTAGTGTTTTGGTCCCAAGAGGGGATAGCAGTATGTGTAAAGAGCACTGGCCCTGCAGTTGCCTTAATAACTGTGTGTCCCTAGAGCAGTGATGTGCATCCTCCGTGCTCCATCAGTCCCCATCTGGAATTACCTCGCTGACTCTCCAGAATGGTTGAGAGGTAATTCATGTGTGGGGATTTCAGCCATGCCTGACAGGCTCTCAGTCACTTCAAATGCTGTTTTCCCCTGAATCTTCACAGCATTGAACATAATTTTACTATACTGGGTGACAAGGCCATTTTCATGCAAGTGTGTAATGTACTTTGAGCATATTCCCCACACCTCGCTACCCTTACCCTTTTACTCCTTGCCATTCCTATTAGTTCCCTTTATGTTTTGCTGCTTTTATTTCACTACTACTACTACTACTACTACTACTACTACTACTACTACTACTACTACTATTACTACTACTACTATTATTATTATTATTTGAAACAGTGTCTCTTTATGTAGCCCTGGCTGGCCTCAGAGTCACAGAGATCTGCCTGCCCCTGCCTCCCACATGCTGGCATTAAAGTTGGGCACCACTATGCCATCCCAGCTATATTTTCTTGTCAGCTGTACATATATGGCTTGGTGCATCTCTATAAAAATCTAAGATGCATAAAAGAGAGAAGAATATGGTATTCACATTTTTGAGGTCTACAGAGTAATAAGACAAGAAAGGGAAATAAAAAGATCAAAATATGAAAAGAAGTCAAAGTATCCCTATTTTTAGATGATCTGGTTTCATACATAAAGTTCACAATCCCAAGATTCCACCAGAAAACGCTTAGATCTGACAAACACTTCAGCGAAGTAGCAGCATATATTAATAACACAATCATATAAAAATCAGTAGTCTTCCTATATAACAATAACAAACATGCTGAGCAAGAAACCAGAAAGACAATCTTATTCACAACTTCCTCAAAAACGAACAACAACCACCCAAAAAAATAAAAAATAAAAAAAAAGCACCTTGGAATAAACCTAACCAAGGAAATAAAAGAGCTCTACAGTGAAAACATATTACTAAGCTTTAAGCATCGTTTATATGTGCTAATTCTCCACAGCTGCTATTACCCAGTTATCACCCTAATTCCTATGTTTAAATACCAAATTCCTTAGTTTTCCTTTTTTTTTGTTTTGTTTTGTTTTTCAAGACTGGGTTTCTCTGTGTAGTTTTGATGCCTGTCCTGGATCTCGCTCTGTAGACCAGGCTGACGTCGAACTCACAGAGATCCACTTGGCTCTGCCTCCTGAGTGCTGGGACTAAAGGTACCTGATTCAAATTCCTTAATTTTTCAATAAACTAGTTTGATTCTCTTCCCTTTCTTATTACATTAGAGAATCCAACATTTTTCCCATTATACAGATCTGAAACCAATAACTTTCTTTCCCACATATGCTATATCCAACTTATTACAAAGTCATAACAATTATACTTTTGTAACATTTCTAACACTGGCTTCACTGCCAGAGCATGGCTATCTAGTTCCTAAACTAGCAAATTTAGCTCTTTCCAGCACATTCCAATAGAGGGTCTCTTTTGCATACCATCATTGTATTATTCTGCCCAGTACTATTGCTCCCTAAATTACTAATCTGAAATCACGTGGTAGCTGACAGAAGTTAGCTATGATGATACTGTGGCACTACACCACAGTACATAAAGCAGCAAGAAGAAAAGCTTCCCTCCAATCAACTGCCACCCTCTGTGATACATGAAAGGTGACGGGATGGAATGTCTCTCAGTGGACAGGCACCCTCTCTAACCCGTGAGCCAGTCTAGAAATTAAGCCATCACCAATGTAAATTAATTTCACTCCAAAGGAACTATGTCTAAAAAGGTAAGTAGGTAAGAAGCCAAGACACACACACACACACACACACACACACAGAGGTATATGTATATATATATATGTATATATATATGTATATATAGAATATTTTTATTTGCACATAATTATAGTCCACCATTCTTCAAACAAGTATTTAAGGGAACTGAACACAAAATTGAGTGGGTGAGTGAGTGTGTGGGTGGGTGCTGGAGAGATAGCTCAACTGTTAAGAGTACTTGTTGGTCCTGCAGAGGATCTGGGTTGGGTTCCTAGCACACACATGGTAGCTCACAACTCTCTGTATCTCAGTTCCAGAGGATCTAATGCTCTCTTCTATAATGGCACCAGACACACATGTGGTGCACATACACTCATGCAGATAAAACACCCATATGCATAAAATAAGTCTAAAAAAAACAACAAAAAAGAATTCACTAAACTGGACCCAAAGGGGAAATTGAACTAAAGTGGGAAAAAGCAGACAGAGTTATAAAATGCAATGCAGTTAATATGGTTATAGATAATAGCTTTTCAAATGTGGTTTTAAAAAGAAAAGGGGGCTGGGTATAGTGGTACACCCCTTAATCCAACATTCAGGAAGCAAAAACAGGCAGATCTCTGTGAGGTCAAAGTCTGTCTGTTCTATGTAGTAAGTTCCAGGACAGTCAGGGAGACCCTATGTTTAAAAAAAAATAAGGAAGGAAGGAAAGAAAGGAGAAAGAGACAAATTACAAATCTCAATATTATCTAAAAGGGGAACGTATGTTCTTTAACAGTACTAACAAAAAGACAAGTTGTAAGTTAACCACATTTTTTAATCTGAGAAATGGAAAGAATAGTTATGCTTCTTAATTCCCAAGCTGAGATACAGGTGAATCTTCTAAATTACCATTGAGAAGTTTCTATGGAGGCAGATGGCATAGAAAACAGAACAGCAGGAAGTCATTACATACACAGCCGGGCAAGTTGTGGCTCTGCTACTTATTGTATGCTCTGCACACATAAATCCTAACGTCCTTGGGTCAATTTTATCAATTTTATCAATATAAAGGAGAAATGTCTCCATCCTCAGAGGTGTCTCTGTGAGGATAAAACAATGCATATTGGGCTGGAGAGATGGCTCAATGGTCAAGAGCACTGGCTGCTCTTCCAGAGGACCCAGTTCAGTTCCCAGCACCTACATGGCAGCTCACAACTATAATTCCAAGATCTGACATCCTCACACAGACATACATGGAAGCAAAATACCAATACATATAAAAGTAAATTAAAAAAACAATGCATATTGAGTTACAATACTCCTTAGTTCCTTTTCTATTGCTATGATAAAAAACCATGACCAAGACAACTTAGAAGATGTTCAATTTGGGGCTCACAGTGGCAGAGGGACAGAGTCAGTGACATCATGGCAGCAGGCAGACAGGAAAGGTGCTAGGATCCTCTGGAAGAGCAGCCCCTGCCTTTAACCACTGAGCTATCCCTCCAGCCCCCTGCATAGCTTTTGAAGGCAAGGGAGGGAAAGAGCCAAAGGTGACAGCTTTGTGACAGGAACAACTAGAAGGACAGAGTTGCTTCCTATTAAGATACGGGAGACTGTAAAGAAGCACGTTTGCTGGTCTATGTGTAGGAATCGGGAAAGCAATCTGACATGTTAAGGTTTCAATCAGACAATGGAATAAACAGTCTGATATGCAGGTCTGGAATTGGGAGGGACCTTTAGAGCTCTGCACTAAAGCCTTCTAAAAATATTTTAATTTTTATCTGTGTCTGCACATGCCCATGCCTGTAGATACCAGAAGAGCTTGTCCGATCCCTAGCAGTAGAGCTACAGTGGTTGTAAGCTGCCAGATATGGGTGCCAGGAACTGAACTCTGGTCTCCCGGATGACTAGGAAGTGGTGAACTGCTGAGCTCTCTCTCCAGTCCCTCTAAGTTAATGTCTTAAGAATGAACGAGATCACTTACTAAGTTAATTCCAGTACAGGTAAGAATAGGTCCCAGGACTGAGCTCCGGGGCACCTTAATAAGGCTGATGAGATGAAAGGGAGCCGACAGAACACATGGAAATCTGTCAACCTTGAGATTCAGAAAGCCTCATGAAGACAGTGGATCAGAGAAACAAGTGTGCCAAATACCACTGCTAAGTGGAGAACTAAAAACTAAAAACTGACCTATGCTTTTGGCAACATGAAGCCGTCAGGAGGCTTTGACAAAGTTCTGTTCAACAACAGAGGAAAGGCTTTGTGTAATAGTTTCAAAGAGAATGGAAGAGAACAGACTAGAAGCAGAGTAGATATACTTGGAAAAAGTTAGGGTGTTCAAAATGGCCTTCTGTCACTCTCAAGCATATAGCAAATAGCTATGCAAACTGCCATTCACTACTTTTTGAGACAGGGTCTCACTAGTTATGCAGTCCAGGTTGAACTTGAATTTGAGATCCTCCTGCTTCAACCTCCTGAGTACTGAGATTGTAGGAATGGACACTGATTGATTATCCACTTGACCCAAGTAGAGAGGTAAAAACCACATACAAGAAATAGAGACATAAAAGTAAGTTACAGGGTTCTTTCCGTACCCTGGAACTGGATGAGTTCAGTTTGAATGACAGTGCATTAATTTTAGAGGCCTCATATATGTAACTTTTCATCTTTTCCCATTGACTTTTAACTTTGTAGAGTCTTAGCCTGCTAAATACTCTTTCTGTTATTTCCTGTCCTCTGTTATTTCTGAATCCTTGCATATGTACTAGGGCCAAGCAGGGGTGGAGCACACCTTTGATCCCAGACTGGTCTACAAATTGAGTTCCAGGACAGCCCCAGCTGTTACACAAAGAAACCCTGCCTCAAAAAACCAAAACCAAATCAACAAAAAACCCATTTATAAATAAAATGATTTACCTTAATAAAATATAACCTAAGAAAACAATGTGCTGAGCATGGTGATGCATACCTTTAGTCCCATCTCCTGGGAGACAATGGCAGACAGATCTCTGTGAGCTAGCCTAGTCTACATAGAAAGTTCCAGGACAGCCAGGGCCACAGAGAGAGACCCTGTCTCAAATGAAATGAAATATACCCAAGGAATGCTCAATCATACCACAAAGATACATGCTCAACTATGTTCATAGCAGCATTATTCATAATAGCAAGAACCTGGAAACAACCTAGATGACTGTCAACTGAAGAATGGATTAAGAAAATGTAGTATATATACACAATGGAGTACTACTCAGCGGAGAAAAACAATGACAGCATGAAATTTGCAGGCAAATGGATGGAACTAGAAAAAAATCATCCTGAGTGAGGTAACCCAAACCCAGTAGGACAAACATGGTATGTACTCACTCATAAGTGGATTCTAGATATAAAGTAAAGAACAATCAGACTGCAACCCACAGAACCGAGAAGGCAATCTAGCAGGAGGGACCCTAGGATGACTGTGGCTTATAATAAGTTTTGGTTTTACTCAATCACTGGTCAAATCTCAATGAAACATTTCACTATTAGGATAAGAATTTGTACTGTATCAAGCTGATAATAGAAAAATAAATAAATAAAAAATAAAATACAATATTAGTTTGCAAACTATGTAACAATTTTTTAAATAAAAAATGTATTCTTTGTGAAAAGAGGTATGGATTTTAAATATATTTAAATTTATTCAAACTATATACCATGCTGTTGGCCTCAATGTGGGAAACTTGAAAATTCATATACTTTAGTAGAAATTATTATTCAGCTCTAGTTTCCTAATTGTATACAAATCTTAAATAAGATGCTGTAGAATGTCCACAAGTCCTTTGCTAGCATACTGGTGATTTTTCAGATAGGGGGAGACACTACAATTAGAATAGTATAGAAGTAGTCTGCTCTGAAAAATGGAAATTACAACTTTTAATAATTCTGATAAAATTCAAGCAGAAACAGAACATACAAGCTGTTCTCATAATAGTGACTAAGGCTAATGATCTCTGTACATGTACAAAGACAGAGAGAGAGATAGGAAGAGAGCATTAAAATCCAAAGTGGCAGGACATAGTGGCATGATACACTTGTATCCTAAAAGAGGACAAAATAGGGCTGTGAATTCCAAGCCCGGGTGGGCTACTTGCGGGTATCTACCTCCAAATAAGGAAGAAAACTAAACCAAACCAAAAATAAATAAATAAACCAAGGAAAATTAGGTAAACAAAGATTATAAATAAAAAGTATTTTAAAATCCTTACCTCTTCACAGCACCGCCTGCTCACAATAGCCCTATAGTCAATTCTGTCCCAGAGTTGGTCCCTTAACTTTAAGAAATTGGGGAACAATTTTCTCCAGTTTTTCCCTAAAGCCCATGGAAAAATTTCATACTTGGCTTCTTCTTCATCTTCTTCAACTGTATTAGCCAGGTACCTAACAAAAAGGGTCAACAACCCAAAAAAGAAATGGGTAAGAACAAGAACAGCAGATAAAAAAAAATTAAAAAAAAAGAATAGAAAAGAAATACAAATGACTTATCAGTGCACAAAAGATACTCATATCTAAAATACACAATAAAAATGGTGATACAATGAATTTTCTATCTGTCACACCTTCTAGGTGTTTCTGTATTCCTATAAATGTTGGCCTTTACTCTGGGATGTAGTAACATTCAGTAACCCTGAAACAGACTAGGCTTTTCTGACTTCTTAGGTGAATCTGTGGTGTGTTCAGTCTGGAGCTAATCAGCCAAACCCAGACAAGACTTTCTAGGGTATCTCCTGACTACTCCAGGGACTGTGGCTGTTTGTCTGGCTGAGAACAGGCATGTTCTAGATGAATGACTGTGAGCCACTTTTTCTGTCTTTCTCTGGGATGTCTTCAGACAGCTCCTTTATACACATTTGGAAGTCAGTATTTTGCCAAATACTTGAGGGGAACCAGGCATACAAAGAAGCAGAAAAACAAACACCATGATAAAGAGACTAACTAACCAATCAAAACCAACCCAAAACTGATACATAAAGGGCCATCAAGACAGCTGTAACTATTCTGTCTGCTCAAAAAGGAGATGCACTGCAACTGTACTTGTAGAGAAGAAAACTACAGTGTGTAGGATGGAAACACTGAGCTGGATTAATGGAAGACTGAGCACTGGAGAAGAGAGTTGCCAATTGAAGGTACAGCAACAGCATCTGCGCAAACCAGAATATAAAGACAAACATAAAAACCAGAAACAGAACATTAGTTAAATGTGTGAACACTTCAGCAAGTGAATTCAAAGTGAACTTGAAATCTGAAAAGTGGCAGGTAGACAAAAATATTGATGAAATAGATGAATTTTTCAGAAGTTTGAAGAAAATGGGACTAGGGATGTAATCTAGCTGTTACCATGTTCCCACAGCATGCAGGACTGGGTTTGGTCCCAGCACTGCATAAATAGGTATGTGGCATATACCTGTAATTACAGTCCTGGGGAGGTAGAGGCAGAAAGATCAGAAGTTCAAGGACATCTTTAGCTACATAAAAAGTTTGAGTCCAACCTGGGCTACAGGAGACCTTTTATACAAATTTGACAAAAAAAAAACCCTATAAATCTATAGCCAGGTGGTGATAGCACATGCCTTAATCCCAAAACTTAGAAGGCAGAGGCAGGTGGATCTCTGAGTGTAAGGCCATCCTGGTCTACAAAGCAAATTTGAGAACAGCTAGAGCTACACACAAAAAAAAACCCTGTCTTGAAAAACTAAAAAAGAAGCCGGGCTGTGGTGGCATATACCTTTAATCCCAGCACTCAGGAGGCAGAGGCAGATGGATCTTTGTGAGTTGAAGGCCAACCTGGGCTACAGAGCGAGTTCCAGGACAGGCTCCAAAGCTACACTGAGAAACCCTGTCTTGAAACCCCCCCCAAAAAAATCCCCCAGAATCAAAACAAAACAAAAAAACCCCACCCAAAACAAACAAACAAAAAAAACCATAGAAATCTACAAAGAAGTTCAATGAATAAGAAACAAGAAATCACAACATCATAGCCAAATTGTTCAAAAGCAATGATAAAATCTTAAAAAGCAGTCAGACAGAAAAAGAGACACATTTAGCTAGTGTGTTGGCACACATTTGTAATCTTAGTACTTGAGAGGTTCAGACAGAAGAATGGGGAATTCAAAGCTATTCTCAGCTACATAGTAAGTTTGAGTCCATCCTGGGCTACATGAGACCCTGTTCTCCCCACCCCCTACCCCCCCCCAAAAAAAAAGAAAGAAAAAGAAAGAAAGAAAGAAAGAAAGAAAGAAAGAAAGAAAGAAAGAAAGAAAGAAAGAAAGAAAGAAAGAAAGAAAGAAAGAAAAAGAGGCAGAAATAAAGTTAAGGATGGGGCAGATTTCCAGTAAGAAGCAATGCAGGCTCCATAGGTTACTTTAACAACAACAACATTACAAAATGCACAAGGAAGCAAGACACCATGAGCAGAAGCAAATCCCAAAGTCAAAAGAGAACATAAAAATAACTGTCTAGGAGCTGGAGATGCTCTTACGGAGGACCTGGCTTCAGTTCCCAGTAACTGTAATCTTAACATTTAAAAGGCAGAGGGAAGAAGGAAGATCAGTTCAAGATCATCCTTGGCTACACAGGGAGCTTGGGGTTAGCCTAGGCTACAAATACCTGTCTCAAAAGATTCTAAGGGCTGGAAAGATGGCTCAGAGGTTAAGAGCACTGGCTGCTCTTCCAGAGGTCCTGAGTTCAATTTCCAGCAACTACATGGTGGCTCTCAACCATCTATAATAGGATATGATGCCCTCTTCTGGTGTGTAGGCATATGGCAGAACATTCATACATAAAATATAAATAAATTTTAAAAAAGATTTTAAAAAATAAGAAAATGAAATCAGAGTGTTACAAGAATGTTTTAAGAAAGCATTGCATAACTACATAGAAAATACAAGCATTACAACTGTGGCTAACAAGAGATGCTGAATGAAAAGAAATACCAAGTTAGCCTATAGAAAATATATGATCAGACACAGTATGAAAATTATAATTCATGCTACTTAAAATATAATACAATCTGCAGTCCAATCTTAAAGATTACTGCAGAGTAAAAGCTAAATAGCACTTTAATGGCTATAACCACAAAACAAGTGAAACAAATTCAATTTCAGGCTTCTACCTGGATTTGCACTAAAGCCATTTTTGATTTATCTTTGTCAGGTGAAGAAAACTATAGAATATGTATGTATGATACTGAATGAAAATATAATACTGAAACATGTAAATGGCAATTTAACAGTGTCAAGGCTGAATCTGGCTCTTGGAAAAACCATACATGAACTTGCACCTCAGCAACTCTGCTCCCTTTTTTCCCGTTTTAGCCCAGGATGCCCTCAAACTCATGATCCTCCTGCCTTAGCTTCCTAAATGTTGGGGGTGTAGGTGTATACTACAACACCTGGCCTCCTTACTAACTTCTGTGATCTTGCAAAGTGATTTATCTTCCTAAATTCTGTTTCTACATCTATAAATCAGGAATAAGAAATGCATTTCATTTAATTCCAGCACTTGTAGGCAGAGGAAGACAGGCAGATCTCTGTGAGTTAGAGGTCAGCCTGATCTACAAAGTGAGTTCCAGGATAGCCATGGAAATCCTGTCTGGAAACAAACAACAAAAAGAAATGAATTTTATAAGAAAACTAAATGTATAAATCTGTAAGAAGTGGCAATTGACACATATACTCAGTATTAGCTATTACTATTAAATTCTTCCAGTTTAGCAACCATCATTAAATATTAAATCCAGCTTATTTTTCCTACATTCTGAAAAAAAAAATGTCTCTCTAATGCATAGATAAGGCTCCTCTGGTCTGACTTCTTTAAAAACTCTGATTCTAAACACACTTTGAGTAAAAACTTATTCCTCAGTGCTGATAGCTATTATGGCGCTCCAGTGTCTTTAAAATTTGTTTTTATGTGTTTGAGTGTTTTGCCTGCCTGCCTGTGAACCATGAGTGTGCCTAGTGCCCAAAGGCCAGAAGGGGGATTCCCTGGAACTGCAGTCACAGGTGGTTGTGCTGGGAACTGAACCCCAGTTCTCTAGAAGAGCTGCTATCTTAAACCACAGTTCCTAGTTGTATACAAAAACATTGCAGTATTGGGGGCTGGAGAGATTGGCTCAGAGGTTATTTAAGATAGCTGCTCTTCCAGAGGACGTTATGTACATACGCCAGGTGGTGGTGGCGTATGCCTTTAATCCCAGCACTTGAGAGGCAGAGCCAGGAGGATCTCTGTGAGTTCGAGGCCAGCCTGGACTACAGAGTAAGTTCCAGGAAAGGCAACAAAGCTACACAGAGAAACCCTGTCTTGAAAAACCAAAAAAAAAAAAAAAATGTACATATATTCTAGCTGCATTGTTGTATCCACATATAGGGTAGAAAAAAACATATTCATTGTCTTTTTCTTTTTGCCAGGGGTGGGGGCATTGCTAGTAATTAAAATTGGGGCGTCATGCATACCAGGGAAACACTCTACTCACACACCACAACTTCCAAAATGTATTCTTTTTTATTGGTTTGTTTTGAGATAGGGTTTCTCTGTAAGAGCCCTGGCTATCCTGGAACCAAAATGTGTTCTTTTTTTTTTTTCCAAGCCAGGGTTTCTCTGGTTTTTTTTGGTTTTTTTTTTTTTTGGTGCCTGTCCTGGCTGGATCTCGCTCTATAGACCACGCTGGCCACAAACTCACAGAGATCCTCCTGGCTCTGCCTCCTGAGTGCTAGGACTAAAGGCATGTGTCACCATATCTCAGCTCCAAAATGTATTATTTTGTTTGTTTGTTTGTTTGTTTTCCAGACAGGGTTTCTCTGTGTAGCTTTGCGCCTTTCCTGGATCTTGCTCTGTAGACCAGGCTGGCCTCGAACTCACAAAGATCCACCTGCCTCTGCCTCCCAAGTGCTGGGATTAAAGGTATGAGCCACCACTGCCCGGCCCAAAATGTATTCTTAAATTTAATTTTTTCCCTTTTATTCTAAAGCAGTGCTGGGGACTGACCCCAAGGTTTTGTGCATACTAAGCAAGTATTCCACTACTGAGTTATATCCCCAGCCCTGAAATTGTATTTTTTCTAACCAAATTATGACCTATAAATTGGAAAATTACATCATTAAAACAACAGATAACAAAACTATCATTAATTAATGTGATATAAATAGAAAATCTGAAGAATAAACAATATTCAGTGTTTGATGAGACCATCAGTGAACACAAAAGTATTAAATATGAATTAATTCCTATCTTTTGGATATAGACCTACAAAGATAATATCCAAGTCAGGCAGTGGTGATGCATGCCTTTACCAATACTTGGGAGGCCAAGTGGATCACTGTGAGTTCCAGGCAAGCCTGGTGTATAGAGTGAGTTCCAGGACAGCCAGGACTGTTGCACAAAAAATAAATAAATAAATAAAAAATCTCAACTCCCCCCAAATAATATATCCAAAATATTTTTCACAAAGATTCAAGTTATAAAAGTATGATAATGATTTTACTACATACTAACTGGCAGTTTTAAAAAGAATATTCTGCCTTTTAAAAAATATAAATTGCTGGGTGTGGTGGCAAACATCTTTAATCTCAGCACTCAGGAGGCAAAGACAAGTTGATGTCAGTAATTTTAAGGCCAGCCTAGACTATATACAGTGAGTTATAAAACAGCCATGACAACATAGAGAGACCCTGTCTTTAAAAAAAAAAAATAGTGTGTGAGCTGGTGTAGGAGTGGAGGTGGGTGGGTAGCACTTGGGAAGCAGAGGTTGGTGGATCACTGTGAGTTTGAGGCCAGCCTGGTCTACAAAGGGAGTTCTAGGCTGTTACACAAAGAAACCCTGTCTCAAAAAAACAAAATCAAACAAACAAAAAAAAAAAAAAAAAACAAAAAAACAAAAAAACCAACCCCACAAAACAATAAGAACAACAAAAAACCAGTAGGGTTGGGAGGAAGAGAAAGAGAATTGGGGAAATTTACATAAGAGCACTGTAGAAAATATAAAATACACAATACAATCTGAAGTGGGATACTGAACAACAAATGTGGCATGTAATGTAAGAACAGGGAAAAGAACATTAAAACTATCCTATTAAAGTAAAATATACATAATTTTCATACACAAGAAGGCCTATTAATAATATCCATAAAAATTTAATATTTCTGCTTTAAATTACAAATCACATATATTGTAAATAATCAAAAAATTCATTTAATAGAAAGCATACTTACAGAGCAATAAAGAAATTTATCCTGGTATGCTCATTTATAGTAAATTTAGCTCTCTTGAAATAAACAAATGTCATAGCCAAAAGATACTATAAGGAAAAGTTAGAAATTAATATTAATGGTTTGCTTTCAGTAATACAATTGATATAAAATAGTTGACTTTAAACCTTAAGACATTATTAATCTTTATACAACCACCTGAGTACTTATTTTTGTCTCCTGTAATTAATCCACTTGAATAGTATGAGAATTACTGATAATTTATCACATTTAGCTAGGTGGATTTCTAAGTTTTATTATAGCTGGTGCATTCAAAAATTAAAACTCCATTTTTTTCTAACTTAAATTTCAGACTTACAGAGAAGTTAAAATAATTCGATTAACCAAACATCTTTCACCTAGATTCACCAATAGTTACTTTTAAAAATAACATTTAAGAATGACTTTAAATAATTTCAGAAATTAGGATAGCAAGGCTTAGTTTTCATTGAGAAAACACATTTTAAATGTAATATTACAAAGACACAATTATCCTATTTGAACATATGCCCAAGATCTAATGGTTCAAATTTGTAACAAGTTAAAATATAAATTTTTTTCTCTCTCATACTTATTCATTATCTAGTAAGGGAATTGTACAAGAAGATGGTTCTAAGTGTTCCCTTCATTTCCAAGTAAAGGGCTCTTGAATTAATGTCAGGTATTCTGGGATAGTTACTTTTCAAACACTGCCCCCTGCTGACCTCCAGCATTAAAGCACTTAAACTGTACTGTTAACCACACCTCTAAAGAAACTGAGTATTTGGGCGTATCATTACTGTTTATTTGAAAACTGACACTGTGATTGTTTTAAAGAGTACATTTTGGAGACATATTCTATTTTTACACTTATTTATATATATTTATTTATTTATGTGCGTCATGTGTCAGGTCACCACCAAGGTGTGGAGATGAGAAAACAATTTAGGAAAGTCCCTTCCATTCTCTCTTCCATCATGTGAATCCCGGGATCAACTCAGGCATCAGGCACCATTAGCAGCTGATGTAGTATGTATGTATCCCGCCTGCCTCACATTATCAAATGTTTATGATAAGATGTTAGCATGCCTCAGGTTTACCTCAAAGTAACTTACATTCCCAGGAAGAAGGGTTAAAAGAAACAAGAATGGCCACGTTGATGATGACTGTACTTCGAAGAGCCACATGGTAGGTCTTTGTCTTTATTTTAAATTGTGTGCGTTTCAGTTGTTCTAAACCAATCTCCAGAGGCTGCAGAGCTGCCTCAGCCATTAATTAACAGTGCTGTCTATTCTTCCAGAGGAAGTTTGGTTCCTAGCACACTCACAACTGTCTATAAGGCCCGGTCTTCAGGATCTGACAACCTTTTCTGACCTTCAAAGGCACCAAGCATGCAAGTGGTGCACAGACACACATACAAGCTAAACACCCAAACATAAATGTTTGTTGTTTTGTTTTGGTTTTTCGAGACAGGATTTCTCTGTATAGCTTTGGAGCCTGTCCTGGAACTCACTCTGTAGCCCAGGCTGGCCTCGAACTTACAGAGATCCGCCTGCCTCTGCCTCCCGAGTGTTGGGATTAAAGGCGTGCGCCATCACCGCCTGGCCAAACACAAAGTTTTTAAAAAACTTTCCAAAATTAATTTTTTATTTTAAAAATATTTTAGTTTTTAATTGTGTGTGTGTGTGTGTGTGTGTGTGTGTGTGTGTGTGTGTGTGTGCACATGAGTGCAGATGCCTGAGAAGACCAGAAGTCATCAGATCACCTGGAGCTGGATTACAAGCAGTTATAAGTCACTTAGTATGGGTGCTAGAAACTGAACTCAGGTCCTCTGGAAGAACAGGAAGTGCTTTTAACCACTGAACCATTTCTCTAGCCTCCCAAATTAAAAAAAAATAAACTTTTTCTTAATCTTTGCCACATTTAAGTATGAAATAAAAGCCTTCATCTCAATACTTAGAATTAAACCATAAGCTAATCTCCTAAACATTCCTTTATCTATTGATTTATATTTTAACTGTTACTGAACTTAATATATGACTGCCCAGTCTAAATGGGTATTTACAAAAGTAAAATGGCAACTATTCAGCTTACTCAAAAGCATAGAAACAAATATTGAATGTATCCACAAAAAAGCACAGCCATCACTGTTCCTAAGAAACTAGACAGTTTATGAAATTATTAACATCTAGTTGAAGAACATGTTAAACTAATTGTACCTTGTAAGAGTATTAGGAAGGGTGGGGAATGAGAGGTCTGAATAAGAATAAAGTAGACGGGCATCTGGGCACACGCCTTTAACCCTCACACTCTGGAGGCAGAGACAGTGGATATCTTTGAGTTCAAGTCTATATAGGAAGTTTTAGGCCAGCTAGTGTTACATAGGTAAGTCCATGTCTCAAGAAAATAAGTACAATGACACACACATATGAAAATGTCACAATGAAACTCATTTCTTTGTATACTAAGCAAAAAGAGAGTGATCCGGTATTTTAAAGATATTTTTAATTATGTCGTATTAGCACACACACATGCATGTGTGTGTGTGTGTGCATATGCACGAACTCATGCACCCTCCCTCCAGGAGCTAGAGTTACAGGCAGTTGTAAGCGGCCAGATGTGGGTGGAAGAAACCTAACACAGATCCTCTGGAAGAGCACCAAGTGCTTTTAACTGCGAAGTCATTTTTCCAGCCATACAAGCCATTTGTTCTATAGAATAATTCTCAAATTTCATTTGTCTAGTGTTTCTCAAAGTATGTGACAGGTGCCAATCTATGGTTGTTATCCAGCAGTGAGGAAGCCAACATGGAATAAGATGTTATTTATGCTATTAGAAATTATATTTTATACATAGCAATTTAATGCCTGTTGAATTTTAGTAATAAAATTAATTGAGGATATAACTGGAATTTTTGGTATGAATTACTTATAAAACATTCAAATGCTGGGCGGTGGTGGTACACGCCTTTAATCCCAGGACTCGGGAGGCAGAGCCAGGCGGATCTCTGTGAGTTCGAGGCCAGCCTGGGCTACCAAGTGAGTTCCAGGAAAGGCGCAAAGCTACACAGAGAAACCCTGTCTTGAAAAACCAAAAACAAACAAACAAAAAAACATTCAAACATATAGGAGGCCACCTGAATGGACTGAGTCTTAAGAACTTTTTCTCCATACCAATTAAAGGAAGTTATTCCACCCAAACTGTATTGAATCTAGCTGACCACAATGCTATATGTCTACACTCCTAGCTAGCTCTTCGGAGGTTGAGTTAAGATGACTGTGAATTTATGAATCTGAGGTCAGGGTGGGCTGGAGTGAGAATGTATCCTTGCCCTCCACCCCCACTCCCTATGTCCACTCCTGCCACCAAAGCATTGAGTTTCTGTTCTTGTTTCCAAACAGATTTGGTAAAAATTAAGTGTAAGAATTCTGCTTTGGGGGCCAGTGAGGTGGCTCAGTCGGTAAAAGCACATGCTGTCATGGGGGAAGAAACAAGTCTGTGTAAATTGTTTTCTGATCTCCACATACTGGCTATGGCATACATGTTGTGATACACACACACAAATATGAAACAAATATGACAAAAGAATTCCTCTCTGAAGGAAAAATGTAGGCTAGCTGTTTTTCTAACCTAATGAAGGAGAAAATTCTTATTGGGTATCATAAAAATTTTAATGGTTTAGTAACAATAACAATGATGGTTTATGGTTATACTATTTCCGGTTTACCTTGTCTGCAATTTTACAGCAGCAGTCCATCCACAAGAAATCTTGAATTAAATCGTCATCTACAACAAAAGATAACTTTGACTTATCTTCTTTAAAATGTTTCCTTTTGAAAAAATAATTTCTATATTGGGACATTTTAAAGTAATGATTAGAAATTAAACAAAAATGGCTGCTAAGGTTTAGTTGTCATTTTTTTTAGTATATTTATTATTGCAAGGACATCTATTTCCTATCTGATTTACTTTACAATGTATATACTCAACTTTAAATGTGAATAATATGCTTAATTTTCTGAGTATCCAACATCATGTTGGGTAACTCCTTCTTTTGCAGTCAATTTTAAGAGGCAGATATGGAATCTGATGCAAGATAATTAATCTTCTAAGAACAAATATCTTAATACTGTTCTAAGTGTATTACTTTTTCTATTACTTTCTCCTTTTTTCATTTTGGGTATTATTCATTTTGGATCCTTTCCCCTATTTCCTCTCCAGTCTACTTATTATTCAAATAAAAATATAAATGTGTTTATATAAATAACTTCAAATTTTACTTGGACTTATAATTAACATTTAATTTTGAGAAAACTGATTATTAGGATAAAAAGATCAACAAAATCTTGAAGACTAATATCTACCCCTGAGTGGTATTGCATGCCTTTAATCCCAGCACTTGGGAAGCAGAGGCAAGCAAATCTCTCTGAGTTCAAGACTGGACTGTTCTACTCCAGACCAGCCAGGGTTACATGGCGAGACTCTGTCTCAAAACAAAAACACAACAAAAAGCAACATCCAAAAAGTAAATTTAAAAAAACCTTGTTTTGATTAGAAAGCATTAAAATAGATGATCTCAAAATATGTTGAAAACTATCAGAATATAATCTAGAAAAATCCCCTTCATTTTAGTAACAAAGCAAAAAGGTCTTTTTATTCATTTTGCATGTTATGAATTGCAGCAATGTAATTAATATTTGGAAAATTCTAAGAATAACTTGATTTTCTGAGAATTAATTTGTGTGTTAATTCTGTTTCTACTTCTTAAATTACCTAACATGGTAGAATCGGGTGAAGAGTATTCAAAAACCTTGCAGGTAAGGGCTGGAGATGACCAACAAAATGGGAATTTGCTCACCTGTACTCCCAGCATTTGGCAAGGGAGGGCAGGAGGGTCAGAAACTCAAGGTTATCCTTGGCTACATAAAGAGTTCAAGGCTAGCTTGGCATACATGAGACCCTTTCTGATACGGAGGTGGGGAGGAGGAAGAAAGGGGGTAAAGAAAAGTTTTGGGCATTATTGTGGGTCATAATTTTGTTCTATTCTTAATAAGGAGAAATGGAAACATGTTAACATTCTCGATGGGGAAAATCTTTGTAACTTCTGTTTACATTCCTTACATATTTTATCTCATCATTTAGTTTTGCTATTCTTTACATCTTACCATGCACATAACCTTCCTCTATAAACAAGGAGGTCTGTTACACACAACTATTAGACTGTGCTGTGACTTCCTATCAGGAAATATCTACCCTATCCCTTACTCTGATGTCTACCTTGCTCTATGACTGCAAAAGCAGACTCCTTTTCTTGGCTGGTATAAATACTACATTGTAAACAACTGACACAAGAGATTTACATTCTGATTCTTAAGTACTTTATACTATTAAAATGTCTTACACCTACCAAATAATTTAAAGAAAGCAGTCATTTCCTGACGCTGTATAATTAGACAGGGTCCTTTGGGCCGCTTAGATTTGTTATTATGTACATTTTTTTCAGGTGCTTGCCAACTATCTTTAAGAATAGGACGCTTCAGATTAATAGGTTTTCTAGTTTGATGTGACCTATTTGAACCTGATTTTACATGAACAGTGACAGTAGGTGGTGTCTCACAACACATCTGATTATGCCGCATTTTGGCTTCCCAAGATTCCTATAAAAATAAAAATACAAAATTATTGATCACATTTATTCATTTCTACATTAAAACCTAGCTGGATACTACCAGATGGAGTCATATAAAATGTTGATCTTGCTATTAAAATGTCATTTGTAACACTGAGTCATATTAGAAATTGTTCTTACAGCACTCAGAAATGCTATACCTCCTCTGGGTAATGATATACTCCCTCTTGTTGCATTTTGCCTTGGTTATTCTGGAACTCAAAATCAAATCTGAAACTTGTCTATTTTCTTTATTGCAGTGTGGTGTTCCTTTCTCCTGTTAAGTTTTCCTTGGTCACAAAGTTTCCATATTCAATAAGCAATTACTGGCATGTTCTGAACAGTTTTAGAAAATAAATGGCACATGTGCTTTGTAGAATTTTCACAATTTATGTATGTATATATATACATACATATATACTTGGTTTTTGTTGAGACAGGGTCTCCCTATGTAGTTCTTGGCTGGCCTGGAAATCACTAGGTAGACCAGGTTGGAATAACTCCAAGATCCTAATAAGAACACCTGAATCCATGACTCATAGTGACCCAAGCAGCCACACTTCCCTTGGCACTCAAGGAGTTATGTACAGATTCTCTTTCCTGACTCTCAGAAACTTCCCTGCTGAAGATGAGGCTACATCCAAACTAGCTGGGTACTACCAATACTGTCCAATCTGAGAGTCACATACATAGTTTAATATTTTTAAGCCGTATTTAAAAAGAAAACATGAGGGCTGGGCCATAGCTCAGTGGGAGGGGAGACTACTTGCCGAGCATGCATGAGAAAAGGGACTCAATCCTCAGTGCTGAAAACAAAGTTAATTTTAATAAATCCAATGTAGTAAATCAAACATGCAATTTTAACATATAACCAATATAAAATGAATAAAATGCCTTACATCCTAAATCTTTTAATTCTGGTACATTTTTGATATTTTATACATATCTCAATTTTATGCTAACTACTAAATAGCTCAAAATGTAGTCCCATAAAAATGAAGTAGTGTATGAGAGAATATTTTACACTGAGAGACCCCCACCCCAGTTCCCCCTAAGGCCCGGAGAGCTGAGGAAAGGGACATCTTAAAATAGCCAGAACCAAGTCAGTTCCCATTTCCAGACAGGGTGAAGTCAGAAGTTTTAAAAGTACAAAATCAGACTGTCTGGTGGTAGCTAACCACGAGATGCCCCCCTCCCCTGAGATAATATGACCAAATTTTGGAGATGGGCTGTAAAACTCCTGACAGAGCAAAAAATAAGATAAAAGTCCAAACTCAGGAAAACTGGACCAATCAAGGGTGGACCCGTACTAACTCCCTCCTCTCTGAAGAATTCTGTGGTTTTTGCCTTCAAAAGCTAATCTCCCCAAGAAAGAGGAACTCTCCTCCCTGCCTCGATGCGCCGGGCACTGCGGACCAGGTTCCTTGCTAGCTCGTATTGCGCCAAGAAGTAAACCTTGCTATTGCATTCTGGATATATCTGGCCTCCTGGTGGTCTCTTTGGGAGTCCTTATCTGGGCATAACAACACCCCTTCCATTTTATATTTAAATTAAATAAAAATTAAAGTTTTCTGTTGCACCCAGCCAAATTCGAGTGTGTATGGTTGCATGTGGCTACTGGCTACAGTATTAACCAGTGTAGAGTTAGATTATAAAGAACTAGGCAGAAGGGGCTGGAGAGATAGCTCAACAGTTAAGAACACTCACTGGTCTTTGAGAGAATGCAGGTTCTCAGCACTCACACAAGTGGCTCACAAGCATCTAACTCCAGCTCCAGGGAATTCGGGGCCTTCTCCTGGCCTCTGAGGGTGCCAGGAATGTATGTAGTGTACAGACACACGGGCAGGCAAAATACTCCGTGTGTGTGTGTGTGTGTGTGTGTGTGTGTGTGTGTGTGTGTGTGTGAAGAGAGTGGAGGGAGGGAGGGAGGGAGGGAGGGAGGGAGGGAGAGAGAGAGAGAGAGAGAGAGAGAGAGAGAGAGAGAGAGAGAGAGAGAGAGAGAGAGAGAGAACACACTAGGCAGAGGACAGTTAGGAATGGAGACAAGTAGCTATCTATGTCTCTAGTCTAAGAGGAGCCTGGAGAATATATAGAAACTGTATCTCAAAAGTAAACAAACAGAACCAACTAGCCAACAACAAAAGTTAGACTGAAGAAATTACAATTAGTTCTAAAATTAGTTCTTGTCTTTTGATTTGCTTCCTTCATCTGTCTTCTGGAAAAACAACAACCAAGCAGTCACTAAGCTTCTCAAACGGAGTGGGGCAGGGCTAGGGTCAGTGACAGGACACACCAGAATACGGACTATCGTGGCACATTGTCCTTTTGACTCAATGGTAAGTGACTTTCAAATAACGTTTTTACATTGAAATGGGTAAATAGGAAAATGCAAACTTCGTGTATCAGACTATTTCATCGAAGACCCGAGAAGACAGGAAGAGGGGAAAGTCTGAAATTCCCAGACAGAGATTCCCTGAAGTTAACCAAGACTGAAGGGCTGTGGGGTAAGAGGACAGAGCCATCGATGCTACAGCCTGTGGCAAGCTCCACTTTGCAGGGTGTCTTTGACTTAGCTCTTGGTCTAGAGGGAAAGAATAAAAAGGCAAATGAAACTATGGGGGCATTTCTCAAGAGAAAGGGGGGAAGGGGGCCTAAGAGAAACTCTGCCCAACGGGATTGTGGAGTAAGTTCCTCCCAACAGCACATTCCATCCTGGAGGGACGCTGCCTCCGGGTCGGGAAGTAAACAGAACGGGGCTCGGAAAACAAACAATTCACAAGACTCACGAGCCCCCCCCCCCCCCGACCCCGACCCAAGCAGTAAGGACTTGGAGGAGAGGCACCCGACTGCCTGCCTGTACAGCCCTCTCCCAGTCATCACCCACGCTGGGGTGGCCTTTTCAGTGATGCGGTCGATTCACCCATGCTTCTCTGAGTAACCCCAACAACCACTCACTGGTTCGGGTGGAACCCCTACTTTGGGGTCACTGGTTCCCTATCTGGGGTAAGCAGATATTGGTTTGCACCTCTCAAGGAAAAGTCTCACAACACAAGGTACAAAAGAAAAAAAAAATCCTTCAATGCACCTGCATGCATTCTACCCAACATCTGGAAAAATCACAGCATAATTCATAATGACGAAGACCGGGGGTCTGTGAGGTGCGGGGTTGTGTTTGGGTTTTTTTTTTTTTTTTTTTTTTTGTCAATTTTGCAGGCATCTGAGGAAAGTTCTGTCTGGGTGGAGTCTAAAGGGCACCTGGCGACAGAATCATAAAATTCTAAGTTTTTCTGTATGAAAAACCTAACGATCTTGGGAGACTCGGGACAGGTAGGCGGGAGACCCTTTCGTACTCGCGGGGAAACGGGGCTAAAGGGTGGGGCGATGAGACCCAGCAGCTCCCCACTCAATCCTCCCGCGGTGCGGCTCGGGGGGTTCGGGGCGAGGGACCCGGGACGGAGCGCCAGGGCTCGCACCGCCCCCCCCAGCCCCCTTTCTCCCCGCACCCCGCGCCCCCTGCCGGGTGGCCGGGGTCCCTCCTACGGCTCCCGACCCCACCGGGGTTCCCTCCTCTCGCCCCGCGCCGCCAGCTCCCGTTCCCCGGGCCTCCCTCGGCGACGCCCACCCCGCGATGTCGCGACCCTTGGGAGCCGGCGCCGGGGCGCTCGAGGCCGCGAGCCCGCGGCGCTGGCTGAGGGCTGCGGGGGGCGGGGGCGGGACGAGCGGAGGGCACCGGCGCCGCCGCCACCGCCGCCGCCACTCGGGACGCGTCACCAGGCCCGCCCGCCCGGTGAGGGCGGAGGTACCTGCCTGCGCAGAGCGGCGAAGGGCGAGCGGCCCCCGCAAGCAGCCTCCGCGTCAGCGAGCTGCCTCAGGCGGTTACGCGCCGGTCGCCCGCAGGCCGCGACACCCGCGCTTCCAGCCGCCAGCTGGCCCGGGCCGGGAGCGTGCGGCCGCCGGAGCCAATGGGAGCGCGGGGACGGCCGGGGGGCGGGGCCGGCGGGGCGCTGGAGCCAATGGGAGCGCGGAGACGGCTGGGGGCGGGGCTGGCGCTGTGGCCCCGCCCCCGCCCCGCCCCCCCGCGTCTTCTGCCGTTATTCCGCTCCAGCTCCGTGGACCTCCCCGGTGGGATCGCGCTTTTTCCCGCGAACGCGTCGCTCGGCGTGGAACCGTTGAGGTGGCCCCGACGGGACGAGGGGACGGTGCTGCCCAGCAGGCCCCGGGGCGTCCCGCCGCCCTCCCCGCACCCAACCCCTCGTCTCTCTGCACGCGCCTCGCTCCGGGGAGCCCCTGAGACAGAGAACGCGGCCGCCCCGGAACCGCGTGTGCACGAGTGTGTAAAATGGGGGGAAGAGCCCGCCCAAGCTAGTTCCAAAGGGGTGAATAAAGTGGTTTTTAGTGAGCGGAGGGTAGTGTGCTCCCGTTCACAGCCAAAGCCTCCTCTTCATCATCCCGTGCCTTCTTGGGAGGCCTGGGATGTAGCAGGTGCTTAATAAATGCTTGCCTGCCCCCCCCCCCATCCCTGTAATGCAGAATCTTTTGGTTCTGTTGACACACCGCATCCGTTTTTCCATCCTGTTAGTCGTTCACGTCTTACTGCCTGCACATCCCAGAAGAGGATCATGTTTAAATCATCAGGGTGGTTGATGTTGCTTCTGTAGTTTTCTGGTACAATTATAGCATTTAAGAGCAGCTTAGCCTTGCCTGTTGGAGGTACTTCCCGGCCAATGAGTTTCTCGCTCAGCAACTCGGAACGTCGAAAGCAGCTTACACTTAAACACACCAAAAGTCACAAGTAAGGGGAACTTTGAGTTTTCCTGGGGGAGGGAGGCCTTTGAGTTGGTGGGTTTTTTTTGTCTTTTTTCTTCTGAGACATGGATTCTCCGTGTAGCTTTGGCTGTCTTGAACCTCACTATGTAGACCAGACTGGCCTCGAACTCACAGAGATCTGCCTGCCTCTACATCCCAAGCGTTGAGGTTAAAGGTGTGTGCCACCACCACCTGGCGTTTTCCTTTTTCCTTTTTTTTTTTTTTTTTAAATCCATGGCCCTTGGGTGAATGAATGAATGAGTCAAGAAAATCTTTAGGCAAGTGGCGGCTGCAGGCTTCATTCCTCTGGCTTTTCCTGAGGATCCTTCCCTGCTGCCTCTTTTTTCTTAGGTGTCAGGGATTCTTGTGATGGCTCATTTCCAGCCACGGGTATACAATGTTATTTAACCGAGCAATGAATACTCAGCGCATGAGCTGCCCTGTTGTAAAATACTGGACAGACAAGAAAACTAACTAGAATACAAGACACTATGAGCCATTTCCATGAGTGGTATAGAGAAGCACGCGCGCACACACACACACACACACACACACACACACACACACACACACACTTTCTTTTTCTTTTTGGTGAGGCAGGGTTTTGTGTAGTCAAGGCTGGCCTCCAATTGACCCACATGCAGCAGAGATTAACTCTGAACTAACTCAGTGTACCACCATGTCTGACAGTGTTCCTCAAATAATTATAATTTATATTTTATTTTTATAATTAAGGTCAATTTGTCAAAATAAAGGTATTGAAGGAGTAATTTACTGCTAATATTTTGGCTTAAAAGGTTACAACCAGTGAGGACTTCGTGAATGTTCTCACTCCTGTGCTTTTGTTTTTACTTTTAAAACTATTTTTTGTGTATAATGTGAATGCACTAGATAGTTTGAGATCTGGTTTCAATTCAGTATTTTTTTTTCTTTCTTTTCTTTACCAGCAATGTAAGTGTAGGCAGATGATGTGACCTCAATATGTCAACGTAAAGATGAATGTGAGATGATATCTACGTGTCATGCTGGGACAAAGCTCATACAGTGGACAGGGACATCAACAGCATCCCTTTCCTTGTCTCTCTCATACCTGAGATTTGACTCGGCATTTAAAGCAAGTCTCTGAGGGCTGGAGAGATGATTAAGGGCAATGGGTACTCTTCCAGAGGATCTGGGTTCAATTCCCAGTTCTCACATGGCAGTTCACAACTCTCTTCCAGTCCCATGGAATCCAGCACCCTCTTCTGGACTCTGTGGGCACCTGGCACGTGTGGTACAAATACACACATGCAAGAAAAGAAGTCTCTGAAGGATTAAGTCCCTTCCCTCTTCTTAGCCATCCCGTTTTCCAATCTCTGAACTATGCCTTGGCGATGCTTGCACTGTCTGAAATAGAACAGTTTGTTCCCATTGTACTTAAAAAGAAAAAAAAAAATGCATCCCCAATCACAATCTTTTGCCAGACTAAACTTTATAAACTTTTTTGTTTCTTTTAACATGTCTGAAACATTTCCACTTGTCTTGTTTTTTTTTTTTGTTTGTTTGCTTGTTTGTTTATTGAGACAAAGTTTCTCTGTGTAGCCCTGGCTGTCTTGAAACTCACTCTGTAGACCAGGCTGGCCTCAAATTCAGAGATCCACCTGCCTCAGCCTCCTGGTACTGGGATTAAAGGTATGTGACACCACAACGTAGCTCCTTTTAAAAGCCTAGTTTATAATGTGCTCTCTTCACCATTTATATTTCATGCTGATGCCCTGCTTAAATCAGTGAATCTGAGTGTTTGCTACATGCAGGGAATTGGAACAGTGCCACAGGGGTGTCAGCATGGTCCAGTGCTTATGGTGCATCCTGACTTGAATCTCACATCTGTCTCTACAGGGCTCAGTGACTGAGTGGAAGTAGCTGTAAGGAGATTGCTGTTCCACTCTTGAATCCTTGCAGCATTTTTGGCAGTTCTCATTTAGGTAATTTTGTTAACCAGGTCCCCTCACCCCACCCCATGGCAGGGTTTCTCTATGTAGCCCTGGCTGTCCTGAAGTCTCTTTGTAGACCAGACTGGCCTCAAACTCAGAGATCCACTTTCCTCTGCCTCCCAAGTGCTGGGAGCTACTACTACTGCCTGGCTGTTAACCAGGTTTTTAAAATAAAACTTTTGTGTTCAGACACAATTTTACATGAAGAATCATGTATTTTAAAATAGAATATGTACAAAGAACATATGTAACTGTGTAGGTTGAAAATGTGACATGATGGTAAGTAGGCATCACCCAAACGCTTCAATTTTAAAGATTTATTTATGTGTATGTGTGTGTGTGTGTGTGTGTGTGTGTGTGTGTGTGCCTTAGTAGATTAGGTGCACCACCTTCAGAAGCTAGAAGAGGGCATTCGAGCCTGCAGACTGGGGGAACAGGTAGTTGTAAGGTGCCTGCTACTGGTTCTTGGAACCAAACTTGGGTCCTCTTCAAGCAGTTAAGTGCTCTTAACTCACGGAGCCATCCCTCTAGCCCCACATTCCAAATTTATATGCAAGAAAGAGATTACCATTACTGTTTGAATTCTGTAGCTCCTCTTCTTCCTCGGATTGCAGTTCTTAATAAATGAGTGGGTAACTTTTTGCCCATTCCCTTTTTACTCTTTTTTTTTTTTTTTTTTCCTTTTGGTACTCTCAGGTGCCAAGGATAGTAATCATGTTCATGAAAGACACACCTCTCCACTTACTGGGAGACAAAAGCTGTACCAAATTCTTTGTGGAATTTTGTATGGAAACAAAGCATTCAGCCCGAATAACTGGTCATTTAACCCAAAGCAAAAAATAAAACCTCTGCATTTCTGTAGTTTCTTCCACAGTACCATTTTGTTCCTTACTGAAAATATTTTTGCTGGTCTTCCCCTCTCCTCCCAAGGTTTCTCTGTGTAGCAGCCCTGGCTGTCCCGGAACTTGCTGTGTAGACCAGGCTGGTCTCAAACTCATGGAGATCCACCTGCCTCTGCCTTCCCAGTGCTGGGAGTAAAGGCTACCATGCCCAGCTTCTGTTTTTCCTTGAACCCAGAACACAATCCTTGCAAATGAGGCAACGACTTCTCTGCCCTCAAGTCTTGGTTACTTGTCTAAAATGTTCACACTTGGATGAGTGTATAAAAATACAGCATTATGTATCACTTTCCTAAAAATATACGAAGTGGATGACTTAAGATAATGGAAGAATGGAGACTCCCAAATGCAGGCATGAGAGGATCTGGGGATGTTTGACTATGAATACGTCATTTCCTCAATGTGCCTGTGACGAGCTAGCTGCAGACTCTTCCTTCAAGTAACAGACTTCTTATACTTACCCATACTGTACAACTTAAGTACTAGTACACAAACCTGCCCCTTTAAGACAGTGGTTATGCACACCCCAGTCAGAAGCCACCAAGCCACGCCCCCTCTGTGGCTCTTTCCCAGGGAGAAGTTGTGTGGTGGCTGGCAACTAATCTATGGTCTACTCAATACTCAGCTCTCCTGTGCCCTGTCACATGCTATATTGATCTAAACCTGGTGTGAAGCTTCCTGCCACCCCATGAAATCATGTAATAGGAAGGGGTCTCCTTTGGGGGTAGGAGGTTCTCTGAAGGTGCCTCTTTAGCCTCCCTTCCAACCTTTCTCATGGTGGCTTCCTTTCTCCCTCTCTTTTTTTTTTTTTTTTTTTAAAAGATTTATTTATTTATTATGTATACAGTGTTCTGCCTGCATGTATGCCTGCAGGCCAGAAGAGGGCACCAGATCTCATTACAGATGGTTGTGAGCCACCATGTGGTTGCTGGGAATTGAACTCAGGACCTCTGGAAGAACAGCCAGTGCTCTTAACCTCTGAGCCATCTCTCCAGCTCCCCTTTCTCCCTCTCTTATCCTGAAGGTTTTAAAGGGAAGTTTCTTTCCCTTTAAGGCCCTGTATGTGGTTTTTAATATACTGTATCCTTTCTTTTTAACATTCTCTCCCCATCTTTAACCAAGATCATGCCCTTGAGGTCCTTTCTCCTAATAAATCCTTTTCCCCCTCCCCTTCCCTGTTTCAAAACAGGGTTTTCTCTGTGTACCCCTGGCTGTCCTGGAACTCACTCTATAGACCAGGCTGGTCTCGAACTCACAGAGATCCGCCTGCCTCTGCCTCCTCAGTGATAAACCTCATTTCTAAAAGGTAAGTATGTGTCAGCTTTCTTCCACAAACCAATTATTTTTTTCCTTAAATTTAACTATTAGGATGACAGTTTTCACAATGAGCCATTATCTGGGTAGTAGACTCAAAATCTCCCGAGACAACTCCAATATTTTTGTTTTGAGACGTGAGAATAAAGGGAAATTGGAACTGTGTTGTAAATTCCTTCACAGGGTCAAAGTGCCAAGAGTAATTTGAGCAGTCATTTTTAAAATCTGTGATTCATTAAATGCTGCATATTTATGACTCTGATGTGCCAAGCATCACTCCAGGCAATGTATCAGTAATAAAAAACAATCATCTCTGTTCCAGAGCTTGTGTAGGCACCTAAAGGTTTGAAGGCCAAACGATCCATAGTCTCTAGGGACACCCAACACATACACGAAAGGAGTAATTGACAGTTCACTCAAAGTCTAGGGAGTTCAAAAGCTAAAAAGACTAGTTTTCTAACAAAACAGACATTACACTATGGCAAGCAATTGTAACCTAGGTCTCCGGTGACTAGTGGAATTAACTTCAGTGGAGGTCAACAGGTCTGATATGTAAGATTCAGGCTATTATCCTGGGGGATAAGCTTCAAAAATATTTGTTGACACTTTTGAACATATTTATAATATTTTAATCATTTTCATCACATTACCCTCTCCTTCTGGACCCCTTCGTCCCATGGCCATTTTTGTTTTGACTTTAAGTTGCATGTATGAACACGGGTGTGGAGCTAACTACTGGAGCAGGGGCAACTTGGCATTGGCTACAGTGCTAAAGAAAAGACTTTCTTTCCCCGGTAACCATTAACTGTTGGTTCCTCAGCCTGGAGTGGGCCTTTGTGAGCCCATCAATCACCCAGGCTAGAATGCTGACAAGCTCAAATTTTGTGCAGGTAACCACAGTTTATGAGTACGTCATGTCCAGAAGACAGTGTTGAATAGCACTCTTCTCCATCCTTCTGCCCCGTTCGCACTATGTTCGGAGACTCAGGGTGTTGGGGTGCTAGATGGGTTTAGGGGTGAGCACCGAAGAACCACTTATCCTCAGCCTCGGCCTCTGCCCCCACCCCACGCCCAGTAAACGTGTGGTTATTTTAACACAGGGTCTCATATAGCTCAGGCTGGCCTCAAACTTACTGTGTAGCTGAAACTTGGCCTTGGAATTTCTTATCCTCCTGCCCCCAACTCCTAAAAACCAGGACTGTAGGTCTCACTCACTACACTTGGCTGAGAAACTTGTTTTGCTGTCTGTGACTTTTTTGAGGTAGTGTCTTGATGTATGGCCCAGGCTGGGCTCAAATGGCAACCCCCCTGCCACAGACTGTGGTCACTATGCTGGGAGTGGGACAGTGGGGCTCACAATAAGACTTCAGGCAAGGACCGGAGGGATGATCCAGTGGTTAAGAGCACTTGCTGCTTCTGCAGGGGATCCAGGTTCCCAGCACCTATGGTGGCTCACCACCACCCCAAACTCCAGTTTCAGGGGATCCAACACCTTCTTTTGACTTCTACAGGCACCAGACACCCATGTGGTGCACATACACACACATAGGCAAAACACTCATACACATTAAATCTTACAAACAAAACAAAACCACAAAACCTCTGAAGCAGCAAGCAGTTTAATTTGCTACGCTGAGGAGGTTCCTGAGTTCTATCAGAGATGAAGTTTCTGGGGCACCTACGGTGGCTAGCAGTTATCAGCAGGTTACACACTTAACATAGATGTTTTAGCCCAGCCTGGGCCACGCCTACAGTCTCAGCACTCAGGAAGCTAAGGCAGGAGCACTGGAGCTCGAGGCCAACCTGGACTTGAATCTGTCTCAAAACAAACAGCAACCACAGTGACAACCTCCCAATCAAAATACTCATTGTGTTTGCTCAGCACTTAAACAAAAAATCCACTGGGCGGTGGTGGCGCACACCTTTAATCCCAGCACTCGAGAGGCAGAAGCAAGTGGATCTTGTGAGTTTGAGGCCAGCCTGGTCTACAAAGCGAATTCCAGGACAGTCAGGGCTGTTACATTTAGAAACCCTGTCCTCCAAAAACAAAACAAAACAAACAAATAAAAATCATTTAAACATTTTCTTTTTATATGTATAGGAGTTTTGCCTACATGTATGTCTATGCACCCACCACATGTGTGCCTGGTGCCCAGAGGGCACAAGGCAGCAGATCCCCTTGGCCTGGCACTATAGATAGCTATGAACAACCTTCTGAGTACTGGGAATTGAACCCAGGTCCTCTGCAATCCCTTGTAACTTTTCATCTAGTGATCAGACTTTGTAATCCTCCCACCCCCAGGACAGGTCTTAATATGTAAACTAGGCTTCAAATTCATAGGTATTCCTGTCTGCACCGCAATCCTGGGATTTAAGGCAGCCTGTATTGTATTTGTCTTTGTGATTTTTGCCAGTAAACTAGCATAATAATCTGTGATAGTTACAGGTGTTCAGCTGTGATATTACGGTTTAGGAGCATATCATATACTGAATATTTGTCCATAAGAAGCTGTAAAGTAGTTTTAAAAGGTCTGAATGATTTTTCAATATAGTAAATGTCCATTCTTTAACAACCAATACTAAATTGCTTACTTTTCTTTAGTTTTAATTTGAAAGAATGTTTATAAAAATCCAGTCTATAAGATACAGATTAATATGGATTAACATTGAGATTAAGTCTCATTTTCTTGAGCTACCTTAAATATTGACTACTGAGAGAGAACATCTTAAATCCTATTAGCAACTGTTTGACTTATACTCCAGTGAAGTTATCAGATCATATTTGATAAAGGCATGTGTGACCTAATGGAACATGGCTACAACTATGTCAATGTGTGCTTACATGTCTCACTGTAGAAACAAACAACACAGAATAATCACTCAGACTTTGTATCAATTAGACAACTTTTACTAAATGAGAAAACTACATTTAAAATGTGCTTTAAAACAAAATGGAATTAGAAAAAAAAGATGTATGCATTTTAAAGAACTTTTGCACTGTGCTGAAAATCAAATGTTTCTTGCAGTCATACAATGCGCCAATCCATAAAATGTTAACAGAGTTCTCAATTTAACATTTTCAAAGACAATATAAGGTTTCACATCTATGGTAACACATAAGAAGGGCATTATATAAATATTATGTCCATCCCTATGAAGCTTACAAATTTGACAATGTTCAATAAAAAGACTTTAGAATCACATCCAATAGTGTCACATCCGAAGAACCACAGATCTGTGCCTGTTGTTAAGTCCTCCTAAAATCTGTGTTGACTTTGCTACTCCTTGACATTTGCTAATGCTAACCCTTAAAAAAAGAGAACAGGAAAAGAAATGCTGCAATAAACTCTTGATCATGGACAGAAATTATTGCTACTATACTTCACTACAAAGCATGTCTATACATATTATGACCTTTGATTATGAAAAGGCAGAGTAAAAATCTTTAGTGACAAAGCCTTACAGTCGAGAACCACATTCACATGGCAATTATTAGACAGTGAAGCACCCGATGCTCAGAGCTGACAATGTCCCACTGACCGGCATTCATTTAAATACACCCTTCACATAGAAAGGGAAAGAAGAGCGCCAGCTTTCCAAGGCTTGTCAAAAAAGGACTCTCCTGTTGTGTGGATCTAAAAACAAACAAACAAACAACAACAAAACCCCAAAAACAAAACCAATGCAGGAGAGGGCAATACCAGAAGTTAAGCATGCCAAAAGGTGTTTCGTGCGAATTAAAACCTAAAGCCAAGGTACCACATAATCACATCACCAACTAATTTTGGGTATTACTATATGAGCCTTATCTTAAATGAAATGCTACTGCACAATAGAGCATCAATAAATTAAAAATTAGAGTGCACAAATCCAAATCAGTGGCAATTTTGAAAAAAGCGAAATATTCATTATCAGCTGCAAAGTTTGCCCAGTCAAACTGTTTGATTAAAATCATTGGATCAGATAGTTTGCATATTTTTAAAACCTATCAACCTCTAAAATTCCTTTTTGCTATTATGAGGCATAAGTTTTCTTAGTAAGATCAAACAGTTACTTAAGTAGGTAAGTGAAGGAAAATAATAGTTGGTGAATGTCTTTAAAGCTCTTCCCATATTTCACTTTTTAAAATGTTTAGGGAAAAACAGGAAAAGTTGCCATTATTCTAGCAAAAACAAACAAAACAAAACAAGCCCCAAACACTCACACCGAGCAACACTAAGCCCCCGACACAGCTGGAACACCATGCTTTCATCTGGGTGACTACCACAGCTAGTTGAACTGGGATGCTTTTCCACTTGAAAAATTGTGATACCAGAAGATACAACTTTAATGGATACTCGTGAATTTGGATTTAACTTTGTTGAATATTATAACAGAGTATACTTATTACAATACAGTGTAGCACATCTTTCTATTAGAAAACAATTTAAGATCCTTTACCCGTCTCCTTAAGTTAAAGGTGTGACATCATAAAGGGCGTCGAATGGCTGGATGGTTTTACAGTGCACACTTATATATTATGAAGTATGTCCTTAACAAATCTGATGGTTTCTTTACAGAATTCCTTTCTTCACCTTTTCTTCGGTGGATTAGCTGTTCGAGGTGGAGTGACAGGACGTCCAGAATTCAGTCCACCATACTGGTACTTAGCTTTCTTTTCAGATGGTTTCAATATCTTGAAATAAATAATCAGCAATATTATTCTTCAATAAATGGCATCAATTGTTAAAGTCCAATGAAAATATAGAAATAGCTCGGCAACATTCCACAAACATTTATGAGATTTAAGTTTGTCAGAGCAGCTCAGTTAGTGCTCAGCATGGAAAAGTGCCTGGGTCCCACCTCCAGCACCACCCTTAGGAACACTTCCTAGTTATCATTCCCTTTGTAATTTAGTAAGCAAAGCTTCGGTACAGTCTCAGTAGCTGCTGAGCGTTAAATTTTAAGTTAAAATTTTCGTCTTCAGTTCACCTCATTAGAGAGGAAAAAACACTGGTCTGAGTCAAAACCCCTAGGTTTTCTGAAACAGGTTGTCCGTGCAGTAGACCGGCCTCAAACTCATGGCAATCCTTCTGCCTCAGCGTCTTGAGCACTGAGATTATAGGCATCAGCTATCACGCACAACTTCGATTATTTCTCATTTACATGTAGGTATTACTCTGATATTTTTATGGTTATTTTCCATATCATAAAGTTTAACTGCTTACAGTGCACAAGTGTTTAGGATGCTTATTTATTTAATACACTGTATGTTTACTACAATGATCTGATTTTAGTAGTTTTTGTTCAACCCTAAAAGAAACTTTGTTCTTAGTCACTTCATATTCCAGTTCTCCATCTCCCCATAAGCATCTGCAATCGCTTACCTATATTATGTCTTTATATACTTGCCTATTCTAGATTATTCCATATAAATGGCATCAAATAACACATGGTCTTTTGTGAATGGCTTCTCCATGTAAGATTTCGAAGCTCTTCCATGCTGTACTACCTATCAGTACCTTTAGTCCTTTCTATTACTAAATTAGACTCTATTGTATGGACAGATAGCACATTTTATTTATCCATTCTTCAGCTGGGCTCTGGGGTTGTTCCCACTTGTAGCTCTTATAAATAATGCTACAAGATTCGTGTGCCCTGATTTTGCTCAGTCATCTGATAACACCATGTCTAACTTTTAATGAATTGCCACTGCGTTCCTAGGGCAGCTGTAGCCATCTGCATTTTCACCATGAATGAATGAAGGTTTGTTTTTGTTTTTTTTTTCCTAGACAGGGTTTCTCTGTGTAGTTTTGCACCTTTCCTGGATCTCGCTCTGTAGACCAGGCTGGCCTCGAACTTACAAAGATCTGCCTGCCTCTGCCTCCCAAGAGCTGAGATTACAGGCGTGCGCCACCACCACCTGGTGAATGAATTAAGTTTTAAAGTGCTCCATGTCTTTATAAACATTTTGTTTCTTAAAGACAGGGTCTCACTATGTTGTCCTGGCTGGCCTTGAACTCAAAGACAAGTGCCTGTCTCTGTTTCCTGAGTACTAGGATTAAATGTATATGAAACCATGCCCTGAATAAACACCTGTTACTTTTATTACACTCATTACAGGGGCATAGCATAAATAGAGCATTACCTGTTAGAAACAGAAAATGTCATCGTTTTACAAGACCAAATATGGAAAAGATTTATGTAGTGTTTCTTAAAACCACTCTGCATACTAGAGTATATCAGTTAAAGAAATACATTAATCTAACTCCTCTATGACAACTGCTGAGGGACAAGACCTGGTTAGAACCCTTAAAATACAGTGAAGACACCAGCCACTTAGCTTTCAGTTGTAGTTGACAGATGTGGTAGTTTGACTGTAACTGGCCCCCATAATCTGATAGGGAGTGGCACTATTAGGTGTGGCTTTGTTGTAGTGGTATGGCCTTGTTAGAGCAAGTGTGTCACTATGGGGGTGGGCTCTGAGGTTTCTTATGCTCAGGATACCTCCCAGTGTGTCTGTCAATTTCCTGTTGCCTGCAAGACATAGGACTCTCAGCTATTACTCCAGCACCATGTCTGCCGGCACACCGCCATGCTCCCTGCCATGATGATAATGGACTGAACCTCTGGAAACTGTAAATGAGCCACCCCAATTAAATGTTTTTTTCTTTGTAAGAGTTGCCATGGTCATGGTGTCTCTTCACAGCAATAAAAACTCTAAAACAGGAGCCCTGCTACACTTAGAAACAGAGTTAGTTCTACAGACCAGTGGATTTCAGTCAATTAGTTTAATCCAAGAACTGAATTAATATTAGAGTAAAAACATTCAGAAAAAGGTTTCTGGATTGAACGTGTATGGACATTTTTGGTCCTTCTCTAAACAACATGATTTTTACTTACACAGTATATACACTGTACTTGGTATTATAAACAATTTAGAGGTTATTTAAGCCATACAGAAGGAAGGGTATATATCACTTATATACGAACGTAATACCATTTTATACAAGGAATTTATGCGTCCTCAGATGTTGGTAATGAGAGTTCTGAACGCAACATGTCAAGATCATGAAATCACCTTTCTGGCAGTAAGCTCCTTCAGTCAGTGAGTAACAAGTTTGTACAAGCAGCACAACAAAGCTAGACCTTTTTAACCTGCGTGTTTCTATAAGGGAACGTAAGATTCCTAGAAATTTTCCTTCGTAGCTAAGCACTTCATTTTCATCTAAATTAGTAATTCTTTCTTCCTCAATACCTATCTCATGTACTCATCTTGCAAAAGAAAACAAAACCCTCATCTGTCCACTGCCTTCCTTCTTTGCTGTGTGGGAGAATGCACACATGTGAGGAAGGTCAGCCAGGGTTGGGAGTCTTCCTCAGCTGCTTTTCCACTCTTTCGATGAGGAGTGGTCAATGCACCTGCAGCTCCTGAACTGGCTACCGTGCTGGCCAGCACACGCCTGCTGTCTCCCCCTCCTCCGACTGAAATGACAGGCCCATGCCCTGCTCTAGGAGTCCAAACTAAGGTAAAGATACTCGTGTTTATATTTAGTCAGCTTCCCAGCCTGCCACCCACATCCTTCTGGTAGGTTCACACAAGAATTAACAACTGAAACATTTGGAAGAAGCATGGTGCAGCCTGAACTTTTCTAAAACCATCTCTGGTTACAGACCCAAAGCTAGGAAGTTCATGACCCAAACCAGAAAGTTTTCATCAGTCTGAATGGTAATCACATTTTTCTTTGTGTGTATTTTTTTTGCGGTGTGTGTGTGTGTGTGTGTGTGTGTGTGTGTGTGTGTGTGTGTGTGTGACCTCCACTGATGTATTTGGAGATTGAACCAAAGGCCTGAACATAAGAAGGCATTTTACCACTGAACTATAGCTCTAGCCCTGGAGGGTAATAAATTCTGAATTAAAATCAACACATTGCTCAGAGAGATTATTTAAAAAGAAAAATGACTCTGACAATAGTTTTAATGAATGTCTAGTCATTAAAAAAATCTACCAAGCCAGGCAGGGCACTATATGCCTATTATCCCGATATTCAGGAGGGAGAGGCAGGAAGACAAGGTCAGGGTCTGTCTGTCTGGGCTATACAGGGAGATCCTGTCTCAAAAAAACCAGAAAGACAGACATTTTTATTTCATGTCTTACCTGAAATGAACACATCAAAGTCTCATCCACACTCATCATACCACCAGCATTGTCAAACTCGCCACAGTAATTTGGGGCAGAAAATAAGGTTACCAATTGTCGTTTAGCAAAAAATTCATATCCATCTTCCACCACCTGTCAAAGGAGATAAAAACAAACCTCATTGATAGGTAATTCTTAACCATCTATGCTAATGAAAATTAATGAAGCAAAGGCCAAACAGCCAATCTTCCTTCAGTCAGGTGCCAAGACCCTGGCTTTCCTCCCAAATATAGCAAGAAAAGAAAAGAAAATGACTCTTCCCATTTGCACATACTCCCCCCAGACACACACAACTTTCTTTTTTAAACCCACAAACCAAACCAACAAGAGAGGCCAAAGGGGCTGAGGCAATGGCTCAGTGGCTGAGAGCACCTGTTCTCTTTCAGAGGACTTGAATTCAGCTCCCAAACACCCACACCGCTAGTTCCAGGGGGTCTGACACCCTTTCCTGACCTGTCAGGCACTAGGCATGCGTGTGGTGCAAGTACACACATTCAAGCAAAATACTCACACATAGAAAATTAAATACACACTTTAAACTATTTTCAGAATGCCTTCCAGCCAATGTATTACAAACCAATTATGTTTTACAGATCATAAGCACTGAGTATGTATTACTGAGAACAGTGGATACTCTTTTTACAGTATCAATGACTTGATAATAGCTAAAATAATGAACAATGTATTATTATTAACCAGTTTATAGACACATTCCACAACTGTCTCAAAAAGTGTCTCATAGCACAGTTTATCATTGTCAAATAACAATACCCCCACATTTTGGTAACAAGACTATGTGAGACTAGATGCTGGCCTCCTCACCTACTCTTTTCCCTATACAAACCATATTATCTTTTCAATTTTTAATTAATTATTCTATTTTTATGTGTATGGGTGTTTTGCCTTCATGTATGTCTGCACACCATCTGTATGCCTGCTGCCGTTGAGGCCAGGTGTCTGATCCCGTGGGACTGGAATTTCAGACAGTTGTGAGCCACCATGTGAGTGATGGGAATCAGACCCAGGTCCTCTGGAAGAAGAGCCAGTGCTCTTAATTCCTGAGCCACCTCTTCAACCCCCATACTACCTTTCTCATCTATCAGTTCTTACATTTGAAAGCTTGATCCTCAGAAGGTGGAAGTGCTGGGAATATTGGGTGTGGCCTTGTTGGAGGAGGTGTGTCACTGGGGGTTCTGAGGTCTCAAAAGCCCAAGCAGTCCCAGCCATCACTCTCTCTGCCTTGTGGTTGTTGCCTCAGGACAGAAGCTCTCAGCTACTGCTCCAGCACCATGCCTGCCCGCCAGCCACCACACTCCATGCTATGACGTTCACGGACTCTAGCCCCCCGAAACTGTGAGCCCAAAATTAAATGCTTTCTTTTATAAGTTGCCTTGGTCATGGTGTCTCTTCACAGCAACAGAACAGTAACTAAGACACATGGGTGGATGGGGGTTATCTATCTATGAATGAAAATGTGTCAAATTAACAATAAAATATGAAGAGTCTTAATATTGCCTACCTGATGAGCTCGACAAATCAAGTCTAAATCATGACGATTCAGAAATTTACTGACTACATCAGCTCCAAAAGTAAAAGACACACCACGATCATTTTCTCCCCAGCCTTGTACATCCTTATCTGGATCAGACCACAGTAAATCACACAGCAAACCTTTAGAAAACAGAAAAAAAAAAAAAACAAAAACAAAAACAAAAAAAACAATGAAATTGAAGAAAGCATGTATATCTTTCTCCCGCCTTCTTACACTTTAACCATTCTTTGTTAAAGCAGCCACACTAACAGAACCTTTCCTGACGTCCTAAGGCAGCACTTCTGATGATTTCTGTACAAGTGAAATGGTGTGTGGTACACCCAAGCATAGTAACTGGAATCTCTGTTTAGTTTCTTGCTATCATTCCCTGAACAGTCAGCTTATCACTTCCTTATACCTATATACCACTGAGCACTAGCCTCGAGTTATTTTATTTATTTATCATTAACCATCACATTAACACCTTTAAGTAAGACTTTCTATCTGGCAGACAGGGCTAGCTTTTCCTGTCATGTTTTTCCTTCAGGACTGACTGACCTGATCACTTTGAATTCTTTGTTTTTCCACTTTACAGCCTGCTTTTCTAATCTTTACAGTATTAAAAATATGGTGAAGAACAAAATCAGATCCTTATTCTGAGAAATACCTGAACCTAGGAAAAGATCTATGAACTATATTATATTTCTGGAGGCTGAACAGAAAGTCAAATACCAAAATAAACATTTTCAGTATCTCAGAAACTTTCCATTAAAATATCCTAGAAACAGAAACTTACTATCAAATGTTAACTGGTTTCAGAGATGATAACTTTCTGAATGACTTTCACTAAATACAATTAGGTTCAATCATGCCAACATTTTACACAAAGCAATTAACTAAACTTCTGTATATACTTACCTGTATCAGGGACATCAGTGGGTCTCATAATTCTCCGAATCTGTTCCATAGATTGTAGGTCTGGTGACAGTCCTATAAATAAAAGGAGAAAGATTTGATATCTAGCAGAACACTATAATAATGTTGTCTTTTTATCCTTCTACCAAGGAAATAAATTGTTCTACTTCAAAGAGACACCAAGGAGGATCTCCACTCTCTACTTTCCTTCATAAGAACATACTTGGTTGCAACCTTTCCTATGACTTTTGTACTTTCATGACCATCAAATCTTAAATCATTTTTACTTTCAAGTTAAAACACCTCTTTTGGTCCCCTAAGAACTTTTCCCCCATATCCTACCTCAACATGCTCATTATCTGCAAAAATGTGTAGTAAACTATTAATCAGAAAGATAAACAAGAAAAACCACAAGAATATACTCAGAAGTCTTTAAAGCAGAACATAAATATAAGCTATTATTTCTCTAGGAAGTAATTCAACTATCACCACAAGGAATGAAGTCAAACACACATTCCAAACTGCCATGCTCCTGTCTCAGCTACACTAATGCCCAAGAACAACTCCTTAAATGTTAGTCTATGGAACACAGCATTTCAACTACTACAGTGAATGGCGATGTCAGAACAAACCACTCCCCAGCTCAGGCCTACCCACTCGTCTCTTTAGCATTTTCCACTTTAAAGCGTCCCATAAGATACTCCCATGGATGACACTGAGCAACCAACTTTTTACATTAGTTCATTACATTTCTTCCCTATAGGCAAACCCAATGTTGTTAATAAATTGTTCGATACATGTGTGTGCACGCACGTTTTTTATGTGCAGAAGGTGCCACAGAAGCAATCCACATGTTTGTTGTTGTTGCTGTGTTTATTCCAAGACAGGTTCTCACTGGGAAGCCCTGGCTGACATGGAACTTGGTACATACATCAGGATGGCCCTGAACTCACAGAGATACGCCTGCCTCTGAGCATGTCTTGCCTCTGCCTTGTTTAAAAGAAGATACCTCACTAGCCTGGAGCTCACTGGTTAAACTAGGCTGGCTTTTCACATGGGTTCTAAGGGCTGAATTTAAGTCAGGTTTAATTTAATCAGGCTTTCATGGCAAGCATTTTACCAAATATACCATCCTCCTCCCTAACTTGTGAAAAACTTGTGTGTGAATGTAGTATCATAGAAAACTGTACTACATATTCCCAAGTGAGTTCTGATGTATGTGATCTTCCAAAAACTTCATCTGCAATGAACTATACCATTCATGATTACACATCGGGGTGTTTCAGAAAAATTAGTCCTGGCCATTCATTCAGAGCATGAATCAGAAACATAGCTCCTCTGAGTGAGACACCAAAAGGCACTGAGGTGAAGCTGGGTGCTGAGGCTGGAGAGCTGAAAACTTCTGATAGGAATTCTAATCTCCATATTCTCATGGCCTCATTTCCTAATGTGTACTTATGCTGACATACTGCGCAACACTTAGAAGTCACACGAATAGTAAATTAGGTTGTGTTTAGAGTTTGATAAAAGGTACTTAATACAGACAGAAAGATAATTAGCCTCTCATTTTTACTGATGGCAGAGTACCTTTTTATTAAAAATTGAGACACGGGCTAGATCTTCAGCACCACAAAAAAAAAAAATTATCCAACCAGCTGACCAGGCCTAAACTGAGGCAAAGTGAAAGTACTTCTTAAAACCAACTAGTTTTCTTTTCTCCAGATAGTATACATGGCCCAAGATGGCCTTGAAATCCTTCTGCATCAGAGCCTCTGAATCCTGGGATTACAGGCGGGTACAGACCACTCTCAGGCCAATACTTTTATATGAGGAATTCTTTATAAGGACCAATGTTAATTTTCATTTTTAATAATCACACATTTCCAATTACTGAAGGAGGTCTTAGGCATGCTTAAAGCAGTTTTTGTTTATTGGTAGCATGACTTCACTTTAATTGGAGACAGTCTTCCTATGCAGCCCTGCCCCTGGCTGGCCTGGCATCTGCTGGTCTGGCTGGCTTTGAACTACTGTGCACCTCCTGCCACCCTCCCATTTCCCACGGCACTTGAATTATTATAGGTCCCTTCTACATAGCAAATTTGTTACTCTACCTCCATGACAACAGAAGATTTTCTCATCCACAATGGCAGCTATAGGCAGACAGTTAAAACAATCAGTGAATGTCTTCCACAATTTAATATTAAATCTTCGTTTACCTACAAAAATAAAAAAACATAGGGAATTAAAGAATCAATAACTGTTCTTATTAGTTATCTCAAAGACAGAATGATTGTTTTATTTTTTTAAAGGATTTATTTATTTATTATGTATACAGTGTTCTGTCTGCACATATCCCTGCAGGCCAGAAGAGGGCGCCAGATCTCATTACAGATAGTTGTGAGCCACCATGTGGTTGCTGGGAATTGAACTCAGGACCTTTGGAAGAGCAGTTGGTGTTCTTAACCTCCGAGCCACCTCTCCAACCAGAATGATTGTTTAAATTTTCTGTCTTAACAAAGCACATTTTTCTTCTGTAAGTGAATAAGCTATGTTCAGTTTCATGTGCTAGAGATGTAAGTTCATGCTTCAGTACTTGTCCAGCATGCAGGTTTATCCCTGTACTTCATTTTCCTCTTATGTTTCTAAGAGGGCAATAAAATAAACATTCAACACCATCTGTAGAGTTGCAAAGACTTCAAAGACTACACTGTTAAGTGAAACAACTACATCAAACGACTATCGTATAACATTACTATAATACAGTATTTCTGAAATTGTCCAATAGGGTATTAGCTATTTCTCCCCATTCAGTATATTTACCTAGCCAAGTAAGTAGACAAACGTGAAAGTGGTCCTCTGGAGCTGGTCCACGTTAACCTGACGCATTGAGTAATGAGGTATAAACCCACTGCCAGGAAAGGAGCACTTCCAAGTGCCTAAGTGGTGTTCACTTTAGAGCAAATTACAACTTGGCACTAGAGCAAGTGAAAAGACGCAAGGCTATAATTTTCCTGTGGCCCAGCTACAACAAAGACAACTTCAACTAAGGGTTACCTGATTTTCATGATTTGGCATTAAGTTCAACTACCAAGCCAAAGAAGGGATGAAAGTCACAGCTATTAATTTCCTGTTTTTATGTCCAAGCCTACCCTTTAATGAATAAGTGTAACTTATAGACTGTTTACAAGCTGTTTTCCCACACGCCGTTCCATCTGACGTCATTTCTGCCCTAAAGGACATTCATATCTCACTTCACCTTCTAAGAACATGCCAATATACCCCAACTTCTGTTGTAGCTTAGAAAGATGCCTGTAGTTTGATGTACTTCAACTTACTTTCCTCTGTACAAGTCTGACAATTCAGATCACAAAAATGTAGAAATCAAATATAGAATCATTACCATTATAACATAAATTCTGTTTTTATCTGTTTAAGAGCAACTTGCCCTGAGTATCGCCACATTCCAGTGTCTGAAGTGACTGGCATATATAACACATTCACAAACATTTGTTATATTGCAGAAATCAATGGACTATGAGTTTGATGATGACTCTACCATATTTAAGAAAGGAAAAGAGAAAAAGTAGATTCAAACCAACAATTTAGCCATCAAAAATAAATTTAATTAGAAAACTACTATTCAATCTAATGAAACTGAAAATCAAATCCACACGTAGCTAACGACACTGAAAAGACTTCTACACAGCAGCCCATCAGACTTCCTGATTAAAAACCAAGAGCACAATGTAACAAAGGTAACCCTGAGGACTCAGTAACCTAGCTCTCTAGCTACATAAGCAAATTAACATTTTAATAATGAATTTTGACTTTCATTTAGCATTTTATTTATGTTATGATGTGCCTGCTTGTTTCTGTATATGAACCACATGCATGAAGTGACTGCCAAAGCCATGAAGAGAACAGGATCCCCCAAAACTGGAGTTAAAGACAGAGTTTGTAAGCCTCTTCGTGTGGGTGTGGCGAACCAAACTTGAACCCTCTGGAAGAGCAGCAGGGCTCCTAACTGCTGAGACCTAGGTACCAAGAACCAACTGCAAGCTGTCCTCTGATCTCCAAATGTGTGTCATGACACCGTGCATGTAGTATGCCTGTGCACATGCTTGCACACACGCACACACACGAGTGAACAAATGAATGTAAAAAGCAAACCTTCCTAACGGCAGGAAAGCAGAAGCCACTGCCTGCAGTAACCCATGCTTGTTTCACTTGGGTGTCTTACCAGGTAAACTAATAAGAAGACCTCCTTCAGCCAACTAAGCTGCGGCCGATCTGAAACATGACCAAGGAGATCCCAAGAAAGCAACTTAATGTGTTTCCTAGCTTTAGGCTCTTTCTGGACCTTTGTCCAAGACCATATTAAAAAATATCTAAATGAAACCATCCAGCTCCCCTGAACTGAAGAGATTCACTTGAACTGTAAAAGCACGTGGAAACTAACCACACTCTAAGCTTTGAGTCCCACTTACACTCATCGTAGAATCCATAAATGCGATTGATGCTGGCACACTCGTGGTTCCCTCTTAGGAGAAAGAAGTTTTCTGGGTATTTGATTTTATAAGCCAACAGCAAACAGATGGTTTCCAAAGACTGTTTTCCTCTGTCCACATAATCGCCTAAGAAAAGATAGTTGGCTTCTGGTGGAAAACCTCCATATTCAAATAGTCTCAGTAAATCTGTATATTGTCCGTGAATATCTCCTAAAAACAAGTCAGGGTAGAGAAATGGATTAGTTTTATGCAGCTTCTATGACAGGAACTTTGTATGCTTCCTTCCCCTTAAAGCACAGGTCAGTATCTAGACTTGAGCTAACACACAGAACACTATAAAAGTGAGGGCAGTCCCTGCTAGGGCTCATGACGGACCACGGTGACTTCTGTCAGACTTGCAGCCTCTCTCCTCTCAAGCTTGCTGATGAAGCTGCTGTCTTAAACAGAGCGGAAACTTTGGCCAGTGGTTCATTCGGTTGGAATAAAAGCCCATAGTCCAGCAGCCTGCACAGAACTGAATCCTTCCACAGTGCAGCCTGCAGATGACCAAGGCCCAGAGCACACTTGGATTGGAGTGTCATCAGAGACTCAGAACCTGGAGATCTAGCAAAGCTGAGTCTGAATTCCTATCCTATAGAAACTGAGATGAAAAAGTATTTTTTGTGGCTCTACAATACAAAAATTTCAGGCAATTTTTTATAAAATAATTGGCAGTTAGTCTTATTAGCTGGTAGCTGAACTTAAATCATATTGTTATATCAAATATCAAGAACTAAAACACAAATAACTTCCATTATCTTCCAGTTATTGCTGTATTAAATAAAATTTGAATGGGGTACTTGTATGAAATATAATCACTGACTTAAATGGTTTAACTTATAAGGTTCCCACAGTGCAAAAGCACTGTGTAGTCAGGAGACTGTAGTTTGGATTCTGGATTTTTTGTCAAGCTAGTGGAATATGGTACAACACTTGGGAGATACTAGGTGGCAGCAGCAAGCTGTAACCATCCATCAGTCCCACTGATCGTGACAGTAAACAACTGATGCTTTACAGTGTAATGTATCAAACCACAGTGTTCGGCATTCAGTGTTTTAAATGTATTCTGGGCTTATGATATTTTCAACTTAATGTTTACTGGGATAGAACCCTATCATAAATCCAGGAGGATCTGTACTTCAAATAATTTTTAGATCATCTACAAATAACTAAATTACTTTATTTATAAATCACAAGAGACTGAACATTTCCAGAAAAGTTTCAAACTACTGGTTTTTGATGTAAAGTGATAATCTAAGCTAATTAATCAACAAACATTTACTTTGCTACTATTTATCTGCTGGATACTGCACAAAGTACCACACACAATAAAACCCCACAGAGAGAGAGAATACAAAGTACTTCAGAAGTACACTGAATCTGTAGGACCCTGAACCTCACCGTGACTCTTCAATACCTTCTGAAACAAGGCCCTCCAAGTGGGGACAAGTGTGGGCCATCACTGGGGCGACTCGAGGCCTGGACACCAGGGACCCTCGCCCAAGCGGTTCCAGTCCAAGGAGAACCCGGTCACCCACCTCTCCCAACTCAACATACATAATGACTACCCTACTACAGTCCCTGGTGACGTCTCCCCAAACGCAGTCACCAGTCAGGAGCTGGTGCCCAGAGCTGCCTCTCTGGCACTATCCTACGAGTCTGATCCCTGAGGCCGCCAGGCTGCTGAGGCTGGGAAATACCCCCAGCCCCTACTTAACCCCAACCCCAGTTAGGGACAACATGGAATTCTGAACGCTAATGGCCAATTACCCCCTCCCCATGCGCCTTGTTTCCAACAAAAAGACCAGTAACCCCTAGAAAGCAATGAGTTCCTCCTCCAAACCAGGTGCCCGAGCACCAGGACTTTCTCCTAACAGGACTGAACTCAGTGGAACCCTGGGACGGGAGGGGCAGCAGCCAGGGAACAGGAAAGCTATTGCCCCATTAGTGAATATCTGAGCAGTTTGAAAAAGTACACTAAACATCTTCAAGTTACATGGCTTCAAGGTAGATTACTCAGAAACAAGCAGCGTTCTAGAATGCCAATTTCCCCACATCCTTACAAGCACTAACTATCACTCTTTCTTTTGTTGTTTGTAATCTGATAAGTTAGGGACAGGTTTCACTGATTTTAGCTCTCTCCAAAGATCTGCCCATTTTTCTTAACACACTGTTCTATTTCCAAGACCATTTTATACATTACAGATAGCGCCCTTCGACCATCTGTAATGTACCAAAATGTTTCTGTTGCTTCTAACCTGTCATTATTATGAACCCTTAATAAAACCTATTAATTGTTTTAATTCAAATGTGGAAGTTTTCTCTAATACACCCTCGATATTACTACAGGAGAAAATGTGCTTTAGAGAACTCTTTTCCTGCAGGACATGGTGGTGCTCTCCTTTAATCCCAGCACATGGGAGGCAGAGGCAGGAAGCTCTCTGTGAGCCTGAAGCCAGTCTGGTCCAGGAAAAACTCATTTCTAACTTGGCCATTTACATACCACAAATCTTCAGTGGTGCTTCCAATTCCAAAAGAATAGGCTGGCTGAGAAAGATTTCCCGAGACTTGATGCACAGGCCTCGGACTTCTGCTTCCGTCATCTGCACAATCTTTCCTGGACGACATCCTCGTACTGATAAAACAATAAGGAAACTCATCAGTTTTCCAGATTATCCACAAAGTAATAATGCTTCCAAAAGAGCTACACCCATATTTTGAAGACCAGAAAAGTCACACATGGACTAGGTTGTACGGCTAACAGTGAGTTTATTTTATGAACTGTGGTATTAATTTCCAACGTTGCTGGTTTCTGAGGGTACTCCTCAAATCTGGACCAATTAAATGTATTCTTCCTTGTTCTCCAGTGGACAGCATGAGCTAGGAGCCCAAGGTACTTCAATGACTTCAAGGCTAGCACCTTAAGGTCTGGCCTACTCTCATCAAGTCTTGCACTAAGCAGAAAGCAGAACAGCATCACTAAGAACCAGTGCCCATAAAGAAAGGGAGATGAGGTGATTCGGCTTCAAGCAGTTCCCTAAAGTTATCAGAAGCACCAAGACTTACCAACCTGCACTTACAGCTGCTGATTAAAATAAACAACAAAACATGCCATATTATATACCCCGGCTAGTTCTTATTTATAAATGAAACACACATTTTATTCCCTAACAACAGCTATAATTCTTTTGTCAAATTGAAACAGGCTTAAAAAGTCAGGCACTCATACATTAAAATTATATATTCTATGACCATATTAACACCAAAACACCAAAGAAGAGGTTAAGAGGATGCAATGTACAAATGTGCTTTGGCAAATATACCAGTTAATAAGACCACTGTAAAAGCATAAGGATCTAATTTAAATTCCCAGATCCCACGTTAAGTAAAAAGCAGGGTGAAGTAACCCCAACACTGGGGAAGGAGAAACAGGAGGTAGATCCTTGGTGCTCCCTGTCCAGCCAACGCAACATGCTTAGTCAGAACAACCCAAGTGTGCTCACACCTGTAGTTGGAGCACTTCTGCAGAATGATCCCGAAGATGTCCTCTGTCCTCCACACATGTATGCATATGTGTGCACTGTGCGCACGCGCACACACAAAACAAACAGAAAAAACTACCCTTGAAATCCAAACATTCTGGAAAATTAGCATCAATACAGCAACAAATTTTAATTTAGCATTGGTTTGTTGTTTACCTGTTTAAGATAGGATCTCTCGTAATCTGGGCTACTCTGAACTATATAGCAGGTGATGGCCTTGAACTCCTGATCCTCTTGGCTCTACCTCCCAAGAGCTGGGATTAAAGCATACAACCCCACACCTGGTTTTGGCATTAGGGTTTTATTTGCTTGTATTTATTTTTTTCACTGTCTCAGTGTGTAGCTCTGGCTGGCCTTGAACTCAGAGATTCACCTGCCTCTGCCTCCTGAGTGCTGGGATTAAAGGTGTGGGCCACCATGCTCAGTTTGGAATTAGTTGTAAATTGGGAGACTTTTGGTTTAAGAGAGAAAAGCATTCACCTAGAAAGATTAAAGGCCTCTGGATGAGTAAATGCAGAGCTAAAAATGATTGTTCAGAAGTCATCAATTCAGCAAATACTTGAAAGTCTACTGTGTATTAGTTGTTAAAGATAACAGCAACAAAGTCAATGAAAACATTTCTGGTTGTCACAATGGCATGTATCTAAGGTGAAAGGATCCTAAAATTCAAAGTCAGCCTAAACAACAGTAACATCAATGAGGTTTATAATTTATGAACAATAAAATACTCAGTTCTAAAACCAGTTGAAACTTAACAGCAATTACAATAAGTCAGAAGATGAGTGTGGGTCATCTCAGTATGTCAGTTTAAAGTGGATATCCTCTTTCTCTGTTATCAGTAAATTATGTGTTTAATTTTGTATGTGTGTGCTCATTTGTGAGTCATGCAGAGGCCAGAAAAGGACACTAGGCATTCCACTCTAAGGCTCTGTCTCACTCCCAGGACTTCCCACTGATCACGAGTTAAAGTGTTATCCAGTTAGCACCCCCTACACACACACACTGTGTTGTGTGCGGGGTGTGGGGTGTGTGGGGGTGTGGGGTGTGTGTGGGGGGTGTGTGTGTTAAGACACAGGTAGCCACACTTGGCTTTTAACATTGGTGCTGGGGGTCTGAACTCGGGTCTGTATTCATGTTTGGGCATGCCATTTCCCCAGTTGTAGGTTTGATTTTGAATTCCCAAGTAATTATGTGACTTTGACTAACATTTACAAAGTTTAAAATGCTTTAACTTAGTCATGTTAGTCTACAAAACTAAAATTTTTATCAAACAAAACCATGTTGCAATGATTATTGCTCAATTACTTCTTCTTAGGGTTACTAGGTTTTTCTCCCACCTAGTAGCACATAAAGGTGCATTTCAGACAACATGTATCTTAGGAGCTGATGAAATACTATTAGAGAAACTAAAGGCTCCAAAAGCCTTTATCAAGAGAGCTCAAAAATTAACTGGCCAAACTAAGGTAGTCCCCAGAGCAACCCAATTCTTTCATTTCAAAACCAAGCCCTGAAAAACTCCCAGTTCTAAGAGCACGTCACATTTCTCAATCATCTTGGGGGATGGTGGTGGCATTATAATCAAGAAGTCGGCCGTTCCTTGACATGGAGCAACTAGAGCAGCCCACAATATTGCCAGGACTCTGGTGTTTGAACGAAGGGTTCAGGTATAAGGCCACAGCACATTATGAAGGCACAACAGTAAGTCTGCATGCTCCATCAGGCTCTGGACACCAGCACCATCTTTTATTTCATCCTTCTGATAGTCCAGAATTCCACGTCATCTTCACTGTACATAAGCGATTCAACAGCTTCAGAGCACAGCAGTCAGGTTCTACGCAGCCTCAACAGGCACAGTGCAGAGGCCGTCACTCAACAGCCAGTGCTGTTTCCACTCTGTATATAAACTTCCCGGTAAAAACCTTCAGTCAAACTAAGTAAGACCCCAACAGAGCAAAACTCTAGTTACCACTAAACAAAAACAGTCTAAGGTAGTACATACAGAAAACTAAGCTAGCATGTATAACTAAAGAATCTTTAGCCATCATACAGTAAGCCTCTTCTCAGCTCAAGATAGGATGCTTCCTGCAACTACCAATATTCCTTTGTGCCCCAACAATACCCAAGACCACTATTCCTTCACTACAGAGTAATGTGACCTGTTCTTGAATTTTAGAAAACAGAAATAAGGGGCTGAAGTGATGGCTCAGCGGTTAAGAGGACTGACTGCTTGCTCTTCCAGAGGACCTGGGTTCAATTCCTAGCACCCACACAGCAGCTCCCAGCTGTCTGTGACTCCAGTTCCAGGGGACCTGACATCCTCACACAGATAGATGAGCAGGCAAAGCACCAATGCACATAAAAAATAAAAATAAACTCTTTTGTTCATAATCTTTTCTGTGAGATCTACTACCCATGTATATTGTTGCTTATTTTTGCTCTTTTTTAGGGGCCTGCCACCCAGGTCCCAAATAAATCACAAACAAGGAGGCTTATTCTTAATTATGAATTCCTGGCCTTAGTTTGGTTTAGTTTCTAGCCAGCTTTTCTTATCTCTCTCTCTCCTGCCTTGCTATTGGGCATTCAGCTCTTTATTAGACCATCAGGTGTTTTAGACAGGCACAGTAACACAGCTTCACAGAGTTAAACAAATGCAACAGAAACAAAAGTAAAGCAACACATCTTAAAATAATATTCCACAACACATGCAACTGTGTCCAGTCATCTGAAGTGTTCCACTGAATGACTCTACCACCATCAATGCCATGAATACTTTCAAGTACATTTTTCTTGAGCATGTCTGTAACACTGAGTAAAACAAAGTCACAGGAAGCTGAGTATTACTTAAGAGAGAGATGCCAGCAGTTTTCATAGTGATTGTATCAATTTTTTTTTTTTTTTTTTTTTGGTTTTTCGAGACAGGGTTTCTCTGTGTAGCTTTGCGCCTTTCCTGGAACTCACTTGGTAGCCCAGGCTGGCCTCGAACTCACAGAGATCCACCTGGCTCTGCCTCCCGAGTGCTGGGATTAAAGGCGTGCGCCACCACCGCCCGGCCTATTGTATCAATTTATAATAAAACCATCACTACTGTTCTGTAGCTTTGCCAACACTGGCCATTATCTGTATTTTAAATTTTAATGACTTTGCTGGATCTATAGTAGCATTCACTGAAATCTTAATGTGCATTTCCCTGATAACCAAGGTTGTTGAGTACCTTTTCCTATAATTAATAGGTCATTTGGACATTTGTTTTGAGGCAAATTAAGTCTGCTTGTTTATTCTTTAAAACTTGATAATGGACCTTTTCCCATCTCTTAATGCTGTTTCAATGAAAAGTTCTTTAATGACTATAGATCTTAAAACAATTTCAATTAAGTTAACCTTTGTACTTTGTGCATCTTACCAAGAGATCAGACCGTTTCTAAGGACATCTGTTTTTGTTTTGTTTTTTGATGTTTGGTTACAGTTCATTGAATTGTGTATTTTATCTTGAATTCGGCTGGTATATTTTGCTTGAGGTGAAAGTCAAGGTTAATTCAGGCGTCTGCCTGCATGTGTATCTGTGTACTCCACGTGTGCAGTGCTGATGGAAGACACGGAATGCCAGAACCACCCCCCCCCACCCCCCGGGAATGAAGTCACAGTTCTGAGCTGTCACAAAGGCACCAGGAATTAAACTTAGGGCCTTTGGAAGAGCAAGAGCTCTTAACTGCTGAGCCATCTCTCCAGCTCAGAGTTCGCTTTGTCCAGGTACAAAGACAACTGATTTAGCAGCACCTGTTAGAGACCAACCCTTCCCTCCAGCTTGGTAGAAAACCACACTTTTATTACTGTGTCTCCTTTTTACATCACCACCACACTTCACAGTGTTTGTAGTCTCAGTGTATGGGATACAAACATTCAACTCTGGTCTTAAAACTCTAAAGGCAATCAGGGCACTGCTGTATTTTCCAGTTTTAAAGTTGGCTTGTATCTACGGGACTCTAAGTTTGTAGGGCTTATGGGGTTTATGGAAAATGAACTGAGGGGGGGTCTGTAGAATTGATGTCTTAATTTTGAGTTTCCCAACCCACGACCTTTCCTCTCCTTTTATCTGTCACTTATCTTTTTGTTTCATTTCTGGTGTGTGTGTGTGTGTGTGTGTGTGTGTGTGTGTGTGTGTGTGTACATAGGTAATTTTATTTGCTGAGACATCTTGCTAGCTCTGGTCATTTCCCTCAGCAATGTCTATTTTTCCTTCACAGTTTTTACTGTGGCAGTCTTGTATATTTTTTCATCACACTGATTTTGGAAGGACTAGTGTAAATGTCAGTTTCATTTTCCCACGACGTGATTACACACACACCCACCCACCATAGGAATATACATAGCAATCAATTTTGTATACTGACTTTGTGTACTATTACAAACATTTACAGTTTCTTTTGGATTTTTAAAGTCAATCCTATCAGTTATAAAAACACAGTTTTATTTCTTTTCCAATGCATGGTAGTTTGAATGAAAATGGTCCCCATAGGCTCATATTTCCATGTTTAGTCCCCAGCTGATGAACTGTTTGGAAAGGACTAGGAGGTGTGTCCTTGTTGGAGTAGGTGTGTTGTTGGGGGTATGCTCTGAGGTTCCAAAAGCCCAAGCTCAGTTGCTCATCAGTTTCTCTTTCTCTCTGCCTGCTGCCTGTGGATCAAGATGCAAAGATGCAAAGTTCTCAGCTATTGCTCCAGCACCATGCCTGTCTGCTTCCCACTACGATGATAACCCTCTGAAACTGTAAACAAGCCTCCAGTTAAATGCTTTCTTTTATAAGGGTTGCCTTGGTCATGGTGTCTCTTTTCAGCAATAGAAGAATAACTAAGACAGAAGTTGGTACCAGGAGTGGGTACTGCTATGACCGTGATGCTTGTTAGTGAAAAGTAGACTTTGGGGACTTGGATTAGGAAAGCAGTTGAATGCTGTGAGGCTTAACAGTCCATCCTAGTAGGAGCTTGGAAGACGGTAGTGCTGAAGGCCAACGTGAACTATGCAGGTCCAGCTCAAGAGTTTTTGGAGGGGAAAAATATTATCAGTCGACCTAGGGGCCATTCTTGTGATAATTCAGCAAAGAATGTTTCTGCTTTTTGCCCTTGTCCTAAAAACCTGCCTAAGGCTAATGTCACAGGCAGAAGAGACTTCAAGACAGTCAATTATGAACTGTGTCACATAGTTATTAGTGATCACCCTTATGCAGATCTACAACAAAAAGAAAAGCTGGATAAAGAAATAAAAAAGTACACTTTGAGGGGGAAAGGAGAGCCAGGAAATGTACTGGAATCGAGTCTTGTGCTCAAGATGAAAATGTTAAAGAAAAGCCCAATGCTTAAATGGAATAAAGGGAGCGGTAACTTCAGGCAAGGCCCCAGCCAGTGAAAGGAACAAGCCTGAGATTTCCTCAGCCTAGAAACCACTAGGTCAGAACTTACGCAAATACGAGTCATAGAGGGAGCCAGGTATCAGCCCAGGCAGGCAGCAGAGGCTGGCAGCTTCAGCCACATGGTTCTGATTTTAGCCAAGAAGCATATTGGAAAGGGGTTACGGAACCTTCCTCTGTGGTTAAAGAAAGATGCTGAAGCCAGGCATTTAACAGGGCAGTCCCCGCATGCAGGCCCAGAGGCCACTGCAGGAAGCTGTGAAGGTGAAGCCTGCATTGTGTAGGAGACCCCAAGATGTTGGAGAGGTTAGAGTTGTGGGCTACCTGCCAAGGAGGGCTGCTAACAGGGAGTGGAACTAGCCCAAGAGAGAGAAGTGTATTGAAGTCAACAAAGCTGAAAGGAGTTGGAGATCTTAAGAGACGCAGAGTTTGGAGTTAGCTCTGCTGGGTTTTGGTCTTGCTTTGGTCCAGTATTTTATCACTATGCTCCCTTTCCTTCCATTTGGAATGGTAATGTATATTCTGTACCATTGTATGACGGAAATGTGCAATTTGCCTTTTGACTTTATAGTGGGTTACAATTAAAGAGATGGTCTTGAGTCTCAGAAGAGACTGTTGATTGAGACTGAATGAAGTTGAACTACATGCATTTGCATTATGATACAAGCTTAGAGTGGAATGTGATGGTTTGAGTGAGAACAGCCCCCACTGACTCATATATTTGCATACTTAGTCTCCAGTTGATAAACTGTTTGGGAAGGATTAAGTTTGTCACTGGGGGTGGGCTTTGAGGTTCCAAAAGCTCAAACCAGGCCCAGTCTCTCTTTGTCTGCTTCCTGTGGATCAGGATACAAAGCTCTCAGCTACTGCTCCAGTGCCATGCCTGTCTGCTTCCCACTATGATGACAATGGACTAACCTTCTGAAACTGTAAATAATCCCCCAATTAAATGCTTTCTTTTACAAGAGTTGCCTTGGGACCCTGTGGTGATGCCTTTAATCCCAGCACTTGGGAGGCAGAGGTAGGTAGATCTCTGTAAATTGGAGGTCAGCCTGGTCTACAAAGTGAGTTCCAGGACAGCAAGGACTGTCACACAGAGAACCCTGTCCTGAAGAAAAAAGTTGCCTTGGTCACGATGTCTCTTCACAGTAATAGAAAAATGACCAAGACATAATCCTTGTTTATTTTCTCTTCCTTCCTTGCTGAACTGGCTAGAGCTTTCAGGAGCAGAATTGATGCTGTTTCTCCCATTATGTTTTTGAACCTGTTTGGAGGAAATGGCACCTAGCTTCTCACCATCAAGTCTGATAACTCTACGTGCCTAATCTCAAAGAAAAGGCCTGTTTCTAGTTTATTAAGAATTTCTGCCAGGGGGGTGAGGGGAATTTTTTCCCCCCCGAGACAGGGTTTCTTTGTGTAGCCGGGAATTTTTTTTTAACCAAATACTTTTTATCAAGAAAACCACTAACTTTCCCTTTTGTATTGTTAATGTGACTTCTTTTAACTGAAGCTCCAAGTAAACTTGGACTCCTAAAGCAAGCCCATCAGTTCACGACATGCTTTTTTATACATGGCAAGATTCAACCTGCGAATATTTTGCTGAGTTTTTAAGATCATAATTATTAACACACATTAATGGATTTCACAATGACACTTTTTTCAATATTTTGGGGACTAATCATATACCGGTTCATTTCTTGTTATTGTCAGGTTTTGGTAAAGTGTTGCGTAAGCTTCATAAGACAAGTTGTGAAGTATTACATTACCTCTTTTATTTGTAAAAGATTTATTATTTTTATTTATGTATGTGTGTATGAGCCTGCATGAGTGCACCACATAAGAGCCCAGCTGAGACTAGAGAAAAGTTAGGTCCCGTGGAACTGAAGTTACAGGCAGTTGTGAGCCACCTTGCTGGCTGCTGGGAACAGAATCTTGGTCATATGCAAGGGGATCAGGTGCTCATACTTGCTGAGCCATCTCACCAGCCCCTATATTTTTGTATGTATCTGTAAGGTTATAGCAGATGTTAACATCTTTGTATTTTAGATCACTACTAAAACAATCTGAACCCAGAATTTTCTGAGGTGTTTCAATACAAACTCATTTTCCTGAATACTAACATTTTCTGTCAGTTAATTTCTTCATCTACACTGTCACATTTATTACCATCAAGTTACTTATATCTTATTGTCCTTCAACAACAGTCACACTTTTCTCTGAACTATTTTCATAGATGGCAGGCATCAAGTCCCTTCACCCCTTAACATAATAGTAGATAACAATACCCCTTTCAGAGTCACAGTACAAGTCACCAGACTTAGGATTTAACATTTAAAAGACAATAATCAGCTGTTCCAATCACATCTTGTAAAGCATTTGTTTTCCTCTAGCACAATTATAAATCACATGTGTTTATCTTGGCCCTTTACTAGTATCCTTAATACTGTTATTTCCTTCATCTTTACTGATACTCTTTTTAGAACTTCATTAGTCTTTCTAGATGCCTAAACTTTAATCTTCTCATCAGGAAGATCTATACTTACTTTCTGCTACTTTTTCCTTCTACTTTCATAAAATACTTATTCCACTGTCTGAATCAGCTCTCTTTTGTGTATGGAGGCCAGAGGAAAACTTGGGGTGGCATTCTCCAGGTGTTGTCCACTTTCCTCTGGCCTGGAACTTGCCAAGTAGGCTAAATGAACTGACCAGTGATTCTGCAAACCCATCTCTGCATCCCCAATGCTGAGGTTACAGGCCCACATCACCACATCTATCTAGCTTTTTACACATACTTTCTGTGTATCCAACTTAGATCTTCACGAAAGCTTACTGGGTTATCTCCACATGCCAATTTGTGTGATGTCTTTGGTCCTTAACTTCCAGCTCTTTGGATGTTCTCTGTTTGTTCTACTAGTTACTAAAAGTATAGTAATACACTATGGGGACAAGGTTTTCTCCATATGTCTTTTTAGGTCTAGTGACTTTCCATTTTTGTTTTGGTCATATTTTTTGAGACAAAAATATTTATTTCTGTTGAATTTATCATGAAAGCACTAATATCCTTCATTATCTCTAGTGACACTGAAGCTTACAGCTTTACATAGCATAGTCAAGCCAGGTTTCATTTGGTTAATGTGGACATGACATAGCGTTTTCCCATTTTTGTATTTACCCGTCTTTCTTTTTTATTAAGGTTTTATGCTTGTGTATGGATGTTTTGCCATCATGCATGTCTGTGTACCACTGGGTGCCTGGTTCCTACAGAGGTCAAGAAGGTGTTGGATCCCCTGGGACTGGAGTTACAGATGGTTATTATCCACGTCATGGGTGCTGGGAACTGAACCCAGGTCTTCTGGATGAGCAGTCAGTGCTTTCAAATGCCGAGCCGTCTCTCCAGCCTCTCACCTGTGTTCCTAAATTTAAAATATGCCCTGTAATTTATGTGTAATATGTAAATTTCCAAGTTTTCTCCACCTGCCCCTCCCTTACTTGTTGAGACAGGGCCTCACTAAGTATGTCTGGCTACCCTGAAACTTCCTACGTCCTTTGGTGATTCTTCTGCTTCCCAGTGCTACGGCTGTCTTAATGTCAGTGTGTTTCTTTTATATTTACTATGGTTCCTGACAAAATCAGGTGAGATTTTTATCACTCTCTTTTCAGTTTGACCCATCTGTTCTTTACTTTCCTGTTTTTCTTTTATTTTGCATTTCTTTTGGGGGGGGGGAAATCAACACATTCTAACCTGTTTTCTTTGACTGTTTATTTTTGAGACAAAGTCTCCTATACCCCAGGGTGGCTTTACACCTTACACCTACTATGTAGCCAAGGAAGATCTTGAGTTGACCTTTCTCCCGACTTCACCTTTCACGTGAAGATAGGATTTTAGGTGTCTGCCATCATGCTTAGCTTAGTTTTCTAGTCACATTTATTTTATCTTTCACTCAGTGGTCACTCTAAATAAATAATTTTCCTTAGTTCTACAGTTATCACCATCTCATTTCCACATCTTTTCAATCCCACAAACCACACTTTAGTATTCTAAACATCTGAAATTCATTTGCACTGCTCCTTTGTTCTTGCTCATGTCTTTCTGCAGTTGTTTACCTGCCACCATTTGCTTTCTCCATGAAGAACTGAAGTAATTTCTAGTGCCTACATATTAGCAATAAACTTTGCTAAGGACTGAACTTAGAGCCTCACACACCAAGAAGCAAGTGCTCTTCCTCTGAGCTGTAGCTCCTCAGTTCAGCAATACTTTTAAAAATAGGCCTGTGCCACCATGCCAGGCTTCCCTCACTTTTTTCCCTCTAGTTTTAAGTTGTATAAGTGTTTTCCTGCAAATTTCACATTGGTGAACTCCTCCTGCAGAAGAAGAAGAGGCTGGATTCCCTGGGACAGGAGTCTTAGGTGGTTGCAAGCTGCCATGTGGGTGCTGGGAATTGAACGAGAGCAGCCTTGCTCTTAACTGCTGAGCCATCTCAATTTTCTCTGCTCCAACTTACCTTTATTTTTGCCTTTACTGTGAAGGATACTCTCAGTAGTTTTGGAATTCTAGGTAAGCATTCTTTTCTTCTGCTGTCTTAAAAAAGCTATTCTGTTTGGGCTTTAGTAGTTTAGGTGACATATCAGTTATCCTTGTCGCTGTCACTTGAAAGGCATGACTTCTAAGCTCTGGGAGCATTCTTGACTTTTTTTGGGGTGGGGGAGTTATTTGGTTGGTTGGTTGGTTGGTTGGTCAGTTTTTTTGTTTTTTGAGTCAGGGTCACATTATGTAGCCCAGGCTGGCCTCAAGATCAGAATTCACAAGTGAAGAAATTTTCAGGTGTCTCAACTGTCGGCTAAGTGAGGTAAGCCACTTTACCAATGGCAGGTCAATTGTGTTTGATTGGAATAATCTTTAAAATATCTTGAGACAATAATTTTAAAGACTATTAGCCGGATTAAGGACACTGGGGATGATAGTAACAATTTTTAAAAAATGAGAGAGAGATGATTTTGAGTGGTTGTTTTCTGGTTTTTGGAGTCAGGGTTTCTCTGTGTAACAGCCCTTGGCTGTCCTAGAACTCGCTTTGTAGACCAGGCTGGCCTTGATCTCAAAGAGATCCACTGCCTCTGTCTTGAGAGTATTAGATTAAAGGTGTGCGCCACCACCCAGATTTACAATTCTTTTGTCTTTTAACATGTTATTGTGCTACATATTGATTATTTCCAAAAACAGAGCTAGGTGGAAGCTGCTTAGCTGCACAGTAAATGGGTTTTGATGTGGAAATTGCTTCTGCACTTAAGGTCTGAAGGAAGCTATAGGGACTTGGGAAATAATTTGCCGTAGGTTTATGAGGGTAAAGATCTCACCTATTTTAACTTTTAATAGCACAGGAAATGAAAACACTATTGTCAAAATGACTTACACTGTTTCTAAACTGTGTGTAGTGGGGAGTTCTTACAATTTTAAGTTGAACTTATTAAGTGGCATTAAGTGCTGGGTAGTGAGGTCACATGGACACCTGTAACTCCAGCACTCTGTGGTCTGAGGCAGGGGGATCTTGAATTTAAAGTGAGCATGGATTACATATTAAGAGCCTGTCTAAAACTATTCTGCACTCAGTAATAACAATTAAGAATAATGTTCATGGGTTGAAGAGCTAGCAGTTATGACCATGCGCTGCTCTTGCATGGGTTCCACACCCAGCTGGGTGTGGAACCCATGCAAGGTTCCACACCCAGCTTCTTGTAGCCGCAGTGCTAAGGGTTCCATACCTCTGGTCCCCATGGTACCTGCACTCATGTGCTCATTAGCTACACACAGACACACGCATAGACGTAATTTTAAAAATTTAAGTAATTTTAATTCAGAAAACTTTTATCATTAAACAAAATTGAAGTTACAATCTATTACCAACATAATCACAAAACTGATAATGGTTGAGTTCCTGAAAGCAAATGAAGTTGGTTATTGATACTCCTGGTTGATAACATGATAGATTAAGGTCCTTTTTCTGCAGAATATCTGTATCATAGACTTTAAAAATACCAGAGACTGGAGAGATGGCTCAGAGTTTAAAAGCACTGGCTGCTCTTCCAGAGGTCCTGAGTTCAAGTCCCAGCAACCACATGGTGGCTCATAACCATCTATAATGAGATCTGGTGCCCTCTTTTAGCCTGCAGGCATACATGCAGGCAGAACATTGTATTCATAATTAGTAAATTTAAAAAAAGACATTTGAGCTGGGCGGTGGTGGCGCACGCCTTTAATCCCAGCACTCGGCAGGCGGATCTCTGTGAGTTCGAGGCCAGCCTGGTCTACAAAGCGAGTTTCAGGAAATGCACAAAGCTACACAGAGAAACCCTGTCTCGAAAAACCATTAAAAAAAAAAAAAAAAAAAAAAGACATTTGGCCGGGCGGTGATGACGCATCCCTTTAATCCCAGCACTTAGGAGGCAGAGCCAGGCAGATCTCTATGAGTTCGAGGCCAGCCTGGTCTACAGAGTGAGATCCAAGACAGGTACCAAAACTACACAGAGAAACCCTGTCTTGCGGGGGGGGGGGCATTTTACAATTTCACAAGCTTTATAAAACTGTCCAGCTAGCTAAGGTTTCCCCTCCCTGTTTTATGTGTATTTTACCACCGTGAGTTGTAACTTTTAGCAGATTCTGCTGTAGGTCACACTGAACTGAAAACCTTCTTACCTGTCCCTCACACTGGCTATCCTACAGGCTGACTCTGTAGTCACTTCAGTTTGAACACTAGCTCCCCAACAGCTTAGCACGCTAGTAACAAGTGCCAACTATCCAAGGGTAAGAAAAACCACTCAAGGCTAGGTGTGGTGGTGCACGCTTTTAATCCCAGCACTGGGAGACAGAGGCAGGCAGATCTCTGTGAGAAGTTATGGGACAACCGGGGCTGTTACACAGAGAAATTCTGTCTCCAAAAAAATAAAATAAAATAATATATATATATATGTGTGTGTGTGTGTGTGTGTGTGTGTGTGTGTGTGTGTGTGTGTGTTCTAAGTAATGAACATGCTCAATTAAAACCATATGCTTAGTTGAGCAGTGCTTTAATTATTCTGGCACTGAGGAGGCTGAGGCAGGCAGATCTCTGTAAGTTCGAGGTCAGCCTGGTCTACAGAGCAAGTTCCAGGTCAGGCTCAAAAGCTACACAGAGAAACCCTGTCTTGAAAAAAACAAAACAAGAAAAATCATATGCTTATAGACCATCGTTAGCATTTGGCAGCTCCTATCTGTGTGAAAGCGCATCTTTCAAGATTAAATACATAAAATCTCACTACAGATCAGCATCAACAGATGAGAGAACTTACAATCAAATTTGATGATCAACACTGAAAACGCTTACTTTGAATCTTAAGTAAAATGTTGAATTCTCTCCAAAAGAATTCCATTCCAGTAATTCCAAAAACAAAACATCAAACTGTACTCACCATTGTATTATAATTTTATTTGTTTGAAAATTTTCCAATACAGGTCAGGTTTGTCCTCTTTTTGTTTTGTTTTTTTTTCAAGACAGGGTTTCTCTTCATAGCTTTTGGAGCCTGTCCTGGATCTCACTCTGTAGACCAGGCTGGCCTTGAACTCACAGAGGCCCGTCCGCCTCTGCCTCTCAAATGCTGGGACTAAAGGCGCGTGTCACCACCCCCCGGCTTCAGGTTTGACTTTTACACTAAAAAGGCTTTGTGATGTGTCTCTGCGATCTTGCATGCACACTAAAGTATTCTTTCACTAACCATCACCTGCAGTCTTCTCTAACAGAAAGGACAGCAGGAAACCAAGACGAAGCAATTCTATCCCCTTTCCATGTGGGCCTCACAAGCTCCTAGTCATCCTCACTAACTACTGATAGTTTTCTTCACTTCCACTGATGCATCCCTCCCCCAGCACCCCAACGCTAACTAATGTCCGCTCACCTAGACTTCCTAATTCTGTATAGGTGCTCCACATTGAGCACAAAAGTCTGTCTATAGCAACAGGAAGTAAAACTTGGGTGTTTTTCATGAATCCTCAAGGGGATCTGTGAGAGACTGGACGTCAAAGAGCTGGTATAATTCGGAGTGGAGAACGTTGATAAGCAGGCTGGGACGAAACAGCTCAGGAATAAAGAAGTGCCCAGTACAAAGTACAGACCCCAGCATTACACAAACATCTGTACTGAGGGACAGAAGCAATATGCTCACATCAGCTGGCACTCTGACACACACTAGATCAGAGGCACCTAACTACTGAGAACCCTGTGTGTTCACTGCCATGAGAGTCCATAAAATACTTTGATAAAAGCAGCAAGAATGACCAATTACGCCCAGCTCCTGCAATTACATCTTTAATCATCTATGAGAAAATGCGCCGGGCGGTGGTGGCGCACGCCTTTAATCCCAGCACTCGGGAGGCAGAGCCAGGCGGATCTCTGTGAGTTCGAGGCCAGCCTGGTCTACCAAGTGAGCTCCAGGAAAGGCGCAAAGCTACACAGAGAAACCCTGTCTCGAAAAACCAAAAAAAAAAAAAAAAGAGAGAGAAAATGCAAAGTATCCAAACATGTCTGCTGCATACCACAACACAGTAACTGTCTCAAAGGAAAGCACATGCCTGACAAACTATTGCTACCAGACTTACATATTAACACTCTCAAAAGCAAACAAAAACCTGCCATTTCAAAGAAATAGTACTTCACAGCCAATGATGAAATTCAACAGTTCAGTGTAAAATTTAAACACTGGAAACTTTGTATCTATTCTAATAGTTCATCCAGTCTTAAAGTCTCTTATGAGGAAACCTCCAAGGTTAACAAATAGCATTCTTTGATCTATTAACATTTAATCAACTATATAATTCAGCTGAACCATTTTCCAACTGACCAATGTCTATCACCAAGTCACGCCTAGGACTTCTACCTTCATAGATGCTTTTTTTCCTAGAGAAAATAAGCCCTGAAATGGGTATTTATAGTTACAACAGAAGTGGTTGTCAGAGGTTATAATTTGTACCCGATCAAAACTAAATCCCAGGAGACTCAAGAGTCCAAACATACCCCACTAAACCATTGCTTGCCTACCGACACTGAAATTAATTCTGAGACTTTAGTTTCAGAAATACTCAATGGGAGTTTAGTCATAGAAAAATACCTTGATGATTCTACTTACTGGTATGAGTATGCCATTGTGGCTGTGGAGAATGAATAGTCTGTTAAATGATAAACGTAGAGTACGGTGGCATATACTTGTAATCCTAGCTACCTGGGAAGCTAAGTCAGAAGATTCAAAGTTCAAGGCTTACTTGGGATACAGGTAAGCTCAAGGCCAGAATGGCTACTTTCTTAGCAAGAATTTGTTAAAACAGAAATTAAAAAGGGCCAGAGAAGTATCTCACTGGTAGAGCATTTGCCTAGCATGCAAGTGTAAGTAAGGTCCTTTGTTCAGTCCCCAGTACCTAAGGGGGGGGGGGGGAGTAACAAAAGAAAAATCTTGCTAGATGTAATTTACAGTTTTCTTCATGAATAGAAATTCAAATACATTTCTAAATCTCAATGAATTTTTATCTTGAATTTGGAAACTTCATAGAAAACTTCCAGGACTAGATTTAAGTAGCAAATATAAAAATAAGCATGGATTGTTTTTCTCAAATTAGCTTCCTTTATTTGCTGGAACTATTTAACAAGGGGGTGGGAGTGATCTATGACTTAGTTTACAAAAAGAATGTCTCTCTCTATGGATGCTAGACTCACCTCTTGTCCAGAAATTCTACCTCCAATGAGCTCCTCTACTTTCTAGCCTGTTCTTATTTTTTTTTTTCCCCAGACAGGGTTTCTCTGTGTAGCTTTGCGCCTTTCCTGGAACTCACTTTGGAGACCAGGCTGGCCTCGAACTCACAGAGATCCGCCTGCCTCTGCCTTCCGAGTGCTGGGATTAAAGGTGTGCACCACCACTGCCCGGCTTGCCTGTTCTTATTTTTAATGGGTCCTGCCTCACACCCACACGCAGTATGATACATACAGTATGATGATGCTCCCTGTGGATGCAGAGGTGGCCTGAGCAGCTAGCATTTCAACCTTGTCTTTTTAACTGCTGGGCCTGAATTTTAAGCAATTTAACCAGTAAAGGGGCTTTAGCCAGTCTACAAGTTTTTCCAAACACTAAACACAGAGTTACCATGTGCCGAGGCATTCCATTCCTAGCAACACACTCTAGGAAAACGAAAGCCTAAGTCCATGCAAAAACCTGAACACAGAAGTTGAGAGCAGTATTGTCCACAATGGTCAAAAGGGCAAACAACTGAAACAGCCAGCTACCAGTGAGTATTTCTGAAAACTGGTACGTAGACAAAATGGAATATTATTCGGCCATAAAAGGAATGAAGTACTAATACATTTTACAAAATGGATGAAACTTAAAAACATTAAAAGAGGCCCAGGAGCCTTTAATCCCAGCATCATCTTTGCGTGTTTGAGGCCAGCTAAGGCTACATAGTGACAACTTGTCTCAAAATGTTTCAAAAGAAAAGAAACTAGTCACAAACGACCACATCACATACACTTTCATTTACATGAAGTGAGCACAAACAGCGAATCCATGGGGACAGAAGGCAGAGTAATGGTTGCCTAGACTAGAGGGAGACAGATGAAGGAAAAAGGCAACGGGGCTTTTGTGGGAGATGTGTCTGGAAATGCTCTAAAATTGACTGTGGCCATGGCTGCAAAACACTGTGAACACACTAAAAATCACTAACACACCAGCAACAGGCAAGCCGTGAATTGCATCTCATAAAGCTGTCATTTTAAAAGGGAAGGTTTGGGCTGGAGAGATGGCTCAGCTGTAAGAGCACTGGCTGCTCTTATAGAAAACTCAGGTTCGATTCCCAGCACCCACAAGGTGGCTCACAACCACCTTAATTCCAGCTCTAGATCTTCCGGCCTCCAAGAGCACCATTTGAGTCTCCTCCCAAAAGCATCATAGTTCCACTTTTGACTTCTTCCAAAATAAATAGCATTTATAATGTGACCTGAAGCCCCTAGGGAATTCCTACTTCCACCTCAAATACCTACAGAACTACTTAGCAAAAACCTTTTACTGGGCTTTCTAGCTTACCTTATACAAACTAGTCTTAATTTAAATAATCAATCAATCATGATAAATCACAAGAATACTGTGAGTTACTCTACAAGGTCAGTACAGGCAATAAAACAATAGAAGTTGTTTTTTTAAAGTAATATACTGTGACATAGAGTAAGCACTTTAAAATGGAACCAGATCCTGGTCATTTGTTCCCCTTAATACAGAAACAGTTTTACAAAAGCAAGGTGTTTTGTTTTGCTGGCCTAGAATTTGCTATGCAAAATCAGGCTGGCCTCAAACTCAGAAAGACCTGCCTGCTTTTATCAACTGAGTACTGGGATTAAAGACATATACTAGCCACATCTTTTGCCCAGCCAAAAGCAAACTTTAATTGACAGATAACACTGCATATTCTTAGGTACAATACGATGTTTTTAAGTGTACATACACTGGAATGGTTGAACATATTGAATTCACAAATTTTACCTCACAAGGCTATCATATTTGTGCCTAGAGCACAAAACATATGTTCTCTTCACCGTTTTTTCAATACAATGACCACTAATCTTGCTATGATAGAAGTCTTTTGAAATGTATTCTAACTATAATTATGTATCTTTACTGGTCCAATTTAAATGTTTACTTTCATTCAGGACACACACACACACATACACACCCAGTTATTCTGCTAGGCAACTTTGCAAAATAGCAACACTTGAATGAGGTAAATTAGCACATAACATCTCTAAAACCCAAAGTAAAGAAAAAAAATTAAGATTAAAACTACTCACTAGAAAATCCAAGTCTTTGACAATTATTTGAACAGATCCAGATTTGGGGAGAAAGAGAGGGACTGGTAATATTTCAGAGTAACAGGGAGATGTCAAGGTAAATAATCTTCAATTGGATAAAGGAACAAGACTGCAAAAAAACCACCAGTAAACTGTATGTTCAACATCGGAAGAGCAAGAAGTTCTACAAAACACTGGAGTGGCTTGTTTATACTGAGCTCCTCGGGTGGAGATGTGTCTTATCTTTGGATTCCTGGTGCCTGGCACAGGCGAGTCAATACACAGTTGCTATACTAGAAAAAAAGAAGAATGTATCTTGACAAGAATTCTTCCCCCCAAAGGGGGTTGGAGGTGACTGAAGCTAGAACCAAATATTAGGCTGCTTTCACCCTTTTCTCTACAACCCTCTACTAGTTAAAATATCTGTAATCATATAAAGGTACATTTGATTTAAAGGGTTCTAGAGCAGTTTAAAATACATGAATCGGCTATTAGGTATTTATGAAAAAGTTTAAATATGAATAAACTGAGATACAATCAGATTTAAACTTTAAAGAATGCGAAGACAGAGGTAGGCTTAAATTCCCCTTTTCCAAAGACTAACAAGATATAAAAATTTTTAATTAACTGTATTTCCCTTATAAAGCCAGTCATGCACTGTAAGTATAATTTTTTTTTTTCTAAACACATGGCTCACAGACCCAGCAAGATGTTCCTATCAGTTAAAGACCACGAAGTCCCAAGTAGTGAACGCAGCAAGCACCAGGGGGCCTCCCAGGAATAACTTGATACTAATGGAAAAGGTAAATAAGAGAGAGTTCCTGGTTTAAAAAAAAAAAAAAAAAAAAAAAAAAACTTCTTCTTCTTTCTCAGCCTTAAGGCTGCTGGAAAGCTTTACTATCCGGAGCAAATATTCAGAGATTTTTTTTTTTTTTTTTTTTTAAAAAACAAGGAATAGAAACGTTGTACCTCAGTTGAAAAAGTCACCACCCCTCCCCATACAATCCTCTTTGGTAAATTTCCAAACATAAGCACAAACTGCTTCGCTGTATGTAGTAAACAAAAGCCGCACACACGCATTCATTAGGTGTCTGACAAAGAAGATTCTTAAATCATTCAAAAAGGCATTTCTTTTTTTTACACACTCCCCAAACAATTAGTGACGACGCGAATTTTAGAGTAAAAGGATTTTTTTTTTTTTTAAACCAAGACCCGCCCTTAACTTTGAATAGTATCCCGCAACAGATCAATACATTTAACTACTGGTCTCTCTTAGCAAGCCTTCTCGTTCCTCCTCATGCTCCCACCAACACACAACTAATCAATAAAAAAACATGAGAGCCCGGAACTTCAAGTGCTGGGAAGACTCGTAAATACCTTTTAAGTCCCAGAGGCTGCTACAACAGGCATTTACTAAGTTTGTGCAGAAATTAAACTCGGCTCAAACGTGTTGTAATTTTAAGCCCTCCATTATCAATCCCTTCAGCCCCCATGTATTCGGGCGTTTCGTATTCCTAACGGACATCTCTCAACCCGATCCAAGATTTTTACTATTTTTGTACGCCAGATAAGAAATGGCAAACTATTCATCCTATCCTCCCCTTAAGCTGTTCTGGAGCATCCAGAAAAACAAAAATGCAAACGATCCAAGAGCCTTCCTGGGAAGGGTTTTTATTTTTTTTATTTTTGGGGGGTGGTGGTGGTGGTGGTGGTGTAAAATTCACAACCGGAACGACGATCGGAGGCAGCCAAGGGCAACGCACAAAGAGAACAGAGAAGAAACACACATTCCACGGACACACAATGCCCAGCGGCAGGCACCGTCGCCCCTGCTCTCGGAAGGGGTGAGCGGAGGCCGCCGGCCCAGCGGTCCAGCCGGGCCCCGCCGCCTCCAGCCGAGACGGTACCCGCCGAGGGTCCCCGGGCCGAGGCCCGGCCTCCCCGCCGGCTCGCCCGCCCGCCCGCCCTCCCGCGCTCCGGGGCTTCCTGGACCACCGAGCCCGCTCGCCCGCTCGCCAGCACGCCCGCCCGCCCTGCCCTCTCCCCCGGGCTCGGCTCGAGCGGGAAAGGGCCCCGCGGCCCGCCCGGCGCCGCACTCACCCTCCAGCAGGCGGGTGATGAGGCTGTCCACGTTCAGCTCCCCGTCCGCCATCTTGTCGGCACCAGACTCTTCCTCCCCGCAGCGGGAACAAGGGCTCCTCGGCGGCGGCGGCGGCGGCGGGGGCGGCGGCAGGGGCGGCGGGAGAGGCGGAGGCAGCGGCGGCGGCAGGGGCGGCGGCGGCTCGGCGTTCTCACCTACGAGTCACGCGGCGTTTCGACCCCGGCTCCAACTCCCCCCCACTTTGGGCGCGCGCGCGCGCGCGGGCCCTCCTTCTCACTCCCCCCCCTCCCCGCCCCCTCCCCGCCGAGCAGCGAGAGCGCGCGCGCACGCTCACCCCGCACACACGCGCACTCACGCACGCGCCCGGCGGAAACCCCACTGCAAAAATAAATAAATAAATAAATAAATAAATAAAACGATCTGGAGCGGAGAAGTTGGGGGGGGTGGGGGCGCCCCACGAACCGGGCGGGCCGCGTCAGACCCCAGCCGCCACCACCGCCTCCTCCTCCTCCTCCTCCTCGGCGCCGCCCAGCTCCGCAGAGCTCGCCAGCGCCACGGAGAGCCCCGCCCCCAGCGTCACTCCCTCCCCCGCCGCCCAGCCGCGCAGAGCCGTGCGCACGCGCGCGCCACCTTCACCCCGCCCGCCTCTCCCGCGGCGCCGGCTCCTCCATCCTCCCGGTCCCTCCTCCCCCCGGTCCCCGTCCCCGTCCCCGCCCCGCCCTCGCCTCCGCCGCAGCTAACGCGCAGGTGCGGCTCCCTCCCGCTCCGATCCCGGGGAGGAGGGCGCGGGGAGGGGGGGGGCACTGCGCCGCATTGTGGCGGGCTGCGCAGGCGCAGGGCGGAGCCAACCTGGCTGCGCAGAGCGACCGCGGAGCCCGCGTAGGCACGAATGACCTTCCTCGCTGACTCTTGCTACATACACCTAGGGGCCTGGAGTTTCCGCAGAGTTAGCGATTGGCGGCCCTCCCGCCTTGCCTTTTGCTTTTCTTGGTTCGGGTTCACGGCTTTTGCAAACAGTACCTCATGGTTTCCGCCCAGCTGGGAACGTGTGCCGCAGTTACTCGTGCTGGAAGCAGGAGACTTCTCTGCTGAAAAATACTGACATTGCAAATGAGGGGTTATTATCGTTTTACCAGTGTGGCTGATTCTCCAGGGGGCCCTGGATGAAACAAGCATCAAAGTGGGCCCCAGTCATCAGTAATAAGATTTTACACGCTCCCGGCTTCTGCCTCTGTAACCCTTTTATCATACCTTACATCTCCATACACTCTAGATCCCACTTTTCTATAGTGCTTTTCTATTCGTTGCTCAATTATATTGCTTAATCTTCTTATGAAGATTAATAATCCTATGATAATTTAAACATTTTTCTCCTGCACTCGATTCCTAGAGGATAACATCGTTTGTTAGGCATGAGACACCTGTAATCCCTGCACTTGGGAGATGTAGGCAGATGCCGCAGCTCAAGGTCATCGTCAACTACATAACAGGACTGACTGGCAGCTTGTACTACAGGAGTTCCTGTCTCAAGACACCATACACACCACGTTGATCTTTGTGGCTGCACCACCCACCAAGTATCTGGTTCATACAGGACAGGGAGAAATAGAAACTCGGGGACTTGGAAAGGTTCGTTGCTCACCTTTCCTTCCAACACCTAAATTGCCACCAAAGGACAGTAGGAAGAATAGCCACGGAAAAGATATAGGCAAAGATTTTACCTATTCCCAAACCGGTGCTTTTCCAGAAATCAAACTTCATGAAGCTGAGAGCGCACGGCTGGGTACGCTTTTCTCGCTCACACACCACTAATAGCTAACACTTACTGAGATCGCGTATCCTGGCACTAATTTAGATGTCATGCAGCAGCATCTCATTTAATCCTTACAGCAAGCCCTAGGTGGCAGGTACCATTATTACATCCACTTGTGGATAAGACTATCTGGGACTCCAAACAAACGTGAGAACTGGGATCCAAACCCAGGAATCCAGTGCTAGAATGTGTACCAAATTGCAATGCTCTTTCTCAAAGGTGCATATGCTTTGACACGAACTTGGAGAGCAGAAACTAAGGGGTGTGTGTGTGTGTGTGTGTGTGTGTGTGTGTGTGTGTGTGTTGTTTTGGAAAAAAACAGTATGTAATCAAGTACTTTACATGTCCAGAGGAATGCTAGAATTTCCTAAAACACCCCCTTAGTTATTTCTCTATTTTAGAACTCAGCCTGTATATTGATGGCTAATGTAGACTACACAGACTCTGGAGTAGTCTGTGAAAACTAGCAGTTTGCTTTGGGGATTTTTAGAGGTTAAGAGATGGCTCGTTTTCACTATATTTTGTTCAAGTCCACTTTATTTATACCCAACTCTATTCCAGAAGGAAAGATTTACATTAACTTAAATAAATGCTTACAGTTGGGGTAAATTTAAACAAATACAGGGGCTGGAGAGATGGTTCAGAGGTGACGAGCACTGGGCTGCTTTTGCAGAGCATGTGGGTTCTTAGCACCCACACGATGACTCACAACCACCTATAAACTTCAGTTGTGAATGAAAACAAGAAATAAAAAAAGGAAAGAACATGACTGCTCCTAGGTATGGTGGAGGAGAAAGTTTATTGTAGATAAAAGAGAGAGCATAGTCAGAGGCAGAGACATTTGGGAGAGTCCAGAGTGGACATGACACTGAATATAGTGAGGAGATGGGGGGGGGGCATGGATGACACACACCAAGTGCAGCATCCAAGAGGTCAAAAAAAAAAGGGCAGGTAACCAACCAAAATGGCTGGACTATACGGGGAAGGGCAGCCTAGCTGCTGGGCTGGAGAAGTTTAGGGTAAGAGGTGGGGTATGTATGCCTGTCACCCTGTATGGTAGGGACTG